>NW_026087742.1:89514444-90714444 GCF_022539395.1 Myiozetetes cayanensis | reverse complement strand
AATAAAATTCCAAATTGAGTAATTCAGTATGAAAAGAACTTAATATCTGCAGCCTCAACTACTGGACAGACCCTTCCAGTTAAATCCCCAAGACAGAGAAATCTTTTCTGTCCCCACGCCTCTTTGTCTGCCTTTTAAATTACATTCCGCCTTGATATGTAAATCTTTACTCTAGAAAGCAACCTGCAGCTACCCTAACAGTGAAGACAATCGAGCTACTTCAAAACAGCTATAGAAAAACATGAGTGAAATGATAACATGACATATGTAGGTTGCTCTATGCAAAATGTAAATGCAATAACGAGTTATTAATGAGAACCTTCTTATTGCAGCTGCATGTGAAAAGAAAATCTGGAAAGACAGACAAGATGGTTTTTGTTGAACCAGTGGAATATAATGCAGAAGACCTTCCAGACACAGTTTTTGAATATTGACCCCTGCAAAAAGAACAACAGATGATGTGATTTCTGAGAGGGTAATAAAAATGTGTAGTAGGCAATAGCTTTTCTCTCAGAAAAGCCTCTGCAAGTTTTCTCTCCTTGTCTCCAAAGAGCTACTTCTAGGAAAATTCTATTATCACTGAAATTTCAAAAAAAAGTTATAATTTTAATTATGACCAGGCTGCACAAAGAAGCACAATAAAATATTCATCTCTGCAAAGGGAGAGAAGGAGGCAAAGCACAAAGATAATGCACCAGGCTGCTGAAGAGCAGCACAGATTCTGCTGCCTAGGGACCTGGGTCCTGCTACCAACAGGCTGTAGCAGAAGACAACCCAATCTTCTTGTAGAGAAGGAGAAAGGAGTGCACCTCCACTATTTCATAACCTTCTTCCTACTCTGTGACAGATACTCCACCTACTCACTCTTCATCCATACAGCTCTGTTTTCTGGGACATCCAGATGCTCCCTGGGAGCCACTATATAGAACCAATTATCTATCTGTGAGGCTGTTTAGACTTGTTCTTCCCTCTCCCTGCTAGCAGGCCAGGTCCTAAGCATCCTTCTCTTTGCATTTTGAGTAGCTGTCCCAAAACTGCTCTTATCAGCCATGCTGAGCTCTTGCTCTGTGGCTATAACACAAAGGAGGACAGCACTGAGCAGATTTATACCTGGACACTCCTTTTGGACCTCAGTCTTCAGAAATGAAGATTTAGTGACTTTGATAGTTGAAAAGATTACTCACAGACTTTTCTCTTCTGATCAACCTTTTTTTTCTCTTGTGAATTCCAGCAGAGTCTGGTTTATACTGCTGGAACACTGTTTACACCTGGTGTGTTGCTCTGTGCCATATCTTACAGGACGTGAACATATTTGTCTGAAGCTTGCTTGTTTAAAGCGGCACCTACACCTCCTGACCACATTCCATGGAGACACACAAGTCAGTCTCAAACAGGTTTTTTTGGGCACTGGAAGGCTGTAAAGTCCAATCAGTGGGAACATAAGCCCACAGGTCCTGGCAGCCACCCAACTGGATGAGCTACACAGGTCATCCAGCTAAAAACTCACTCGGACGCCTCTGCTCGGTGTCATGGTCACCACTGCCCTAATGTGCCAGGGTATGGAGTGCCACAGGAACTGGCACAGACTGTGTCCCTGTTCTAGCACAGACTGGGCAGCCACAGAGCAAAAGGGAATGAGGAAAAACTGTCTGCAGTAGCGCCCATACTGTTCTTACTCTGTGAAGAAATCCTGCTACTTGCAGGGCCACCAAAATTTAGGGCCTTCTAAAATTTTATTATATTATACAGCAAGTAATGACATAGAAATAATAATAATAAAAATTATTCTGAGTTCTTTGCTGCTTCTGATCATTAATACAAGTAAACCCAAATCAGTGAAAACTTCCATAGGAGGAGGGGTTAATCCCTGTCAAAACTCTTAATAAATTCCAGTTTGGGAAACTACATTCTGCCTACTTCACAATGCCCTCTGGCTGTTTAAGCTCTTGTTCCTTAAATTCAAAGCTTAATTGCTGGTGCACCACCATCACCTACAAACCAAAAGGGGAAGCATTTCAGTAGTTAGCATCCTGCTTCAATTCCCTCCTGTAGTCGCTGCCTGCCACAGCGTGCTCGGGGACATTCAGGCAGGCAGTTCTCAAAGTAATGGGTTCCCATACGGTTAGCCATAAGGACAGTCAGCTTTGTGTTTTGGATTCACGCCCTGGATAGCTCGTAGCACATAGCCAGCCTGTCTGCTCTTTGCTGAAAAGCAAGTGGACAGCTCTGAAAAGGGACAGAGCTACAGCCAGACACAGGGTTAAAGCCAAATAAGAATCTGCTTCCGATTGCTCAACCCTCAGTCCTGACATTTAACAGTGTAGTTAAGTTATTATTTTTGCTAACCATACTGTGTCTTCAGAACGGTACTAAACTGAATATTGAAAGGAAGACAAAATGATGACTGTTTTTGGAAATGCAAAACAAACAGAAGGCGAGTGTGTCCTCTACTATCATCAGTTCATACGTGCCACTTCATCCAGCTGGATTACGCACAAATAACTACATTAGAAGTCTTTTCTGAGGCTTGCTTGTTTGTGTTTTTAATGCTGGTTCAATGCTCATTTAAAAATAGCTCAGTAGGGATCAACATCAGAGAAAATACCTAGGTAGAAATATTGGCCTGAAGTTTTGAAAATACCATCATATTTCCATAAAAGTAGGCAGCATTTGCTCAATAGGCCAGAAGTCATACACTGCTGGTGCTTTTTCATATGTTTTGCTTTTAAATATCCATTGTTTTTCCGTCTGCTGAAAGTTGCATAGTAAAATTAGTATTTTCCTATAACCCCTATAAAGTTCTCCCAAGTATCCAAACTCCTCTGTTTAGGGTCTAACCAAAACTAAGGGCTTGATTCTGTGCAAACTGAAGCCCAGACTAAAGCTCCCAAATTGCATTTGAGTCTGGATTGTGACCTCTGAACATTTTTGGGGTTGAGCTTTGCAGAAGCTGAGGTTGAAAAGTACACACGAATCCATACTTAAAATGCAAAGTGTGGCTACATGTTTTATAAAAGGAGACAGACAAAAAGTAATAATCCCTCCTCAACAGGATTTCCTAAATTAAAAACCATACCAAGGAGAAAAGAGAGAGGGGATAAAATGGAGGAACATATTTATAGTTGTATCACTCAGCCATATAGATTAAATGGCATTTAGAGATGGGTGACACTGGATGCTAAGCAGAAGAAAAACAAGTACCTCTAGGGTGAAGGCAAGGAATAAGAAAATAGGGCAGAGAAAGGAGAAATCAACAGCACTCCAACAGTGCAAGGAGGGTCCCAAGACTCAGAGGCAAGTCAATTGTGAAGTCAAGAGACTAAAGGCTCCTTCCTCCTGCTGCTGTTCATCTGTGGGTAGATCCCTCTGCCTTTGGCCACATCAAGCAGTTTCACTTTGGGAGACAGTTACCAGGACTGCGGCCATTGACCTGCTCCAGGCAAGCATTCCTGTGCCAGTAGTGCATGGTGCTCTCTCCTACAATCATGCCATGCTGCATCTCTGGCAGCTGCCTGGCCCTGCTCAACTCATGTGCAGGGCAGCACTGCTGGCTGACCCCTTTATCAGTGTGGGTCCTGTCCACCTGCACCACATGGCACCCACAGCTAGGTCTGTACTGTCCCAAAAAGCCTTGGGGAAGGATTTCGAGGGGATTTATACAACCTCTCAGAAAATGTGCAATGTGTGTTGCTTTAGCAACTTAGCCAGGCGATTTCTTGGTTAGGATGGTACCTTAGGATAAGAGCCCTGACACTGGTGGCTGGCAGGAGGCAAATAATTCTTGCCTAAACATGATGCTTACTTTTATCATACTGCCTTCTCTCCCTGAAGAAGGCAAATGCATTTCAGCTGTGTCCCCTCAAACTAAGATTGGATAGTTTGTAATTATTTCATGGTACTTAACAAGTATGTTATGCTGTGGTGTTAAATCGATTAGCTTGGTAACTGCTGATTTGTGTGACTCCCAAGTCAGCCAGTGGCATCCACTCTGCTTTTCACATCTTCCATCACCACCCTCTCTTTGCAAAAAATTACAATTATCATATTTCAAATTAGCAGAACCATTAGAAATTTTACCATAAAATTCAATAAGAGTTGGCTTGAGGCTATTCCTACATGTAAAGATACAGCATGTCACACATTTTATCTACAACTTCACCGAACCTCTACAGCTCTTCATTTGGAATCTAAAATTGTTTCACTGACAGTAATGGAACTGTTGGAAACATTACCAAATGTCAATAGTTGACAGTGACAGCATGCAAGGTCTTCTTTATTTATGCATCAGAAACAAAATTTTTCCCACCTTGCTTATTTCTTTAATGTATGATTCTTATATACTAAAAAATGTAAATCAGAAAATGATTCACAGTTACCAATATCTGCATTTCTCTCATGTGTGCGTTAGCTGAGAACTTCCCGCCCACTCCCCAAGAGGCACACCAACTTAAAAGAACTAATTAAGCAAGAAAAAATGAAAGGAGAGGAAAAGGCAGAAGTGAGAAAGCATATATAAATTGCTCATCTACTGTAGATCACACTACAAAATGTTTTTCATGATCATGTCACAAACTGTAATGACCATAATGCTTCCAAAATCACCAGGCAATGTTCTGCAAGAGCATCAGGAAGAACATGAATCCTTACAATCCTTACAAACTCATGAGATTGCTGGGATTATGTTGTTAGTAAACAGAGTATTTTAGGGGTTATAGTGATTGTGCTGGGTTGATCGTTGGACGTGATGATCTTAAAAGTCTCTTTCAACCTTGATGATTCTGTGATCCTATAACAGACTCCAATATCTTTACAAGGGAAATGGTCTATTTTGTATATAAACAAGCTTGAAGACTTTACAAAAAGGATACTGTAGCGTAAGACATTTGTCAAGGCCTCAGATAGTCTGAGCCCTGTGACTAAACAAACGAGTGAATGAACAAAAGCAACCACACACCCCCATACACCAAACGCACTTGGAAATTTCCTTAAAAGAAAAGACACAATTCCTTCCCTCTTACTCCTTCCAACCCTCACCCAGATGGTATCTTCTCAAACTGACATAAAGTCAGCTTGGCACTGCTGTATTTCAAAGACACCGTTTGTGCAAATGGTTGCTCTGGTTGTGCAAATCAGTGATGCAGTTTGTATTACAGTGGATATAGAGTATAATTTGATTTGTTAAGAAGAACATCCCATTCTCACCTAAGAATGCATAACATACTTGTATGCACTGAACGGATAGATAGGTTGGAAAAGCATCTCAAGAATACACAAAGTCTGTCTGCACTTGGCAGAGCCCATCCTGAACAAGCCAAGAAACAGCTGGACCTCAGCCGTGGCCTGGACTCACCGTTTGCCACATGCCATGGTTGATAAGTGGTCCAGTGCTCGTCACACGCCCTATTCCATTGTATTTCAGCTGCAGCTCTAGCCGTCCTTTGCGCAGTGCCAAGACTATCCATGTGCTGTCTTGATGGCCTCCAGCAAAGAAAAGGATACCTTCAGGATCAAAGGTTCTAAAGTCGAACTCAGCCACAAGTCTGACCACACAGGTGCCAAGAAATAAATTAGTTATGCAGAGTTCAAAAACCACAGAGTACTTTCCATACAGATAGCATCAATTTTAGCAGCTACAAAGCTCTGTTAAAACATACTAGCTTTTAATGCACTCCCGAAAGACTTAAGCTGCGAAGACAGGTTTTAAAATAGCATCAAGAATAAAGAATACAATACTGTACTTCAGTAATTATCCTAACAGCTTTGTGGTCAAGGCTGCCTTTCTCAGTTACTGGTTTGGATAATGTTTTGCCTTACAAGACTCCATAATCCAAGCAAATAACGGTGAATGTAGGACTAATTGTAATTGTAACAACTTAACACCCTTGCATGCATCAAAGCCAATCAGAGCATTTGACTGTCATTCTACATTGTCCTCACCTTGTCAGTTGTTTCCTTTTGAAGCGCAGCCTGATAACAGGAGTGCCGCTGAACATCCTCCCCAGGTACAAGGATTTAACACTTCTTCCAACAGCAAAAGGCACACATGGTACTATGTTCTATAATCAAAACACATTTTTTGAGTGCTTATTCTCCTCAGAGGGCAGAAAAGAATCAAAGAGTATGTCTCCACTTCTTTTCTCATGTAGTTGCTATACATATAAAGACAGCACTCATTGAAATTCATATTGATTGGTGGATGAAGATGAAGAAAATAATCTGGACAATAAAACCAGGGACTCAGTATGATTATAAATGTGTTCAGAGATTTGTTGGACATTTGTACTTCTTGCTGCCTTTTACAAATATGCCAATTGAAATGTTGAAACCATTGTATGCTGCTATTTCTCAGAAATAGAATTTGTTTTTTTCACACTAAGAGGTGTTGAACAAACTTGCAATGAGGGCAGGTTATCATTAATTAATACAATACATATAGCAGGTTAGTGCACTGTAATGTTTATTCTCTCAAAATACAGTTGTACAGAGAACATTTCCTCTTTCCTTTCCTCCCCCCTACTATCTGCCCTGGAGGAATGTTTTCCTGTTCCATTATGAAATCATATTCATAAGGTAGAGCATGAGGTTTTCTACTGCATTGTGCCTGCAACAAAAGATGTGCTAAGAACTTGCTGTTGGTTGGTTACCACAGAGGCAGTCTGTGCCACTGAAGCCCATCCACCTCAAATGCCTGGAGGACAAAAGTGTCAAATGTAAGTGGTGGTTCATAACTTACACCACAGGCCCTTAGACCTTTGCACCAACCTAGCGGACCTAACTCAGGAAAGCTTGTGCAGACAAGGTAACTCATAGTCAAACAGAGGGCTATCACTGGAACTGGGACAGGAGGAGCTGGAAAAGAGAGACTTTCAGGAAAAAATTTCTTTTCAGGAGAGCTACTGTCCCCAGCCCATGCAACTTTGCCAAGAGGATTCCCTCCTGCTGCTCGCTTGGCTCAAATGACTTTAGTCCAGAGCTTCATCTTAATTGCAATGTAAAGAAAAGGTCTGTTCTGCAGTTACAGCAATGAACACTGACGTACCTCACATGTATTCATATCCTGGGAAAGTTTCACTCCCCCTCTGCCATCACAATGACAGGTATAACTCCCTGGTGAGTTGACACAGGTCTGTTCACAGAGCTTTTCTTCACATTCATCTATATCTACACAAAACCAGCAAAGAAGAGAGGAGAAAACAGTGAGTTTGTTAAAAAATGAATCACTGCGGGCGGAGAAGCATTATTAGTGCTGTTTCGTAGCATCTTTGCCTTAAGCATGTCCAAGTGCTCTGTGGCCAGTACGTACTCTATGCCACATCTTTACAGGAGAGAAGAGTTAGAATTAGCATCTGCACAAGCTATTTTCACAGACAGATTCCAGCTGCCCAAATCAGTGGGAAGGCTGGAAGCAGCTGGAGCAGAGCCCTGGGCTTTAACTTCTAGACAATACTTCCTCCCTTCAGGCCCCTTCTGCTACGCCTGTGCTGACTGGCTCCTGCTTCTTCAACTCAGGGACTGCAAATAAGAGCTGAGTTTCACATTCTTTTTTTCCCTTTTTTTTTTTTTCCTTTAGCTTCTTTTTATCTACTTCACAAACAATTGCAGGAAAACAAATTCTGACAGTCTACAGGGATCTCTTCAGGCAGAGGTAAAGACTTAGAGCTCAGCAGGACTGGTTGGCGTGTGATTTGAGTCAGTATATTAACTTAGACAAAAGACAGGGAACAGTGCTAGTTTTGGAATACTTTCAAAGCTTACTCCATTGAGAAAGCTTGCAGGCAGTGAAGCCAGCAGAACTGTGCATGGTTAAAACACATATTAAACTCATAGTTCAGAGTAATACCACAAGACAGGTTTTAAAAGAACAACAGCTACTGCTCTGTAACTTTTCTTGTCCTATGAAGAGAGACAGCAATATGCACAGATGCTTCTGAGCTTTCACCAGATCTTGCACTTGTCATGAATTCAAGAAATCTCAGTACTCTGGCTTGTACAGCTTGATTCAAGTCATCAAAGTTGACTGCAAACTCAGTGAACTCCAAGACAACTGCAAATTCTATGAACTCAAAGATCACTGCAAGCTCAATGAACTCAGAGGTGACTGAAATCTGCAAACTCACTCCCAACTAGAGAAAGGGAACAGAAGTCCAGCGTGTAAGCAAGATTAGGAAAAAAAAAAAAAAAAAGAGAAAAATGCTTGTACTGAAGCCTGAAACTAAATTTCGGGGGGGTTACAGCTTTAAATTATGTAATAAATGCTAACATGATGCTATTTAATGAGCTTACCCTGACAAGTTTTTTTCACGTCATCGTACTTGTAGCCTGCGTCACAGAGACATTCGTACGAGCTTACTAAATTTTTACAGTGAGCTTCTCCACAGATGTCTGCTGATGCTGCACATTCGTCTATGTCTGCAAAACAAGTAATTGAACAACATGACTTGAGAGGAGTATAATCACTATTCATATACTGGACTAGGCTTAGGGTCAAGAAATTATTTTGGAAACTGAAAAAACAGTATCTTTAAGAATCTACCTTTAGGGGTAGCTAGCTATAAGAAGTGACTTCAGGCTTTCAAAACCAGTTGGTCTTTCTTTCTTAAAGCAATTAACCACTACTGGAAAAAAACAATACAAAGTAAGCCAGGAGAAAAACTGTTAAACAAAACAACTCCCAGAAAACCAAAAAGCCACAAACCCTTCACTCATGGGGGCTGAAACTGCAGGTTAAAAAAAGCAACAGGTAGGAACTGAGGAACAGCAGCATGAATGTTATCAAAACACTGAAGGGAGATGCAGCCTGTGGCACATCACAGATTTCTGTTCTCTGTCCTCAGACAGGCAAACAATAATTTTTCACACATTTAGTAAAATTAAGATCTACATCTGCTGATCTGTAGTGGCAAAGGAGAATTGAAGCTGTTCATTTTGTCACAGAGAACAAGTCATGTCTGAGAGATGTTCTGGGGTTTCACCATGAAGGCAGGCAATGAACTGGAGGTCCATAAACACAACGTGTTTTCCTAACATGTTAACTAATACCCAGCAAAACTCTGGTGTTGACAAAACATTTGCAGTATACTGACAGTTTAATATTTATGTTAGCTTTTTAGTATGTGTTAAAACTACAATTACACATTACACTTGTTGATTTTCCCACATATGAGTGAACTGGTTGAGGGTCTATCTAGCACCCTATGTAGCCTCGTCTACAAATTAAGACAAAAGGTAACTTTTGTGTGTGCGCACATGATGACAGGAATAAACATGAAAGAAAGCCAAAATGCAATGATAAATCTGAACTAGCAATAACCACACGTGACAGCAACCTCAACAAGTGCAGGGTCACACGCTGAAGCTAAGGAATGCTTTTTTACTACTGCTCACAGTGCCTTAAGTGACAGTACCAGAGTATGAAACAAATATACATAAATATGAAAACAAATGTACATGTGAGCACCCTCACCATTCATCTGTCCCTGCCAACTGGCACCAGAGGACAATTCAAAAGTGAAGTTGGCTCTTCTAAGTGGCTGCTTGCATTAGAAAGGGATACTTATGTAAGCTATACAATCAACTTTGGAGTGGAAGTGACATGGAAATAAAATCTTGCTGTTTGTCTTTGTGCTGGTAGCATTAATATGTTGCTCAGATCAGGTATGCAAGTGGTTTAGAAATATGTTGTCACATCCATCTCTAAGAGGTATATACACAGACTTACCATTTTTTATGAGATACACGTAACTTTAACAATCACTGTAATCATTAATGAGTCTTTGTCTCAGCATGCAGTTTTCTTAACACTTCTGAAATCTCAGTTGCTTAAGTTTTGGTTATGTAAATTCATTCTAAAGTTTCAATCAGATATTTCAGATCCTCACTTTCTGTTCTCAGCTGCTATATCTGCCAACTTTCACTAGGGCCTTTCTACATGTATTAATATTCAGTTGCAGTGAATTTAGCCATCTGTATCTGTCTGAATTCATTAGCTGCTGCACATACCCAAATTTAGAAAAATAAAATAAGAAACACACAAAAGAAAAACAAATGGCTCATATACTACAGCACCGTGAGACTGGAAAGAATCATAACAATGCATTTGGCCAGCACTTCCTCCTCTCAGTGTCAGGATATGAGGACTGATCGGCTAAACCAATTTAGCACAATCCAAGCCACAAATCCTCCCTGAATCACGCCTGTGTTACGATATTGACAGCATCACGGTCCAACTGCTGACAAGCCCAGGCGTGTAGGCTGGCTGGAGCATCCAGCACAATGGTGTGGAGTACACTCCAGTGGAGTACAGCCAACAGGAGCTACCAGCAAGTTTCTGCTGGGCTGCAGAGCAGACCAGGACTGCTCAGGGCAACCCCGCTCACCAAAATGCAGGCATAAGTCACTAAGCATCCCCTGAAGCAAATTGAGAGCCCCAACAAAGCTTACCTTCACATATTTTGCTGTCTTTAAGAGTGTAACCACTGTTGCATGAGCAACGGTAGCTGCCTAGCTTGTTGAGACAGACCTGGCTACAGCCGCCGTTCTGCGTTCTGCATTCGTCAATATCTACATCAAAATAAAGTGTTACAGTCAGCTTTTCACCCCCATGAATAATCTGGAGAGTGAGAGTGGAATAGGCATTGGGAAGGAGAAAGACCAAAGGAGAAACAGTATTACAACTGCAACACCATGATTACAAAAGCACAAAGATTTCATTCAAACACTTCAAGCACATTAGCTTGTTTGTTTAATAAAGCAAAAAAAAAAGAAAAGAAAAGGCACTGTAACTATCTCCTTCACAGCTCTGAGAACGTGTAAGAGTATCTTTAGTCACTGTGGAGGTGAAGAAGTTCATTTGCAGAAGCAAACTAATTATAATGCATTTTATATCATAACTAACTTTTAAAATCATACTATGTCCAGTAAGATCAGGATGAAAGCTTTAAATATAAGAAGAACACTATATTCTTACTATTACAGAACTCATGAGAACACAAAAAGTTTTAAGTTCACAGCTACTGAGCACTGTGTCCCCACTGAAGTTGGCAGAAAAAGCCAGTAAAATCCCAGAGCCTTGATTTCACCCCTGACCTGCTCTACCTGCTCATTATGTCTTGCTTATCTATGGGACTCTAGAGTTAGCTGATAAGTAGAACATCACATGTAATGGAATTTTATAGGAAAATAAGGGAATATGTTTCAGACTGATCATTGTCTGAGCTCTCAAAGCTGACTGGATACTGACTGGTCTGCTTTCTGAATTGCCTAAATATGCTCCTTGTGAGTGACTCTACAACCTCACCACAATATTTACACGAGAAGGAAAGGTTTTGTATCTCTTGCTATCTTGGTTGCTACAATTCTGGACTGGCTTAATGCGACTTCTGGCCATTCCTTACCTGCCAGCAAACCTTGAAGGCAGTAGGGCAAAATAAAAGACAACCAGAAAACAGGAGGGAAGATAACCTGTAGAGAAAGCCCTGTGGGTACCTGGCACTCCTTGCACAAATAGATTGCCTGAATATTCTCTTTGGAGGTGACAGAAATATACTCTGGGCTATGTGGGATTAAGTAGACGTGGAATAAGGTCCTACTAGCACGAATGCTTTAACAGACGAATTTCATCAGTTTGTGTATCATCAGGCTCAGACTCTAACTTCCCCACTGAAAGTCACTGTTCCCACAGCACGGATGCTAGAGGGCAGGTGGGCCAGCTTCTCTGGCTCTGCAGTCTGTGATCTGTTACACTAGGGTTCACAGCAGCACCTGCTGCAGTTCTGCTTGACAAGCCACTACAACTCTATTTCTGCTGCCCCTTTCAGAGGGGTGGGACAGAAAGTCAGAGCATGACTTCTTAGATTACCTTGCCAAGATCAAGCTGAGCTCCATTAAAGTCACATAAAAATGTTGATGTGAAAAAATTACCTGATTCAAAGAAGGGTAAAAACACAAGCGCTGTGTAATCCAGGTTCAGTTCTGTGACTTTTGAATTGTGCAGTACAGTATCAATGACCATTTGAGAATACAGCACAACCCAGAATATCTGTGTTACAAGTATAAAAGATAATGAAACCCAATTACCTTTTTCACATGTTTTTCCCTGCCAGCCACGCTTGCATTCACAATAGAAGTCCCCCTTGAGATCCTCGCATTTGACGGTCCCCTCTTTGTAACAAGGATCAGGAGAGCACTGGTTTGGCAAATCTGATTTACAAAAGGAATAAAAAAGCCAAAACAAAACAGAACAATACATTGAAGTGACTGACAAGGAGGTATTTCAATCTCATTGGAAGACAGGATGCTTAAACAGTAATGGAGAATCACTCAGAAATACTCCCACCTGGCAAAACTGGAAGCTAATTCTTAGTGCTCACATGCCAAACAAGCTGTGCCTGGAGTTTTGCACAGCACATGCAGTGGAATTAATTTCCTTGCAAAAGAGAGTGAGCTACCATTCCCCTTATCTGAAGGGTACATCCTGAAAGAAACAACTCAAAGTAGCTCATTTTTCAGAAAGTTAATTCTACTCTCCCTAGTTTTGGAGAAAACAAAAAGCAGTATCAATGCAATACTCAGGAAAGGATGGGTACTCTTTTCAAGTACTTTTGGTAGTTCAACTGATGATCTTACCAGAGCTGATAGATTTGCAGCTAGCAAATGTTTATATCTGAATTTTTTGTCAGAGCTTTTCTATTATGTAGAATGAGAATAAAAAAGAATACCCGTGAGTTAACAGCAAAGGAATAGAAAACCACTAATCCAGTTTACAGAGAGCACAATGATCCTATGGGGGTTTTTAAGCAAAGTTCCAATACCTGGCAATGAGTTTTCCCATTAGAAAGCAGCAAGAGAGTAGTCACCACTCTTTGGGGAGAACTGGAGGAAAAAAATCTTTAACTATTATCTAAGTACTAAACAAATGGAAATCACCTGTCTAAATTCACCTGCCCACCTATCAGGCATTGGAATGGCCTGCCCAGAGAGGTGGTGGATTCACCGTCCTGGAGGTTTTTAAGACGAGGCTGGATGTGGCACTGAGTGCCACGATCTGGTAATCACAGTGGGGTTGGATCAAGGGTTGGACTTGATGATCTCGGAGGTCTCTTCCAACCCAGTTAATTCTATGATTCTATGATTCTAAAACACACTGGGACAGTGCTTCACGGAGGTAACTAAAGGAAGGATGAAAGAATATAGCTGTTCCCATGAAAAAAATGAGTTGTAGCTATCATTTAGTTACCATCAGTGCTGTCATTGAGAAGACAGGCATTTAGCCTGAGCCTCAGTAAGGTGTTCCCTGTGGGCAAGGGAGGACAAAGCCAGAGGACTGATAGGGAAAGGAGTCTGACTTGGTCAAAGAAATGCCCATTTTCAGTACTTTACCTTGATGCTCAGAAGCTAGTGCCTGGGAAAACTATATTGGAAAAGCATGGGTACACAATCCCAAAAGCCTCACAGAAATAACCATCCTCTCACTATAAACAAGGCCTAATTATCTTTATTCCTCTCCACTCCAGATGTGCAGAGTCGGGGCAAAGCCACAGCCAAAGTAGAGGTCACACCATACAAAAGAAAACACAGCTACATGGGGTGTCTTAACATCCACCTGCCAGAACACCTCCTGATGAATCACTGCCCAGCTGACACACCTCTGGAGGTGGAGGAGTCGGGGAGGGAAAGGCCATGTTTAGGCAGCAATGAGCTATGACAGAGCAGGTCTGACCAGGATGTTTCTTTTCCTAGACAGACCAGAATGTGTGTACAGCAAACAGAATGGTTTAGGTACAGTAAGCCAAGTCTTTTTCTTTTTTTTTGAAGCTGCACAAACCAAGCCTCCCAGACATGGCAGTGTTTTCAAAGTCTCTTGATAAACCAGACAAGTCAATAGGGTTATGCATGACTTATCTGGTGTATCCACAAGTTTCTGATTCTTTCCCTCAAACTGGAATCTGATGTGCCTTGTAGAGCCAGATGGTAATAACACTGCTCAGCAGAATACTAAGCTATTGCAACCCATGGTAAATGGCAGAAACAACAAAGGATATTTCTATTACATCAACACACTGCTGATAATTTGCTCCCTCTTATCATGAGAGGTTGAGAACACAAGACACAGTCTTACACTCCTCTGGTAGCTTCATAGCTGTATAATTCTGCCAACTTCATACAAGGTGCTCCTGATTTAAGCAATTGCAAAAGAAAATGGAGCTTTTGTTTCCATTCATTTACACAACAGATTTAGTAAAGCTGTTCAAAGTAATGATGAGCATGACCTTTTTGTGTGCTTTGAGCTGTGTCTGATAGCACATAGCTAGCTCATAAGTGCAGACAGGGAACAGAACTACCAGTTCCACTTTTGAAGTCTTGTATGGAAACAAGCCTTTACTTATGTCTGCTTACTGCCATTTCCAGTTCATCACTCCATGCTATGAACTTATTTTTTGATATTCACAAAATGATGCATAGTAATACTTCATAAGGAAATGTTAGGTTGCGAAGATTATGACAGTCACTACTGAAAAGCAGGCACATGTGATATAACAAAAATCTCATTCTGTTTTTTAAGGCCACATGAAACCTCATTTCCAAAAAATCCTGTACAATTTTCCAAAGTCTTGCAGACCCAAATCCTTAATTCCTAGCTGACCTGCGGGATCTTTTTTAGAAAAAGATCCAGATCTGCAGACCAGAGTGCAGGTATCTGTGTGTAAAGTAAACATCTATCTGCAAAGCAATCGTAAATACTCACTGCAGTCACCAGAGATACTAAATAAACAGTCCATACATGAATTCAGGTCTCCCCAGAGCTGACACAATTTGGTTTGTGGAATCCCTCTAAAACCAGAGGAGATTAACACTCTGCTGACTATGATGGGACTACTGCTCATGTAGGCACCTGTGCTGGAAAGACCTGCATCTAACTCTGAATCCAGAGCTGAATCCTACCTGTAAACCTTATCTAAAGAGTTATGAAACTAGGAATCCTCACATAGTTAAAATTTCTACCTTATTCCTAGTATAAACTAGTGTACTTAATCACCCTCCACCCTCCAGGCTGTGAGATGTCTTTGTACAACACGTTAAAAGAGCCTTCCACTAGAAGAGCTTTGTTTTGAGGGTAGAAGGCTGTTAAGGAACAAAATTTAAAAGCATCTTGCAGTCACAAACCCATAGAGCTACACAGTCTTTTGGCAACATCTGTGAAAAATTAAGAGGCACACTGGAACTGGTTAAGCACAAAGCCTGTCATTCTTCCAAGTGCATTTCAGGCTCCTTTCTGTTACTTCTCCTGTGAATCAACAATGGTTAGCCAAAACTTAGCCATTTAAAAACCTTTTAATATTTTAATGGCGGAAAATATTATCGTTTTCTTTCCAAACCACTGCATATGCAATGGGCAGAGAGCCCTAAAAACAATTATTCAGCTTTTATTTTTTCAGATTTTTTCATCGCCAACCTTTAGACTTGCATTTCTAAAACACTGTTTAGATGTTTGGAACAAATGCTCCCAGTTGATACAACCATTTTCATCAAAAACTTCTGCCTCTGCCATGCTACACACACAGGTAAAAGTAAGCATTCAGCTTCATACCCCACTTTGAACTAGCTGGCACACTGCAGCTGACACAGGTACCACAGGTCCAAGAATTCCCAGTTCAGAGGACTCTTAACATCCATAAGTGATATGAGGGCAATTCTTCACATACCACTTACCAACCTTGGAATTCACTCTTAAAAAAGGTTGCTGTAATGCAGTTCATAAATGCTAAAGGTTGACTAAATCCGGATCCTGATTTCGTAGTACTGGTATGAACATATAACTAATCAAACTTGATCACAATAAAAGACTGAAACATGGGGGTAAAAATAAAATGAACATACATACACGTGATTTTTCTCCCCATTTGTGCTGCTCCCAGGGCATATTTAGAATACTTATGCAGTCTTATACCTTTAGCACTGCTAAGCTTCAAGAGGCAACTAGAAATGTATGAGAAGAGTTCCCTTCACCCTCTACAAAGTTATCAGTTTGACTTTCAAATTGATTTGAGCTTTTAAAGGTTGCAATATTTAAAGCACAGTCACATGATATGTGAAATTGACCTCCTTAATGTAAGGAAGGTTGTCATGAGCCCGAGTTTGCCTTTAAGCTTTTCTTAATGTTCCTTAATGGAGTGAGCCAAAGCTAGCATTCAAGAGAATACAAAATGAAAGGCCAAGCCTAGTGTACAACCTTACGTACATCCTACTTCTTGTCCCTCTTGCTTCTCAGTTTATTCAGACCTTGGGAAACTGGTGGGAAAGAAACTTGCATCATAAAATACCAAAGCACTAAAGCACGACAGCAAGATGGCATTAGGTTATAAATGGAAAAGATTTTGTTGGTGATATGGAGTCTCAAGCCTAGAGAATAGGAAGACCAGTATGAAATACTATAAAAAATGGAGATGGCTGAGCTAGTCCCAGACCTTCAGACAGAATGAGAGAACATTTAACTACAATACACAAACCAAAAATGCTTACTATGAACGCATGTAAGGAAATCTGGACTTCTTGTATATGGCGATCCATATTTCTGAATACAAGCTGAAGAACAGAAAATGAAATCATTATTTTTATAATGATGACAGGACAGAGCTTCAAAGCATGTAAAATGATACCTGGACTACAAGAATTTGGAAGGTGGATATAAAATCTATGCAATATTATAATCTCCCAGATGCCTTAGAGTTCTTAAGTTCATTAATTTCTTTTTTAGCTTTGATGTACAGCTGTTATGAAACATTTGAAGAGGATGATCATTTAGCCAGATGCTACTACAATTCTAAAACTATGATAGTAGCTACTCAAATTTGACCAACTAAATCTCTTAAAATACCTAAAAAGTACAAAGATTTTTTTCACACCATGACAGTCCATAAAATAAGTCAGTGGTTCAATAAGTAAAGGCACTCTTTTTTAGATACCTAGATTAGTTAATAACTAAGTTAATTAAAAAGTGAAAAAGGTAGAAAACTACAAATTACTTAACAACACTGCAAGCCACAGATACATACACAACATCAGGATTTTAACATGCAGAAAAAATACAGAATATCTCTGTATGCAAATGTACACGTAAATAAAAAAACACATCTCAAAGTACTATAAGGAACATACACTCTAAAGTTAGTAATGCATGTTTATTGCAATCAGATTTCCATCACGTTTCTTAACAGAGACTTCAGCTGTGACAAGCTCCAGTGTTAGGTATAACATACCAGCACTGCCACAAAGTAAAAGTAAAAGCTGCAACTCACCCAAGTATTTCGGGTAAAAATATTCCTGTAGAAAGGGAAAAAAAGAGCAAAGATTTATTGAATAACATTTGCTTCTATTGTCATACTATTTAAGAGCTGCTGTCAGTTTGGTGGTCTTGCATGGGTTAACACAGTGGTGAGCTCAGAACTCACTACAGTCCCTGTTCCCTATTTTTTTGTTTGTTTTAAGGTTTAGTTTTGGAAAAGACAAGTCAAAAAATGCAGTCAAAATAAGAATAAATCCAAGTAGTATAAGTATTCAGATGAGTGCCCAGTTGTGCTATTAACCACAAGCTGAACTTCAGCCAGCACTTGAAGAGAAAAAGATAGTGGCATGTAATAAAATATTCAAAACATTTCTTTCATTATTTCTCCTTTTTCAGTATACTTCACAAGAATGTGCAGATGTGTATAACCACCAACAGGATAATCCAGACGCTGGCAAGAACAACTGTTTGGGCACTCACAGAACAATAAATAAGAGCTTTCATATTCATGGCTATCAGCCTAATTGCTCCAAGTCAGTGGTGGCAAAGGCATAAAACTTCATTTTCTCCTTGACCTCTGATGAATGAGTTGAGTGCTAGAAAAGTGGTACAGAGTTTACTTTTGTACAAACAACCATCTAAATGCAAACTGACTGTATATTGATTCAATGCCAGCTGAACAGCAGACGAGTGAAATTCGAAAGACACGGTACCACAACAAGCTTCGTTTCACAAGGTACATAACGAAGGTAAGTGATTTAAACAGGGGGTTGTTAATAGAAATTTAACCCTTCTTTTCCCATCTTCCTCATTTACTTACACAAAAGCACTTGCTGATCAGTAGCACTTCTCCAGGTTTACAGGACCTGCTGATACTACCATTCTAAAATAAAGTAATGTGATGACAGGTTCTAACATTACTCATTCTTGTACGATTAACTTTTCATATTTCTCCATAATCAATTTTTCTTACAAAAGGCTTCTGGAAATACAATGACAACATATTTCTATTCAGCCAAAAGATTAATCAAGAATGAAGGAAAAATGATCTCACACCTTGAGAAAAGGAACTTGCTTAAACTGAAAGTAGCAGTCCCTTTTCAAGTAATATCAAGAAGTTTTCTTAGTTAAAAATTCAAGCTGTGCCTAACTCCACAATGCCTTTTCAGTCTTCTGTGCTGTACTAAGCCTTAATGACTCCCAGATGTCAGGGAAGATAAAGATCCTATGCAGGGTCAAGTCCCTGTTAAAGGTGTGAGACTTATCTTCACCCCACCAGAAGTGTTCAACTGTGTTTTCATGATCCAACAAAAATGCCAAGAGAAATGCTTTGAGTCTTGCTAAGAAGGAGTTGGCAAACATTCTCTGTTACTATTTTGCTGATTTCTCAGCTATCCACCTTCTATTTCAGGCGTACCAAATATATCACCATCCAGAAAGCACATATGATTCACAGGATCAAAACACAAGAAGTTATTTAACTGTTACGGCTGGGGTGGCAAAAATCACGACAGAATTATGTGTTACATTTTCAGCTTGGACTCTGGTATAAAAAGTCAACGTTTAAATGTTGTCAGCCCTTCCCCTTTGGATTTGCTTTCCTAATTATAGCTGAAAATAAAAGCAGGAGAAATTGACTTTTAAAATAAAAAGCTATAAACAAATACATGTTGGACATAAACATCCTGTGGATAGATCCCTGTACAGACACAGGCCTCACCAAGCTCTCTAACCCATCTGTCCAGTAGTAACATCCCACTGCAGGCAAGAAGAAGACAATACCTTGCAGAAGCACCAACCCCCATGAGAGACCAACAGTCACGAATGCAGTTTCAACAAGTCCAACCTCTGGGACCGCTCCTACCAAGAAAACCTTAACATACTTGCACCCCTCTTCCTCGTGACCCCATACACCCTCTGTCTGACCGGTTCCCATGTGTCAGCCAGTAGGGCTGGGATGCCAGAAGCTACAATAGTCAAGGGCCCGGCAGCAGGACACCAGCAGCCTGTGGTGTCCCAGGAACATCAACAGTCCTTTTGTGAACTACATCTTTTATCTGCTGTAACTACAGCTCAAACATAGTATGAGCTACGCACCAGAGCTGTCACCCAACCATGAGTTACACGTCATGTGCCATTCAAAGCACATCATGAGCTCAGCAGAGATCTCAGGTAAAGAGGGAGAAACAGGAGAGACTGTGAAGTGCCTGACATTTGCAAGTCTCAACCCTTTCAGTGAGATGGAAAGCACAGCATGAGGCCAGTCTCTCCAGGCAGGTCCTGGCTTGCTTATTTCAAGTCAGTTCAAGAGACTTTTCCCTTGCTGTGCAGGAGACGGTTTTAACACAAGAGATTTAAGCTCTACTGTCCCCATCCCTTTCACACCCACACATGTAGGAGCAAGTCTTACGATGCATTAAACACAATTATTAGCTTTCATGGCAGTATTGCAAGACCTAAGAACACATGCTTTTATTTCAAGGTCGAGCGAATCCAAACATTTTTCAAGGGGCTAAGATGTTCCTCTCCCACCTACAGCCAGAGCTTACAACTACCCTGATACAACAGCCACTACAACACTCAGCCTGGATATCTAAAATGGAAAGAGAGCGTAGTTTTAAAAGTGTCCTCAAAAAAAACTAACCCAAGCAAACAACCCTCAAAAACTCCAGGTTGTTGTGGTTGTTTTTTTCCCCTTTCAAATGTTAAGAACAGTTTCTCTTGGGCCATCCCCACAACACCCTGCATTGAAACAACTGACAACAGCAACATGAAGAAAAGAATTCATAGCACAGCTATGGAGTTGAAGGGGCAAAATTACTTATGTCAGCTTTCCTGCCAGAGGAAACCTACATTGCGACTGGGGTCATCACCTATTTTCAACTCTATGGCCAAACTCTACCCTGGTGGTAAAATCTGTAAGTGAGTGAAATTATACAGGGTTTGCATTAGCCCTGCTGCATTTTTAGAGAAGATGGAAAAACACCAAATCAGAACAGGCGTTAACATGAGTCACTGTATAAAAATAGCCCTTCTGAAAACATAACAATGACCCTGTCGACACCAGGAAAATGTTCTCACTGTTGCTTTAAAGTAATTGGCAACTGTGAAGACCTCAGACAAAAGGGTCTGCCTACTGCTTCTGTTTGTTTTGCTTGAGTACTAGGTCAGGTAAGACTGATCAGCAGAGAATCTAACCCACATCATGTTTGAGCTCCAGAGGCAGCAGGTAGAAGACATAGTTTACAGGAGGACTGCTCATGTTCCTGGGCATCTCGCTCTTGGTGGTCTTGCCTGGGCAAATGGGGTGGACCAGAAGGCCTCCAGAGGTGGTCAACCTCAAACATCCTGTGATCCAGTGACTGCAGCACCGCTAACACTGGAGCATCTCACTGACTTGTGTTAGCAACAGTGATTTCTAAAAACTACTTTTTTTAGTTACCTAGTTATGTCTTAGAGAGTAGCAACAACTCCTACTTTATGTCCTTTTCTCATTTCCATATAATGACTCTCCCTTTTCCTCTTTCCCTCATGACTGAATGTTTGTCTTGGGCATGGCCAGACCTCATTTATAAATGCAGTTCATGTTTCCACAATGTGGGCCTGCTTAGAAAGATACTCTTTGGAAAGAAATGACTGCTACCAACCATAACAGCCTGTAACTTAGCGTTTGGCAGTTTTTCAACTGTTACAACCTGAGAATGCATATCTCTCCAATGCTGGAGAGCTCTCTCCATTTTTTAAAACTCAGCCCTAGACTTCTGGTACATAGCAAATCTCACACTGCGTGATTGGGCCCTTCCTCCTATATAATAGAATTAAGTGGTTCTGCAATTCAGAATTTTAAATATGTAGAACCCATAGTTAAAGAAGTTATGATCAAATGAATGCCACGTTGCTTGCACAAGCCTTCCTTCTCATGAGGAATCCATCACTCTGCCAGGTTAGTTTGCTTCCTATTTTGCTTTGGGGAGATCTGTATTCTCCATGCAAAGAGCAAACAGAACTTCTCAATTTGGCATGTGAGGCTTTAGAGTAGTAAGTGGGCCACATTACAATCCAAAAGCAGTCTCCAAGCCTTATCTCCTACCACCCAAGTTACAGCTGCTTAGGGTAGATTTTAGATTTTGTGTCCATTCACCGAGTAGCCACTTCACATTGTCCAGCTATTCTGGTGCACAAAGACTTCCACTGAGTTGTTGCACTTTCCAAACAAGAAGCTTTCAAGACCACATGCATCACCCCTTCCATACAGACTAGGTATCTCTGCAGAATCCTCAAGTTTGGAAATAAAACTTCCCTTGCCCTTTTCTGAGAAGCAAGACCATTTCCCAATAGCTTCCTGACGTGCCACTTCAGCAAAAGGTGTTCCTCTGCAATAACGAAAAGCTCACTGATGATTAAAATGCACAATTACAGGGGGGAAAAAGTAATGAAAGGAAAGAAGAAAAAGAAGTTACTATATGTCACAGATACGTTCAATTTTGAGAAGATGCAGAGGGCACAGAGAGATAATTTCTATAGATGGCCAAAGGCAGGGTTTGATTAGACAGTAATGCTGTGAAATGCATGCAACTGCTGCCAAATACTCTAACAAAAATCATTTGTAGAGTGATCCAAATAAGTTGGTTGCATGTGCTTTTAAATTATTCTGACTGCAATCCAATCACAAATGCCTTGAGGTTTCCTCCTGCTTTAGGACTGAAAGGGTATTTTCCCTCCAGCTGTAATAATGTGCAATTTCAAAAGATCTCAATTTGATGACAGATCTTCACTCAGTGTTGCTTGTTTGAATCCTTACTTCTTGCAATAGTGACACTATTTGTACATATGGTTAAACTAACACTTGCTCAGAAACTTCATTCAAATTGAAGAAACCAGTATCTGACAAAACAGCTAGCATAGATAAAAGGCTGTCTCCCTTCAACATCATCACTGTGTCAACACTGCAATTATTTCAGCCATATTTAAAAAAAAAAACAGGACTTATATCCCATCAAAAATTATTTAAATATCTATGATCTCTCTTATAGTTCTGTCACATTTTATCCACTGAAGATTTTTCCCTTCTTGTAATCTAATGATTTGTTTCTTAGGATTTTGCTTATCTGCAGAGGTTGCAATTCATACTAATGGCATTCAGCCACTTTAAGACATTGCTGGATTTGGCCTCAGAGGGGGACAGGCAAACAAGGAATAGGGAAGTGACATCTGAGATGACATCAGGCCCTTGTGACACAGTCTGATCTCATACTTCCCCGTTCATTATTTTAATAACTAATTGTTGCTTTTCTGTTCTTGTCCTAAATATTTTCTGGAATCGAACTAGGACTCCCTGTTCGAGGAATCAGCCAAATATGGTAGCTCTCCAGATGCATGGGATTCTGTACAGTGCAAGCGTGACCTATTCTCCTTCTAACTCTTCATTTATTCACCCTTTTGTCCTGGCAGATGTGCAGAGTGAAGACAACAACACTTGTTCCCCTCCCTGGATATCCTTATTTTTCATCTTTGCTCTTCCTCTGGGTCCCACTGTTGATGCTGAGAGAAACAGGGATAAAACCTAAAAGCATCAATTAGGAAATTTCCCCTCAGATGTGCATGTGTGGAGAGCTTACAGAACAGCAAGTCATAACAAAAATGTGATGAAAGCAGAGATATAGAAGGAGACCTGCTGAAAAACTTCAATCAGATTCTCCAAGCCTTGGTTGTTCATTTGTTTCTTTGGCAGCATGAGCTGTGACAACAGTTTCTGCTTCTCACCCAACACCTGGCCTTCTCTTCCTAACCTCAGGCTGTTCTTCCCACTGCGTCAGGTGAAGCTGCATGGTGAAGTGGACTGGGGAACTGATCCAGCTGCAAAATGATAATTTTTCTCTGCAGACAACTTTTCTTTAGTCAGTTACTTAAATTGGTCCATGCAGTTGCCCAAATTGCTGTGCAGGAAGGGTGAAGAGGATAGACATTTGCTTAACTCTACTAGGTCAGCTGAGCTTCTCAGTGTGAAACCAAAGCCTGAAAAGTAATGTGAGGGGAGAAGTAAACCTTGCTGCTATGCTCCTTATCAGTTTCTGTGATAGTGGTTCCATCTTTGTTCTTCATACTTAATAGAAACTGACTGCTTGTAATTCATTAAGCTCAATCAGAGCTTGGAGCACACATGAACCACAACTGCCAATTTATACAGATTCAATGTTTCTTTCACCTGATTCTTATGCAGCTGCACTAACAAACTGTATTAATTCCCAGCAGGCTGCTGCTTTTTTTTTTTTTTTTTTTTAGAAAGAAAATGAGAGCTCATGGCCACAAAACTGTTTTCTTCATTTCTAATTGGTTTTTCCCCGCTCACATATTTATTAAAACCTATTGTATATATCTAAAATAACCTGACTTACCCTAATTTAATCTGCTTTTTCCTTTATTATCCTTCTTGACCCAAACCTGTATAATTCCCTTGCTTCAATATGCCATTCCTAGCGGTATTCTTTTTCCATCCTATCTCACAATAGTCCCTTAGTGTAATATTAACCACTTTTGTTATCTCTTGTTCCTTTCCTACTCCTGCACAGGAGGTTTAGCATGTAGTACTTTTGTGATGTAGTGTGTCACTATTTCCATGTCTATTCTGAGTTTCTGGGCTACACTGACATGAGTGGCAACAGATAAAGATCAGGCAAGCAGAAGTCCAGCAGCATTGATGGAGCTGTGTCTGCTTCCACCAACAGCAAACTTTGCTCACCCTTCTCAGTAACTTTTGATAAAGTAGCATTTAGCCAATAAATGTATAACCTGCTTTCTAAGGCAGGCAGGAGTGTTTCTGTCACCCTCCTGCTACTGCACAGCACCACCATAAACAAATGCTGTGTCTGTTCCACAAAGTAGACAGATGCATCCTGGTCCACAGTCCCAATCTTTTTGCCTTCCAGATCAGTTAGACTCACTGAATTTTGGTACAAAGCTCCCTTGTCCTTTGTAAGAAACTACAGGGAGAAGGAAGAAAGGGAAGGGAGAATACCTGATGGGACAGCCAGATGTCATCCCTGCAGAGTTGGAATGACACTGTGGCATATACCCTGCCCTGAAATTCTTCTGCTTCCTTCCTCTCTTCTTTAGGTCATTCCTGGACAGAAGTCTAAATCTCCCTATATTGTTTTTCTCAAAATCTACTAAGTGGGTACCACTGTGCCTGGTAATCCATTCTTCCATGCACTGAGTCCAAGCAGGTAAAAACATCAGCAGGTTAAAAATCAGTGTTTTCCAGTAATTCTTTCCCTCTCTCTACATCAACAAGAAGAGATAAAGAAATTCATACCAGCTATAATTCTAGCCCATTCTCCATGCTCTGCCAAAATGTCAAAACAAATCAGTATATTGAAAAGGACAGTCACAGCAAATAAACCCAGATTTCTGCCTGGATCTAGCAGGGAATATTCTATACAGGGATGATGACATCTGTATCTAAAGATGATATCAGTATTTTTCATGTCTAGACTACACAACATGCACTAAATTACTCAAAGAAATATTACACTGCTTTACTCTCCCAATATCTCCTCTCATCTCCTCCCCCTACATGCCTTCATACTTTTCTGATTAGTATTTAAAAATGTGTATCTACCTTGTTATTCTTAGAAATAATACCTAAATATTGCCTGACAGGCACCCTTCCTAAAAGATCAGAGTAAAGTTTGGATGACCCTAGTCCATGCATGCAGCTCATCTGTGTTATCATGACCATGTCATGCCATGGAATACATAAAGAAATAAAACTAAGTGAGCTAGCAACATAGTGAAAATCAACCAAACTGATCATTGTCACACCCTATACATTGCTTCATCTGCATTTCATCTTCCCAATAAATCCACCCTAGCAGGAAGAATGCTGACATTGTTAGATGTTTTGTTAGGATCAGTAATTTTCAAGACAGGATTGCAAAAAGCCCCAAAAAGCCTGATCTGGTGTTAGTGCTGCCCTTGCCATGAGTGAGAGAGTAGACTAGATGCCTCTTCAGTCCCAAGTTACCCTGTGATTCTCTGCCAGTGTTTTGTGTATCTGACAAGCTGTAGGTTTTAATAGCATTTTGGATGCAAGTCCCACAAAAAAGAGGAGAACTTTTCAAGTGCCTGCCTATGAATCAGATGTCCGTTGTGCACGCACATGAAAACCAGCTGGCTTTCCACAGTAATCTACTGAGGACCAAATCCACAAACAGTAAACACAGGCGGCCAGGCTGACCTACATCAGCGTTTCCGGTGTGACTAACACCTTTTGATGTATTCAGCATGGCAATTTCCATGGTGAGCTGCAGGAACACCAGTAATTCTTCAACAACAGCTAGCAAGATGTGCAGGGACAGATGCTGTATGGATAAACTATGGTACCAAATGATAAGAGCCTGCATTCAAACACCTTTCCTGTGCTGAGCCTTTCAAAACAGAGAAACTCCTTGCACAAGGACACTTTTTTGCTGTGTTTTTTCTTTAGTGAAATCCAATGTTTCCAAGAACACCAGAAGATACACTCCCTTCTGCCCTTTGTTTTACATGCTTGGATGACCAGATTTTTAGATCAGGTCAAACAAATTCCAGAGTAGTTTATCAGTCACTTAATAAGCTGTAATACCTTGACTGCATACCAAGGTCAAATATTTCTGCAGTACTGCTTTTTATAAGGCCTCATCAACATGTTAAGTAAGATAACATTCTTATCTCTGCATCCAAGTTATTTTGCAACTTCGTCCCATCTATCACACCTAGCTATCTTAATAGATCACGTTTAGAAACAGTCCTCATACCTCCCATGAACATGTTTTTCATCCTTCTTTTTATTCTCACCATATTATCTTTTAATTTTTCTGTTTGGCACCTCTAGCATAAATGAAATAATAAAACAGGAACCATCCCAGAATTCTGCAGTAATATTTAAGGATGTTATAATCAGCTTCATGAAAAAAGGCTGCAAGACTCATTAACCCAGGCACATACTTGTTTTTACCATGTATAGTCACACAAATGGCACAGACTGAGTTTTGTTCTGCCTCCTAAAAAAAAAAAAAATCCAATCTAAAAATATTTCAATTGATCTTCCTTCCTCCAGTCTGAGTGAGCTGATATTTATATTTTCCGTAACATAAAAGACAAAAGCTGCACTGGCCTGCAAATGAATGGCTATTTAGACCCGCCTAATACACTATTCTTAGCAGTTGATGTAAGGAACTGCACATGTGGCAACACCCACATTTAGGTTTCAGTGAATGTGCATCTTCTGCTGACTAGGCCTGCAGATGTTGCTTTGGAAAACTGATCACTGAAACAATGGAAGGCACAGAAAAAGGGTGCTTTGATACACATATATGACATCTCATTTCTGTGTACTGGTCTGTCCAGGAAATAGGTATCTTTCCGTATAATGTTATTCTTGGCTAGATATTATAACTGACTGTATCAAGACACAGTCTTTACCTGGGAAGCTTCATGCAAGCTATGCTACAGCCTTGCTTCATCTTACCTCTACTTCTGGGGCTGTTTGACTGAATCAGTTAATGGAATTTTCTATCATATCTTTACATCACAGGTTTTGAAGTTAGGCCTTGAAATTCTCTTCACACAACACAGGATAGTTAAGAATGGTAGGTTTTGGAGGAAGACTCACACATTTCATTAACATCTAATGGAGAGGAAAAGGGAAGAGGTCTCGCATCACAAGCATTTCTTGAGGTTGAACAGAGAAGCTATAAACTAAACTCAAAGTAACCTTCGGTTGTCAAGGCTGCAAGACCATTTCTCCCATGGGACAACAAATAGCCCAATGCCTACACTGATGGTCATCTGGTGCTTTAAAGCATAAAACCTGGGAGATGCGACAGCATAGATGAGCAGTGCGCTGATGTGTTCCCCATGGCTTGCCTGCTACGAGGCTAAGCCATAGCGCTTAGCACAGGGTAGAAAGGGCTGTGACTGTTTCTTTCTGCTACAACCTAAGTAGTTAATCCCTGTGACCAGGTTCAGCAGGCAGGCACAAAAATTTCAGCCTTTATAACTATAGAGAATCATCTTCTGTCAACAGCAATCCGTACGGTTCCCTGGTCAATAAAAACTCACTTTACCAGCACGGATCAGCTGCAGCCTGACAATATGCCGAAACATGACTGCAGTTACTGTAATTCTTCAAAATGCCTGGTGTTGTTTGCAGCAATTTTTGTCTTTCCTGAGTCAAGTCTGCCTCAGCTAGCTTCCTTCTTCTGTCAGTTACCAGGACTGGCCATACAGCATAGCATCAGTGAAACGACAGCACAATAACTCCCTACTGTTTAAGAAACACTTCCATTGCGTATTAATACTCTGTCCATCAAATCCACAGATACCGCTGGAGGAGCAGTCACCTATGCCTTACAAAGCACTGAAGGTTTCCCATGCAGGGTAGTAACAGCCCACATACATGACCTCTTCCACCTTGCATTAGAAAACTGCTACTGAACAGCCGCTGCTCCCTTCACGTCACACACTGATTGCAAAATGGATAGGAAGGGCCATAAATCCTCCTGATATGTGGTGGCACACTAGCTTCTCAATCAAATTGAAGCAAAGTTATGGCAAGGAGTAGGACATACTGCACGTAACAAGCAACTTCACAGCTCTTGGGAGGTCTGTGTCTCAGAAAACTTAGGATCTTATGTCACTGAAGACATAAGAGTCCTGGTCTAGAAGGACATGTCAGATAAGCAAGGGTGCACAGACACTAGAAGCACATCCAGCCTTTCTTCAGTGGTTTTAAGAACTGAGTGAAACCAAGCAGCAATAATGAAGGAAATGCACCAAAAAAATCAAACTCATTTGCAATGACAGAAAGTTGGCATTGTCCTACAAAACATGCTTAAGTGGCATGACTGTATATTAAAGAATTTATATTATACATGAAAATATTTTAAACCAAAATGATTTCACTATTGTCATTACACTAGGAGAACTGGTATTTTTTTTTCAATTTACAAAATAAATTACCAAATATTGTTAAAAACATATTTACACAGTATACCACCCTCTAAACTGATCTATCAATGCATCGCCTTCAGCTACTTTCTTGGCCAGAAGCCAGTTAGTAAAACCAGTGACCTCAGATCATCTTTGCTCCAGAATGCTACAAAATCACACTTACAGTTTTCCCTGCATTCACTGCTATGCAGTGAATATTTATACTGAGCTTAAAGTTGTATTACTCAACACGAATATGGAAGCAGCTGTGCCAGCCACACTCACTACATTACAGTTATCCACTGTAGCTCAGTTTTTGCAGAACAAAGCAAACGCTGCTGTGTGCAGATGTGACTACACATACGCTTAAGAGGTGTAACATTAAACACTGCCTGGGCAAGTGCTCCACATTAATCTCTAAAATAAAGATTGTCAAAAATCCATTGTAATGTTTTTGCTGTACTTACTACTGCCTTGTGACAACAAGCTACTGCGCTGTATATCCAGTGCTGAGACTGCTAATGAGGCACACATGTCAAGACTTGTCTGACTGAAGCATAAAACATCTCCTCAGTTGAGTCCCTCCCTTGCCTGTGGTTTGTGTGTCTCTATGTACACACACACACACACACACACACATGCTCTCTCTCTCTCTGTCCTATCTTCTCCCTAGAGCATCATACCATTTAACAGGAACATGCTGTGCAGTATCAAGCTTCAGTCTGAACACCAAGAAAATCCACTTCCCACTGCTAAATCAATTCCAGATAATCTTTGCAATGAGAAGAACCTATCCAAAACAGTGTTGAGAGGAGGTGTAAAGTGACTGGAAGAATAAGCCAAGCTTAGTAAAGCATCCACATGCTGCTAAAAGTGAGAAGACTGAAGTGAAAGTCAGCCTTGATAATACTGGAAAAGACAGCTCTGTGTGTAGTGTGCATTCTGTAATTGTGTGAATCCACACCTGTTAGTGCAGAAATACCACGTTCCCATACACGTGCTCTCCTGCTGTTGTAGTGTCAGGTCCTGAACCTACTGATTCCAAGATGCTGACCAAGCTGAATATGGGCCCAAAGGATTTACGAGTGGTTAGGACATACTTCTTCTGAGGAACCCCTGTTGTGACATATGCTGCAACACTAAGGAGATTTTAAATACAGCTGGGATGGGAAGCTAAAGTAAAGAGGAGCGATGGTAAAGCGCCCAGACAGAGATGCCGTATCATTATTTTGCGCTGATCTTGCTTCATGGATTCAGACCATGAGTGAGCAGGTGCCAGATCGGGCTGCTCACCTAAACCAGGCTCACCGAGGCACTCCTAACTGGACAGCCCTGACTGCCCTTGTGCAGGCTGAGTACTAGGGTGTCTTCCTAATTGCCTTTCATTCACCTGATGGTCCTGAGTCCTCCTCCTACCGACGGCTTACCCAGCTGTGCCGGCAGCTGGCACCCAGCCGCGGATGGATAGAGGGTGGGCGGGAGCGTAGGGCCGGACAACCCACTCAAATCTCCGCGGCGGCTCTGCTCCCTTACCGTCTCCGGGTCGTTCTCAAACACCTCCCGGGCCTCCTCCTTGCTGCAGTGCTCCTCCACGCACTCCCTCTCCAGGTGCCCTTGCTTGGTCTCCTCGAAGATCTGGTAGGCTCGCCGCTGCCTCTGCCGCAGGAACTGGGCAGCCTCCGGGGCGCGCAGCAGCACGGCTGGGCAGCCGAGCGCCGGGGCGGCGCGGGGGAGGCGAGGAGGAGGACGAGGAGGACGAGGAGGACGAGAGGAGCAGGAGGAAGGAGCAACGGTGAACAACGGAGCCCGCCTGGCCGCCCCGACCCCTCCGATCCCCCACCCCGCACACCAAACCGCCCCGCCGGGGAGCACCGACCCTCCTTCCGGGGCGCACCGAGCGCCCTCCCTGCCCGGCGCTTCCCCCGGGGGTCGCCGCGGCCTCGGCGCGGCCCCTCGCCCGCATCTCCCACTGCACCCGCCGCCAGCCGCCGTCCCTACCGCAGCCGCGAAGCTGCGCATCCCCCCGCACCCCATCCCTGCCCCAGCTGCACACCCCCCCTCACACACACACACACACACAAGGCGGCGGGGGATGCTCGCCGGCGTGTGCGGGGGGGACGGGCCCCCCGCGGTACTCACTCTGCGAGGAGTCCGCCGCCAGCAGGACGAGCAGCAGGGCGGCCCCGAGGGGCGCCGCGGGATGCGGCATGATGCGGCGCGGCGGCTGCGGCGGGGCCGGGCCGGGCCGGGCCGGGCTGGCGGAGCGGCGGGAGCGGCGCGGGGCGGCGGCGGCGCGGGCGGGGAGCGCGCTGCTACTGCGGGAGCGCGGCGGCGGGAGCCCAGCGGGGAGCCGCGGAGCCGCTCGCCCGCCCGCCCTGCCCAATCGCTCGCCAAGGCACCGCCGAGCCGCCGCACAGCGGACACACCTCGCGGCGGAGCGGCCGCCCGGCCCGGCCCCGCGTACCTGCCCGGGAACGGCAGTCACCGGGAGTCGGGCCGATGGACAGCCGGCAGGACCCGGGGAGCGGGCGGAGAGGCTGCGCCCTCACCTCCAGGCACATCTCTTTAATAGCTCCCGGGCTTATCACTAGGAAGGGAGAAGCTGGCACGAAACCCAATCCAGTCTTGCTGTAAATTAGAAACTTGGCTTTTCCCCACACACCAACGCAGGTTTTCTTCAGGAATACATTTTTAGTTTATTTCAGTATTTTAGGATAGCCTCCTCAGGAAGGAGATGAATGTGGTTTATACCAATATGTTGCAAGCCATCCTTTACTGTCCCTTGTTCATCCACACTTACACAGAACATGTCCAATGTGGGAAACCCTACTAGCTGTAACTCAGAGCTGTAGGATCAGAGCTCAGAGCTGCACTTAAATTGCCTAGTTGCCACCACTTTTAAGTCACCCCTTTTATCTGTACTGCCCTGCGGAAGGGTCAGTGTGACAGATGAGTAACACCGACTCTACATTTTCTTCAAGAAGACTTCAGTGGCATAACCTGTTTGAAAAGAAGAACTTGACTAGTTTAATTTTATTATTTAGCTAAATCTAATACAGGCTTTGTGTATCCACAATAAGTTACTACAAATATAATACATGTAAACAACGTATTTATATCACATGTCATTGAAGTAACATACATGAAAACATCAGAGCATACTCATTCAAAGCAACCATCCCTAGGCTGGTATGTTCTGTCTTGACAATGGCCAACAGCAGACATAGAGGTAAAAGGTATAAGAGCATGTAAACCACCATGGTTTCTTTCTGTTTTCAGCTCCGAAAGTACAGAGGAAGAGCTCTCAGGTAAAAGCTGTGCCCACTGCAACACTAACAGCCACAAATGTACCTCTTGTCTATGAATTTGTCAAACAGCTTTTTTGATCTGTTGATACTCCTGGTCTTCAGGTGTGTCAGGAAGGTTCCAAATGTGCACAAAGGCTAGACAGGAACTTTTTCTCACAGGTTTTAAGTCCAGTGCTTAATAATTTTACAGGGTACTTGCATATTTGTCATGTAGCAAATGGTGAATGATCATGCCCTATTTTGTTTTCACCACACCGTTTTATGGACCTCTCTCATGATTTCAGAACCATCCCTTTTCCTGAACTATAGAGCTTTGTTCTATTATTTGTTTCCCAACCTCTCTGAACTGGCACTGCTCAAAGAAGCAATCCCACCAGTCCCCATTGCTTTTTCCTGTCCTTTGGCTAATCCTCATCTTGTGCTAGAATGCAGCAAACCCAATCAGAGTAACCCAACAAAAATTATTGATGTTATTTCAGATCAGTTCCCCCCCAAGTTGCTGCACAGCTGCACAAACACCAAAAGGCTTTCAGGGGTGACAGCGAGGAGCTGCAGGCAAAGGAGCGTGGGCCTAATTTCAGCAGCAAAGCTGGCCAAAATGGCTTGTGAAGCTACAGCTGCAGGCATAGCTTTCCTAGGACTGGCTGCCACCTTCCTCCCTATGTCTTGTGTCCCCCTGCCCACATCCAGAGATGTGGCTGTGCTGTTTCAGCTCAGTCACCTGGCAGGAAGCTCTTCCCTTTTTTTAGTGTGTGTGTTTTCTACCAGGTTACTGTGCTGAATCAACTCAATGACAGCATGAAGAAGTGTGGAGTGGTATTGCAGCACTAAATCCATAGTCTGCTCTGGGATTTCAGTCTGGGCCCCTCCAACAGAAACCATTCCTGATCTTTGTTTCCATCCTACTCTGTATCTTTTCTATTTAGATCTCTTTTCAGACAAAGTGGACAAAACTACATGCAATATTCAAGATGTGGTTTTACAGCAGCACTGTCCTGCTTCTTTCTTTCTTCTGTTCTTTCTTACTATTTCCAAACATTGCATGGCTTCCTTTTTACTTCCTGACTTATTCTTTTCAAAGAACCATGAACAAGTGGTCTGAGACCTCTTTCCTGAGTGGAGTTGCTGTTTTACCAGTGAATACAGAAGGTAAGGGTTGTCTTTCATGGGTGTATCACTTTGTGTGTCTGTATATTAAATTTCACTTGTCATTTATTTTCCTGTCACATTAAAAATTCTATCAAGCAATACAGCCGAGTGAATCAAACAGCTTCTTGCTACCAGAACAGGTTGTCCCACTTTTCCTTCCCTCCATGCTTCCACCTTTTCCCTAGATGTACAATCTCTGTATGCTTTTGTCACTGATGTGACCTCTCAGCAAGTCAATTCAACTTACTAAGCAAAGATAAAAGTATTCCTTTGTTTTTCTAAATGTCTTGCGATATTCTTGATTACCAGTTTAGGATTTGTCTCTTTAGATGAGTTTTGCATTATTTGCCAACTGACCTCATGGCATTAAACTTTTCCATAAAATTTCTGAAGATGTTGAACAGCAGAGATTTTTGTGGGTTCTGGAAACTGCATTATATTGTGTAATCTAATGATGAGTTTTCTTTCCTTTAGATGATTATTTTATCCGTTTCTGTTTATCCCATATGATCACATTTTGAGAGCATATGGGGAAAGACCAGCTCAAAATATTTTTAAAATCCAGGTATGTCATGTTATCAGAACCATCCTTATCTAAATAAATATCACTTCTTGAACTTCAAATAGGTTTGCAAAACATGACATCCTTCTTGGTATGCAATGCTGATTCTTCTCCAACATATCATTCAGTTTACCAATTCTATTCCTTATTATATTTTCCAGTAAGTTGTTTGGCACAGCTATCAAGCACTGATTTCAGTGAGCTCAGAAGTCCTTTCAATAGTCGTATTTTCCACCTTCAATTCTTCTGGCATGGTAGCGTTTAAGGCAGATCTAAGCAATGAGTTGCATAAAGCAACAGTTTCATTTTCTTCATAATTTATGGGTTTATTCCATCTGATCTCAGCTATTCCAGTGAAAGATCAGTTAGGGAACATGAAAAACAGGATATAAAAATAATGCAGGGAATCTTAAAACAATGTTATAGGAAATGCCTGTACGCTCAGCATGTCCCATTTTAGACTCTCTTCTGATTTTAGAGTAATATAGGCACAGAGGTTTCCAGATGTAAACCTGAACTGTAGGATTAGTTTCCACTGGGTTTTAGACACTATTCAGAAATATGCACCAAATTTAACAAATTTTGAGAGAAGTGACTAAAAATACTACTAGAAGGTGTTCATTAAAGACCAAAAATCAAAAAAATCACAGAATCACAGAATATGCGAGTTAGAGGGGACCCACAAGGATCACTGAGTTCAACACTCAGCCCTGCACAGGACCATCCCCAAGAGTCACAACATGTGCCTGAGAGCACTCTTCAAACACATCTTGAACTCTGTCAGGCTTGGTGCTGTGACCAGTTCCCTGGGGAGCCTGTTCCAGTGCTCAACCACCCTCTGGGTGAAGAACCTCCTTCTAATATCGAACCTAAACCTCCCCTGACACACCTACAAGCCATTCCTTCAGGTCCTGTCACTGGTCACCACAGAGGAGAGATCAGTGTCTGCCCCTCATCTTCCTCTCATGAGGAAACTAGACTGCAATGAGGTCTCTCCTCAGTCTCCTCTCCTCCAGGCTGAACAGACCAAGTGCCCTCAGCTGCTCCTCATACAGCTTTCCCTCAGGGCCCTTCACCATCTTTTTTGCCTTCCTTTGGACACTCTTATATTGTGGCACCCAAAACTGCCACAATGTTCAAGGTGAGGCCACACTAGCACAGAGCAGAGCGGGACAATTCCCCCCTCGACCAGCTGCTGTTGCTTTGCCTGATGCCCCCCAGGACACGGTTGGCCCTCCTGGCTGCCAGGGCACTGCTGACTCATATTCAACTTGCCCTCGACCAGGACCCCCAGGTTCCTTTCCACGGCACTGCTTTCCAGCCTCTTATTCCGCAGTCTGTCTGTACATCTGGGGTTGCCCCATCCCAGGTGCAGAATCCAGCACTCTCCCTTGTTGAACTTCATATGCTTTGTCAGCTAACAGAATTTAAATCAGTCATTCCAAATTCTGATAAGTGTCCATTGGTTTTTCTTCCTTACTTAATCCCAAACAAAAAACCAAGGTAGCATTTACCTTTCAGGGCAAACCAGTGCATAGTATGTAGACAAGCTGCATAGATGTAGTGGAAGAAGGCTTAACTGAGCAAGGTTCCTTTAGGTTCCTGCAACTAATTACATTTGTAGGCACCAATGGTAGAATGAAACTAAAATGTCCTGAGAAGAGTATATAGGCCTCACAACCTTAGAACTGAAGAAGGAGGGTAATGAAGCTGGTAAAGGGTCTGCAGCAAAAGTCTTAGGAGGAGTGGCTGAGTGATCTGGGGTTGTTTAACCTGGAGAAAAGGAGGCTCAGGTGGAGATGTTACGACTCTCTACAACTACCTGAAAGGAGCTTGTATCAAGGTGGGGGTCAATCTCTTCACTAACAAGTAACAGACGAGAGGAAATGGCTCCAAGTTGTGCCAGGAGATGTTTAGATTGGAAATTGGGAAAAATTTCTTCTCTGTAAGAGTGGTTAGGCATTGGAACAGGCTGCCCAAGGAAGTAGTAGAGTCACCATTCCTGGAAGTGTTCAAAAAACATGTGGATGTGGCACGTGGGGACATGGTTTAGTGGTGGACCTCACAGTGCTGGGTTAAAAGTTGGACTCAATGATCTTAGAGGTTTTCCCAACCTAAATGATTCCATGATTTGATATTGTATTATGGAGAAGAGGAGGGGATTCCCAAGCATGCCTGCCCTTCCTTCCATCAATCCTCCAGCCAGGGATACAGTGGCGTGCATGGTTCTTGACTTCCGAAGGACCATCTTTTCAATGTAAAGTACTGCTCTGACCTCAACGAAAAATCAATTGGACATGTCCTATGAGTTGTCCCACACTGTCAAGGTATCTCAGATTTTAGGGGCAAGTTTCACGTGCTCATTCCACATTAATTTCCTGTTATTTTTCTTTTGAAAGTGCTCCAAAGGTGGTATTCCTATTTTTCTTCTGTTCTATGAATCGGGAGGAGTAAAAGGATGTGAGATTACATCAGAATATTTAAAAAATTAAATGATTGTGGAAGGCAGCATACTTAACCAGAAAATTTCTCTGAGAGTAAGAGAGCTAATTCCATGATCCTTGACCTGAATGCACTACAGGCTGGGTATATGCCAAATATGCTCAGCACATTAAGATCTGGAACTTGCTGCTTAGTTGTGTGAACTACGATTCACAGCCTGATGCCAGGAAATAAACTGGGAGTTTCAAGGACAGGAAGCTCTGAACTGTCATCTCGTCCCCTCTGTGCCTGTCTCGGTTCCAGGTGAATCGGATTTCCTTTCATTAGAGGTCAAAATGATGACTGGAAGTGGCTTAGGCACCAGCAAAACCAAATTTCTTATCTGGTCAATGGCACTCCCTCTGTGGCAAGCAAGACAGTGAGCAAACCCCTGGGCAGAACACACCACCATCATCTACAGGTGAACGCTCAGACTAAATGGCACCGACCAAAAGCATCAGACCTCATGCCACAGCCTACAAGACATCACAAGTCCCTGTTCTTTAAGTACCTCTGCAGATCATGGAAGGGTTGAGGTGGGGATGCAGGACCATAGGGTCTGTTTTCTGTTCAATCTGAGTCATCACAATGCAGTTAACACTGAGCACCTGGGAGGTGAAGAGCCCAGGGGAGCTGTTGTATTTGTCACGACAAGAAGATTTTGTGGAGTAGAAGGAGAAATTGGAAAAGGTCTTTCCATAACCGACTTTGCTTTTTACTTCTTACTCCCTTTGAAAAGAATAGTTTTGCTGTCTTCCATTTTGGGAAAGACTTCTGGATCCCTGGGATCCAAGCATTATATTGAGGAGTTATCTGCACTGTGGAGGAAGTCTAGTTCCTCTGCCAAGCACGTGTCTTTGCATGGCTATTATCCAGCTATTAAGTTGTAATAGATTTCTTGCTTGAGGATAAAGCGCCCATTGTACCATCACTAAATGCTTCTACAATATCTCCTTATGTTGCTATTTGGCATTAAAATTCTGTGGAGTTTGAAAGATATCTTGATTTTCACCCACAGGTGAGAAGGCAAAGAAGGGAGTTCACACACTGGAACTGCTGTGGGCAGACAGATTATAAACAGCTTTAGGATGTCCCCAATAGGTAATTTACATCAAAAAAAAGCAGCCCATAAATATCCTATTGTCTTCACACACACACAAATATTGACTATATGGAAGAATCACACAAAAATTCCTTACTGAAGCAGTGTCATTTTGAAGAGTTGAGGATTTGTAATTCTGCTTCACCCAAGGATGAAAGAGCTCCTGTAGTAGTGTGTGGAGCTTCTCCAGCTGGGCCTAAATTAATGAGAAAAAGTTCGTGTTCCCATGCCAAAAATTTAAGATTTCTTCTTGTCATCAGCAGGAATTGAACCCAGAGCACAACAGAGAAACCTTTCATGGAACGAAAGCCATTCCTGCTGCTTGGGAAACCCATGTGGTAGATCCATCTGGATCTTCTCCTAAAGTGCCATGGACACAGATGAATTGGAGCTCTTTGCACAGTCTGCGCTGTCCTTTTTAAAAACAAAAGAGTTTGAAACACTTCACCTAATGTCTGGCTGTAAAGTGAATCAAAATAAATTAAAATTGTGAAGTGCTTGTACTAATGAGAAGTGGGAGTTGAAAGGTAACAAAAATAGGATGCGAGTCTTCTAAGAAGATTTCAAAGCACTCAGCGTAATGCTGGATAGTCATGAAGCTCCATTGAAAGATGTTACTAGTGCACGTGTGAAACCATATTCAAAGATACAGATTGAGGTAGAATGAGAGTGGTGATGTAAAAGGATGTCAGAAGGATGAGACACTGCAACTAAAAACCATTAGAAGCCATGCTTTGATTCAGGCTATTTTCAGATTCCTGGGTAAAAGTGAAAATTTACTCTCCCCTCTTCCAAATATAAATCCTTCATGAAGCCATACAAACACATCTTTGTTTAGATCGGGCCAATGTTTCTGTGGGAGAATGTGAAATTTCATCAAGAGGTTTCTGATAATGCCAATGGCATAAAACTCCTCTTACCTGGTATGTTCAGATTAAACATTTTCTAATAAAAACAAGCACACAAAAGATCCCCTTATACTGCTATGAATGATCAGCATATACTGACTCAAGAAGAGAAGGGTTAACTTTCAAAATATGCCTGATTTTAATGAGAATGAAATGAATGAGAAGAGTAAGTAAATTTAGACTAGAGAGAGAAAAAAAGACATGGATTAAAAAAAAAATGAAGCTGAGTACATGGAGGGAGTTGTAGAGAAAGGTTGTTCATCCTTCACATGTCATTTACTCAAAAAGAATTTTCACAAAAGACTTCCTAATGACTATCTTCAATAAGGGATCCAAAACCCATTTTCTGACAGTGATGCGTTATACTGGAAGGAGAAGGAAAAAAAGCTTCTTTTCCTACAGGTGCTAATCATGCCCATGTCCATATGCTGAACTGAATGATCACAGGAATAACCTTTGCAAGGGACCAATTTCTCTTCAGGGCCATCAGCTTTGCTGCTGAATGCTCCTCCGTAGCCAAGACAACTGAATCTTGCACTGAAGCATTGCACCAACATGGAACGATCTGTTTCTTCTTCTGTCTTCTCTGATGTCCTCATCCCAGTGGTACTGGGCTGAGTTAAAACGATAGGCATCCCAGGGATGAAGAAATTATGGTGACCTGCACAACTATCAGGAGACAGTCAAGAGAAAAGGCAGTGTCAGCAGGTGGAGCCCAGTTCTGACTTATACTGAGGACTAGAGTTCAACAAGCCTGAATCCCAAACCAGACTTTCTGAATATGAATGAACTTTTAAGTGATGTAGGGTGTTTCATAAACATTACTAGTGGATGTGATTTGATTTGTGCTTTATTAGGCCAGCAGTAGGAGCCCCTGGTGGTCTAGTGGTAAAGGCGCGGCGCTATCACCGCCGAGACCTGGGTTCGATTCCCGGTCAGGGCCACTCCCGGGCAGGTGGGGCTCGTTAGCCCTTAAAGGCAACCCACCTACGTCCTGAGGACCTCACTGCCACTGTCCAAGCTCGCTTGGCCCCGGCAGATGAACCTTAGGATTAAAGGGTGGGCTCAGTTCCGCGCACACTGTGTCTCACCTAAAAAATCCAATGCGCAGGCTGGAAGGTGTAAAGACCTTCCCCGGATCTTCGCTCGTGAAGAATGGCCATTATAGGCCAGCAGTATTTCTATATATTATGAGGTCATCCTGGTTTCTCTTCCTACGCATTCCACATGTACTTGTTTTCTAGGGCATTTTTAGTTGCTTGAATAAAGCACCAAATAAATATAAATAAATTCAAGGATGACATGAGGAGAAGAATATTGCAGCAGAACAGTAATAACAAATACAAGCCCATACAGTGTGTTATGCCTTAGAAAACCACACCAGGGCTAACAGAAATACTAAGCTGGCAACTGGACTTGCTGAAACATTGAGTGAGTTGGAGCTGTCTCTCAAAGGCAGGAGGGAGGGTACTGGTACCCATTTGAAAGGAGTTTCTTAGGAGAAGAGCATGATATGTTCTTTATTGTACTCGTTAACTCAAAGCGATAAAACCCGTAACTTAAGAATTGCTTACAAACAGAAAAAACTTGGCTTATTGGTCATCAGTGGCTAAACTCCCAACTTTATAACACAGTGTAATGGGGCGGTGAGAGACAAAACCATAGTTTCCATGAGATGTAGCTCTTGCCAATGCTTTGAGCTCTTAGAGGGGACCCTACACTGAAGCAGCCTCAATGCATCAATCTGGGTTTGGAAGAAGGGAGAAGAGCTGTCACTGCTTAGCAGCTTCCAAACCCTGGTCCCTGGGGCAGCTTCTAGTGGTTGGGGAGAGTTGCCTGGTAACAAGGAGCTGCCACTTTCTCATTTCCAGCTGTTAAACTGCATTGGAAGGAGCTGAATAATACCAGAATAGAAACTTACTTACAATTTGTAAGCTTTAATATAACAAAATCGGAGTTATTTAATGGAATCTCTAAATTGCTTAGGAGATGAGTCTTTGCAGCAGAGCTCTAGCAGGGCCATGTTACAAAATGAAAACAGGGCTTTCTGTAATCTTTTATTGATCAGCTCCTTGTTCCAGCTCCTTGGGAGGTGTGACGGATGGGGAAAAGGTAATAGCGGAAGGAAATGGACTAGGGCAGAACAAGAAACATGCTCAGACATAACCAAGAAAATAAGAAGTCCTTTTTTTTTTTTTACTTTTTGGAAGTGTATGCAAATATATGTATTAAAATATCAACATTTAGCTTTGTTTTTAAATGGAAAATAGAATATCTGATGTGCTGATTTCTCCATCCAAATGGAAATGTGTATATTTATCTGTTTGTTGCTGCTGCTAATAATAATAATAATATCAAGAATCTTGAGTTTAATTCTAAAACATAAGGTGTTCTGGTTTTTTTAGGAAGGGAAAATCTAACTGTCCAGTTTGAGAGGGACTGAGAAGTGAATGAGGCTTGTTAATGTCTTTGTGGGAGACAAAGAAAAATGGGGATGAGGCCAGAGCAGATGGGTATTCCAATGTAAACCTGTAATCATTGAGGGAAGGAGTTTCCAGATGTCATGTTGTTGAGCAGCCTTTGATGGACTGCTGTGAAGTTTCCATCTCCAAAAGTTGGAGGAAAGGAGATATCTGCAGAAACCCAAAGCAGCAGCCCAAAAGGAGGTGTGAGGTACAAAGGATGGCTCACAAGTCCTGGTGGCTTTTGCTTTCCCCATTAAACTGTCTTTGTCTCAACCCATGTGTTTTCTCACTTCTATTCTTTACAGAGAGGGTAATCAGGCATTGGAATGGGCTGCCCACAGAGATGGTGGATTCTCCATCCCTGGAGGTGTTTAAGAAGAGACTGGATGTGGCACTTAGTGCCATGGTCTAGTAACTGTGGTGGTAGTGAATAAAGGGTTGGACTTGATGATCTCAGAGGTCTTTTCCAACCCATCTGATTTTATGATTCTTTGATTCTATGATCCTTCAAGTTCTCTCCCCCATCCCAGGCTGAGTGGTGGGGTGAGCTTCTGGCTGGGGTTAAACCATGACATTCAGCAACATGTTATTTTAACCAGGAAAATTAGGGAGGGAGAGGGGTATCTAGGTGAAGTATCACTTTCCTTTTCAATTACAAATTGCTCTGAAAGATATGGTAATGTCACAATATATTATCAGTGAGAGCTGGTTTTGAGCCTGTGCTGTGCTAATTATATCAAATACCAAAACTTTCTAACATTGGTACTTAAAATGGGCAAGAAGTATGTCAAGAAAACATGTTTCATTCATGTGCAAGCTGATCTTTAGGTAAATGTATCAATGTTCTCTTTTTCTGCAAGAAATCTTTTGTGGTTTAGGTAGATAGTGATATTATGAAAAGCAAAAGTAGGAGGCACACATAAACATAAAATGAGTCTGTACCTCCATCCATAGATGCATACAATTATGAACATATATGTATCTCCATATCCACAGGTGTATCACCAGGTCCAAACATCCTACAAACATGAATCAGTTAAGCTACTTAGAACACTCCTTTGAGACACGAAGGTATTATTCCTGTTTACAAATTAAAAAGCTGAAGCCTCGAGGTGAGGAAGTTCAGATGTAAAACCCAAGAAGAGGTAGAATTGACTTTAGTTTTTAAAGTCCAAGGTGGGGTTTTAGTGTCCAAGGTTTACAATATCATCTTTTCGCTGCTTGACTTGATTTCAAAATTTCTATGGCCAAGAGAGAAAAATCATGGGATAGAATATCATTCAAATAAAAGAAGAAAATTACTGTTTCCTTTTAAGTTGAGAGACAGAAAATCTTACCCTATTGTAGCTTGTATCAGAGCAGTAATTTAAAAATGAAAGGCTGATTCTTCAAAAAGCAATGTATTATTGCTATCATTGATGCCAGCTGGGTCTGCAAGTTCTACCACAGTAAGGGGTGAATAAGCAGTTGAGAAAACCTGAATTACACTCAGTCCACAATAATTAAAGTCCTTCCTGAGTCTTAAGGGCTGGAACCAGAAAAGCAATGGTCCAAAAGACCCAGTTCAGCAGCATGGTATTTTGTCATGGGCAGACACCACTGCACAAAACACAACAGCAACGTCCATTTTAAAGGAATAAACAGGGCAAGTCAGGTCTGGAGGGGCAGCAACCCCTTTTACAGGCTGGTGTAAGCTGCAGATTAGTAAATCTCCACTACAGGACTCAGGCTGGGGCTTTCTTCAGCCTGTGGTGCTGACTCCTTGTCCCTGAGGAGCACACCCTCACTTCCTATAAGGAACGCTACGAAGCTTTGGAGGTGACAGAGGAGAGAACTGTGATATTGTAGTGTATGGAGAGGACATTCAGAAGGGAACATGATGTCTCCTACATTAGCCTCTTTCAGAATTTTAATGATTATTTATACAGTATATTGTACACATTATACAGAGATTGTGTATTGTATACAAGACTCATCCTAACACTGGACAGTGGCCTCTGCTGCAGATCCTTTGCTAGGTTTACTCAGAAATTACTTGTATTGACCCTCTTCAAAGGAATCCCAGTTACCCAGTGGTTGCCCTTTGTCTGTAATCACTTTGCTTTCATCTATGGTTTGGCATCAGCTGCACCAGGAAAATGCACATAATTACAGTTTGCTTCTAACTTATTTAACCAGAAATCCAAATTTTAAGTCCCAGAAATTACATATTGGTTATAATTACGAAAAAAAATTCAATTATCCCTTTAAGGAGCTGGTGTTAAGCAAAATACTCCTATGTCAAATCTGTTGCAAGAAAAACACCTTAATATCGGGGGGCGGGATAAAAATAACAGAAACTTCAGTCATTATCTGGCTATAAAATAACATCCAGCTGTTTTCTTACTGAAATTTTCCAGTCCTTATTTTTATTATGTGTATTGTTTATACATTGTACTCTAAAAACTTTTTTTTGCATAAATGTTTGTATTAAGGGAGGGAGGAAAGGGTGGAGAAAAAACCCAACAAATAATCCTGCATATTTAAAGGCTTTCAGTGTGTACATATGCTGCAAGGAAGATTCCCACAGTGTGGCTTACTCTATGCCAGGTGCATTTGCTGCCTGGAAACATAGCACAGCTTTCCACAGCACTGGCAACTGTTGGAACTAGAACTCTTCAACGTGCCCATCACTTGTGCTGACGCCAGCTCTTAGGGCAGGTGCAGTAAATGTACAGCAAATCACATTTTGGGGGTGAAGCCCCCTAAATCCCACGTGCCATATCCTGAAAGCAGGGGACTCGCTGTGTGTGGACTGCATGAGGGACACACCATGAGCAGAGGACCTGCCCTTGCTGTGCAGTGTGGTGGGGTTGCAGCAAGGCCAGCCAGTGCTTTTCAAGGCATTTTGTGGGAGATGAGGCAAGATGCTGTACCTGCTGCACTGCTGCTGCCAAGTGTCTCTCATAGGCAGTGCCCCACTCTAACCTTCAGGCAGAAATGGGCACACGAGGGCAAAGCTTTGTGTTAGGTGCCAAACATAAAGTTAAGAGCCTTTGGCAATGCCACTGGTGTGACTCCTGCACGTCTGTTAACCCGTAACACACATGAGCTCACGTGTGGTCCCATGTGCATACATTCTACATGGCTATGCATGTTCATTTCACATGGTGGATCAAGGGTTGGACTTGATGATCTCAGAGGTCCTTTCCAACCCATCTGATTCTATGATTCTGTGGTGAAGATGACAGCCCTCTGTGGTGTTTATTTCAGATTTCTCGACTTAAAGCTGTGGCTGCATTGTGTAGGGAGTAATAAAACCTGACCCCAGAACCACGCCAAGCACCAGCAGACACTTACCTGTGGGGCACAGGCATACAACCTCCAGCAGCCCTCTCCTTGCCATTCTCCTCGCGTGCCGAGGTATTTCCAGAGTGACCCTGCAGCCTGAAACCCACTGACAGGAGCCAGAGAGGAGCTGCACCAGAAGCGTTCCCGTGGGATGATCCCCGCACCCCGATCCTCTGTCCCCATCTGTTGCTGCACCAGGGGTGCAGTTCCGCGTTCCAATCCCTGTGGGTGAATGAGGGGGCTCCTCTGACGCCCATCAGGTGCACGGGTGACACTCGGCTCCTCCTCCTGCGCCTGGAAATGCTGCCTCCGCCCCAGGAGGGTTCCCTTCAGGCGCACTGCCTTTTTCCTTCCCTGTGCTTAACTTTAAATATGCATCCCTATAGCATTGTGCAGTTTCCGATGGGGGCTGATAAGCAGATTGCAAAGGCTCATTTCTTTTCTGAAAAGGCAGAAAACCAATGCAAATGACATTCACTGTGGTTTTTGATGTGTGTGGCTTGATGTTTAATAATAATAATGGCCAGTCTTCGCGAGCGAAGATCCGGGGAAGGTTTTTTACACCTTCCAGCCTGCGCATTGGATTTTTTAGGTGAGACACAGTGTGCGCGGAACTGAGCCCACCCTTTAATCCTAAGGTTTATCTGCCGGGGCCAAGCGAGCTTGGACGGTGGCAGCGAGGTCCTTAGGACGTAGGTGGGTTGCCTTTAAGGGCTAACGAGCCCCACCTGCCCGGGAGTGGCCCTGACCGGGAATCGAACCCGGGTCTCCGCGGTGATAGCGCGGCGCCTTTACCACTAGACCACCAGGGGCTTGATGTTTATCAGCCCAATTATACAGCAGGGAAAGAAATAGCAGGATTTTTCTCCTTGTTCTACGTGGAGTTTAGCAAGAAAAACTGTGAAACTCTTTGTGTTACAGTCAAGGGTAACTGGGGCCTTCACATTTCCAGAAGTAAAGTGGGTTCTCTGGCCAAATTAAAGAAAGTGGAGAATTGCCAAAGAAAACATTTTTGTCCAGCATAGCTTATCTGATGTTACCAGCATGTAGTGATACTTTATCATAGCAAGTTATTTCCTCTGTTAAACATAGAAGCAAGAGCAAGTATGGATAAACAATGCATGCAACCAAACCCCAAGTGTTTAATTATTTTAGCTTACTGTGACGGGAAGCAGGGGTGGAGGGTGAAAGAGATAAAATTAAGCATTCCTCAAAGAGCCCAGCTACTGCCTTCTATGTTGGAAGTGTCTCCATCAGAGAAGGAACCCTGACGCACAGAGCAAGTGACTGTCCGGTAGCCAAAAGCTCTCACAGAGCCCCACTGTTGCAAAAGATAGGCATTCTGTACGATGTTGGGATGGGTGGTTCAGGGTGACCCAGATCTCATGGCTTGGGAAATGCACAGGAGGAATCAAACATCTTACCTGCCTTTGGACACATCTGGAACAGATGTTTGTGTCTGATCCACTCACCCCAGGCTTTCCTTAGGGCAAGTAGAGGGATGTAGACACTGTTAAGGGTATGGTTCATCTGACACTATTTCAGGTGTCTGGTTTGGGATTAAATGATTCACACTTAAATACATAGGTACTGGTTAAAAAGAGATTACTCCATAGTGGATGTCTGTGTTATAAACATTGATATTTCATCAGAAGAGCCCATAGGTCAGCACAAGGCAGTTGTGGCAGTTGCCATCAGCCAGGTCATCACTGACCACTGGGAGCTGTATGGCTTTGCTCACCTGACTGGTAACAACGGGAGGAATGGGAAACCAGAAACCTTCCTTCCTATGAACAAAATCCTAACCCTTCAAAGTAAATGTGTAAAGCTGCACTGTGACAAGGAAGAGTGGCAAGGATTATCTTTCCAGATAATGCAGTTTCACAGTTAGTTACCCCTCTATTCTTGAATCCTATAGTTGAAGTATTTAGAAAATTCCAGTGCATTCTAGACCAGAAGCCTCTGAACAAAGCACCTAGAGAAAAAATTAGAAGAGAAACTATATGGTACAGTAAATGTTGATAAGTACTACTACAAACCAGCCTTTAGTACAGCAGTTTTGCTGCAGAGCTGTATCTTAGGAGCATAAAATTTTATGCTACCAAGATAATATACAAAGGACCAAACAGATTTTACAAGATGAAGTGCTGAAATAAGTTCATGTGACTGAGACAGTCACATGTGTGGTAGCATCCCAGTATCTCCATTCCTGGAAGATGAGGACCAGACCTTTGTCTGAATGTCCAGAGCAAGTTCTAGGTTGTGAAAGCTCAGTGTGATGGAGCAATGACAGCTCAGCCAATCTTCAGGGCTGGCTCAGGTAAGGCTGAGCACCTGGCTCCCATCCCATTGCCTGGAGAGTGAGCCGTGAACAGAGATGTCATTTTCTCACTGATAATCTGCATACCATTGGCCCTTTTTTGCACATAAAAATGTACTTTGGCACGCTACAATCCAGCTCCAGCCTATACCTTTTCAGTTAAGTTGTGCAGGGTGAGGCATAGCCTCTTCAAACTGCATATACTGATTCACAAGCTAGGACATTCATTGGCACAGTGGCAAAATGTGTTTGCTCACCCTTATGTACAACAAACAGATGCTAATGGCAAAAACATGTTCAGGTCCCAAGGCTAAACAGAGTGCTGAAGAGTTGTCTGCCAGCAATCCTTGGATGTCATCCAAAATTACCTGTGGCTTCTTGAGTTAAGTTCAGTTAGAACTGAGAATTAGCAAGAAAAGAAGTAGAAAATTGACATATAGAGGAGTGCGTCTTGATAGCCTATGTGTAAGTCTAAGGGAACACTACAGAGAATATATGTATTTAAACATTTATACATTTTTCAGTTGCCACTCAGGAGCCATGTTTTAAATTCGTGATGCTGAAAGTATTGATTCAGAGTGAGATCAGTAAACACTGAGTCTCTGTCCGGAGCTGGTGCTTTGCCTTTCATTACACTGTCACACAGTGGTGTGGAGCTGTATCTTATGGGGCTTCCTGAACTAGATCCAGTCCAGACAAGCTATCAAGTGCATGTTACTTTGGGCATGCAAAAAAGTCCTTTGTACATCTGAAACTAAGAAAATCTTAAATCTAGCTGAGATTTGAGTCTGCTGCACCCAGCAGCTTGACTGCTTTCATCCTACAGTGACACAGCTAAGCAGTGACATATGATAGCAGAAAGCCCAAACTGAGTCAGTCTTTGCTTTTGTGTCTTCATCTGTGGGAAGTGTACAGAGGACTGAGATTGGAATCAAATGGTCTGCAGTGAGGAAAATAAAAAAGCCTAAGGGATGGCAATTGGTTTGGAAGACTTCAGGTTTGTTTACATCTACTCCCTTTTCCTTTTTCCTTGTTCTTTTGTACTTTGGGAGTACTGTAGCATGGAAATATCTTTAAGTGGAAAGGCTAGGCCAATCATGGAAAGATATACACTGAATGAGGTTCTGGCATCAAATAAATGTCTTCCTACAACCAGCAGTAGTAGGAAGGTTTACTTTCATGTGTGGGATTTAGACTTATGCAGCCTATCTTGAGTCAAAGGACCTTGTGGCTCCCTGCAATTATAAATGGAACTGACTGAATTTTTCATCAGCCATGTTTATATTTACACATTCTTGTCTGGTTAAAATTTGGGGAGGTTGTGGGTAATTTGTGTTTTGTCTCTGGGACTGCAACATATTTAGAAAAAAAACCAAACCTGAAATGTCAACTATATCAAGAGGAGACAACAGTGACTGTTTGGGATTACTCTAAGCACTTTCTTCCCTACAAAACTAAGATAATAGATTTATATCTGGTTTTATACATAGGATAATTTATGAAGTCTTCCAGGAATTCTGTACTGTTCAGATAATTTTCATTGTCATTGGAGGAAACAGTAAAGTTTGGTATATTGCTAAGAGATGCTTGTGTCTTCAAAGTCTACTGAAGACTCATGCAGTAACTGTTTACCCCACTCCTTCTTCCATCACGTCCACATGCTCCTTCACTACAAGGCTTTACTTCGGTACAGAAGTCACATGTCAGTGCAGAGGTCAGTGCAGTGAAGTTTTGAAATACTCTATTTTTCAGACAGGATATCAAAAGTCTCTCTCTTCTGTTGCCTCTGTGGTAGAGACCAGGAATATACTTGATTGTCATCATCATGGCTAGACTTCGTGAACGAAGATTTGAGAAGGGCTCTACCCACGCTTGCTACAAGCGCGATACTTGATTGTATTTGGCTTTCAAACTGCAGCCTGTGGTAGGAAGAGTCAGAGAGTGCACCATATGGGAAGGATTTCAAAGTCCTGCAGTATTTGCATCCCTCTACTCCAATAAAATCAGTGGCAAAACTCTTGCTGACTTTGGTGAAAGCAAAGTTGGGTGATCTCTCAGTGTGTTTGAAAGCTGTTTTGTATTTGGTGCACTCAGTTAATTGGCTGAACAAGATATACATTAAATTAGAACCTTCTGGACAGCTCTTCCTGCTCACATACCAAAGCTGATTTGCTAGAAGATGTAAAACCCTGCATTCTCTGCAGAGGAAGGCAGTGGATGAGGGGAGTGCTGCAGACCCACACAGCAGCCCTTGCACTGGACCTCAGACAAGACCACCTCATCCCTCCAGTGCCCTGTGCTGTTCCCGCTGCAGCTCTGGGAGCTGCAGGGCTGCTCCTGCTGGGAGCACTGGAAAATACAGAGGTCTCTCATCTCAAGTCAAGGTAATTTTCAGAGCACAAATGTTTAAAAATGCAAAGAGTGTGGCTGCTTATTCTTAAACCTTCCAACTCCAACTTCATGACTTATTGTCCCCTCCAAACCAGGCCTGTCCCACCAAATGTCCCAACAGGTGATGCTCAGTCTCAGCAGGTAATGCTCAGGAACACTGCAGCAAGTCAGCCAACATAATATGCATTTTGTCCCCCTGAAAAGGAACATAGCCTGCTCACATGCATCGAAGTTGGCAGAGCTGTGGTGTTTTATTGTACACCACAGTGTTCCGTTCTGCAGGTCACTTCAAGCCTAGTCCTGATTTTAATGGGACTAATGGCAGTACTCAATTGATAGCAAGTGAGTAAGACCCATTCATTTGAGTTAACAAAAGGAAAGTAAACATAATATTTTCCTTCTGAAAATAAATGGAAATAATATCTTTAAAAAAAAGAACCTAAAGTAGATATTTAAGTAATGAGAAAGACCTTTCCTTATGTTCTTTCAATTTATATTTATTTTGGCTCCTTCAACGGCAGCTATTGGTGATGAATTAATTGAAAAAGATCATAAATCACTGAATCAGAGCTAAGTCATGTAATACCATGACCTATATATTCCTATTAGGTGACTTGCTACACTTGAATGGTTCCAAGTTGAAAAGAATGTGTGTTTCTCTAGGAACATATAGCTTGGAAAAAGTATATATATTATAATAATTAATAAAAAAGCATGCAGCTGAACATAAAAAACATATCTGTGAGTTACTGCTGTTGTACTTTTTCTCAAAATCCATCTGTTTATCATAAATTTTCATGTCTGTGCAAGCATATTAAGAGATATTGAGTGATGTGGTAGTTATTGGAATCATTACAAAACCAACAAATCTGAGGAGAAAGCCAGTTTTTCAACATTTTATTTACTATACAGGACAAGCAATAGAAGACACTGGTAAAATTTTGAAACTTCACAGTTACAGTGAGTAAGCACTCCATAAGAAAAGCCCAGTTTTGCATGAGGTTTCAATTACATTCATAGTGGATTTCAGGGCAATCCTTATATGCTGGGTAAATCAAAAGGCTGATTAGCATGGAGGAATTTTGCAAATAGGTAGCTTGTCGTTCTTTTCAGAGTTATTTCACCTCCATTTTCTTCTGTGAACACATAGATTTCTCAAGAAGAAGTCAGTGTTTTCAAAATAGCCCTGTAATGAACTGTAGGCAGGATTTTGCCTATTCAGGCATCAGGCTACTGATGAAATTACCTTCCCTGAGAACACAGGGGTCTGTGATCATGTTTGCTGTATATTTAGGTTCAGAATTATGTTAAATTCTTGCCTTATACAGGCACAATTTCTATTCCACTGTTCAACAGAAGAAAATACTAGCAACACAACATTTTCCCTGCTTAATCACTAAGAAGCAAACTGTGGTATTTGGAAAGTATGTTTTAAATGGGAAGAGGGGAAGACTTCACGAAGATTAATTATATGCAATTTGGTGATATTTTAAAGGCAAAGTGAGCACTGGAAAAAAACATCTACAGGATAAATATGGCCCCTATGAGCTGTTAAAAAACCCATTATAGAGTCCTGAAGGCCTTTAGGACTGCAATTGTAAAATCAGCAAATCAAATACAATGTTCAATTGCTTATTTAGACAAAATCCTCTCGCATCCTTTCCAGCCCTCTTTTGTCTCCATAGCAATTCCTAAAAAACCTCAGCAGTGACTGCCTGCACATCCTTGCAGACAAGCAAGGAAACCCCCTGTGATGGTACGGACATCCCAGCGATCTATTTCATCCTACCATTTGACTCAGGGCGCAAGTTCCCTCTGAGGCAAAAGGAAAGTGAGGAGGAAGTGTAGCTCCAAAATGGTGCTGATGGTAGGAAAAGGTGAATGCAGTGCAGGAGGTGTTTTAAGCAGATCTGAGGGGACCGGTGTGTGTGTGGCTGTAGTGGAAGGTGCCTGTGAGGATGGTGAGGTTGTCAAGCTGTCTAAGTTGGGAATCGTTGCCTTCACCAGTGCTACCAGGTGCAGCAATGGAGGCTCATGTGGGTGAGGGAGCCATGAAATGCCTGCTAGAAGAAGGTGCAACAGCCGTGGGAGGGCTCTTTGCCTGTAGCCCCTTTTCCTGGCCTTCCACCTCTGCATTCAGCAAACCTGGAGGTGAGGAGAAGACTGCAAGAGCTGCAGCCAAACAACGGTCTGAGATGGAAGCAGGTGAGGTGGCTCCTCCTGCCCACAGGAGTGTTGTCTATGCCCATGGAGTTCACAGGGGCAGCAGCAGATCCCAGCTGTAGGGAAGGGGTGGGTGGGATGAAAGTTGGTTCCCCAGAGAGTCTCAAGGCTGGTGGACAGCACAGTCCTTACGTGGACACTGTGAGGGTGAGGGGCTGATGAATGTCCAGGGCTCTCAGCAGTTAAGGAGGCTGTGAAAAGAGGTTTGCTGGGAGCTAGGATGGAGTGCTGTCTTAGCTGGAGCAGAGGGATAGGGATGGTGTAACCCACAGGGTTATCAAAGAGGAGCATGCTGAAAGGGCTTCAGTTGAATGAAGACTGCAGAGATGTGTCAAAAAGCAGGACAAACTCCTGTCCTGTCGTTGCATGGTTGGCCAGTGACTTAAGAAAACCTTAATGCAATTTCCTTTCCAAAAGAAGATGTTGTTTTGAAGTAAGCCTGGGCATTTCACTGATGTGCCAATATACTGGCTGACACAGCTCCTATTCCAGAAGAAGAATATATTATTTCTTCTTGATAGGAGGTCAATTCAAGAAAGGAATGGATTGAAATCACATTCCAGTATATTTGTTATTTCCAAGCTCCTAACTGAAAAAAACAGTGTTGCACAACATTTTTTGCAATTTCATCCATGATTGTTCTCTGAGGGATCAAACATTACAAGAGACACTCATATGGACAGCCTGGACAAATATCTTCTTAAAAATTCCATCAGGATGAAGAACAAGATTTTCTGGAAACTCAGTGCAAAACACTGTCCAAATTCCATTTGAAGAAAAAAGACATGTACACAAATGAAACACATGGAGAAACTTTAAGACCTCAATGGCAAATCCTGTTCAGCTTTAACCTCTGATCTCAGGTGGGAAGACTCATGCTCTTAAAAACACTATAAGCACCAACACCTCTTCCTCCCTTCCACACCTCCCCTCATCTCCAACAGGATCTTGTGGTTTTAACTTTTCACTTTAGGAATGTTCAGCATGACATCTCTTCTGCTCAAGAGAAAAGGGCTCAGGGGATCAGCTGGAACCCTGGAATGTCTGCACAAGTCTCTTTTAGCTGTGTCCTAGACCGCTCTGCACAGCTTTCTGTGGCATGAGCCTGACCCAGAGAGCCTTAAGCAGCACAAATGTGACATGAATTCTTCAGTGATCCTTGGCCATGGTACAAGGCCCTTGTTAGTTTAGCTGTGAAGAACCATCCTGCAAGTCCTGCTTTTGTGAGAGGGAAAACAGAGAGCTCCATCCTTACCAGCCTATTTTGCAGCATTCAGGGTGTGTACATGGTGTCAGGCAGCACAGCTGGCAGGGTTACACAAGCAGGTACAGGTGACACATGGAGGAACTGGGAAGAGTTTGGGAGTCTCGGAAAAGACACAGTGATATGCCTTTGGCTGTTTTAGAGTTCTAGTTCTCTTCCCTCTTTTGGGGTTTTCTGTCAGGGTTTCTTTGTGTTTTGTGGTTCGTTTGTTTGTTTGTTTTGGGGGTTTGGTTTTCTTTTTTGTTTTTAATAATGACGTATGAATTCATCTGTACATGGGATAGGCAACTAGCATAGCCATAAAAAAGTCAAGTGCAGAAGCTGGAACAGTACTTAGAGTTATTGTGGTAGGATGCAGAAGGTCACCAAACAAAAAAAACTTACATGAAAACAGACTTTGTTGAGTCTTCTGCTCCCAGAACCAGCTTGAGTTCTTTCTGGGGCTTTTTTCTCCCTTATTACTTTCCAGGCTGGCTAAATTTCTTAATAATTCCTCAAATTCAAAAGCAAACTGTGGCTACAGGAGCACATCTGCCTCGACAGTCACAGAATTGCGCACTGTTGTTTTTAATTTCCAGCACCACCAAGCAGTCCTAAGTCACAAAGTTTAGGTCATTGCTTGAAGTTTTGCATAGGTCAGCCTATACACACCTGGGACTTTGCAAGATGAGGGTGTCAGCTGCAAACACCCTCGAAACCCAAAATGGCTTGAGGCATCACTGTCATGCACTGCTGGTTGCCATGTGTGCCCCACAGATCAAGAGTAAAAATGTTACCAAACCAGAACCTTATCCCTAGCCCAAGGTGATGGGTAGGTTGGCAGTCTCACATGGTGTGAGAAGCAACCTACAGAGAGCCTGGAGCAGTATCTATACCGCTTCTGAGTAGCAGTTCTCTACAGTAGTCACTGTAGAGCTGTCCTGAATTAATCAACTTTTAAACCTGCCATAAAAATTATCCTTAAATAACAGCGTTTAATGGGGCAGTGTTTACAGGGAGCATTCACAAAGTCTCGGAGCAGCAATACCTAAAGGAAAATTTAGGTTTGCTTTTCCTCCCAGGTGGCAGCTGCCAGCTATGCACAGCTGAATTGCAAGGGTTGAGCTCCAGCCTGCTTTATCCTGAGGTTCCCAACTCTTATCTTTTTGAAAGCATGTTCAGCTTTACCTCAGGCTACCTCATTGTGGAATCTCAGATAACTTTATTGCCTCCGGCACAGCCCATTGCAGCAGACCCAATTTAGAGGAACTGTCACCTCATGCACTGGAGCTGCATCGTGCTGGGTGTCTGATCCCCACGGTTCCACCCCTGCTAATGTTGCTGATATTCCTGTTTATGCAATACCACTGGTGGGGGAAGCCCAGATGTACACCCCTTGATCTGTAACTATGACAGCTGGGCTTCCACTCCCCATTCCTCTGTGTCACACCAGGATCAAGTTTGTCTCATCCCAGCAAGCAGAAGGAACAGTTATTTCTGTCCAAGACATATACTGAAAGACTCCTAATTCACAGTTAGCCTCAATAAAGGGAAAAGACTGAAAAATTGCAATATTTTGTATTTCATCACAGGGTGACTTCATGTTTGCCAGTTTCTCCCGGGAGTCCATCCTGGCCTATGGCTGCTTTGGAAGCTGGCTTTCATCCTAGATGCAAATGTAGTCTCATTTACCAGAACAAGAATTAACACTGTAAATGTTTACTATGCAATCAAGCCTAACAAGCCCTCCATTTCTCAGTATTTTCAAGGTGATCAGTAGGCAAAAGGCACCACTGACCAGCCGGTCCTACCCACCAGACTGCTCACTGATAAGCAAAAGTCAGTGATTTCTGCTTCTTAGCAGTAAAAAGAATGATTATTGTTTCTGACTCAGCTCAGAATATTTTGTCATGTCTGATTTTGCTGGAGGCTCCAGCCCTTCACGCCAAGTTATGTTATCACACAGCAAGAACAGCTAAACAGCCCCAGATGGCCTGGTTGGTTCACATTAACCTCCTAGGTTTTTAGCAGCACTGTCATATACTCTGTTACTCTTGGACAGTATAGAGGTTGCTTTTTCAAGCCAGGTTTGTCAACAGTCTAGGTGGATTCTCCAGGGCTCCACTCTGGGACTTGGCGCGCTTTAGCTTGGCACATGTTTAAAGTACAAAGTGGTTTGAATAAATCATATGCCGTATACTACCATAGAGGAATGTGGACGAGACTCTTGCGGTTATCCACAACATCTTTGCGGAGGTTTTGGGAAGAAAAACAAATAACACCCTTCCAGATATTTTCAAATGCTACCTCTGACTGTGAGGGAGAAAAAGTTTAAAAGAGAAATTAAGCTGTCATGAGTTGTTTGGACTAATAACCATCAGGAGAAGAATAAGTTAGCTTCTAAAAATATAGTTTAGCTGAAACCTCTGTGGCTGGTTTGGTTTTGGTTTGGTTTTGTTTTTTGTTTTTTTTTTTTACTGATCTATGCAGTAATACACATGTAAATGAAGGCTAAATGAAGGATAAACATTCAGTGACTTGAGAAGCACTGTTTAGCTCTAAAATATAGTTTCAGCACACAGATGTTGCCCTGCATAAACTGACAGACATGGCAAAGTTGTTACTGAGTGTTGTGGAGAAGCATCATCATCCATCACCTTTTTTTAAGGTGTCTCATTTTTTTGGTAACAATTCCAGCTGTGGTCTCAGTCAAGAGGTCTGCAAAAGCTGAATTGAAAGGATCTGCAGAGATCTTTCAGTGTGGTATAGGATAACAAATTTACTAGATTTATTGAAGTGTTAGGTTTGGAATTTGCTATTCAAACATTCCTTCAATTGGACGCAACAGATAGTTTGACAACTTGTTCAAAAGAAAAATCTGGTGTCCATTATGGGCAAGTGCTATGTCATATTAAGCGGAAATAGGAAGACACCATTCTTTTAGCTTAGTTTGGGTCATTATGACTATATCCTGCCACTGATCTATATCTGTGTCTCTACGTTATGTCCATTAAGAGGCCTGAAAATGTATCAATGGCAGGATATAGCCCTTTGTTCTTTCATGTTACAATCACAAGAAATTAGAGTGGGATCTGGCTCACAGGACTCTGAGCTGGCTGCAGCTATCAGCTTTATGAGAATGGCTTGCATCCCTCAAGGAGAAAAGCCTCTGGAAAAACAGGCTGTCATTTGATAGCTTCCAAGCCCTGATATTGCCAAGTAGAATCTACTTTCTCTTCGTACAAGCATACCAGCCATTGTAGAGCTTTGGTAGTTGCTAAAAATATGTTCTCAGGTCCTTCTGGCAACACTCCTTTACCCACCTCCCTTTATTATATTTTGATCCCTCATCCAAATGCTCTTGCACACTACATTAGTCCCATGCATGCACGCTTGGCTGGAGGGCAACAGGGAGAAGGGAGGGGAGAGCCCAGAGCAAGTTCTTCTATGAGTGCCCAAAGCTGCCCGGCTGCTCAGGGCTCCTCAGAGTCTTTAAATTCCCAATATCCTTGCCACATACCCCATAACCTTGCATATTCTGTAGTTATATATGGTTCAAAGAGCTGGATGTGCTCTTGGCGATCCCAAGGAAAACTCTTTCTCTCCAGTGTTAGGTCCAGCATCTTCCAGTAGTGGGAAATGGTAGAGCTAGAAACATTTCAAACCCCAAATACATTTGTTATAGCTTGAAAGCATAGTGTCAGCTCAGTAGAGCAAGATTTGATCTGCTGTCATAAAGTCTGTAGGAGTAAATCTTGCTAATAATGAGTCTTAGAAAGGTATCAGCCTTGCAGTCAGTGATCAAAATCGGTTCAACCCACTTCCACTCACAACCCATTTGATTTTTTGCATTTAATGCTGACCAGAAACCCATCAAAGCTCTCAAAGTATTTGACTAGAAATACTATTTTGGAATTTAAGCCAAGTAAGTCAGATAAATTAATTTCTCTAAATATTTTCCTTGCAAAATTTTATTTCCATCCAGAATCCTCTTGTGAAAATTATTTAGGCACTGATTCTATACTGAAAAAAAAAAATCTCCTCTATAATTTTGCAGTCTTTGGGGGTAATTGAATACTATTAATAGATCAGATTAAAATTAAGTTCCCTTTTTAAAACTAGCTTCTGCCACTAATAACAGGAATTTAAATGAACAGTTTATTCATACAGGACACATGCAAGACCTCAAGATTGTATTTTTTATGCATATTATTTTATTAAAAGATTCATAATATCCTTCTGAACCATTCCAGAAGTCAGTTTTAAAATGAGATACATGTTAATGAAAGGAGGATAATTTTGATGATGATTTTGTGGACAAATATTTTCTAATCACAGAAAAATCTCAACTTATTTCTGAACTATTTTTTCCCCATTTATGTATGACATTAACAGATGTGAAGAACACTGCAGTATAGAAGTATTCAAAGCAAAGTCTTTAAGCATAACATTATGTGATGCTCCAAATGATTTATAGGAGAAGACTGTTATTGTACTGGTCTAATGATTTCTTACATGGGCTTTGATTCCAGAGGATGTATGACTGAACGACCTGCCAGCTCCTAATTAACCAATACTAATATATTGGTCATATCCAATTGTTAATGTGCCTATTTTTAAACATTTGGTAGTTTAAAGCAATATTAAAATCCAAAGATCTTAGTGTGACCCTTTAAAAATATAGGGCTCTATTTCACTGTCAGTGGCGACCTTTGCATATCACAGTCGCTGTCAGGCTGACAGCGGTAATGTGCTGTAAAACATGGGAAGTCATTTTAAAGCTGTCCCCTTTGTCAGGAGCAAGGCCCAAAATCGTTGGAAAGGGCAATGAGCAGGGCACACCTGGAGCTCAGGTGGCCTGACCCCTATCCCGGTCTCTTGACTCTTGCATGTTCATTCCTGCCATCCTCAGGTCGCTAATTACTATATAGTTCATGGGGTTTCTTTTGCTCTTTCTTTCGATTGTAAAGAAGAACATGCTGTCCCCAGGAGCTGAAGGCAGCGAGCAGCACAGGTGCAGAGCTGTAGGTTGGCTGGGAGCTGTAAGAGCATGGCACATCTTTCACTTCTGGCCCCTTCCTGGCTCATTGAAGGAACCTGTGAGGAGAGCAGGAACACTATGAAATTTGAACACAAAGAGGCAATTAAGGGGTTCTGGAGACAATACAAGCTTGATTGGTAAAACACCATCACGTTGAGCTTCTTCCCTTTGCAAATCTCCTTACATAAGTGAAGATGCAAAATGATGTCTCCTGACAGCTCCAGCTATCCCTGCGTAGGAGTACAGCTTTGAATTCAGTTTCCACTAGAGAGATTCCTTTCTCTTTTACTTGGATAGTGGTTAAACACAATATTTAGGTTTTATGTTACTTCCTGCCTGAAGCAACACCTCCCCTGCACGTCCCAGATTGCTGCTGCTCTGTGATGGAGAGGCAAAACACAGGCTTTTGTTTTGGACTGCTTACTGGTTTGGAGGCATTTGATGCCTCATCATAAGCCAGTGCTGAGACTCAAAGCTCTCCTATGTTGCACACACTATTAACCAGCTAGCAATTTTGAAAACATTTTTATTGCTGCTAATTACCCTTCAGGGAGACTGTAAAACAGTCTTTATGGCAATCTCGCTGCTGCCTATGCCTGGAGGAAAAATATGTGAATGATTAGCCACATTTGCTAACCAGAGCATCACAGCTATATCCTTGTGCCTGAGTTGTGCCAGGCTGCTTGGGGGATGTTTACAGCTCCCCTTCTCACAGCTGTTCTGAACAGTGATGCTCACTTGGGAGGGAAAAGAGTCATAATTCATCAAATATCTTTCTGTTTCTGAAATTAGCACTTTATCTAACCTTCCACCAGTGGACTTCAATGGACTGAAGACATTCTGGTTTAAAGTAACTACACCCTCACTGCAGTGGTTTGCTCGAAGGCAGATGAGGGTTTTGGCATGGTGCTGTGGGGAGAGGCTGTCTATGCAGCACTGAGGCTACAGCCAGATTTACTCCTGGTGTCTGTCTCCACCGTATCACCCATGACATCCATATGAGAAGGGTTTTGGGGAATTAGCTCCTGTGACTATCTGGGGCACTGCAGAGCTCGACCCATGCTGCCCTGCCAGGGCTGCCTTATGCCCGCATAAGTCCACATTCAACCAAAAGACAGCTCTCCCCCTACTCCTTTTCCTCTGACCATATGGAATTTCCCTCTTTCTTTAGTGCCAGCAACAATGTTGCTTTGTTGCCAGCAACAACTCCACAGTTGGCATGTGGTAGGAGATGAGTGAAAGAAGGGTGTTCAAATGGCTGGGGACTAGAGGGGGCATTCAGGCACCTCCTTTGTCACCAGAAAGAGAGAGAGAGAATGATAGAGAGAGAGAGAGGGAGTTGAACTGCATCATGAAGTTGCACCTGGGTATCCTTGAGCCACATGCCTGGCTCTACATCTGCAGAATAGGTGCTGTCACCTGTCACTGAAGTGTAGCAAAGAGCCAGCACTGAACACTGCTGCAGCAAAGAGAGGGTTTATTTGTGATCAAAAGGAGAGGAAAAGAAGAGGAAAGAAAGAACTGCACTCAAAAAACAAAAGACAAGTGGATAAAGACATCAGCACAAGGGGACTAAGAAAAGGAGGGGTGAAAAGTAAAGCTGAAGGGAGAAAGTAACCATGTCTCAACAGCCTTAGAGAGCCTTGCAGAGGCAGGGCTGTCCAGTGTTTTTGAAAAGAAGTCAGTAGGCATCACAAGGCTGAAGAATATGCCTTCTCCATGCCACGTTGCCACCCTTATCCTTCTCAGTAAGGTGCCTAGCTCCTCACTGCCCTCAGCACCCTTCAAATGGGGATGCAACTGCAGATTGTTCCCTTCACACTTCCTCTTGGCCTCCACGCAGACACTGAAGAAACAATATGCTGGTCCCTGCCTCCACCCATGGAAACCTGGATCTGCTTCTGGCCCTGACCCAGAAGAGTCATGCTGGGCTGGTGGTATGAATAGCACCTCATTTTGTGGGTTTGAATGTTGAAGGGCAAATTAAGGATAAAACATTTTTTAAAGCTTAAAATGACACGCTTTTGCAGGATTTGAGTCACACTTGAGCTATTTTAGAACTCTTTCATAATGCTTTATTTTATTTTTCAAGAATAATAAGATTGGACAAATTAAAAGCTGTGGCCCAAATAGCTTGGGTGGGGGTCAATAAAAGACTACATCACCATTTTCCAGTTTGGATCATCCTCCTGTAGGAGACTTTTGGAAATGATCTGATACTTGAATGCTCCTTGTGCTCGAGGTTTTCCTTTCACAGCTTCACTTCTTTGTCACTCATCAAAGTGCAATTTGAATGAGTATTTGCTTCACTGTGGTGAGCTTGATTTTTAAAGGAACAAGGCTTGAAGGGCCCAAGAGCTGGCAGATCCCTGTCAGACTGAACTGCAAAGTGGAGTGAAAAGTAGAACTCTTAATTTTAAGTCCCAGATATAAAAACCCTTTCTATCCTGGGGGACCTTGTACCCAAACAACTTTTATTCTTTCAGGAGCCAAAAGTTTCAGCACGAAACCCTTCCTGGAAAGACTTGCATGCATGAGCTGATGTGATCATGCAAAGAAACTTTGTCTGTAACCACAGAAACAGAAAATCAGAATACATCCACTGAGCCTGAGATCTGTTTCTGTCAGGAAACATCGTCTTTTGCTAGGTCTGTGTGCCTGCTCCTTCTTCACCTGTGCCATGGTTGATGCCGTGAGTGCTGATCCACCAGGAAAAGGTACCAGCAAGATAACCCACTCAGAGGGTTATCTTTCTCTTGACAGCCTTCCAGGTCTTAGCTTTGAAGCCACAAAATGCTTCCAAGCGATGTCAAACACAAGAGAAGGAGGTATCTGCTGCTGGCACTCGCCTTTTTGTGGAAAGCTTTCTCAACACGCAGGGTAACATCAGGTGTGAAGTTGTTGAAGGTGGCACCTTCTTCTGTTCACATGCATTTTTCTGGACTCTGTAAAGAGCAATAACAAAAGTGTTAAAAGAAATTAATTTAAAAGTTGCCAGGAGGCAATTGCAGACAAGCCTCTCTCATGACAAGTCTCAACTTAGATTATTGATTTATCGTTTGTGCACTACACACCTTCAGATTTCAAAGGCCAGGACGGTTTTTGCAGCAATGCCAAAACATGAGCAAATAAACTAAATATCCACAACCAGAAGTACTGTATGGGAGGTTCAGTCTTGGGAGCAGCACTGCATTTGGGTCCTGCCCAGTATGGGCCACTAGCCCTGTGGGATAACCTCATTCAGATAAAATGATGGATTGCTACACAGCCTTTCCAAGGAAGTTACAGGCTTGCTAGGAGCCTTTGTCAAAGTGAAATCCTACTGAATCATCCCACTGAGGGTTTTGAACCAGGCCCTTCAGTGTCTGAGGTTAAAGAAGCACGGGTGAGATAATTTTCAGCAGAGGACAGGAGAGGAGTTAATGCATGCATCTCATTTTCCATGACATTTTTCTGTGTAGAAATTGGAAGCCCTGGACATGAGCACCCCAAACTCATTATGCTTCACTTCTGGAAAATAGTGAAGATGAATAAAATGCCAAACTCCAAAGTCAGGTCACAAATCAGTCAGGTACCTTCCCCATGAGTAGCATCTTTCCCATGTTGTTCCCACTTTGATATCAGCCAGTGGGTTGAGATGGTTATACACCAACCTCTGCTTTCCATGTTGATTGAGCATACAAGGTCCAGGCTGGTAAAGTCTTAAACAGTAAGACTTGAATATATGAAAGAGACGTCAGGCTAAAATTTCAAAAACTTACCAGTGTGATAATAAACAGAATAGAAAGTATGTTTGCTGTCATTCAGGTAATGAACTCCTTAGGGACATGGTAAATTCAGTCTCAGACTGACGCAGTAATTTAGACAATAATTCACAACAACCAGCAAAATCAGACAAAGTTCCCATTGACTTCAACAAAGGCAGGATCAGTCCCAGAGGACACTGTAGCTTGCTTTGGCCAAAGGCTTACAGATTTAACCTCATGTTTTCCAGCAGAGTGAGCCACATAAGCACTCACTTACATCACTGTGTCTCAGGGCTCTGAGGCTGCTGTAAGTAAACATCTGCTGAAGAAAGCATGGGAGGAAAGGATGGGACAAAGTGGGCCTGATTTCAGTACAAGGCTCACACATGAGTTTCAGGTGCCCCACTAAAGCCATTCTCCAGCAGTAAGTTCCAAAGTGCCCCATACACTTAAAGATGACTTTGGAGGTGAGTCCATGCAGAGGACATGCCAGGCAAGGACCATGGGGGTGTGAAGTGAAGCTGTGGGTGTTGGCCCTAACCTCCAGCTGCAGTGATGGTTAATCATCACCTGGTCCTGGTCCTGGGCAGTCCCCCATTCCTAAATAATCTCTTTTGTGATAAAACCCCAGACTATTTACCACATAAGGTGAAGTTTCATGATTGCTTTAAATTGGTCTAAATGTGGACTGCTGCTGATGGGAACCATCTCATTCTCCCCTTTGCTTCTGGTACGGTTTCTGCTCTCCCCTGTCCTGCTACGACTACTCAACTTTTTGTGGTTTTGCTAGACACAGTTTTCAGCCAAAGGAAGTCCCCTGCCTTACCTCAGTATTCAGCCTCACAAGCTTCAGGTCTAGGAGAGAAAAACCTGTTCGGAGGGACTGACACTTCAGCCTATTTGGGAGCAGTCCTTCTATTCATCAGTGTCACGAGTAAGGATGAAATCCTGACTTTTGTAGTAGAGGGGAAAAAATCAGCAACAGACAAGATGTCTGGAGCCACACAACACCAGGATAAACAGGAGAGAAAAATATAACTGCTGTCATTTGAAACTAGGATAATAAACTTTATTGATATGGTAGATGCACTCCCAGTGTACCACAGTAATTTAATAATTTATGCCTTCAGCTGCCATGCAGACTTGCTTATGCTGATCATGAAACTGTATCCTACAGTTTGTGAAAAGCTATAATCTTACCAAAAGTACTAAAATAGCTGAGTAGAAATGGTATCAGCTCTTCCAAACTGTCTGATTTGTGTTCACACAAACTGCTCTGGGTGAAGGTCTGGGATGCTGAAGACTTGGGTATCGTGTACCCCACTGGGAAGAGTACCCAAGCAGCTCTGGCCAAAATCTGTCTTGCTGCAGACCTGAGCTGATCACCCATTTATAGCCCAGCTCCTGGGGATGCACAGCAGGTCAGGGCTGCTGTTTGAGGCTCAACACTGTCCCCAGGTTTACAAGCTGTAGTTAAACCAGACTCCCAAATACAAGAAGGACTAAAGGGTTTGGCAGGCAGGAGCATGTCGAGACTATGCGATGTAAAAAGCAATTTAGGGAGCAAATCTCTGTAGATGCACCCTTCTGACCACACACTGAGCAAGGCAGACCGAAAACATAAGCAGACTGATTTGCAGGCTTGGCTCCATGTCCTTGTCCAGCAGCTCCATGAGGATACAGCCAGCTAGTGGGGCCCAGGGGTGTTGCGTCCCCTCTGCACCAGCTGAAACAGGTGCAGGTGCCCTCCTCCCAGCCCGAGGGAAGCAAGGCAAGGTTTGATAGCATCGCATTTAGTATAATGAGTTAGGGTCAAAGAGAAACAAAAGCAGTAGCTGAGCAGAGCAATTTGGCCCTGGAGTGGCCACCAGACCTCTTCTTTTATTTTGAGGCTGTGTGGAGGCAGTAGCTGAGAGGTGTTTCTGTGGGCTCCCGGTTCAGCATGAAGGGAAGCAGCTAGAGGGCCCAGTGAAGATATTTAGTTTCCCAGGCCCTCCCAGAGTGAAATTCCTGTCATAGTGAAGCTGGCAGGAATGCTGACATTGCCTTCCATGGAACCATGATTTCAGCCCATAGGTATTAGTTTTTCCTCTCCTCCCAATACCAGTGCAGATATTAGAAAACCACAGTTATCAAGGTGCTGCAAAGACACACTCCATGCCACAAACCTGTTTTCTTTGTCAGGAGGGACACAATGAACCTAAGAGAGTAGGCTGTAAAGAAGCAAGGATGCAACACAACAAAGTGCACACAACACAGTGTGGAAAAGACCAGGAAAAACAGATTTGGTCCTTAGTAGGAAATAATATGGTGTTCTGCAAAAATAATCGCTGACACATGCAGTTTAAAGCACTCTATGAACTTTTGTTTTTCTGCAGTTGTAAACAGCGTCTTCCAGTGGTACACTGCACACAGCCTTCAGCTGCCTCTCTGCCCAAGAAGCATGTAAATCAGATGAGATGATTTATGACCAGCATGACAGACAGAAAGGCCTTTCCTGACAAAAGATGATTTTCTTGTTGAATTAAATCTAAGCTTAAACCAGCCTCAGGTGATAAAAGGAGAGAGATGGCGGTGTTTGGGATGGGACGGGGGAGACAGAGACGCTTCTCTTACTTTGGGCTTTCTCCAGCCTAGGACAGAAGATGCACCGAGTCCAGCTGGGAGAAGGAGAGCACTTCCATAGACTACAACTTCTTTTTCTTGTTTTTTACATCCACATGGCACCAATTCACCTGGTCACTGAGAGGGACCAAGTGTTGGTGCCACATACATGACACACATGATCACAAAAGCCCTTTCCAATGGGTAACTCTTGAAGGCTGATCCCTTGGGCTTTGTCTGATAATTAGCTACGTGATTTAAGGCAGAATAGTTATGAATGTCTGATGCTGAGGAAATGCTGCACAGTTAATATGGCTGCTTTGTGAGAGCATCTCATTGCAACCTGGAGTGCTGCCTGTTTCTGTTGGACATGATAAGGAAAAAAAGATGCTGTAGTGAGTATAAATGAAATCAAACAGGAAAACAAAACTGATGTTTACATCAAAAACATGGATTTGAAAGGACATGGTTTTTTAGACACTTCTCTTATTGCAGCCCAGACGAAATCAGCTCTGTTGCATATTTTTTTTAAGAAGGGTTCAGACTTGAAGCTTGACAAAGGACCTAAAAACCATGCGAATGGAGCAGAACACAATCCACTGCAGCTGCCAGCCCACAGGTATGAAGGGAATTTGGCTCAGTATCTCATCTGGTAACTTGACCTGGGGAAAGAAAACCAAAATTTTTCACAGCAGACAGCTTGCTCCTGATAAAATCTACTGAAGATTAATGACCTCTCTCAAGACAACTGCATTTACTTGCTGCAGTCAAACATCGCCTATTTATTTTCAGTGTTTCTTTCATACTTGATGTGCATGTGAAGGTTTGCAGGTACACTGAGGCCTCCCACCTGACCAACCTTCAGGACCTTGCACAGACAAAAGCTCAGCACTGAGCCCCTGCCAGAGCTGCAGCTTCCTGCACTGACCCTGAAGTAAATCATCTGAGCCAGTCAATGGGATGTGGGCAACGTGGAGTCCTTGCTCCCATCATCACCAACTTTCTAATCCAGAGGGAAGTTCCTCTGTGTGGAAAGTATTAGGCTCTTTGAACTGGTTTGAATCTGCATTTTCCACCAAGGTATTATCTCTACTTGGAACAAGGTGATCTCATGGAAAGCCTTGGGAAACTTTCCTTCCTCCCCTTCAGTAGAACGGAGAGTTTGAAAAGAGGGGAAAATGGTCAAAGCTTTGATTAAGTGGCTCAGATTTTGATGTCCACCCACACTGAAGCCAGGGCAGCTGTCACCTCCAGCATAGGGAAACCCAGCTGCTTTCACAAAAGGGTCTGAAGTTGAGAACCAGCTCTGCTAGGGGGTGTCCAAGGTTGCTCTGAAGACGTTCCAGGAGAGGAGACCAAACCAGAAGCATTTCCATAGTCAGACCTTCTCAAACCTGGGTGGAAATCTCATGCACACCAGGAACTGGAGGACTGAGTAGAAATAGCAGGGCCAGATGTGCCTGGACAGACACTAGATGGACGTCTTAACAGCAGTGAGGATCCTGGCACAAGGGGGAAGGGGAAGGATTTGTGTAAAGCATTTTTTCCTCTCAGACCTGCAGATTTTGAGAGTTTTCTTTATGACTGAGGTGTCTCTGGTTCAGAAACTCTTCTGAATCATCTGTATTCCCTTAACTTTCACAGTAATTCAACTAATGAGTGGAGCACTAGCTTTCAAACTGAGCGGCAGTTTAAAAATATGCCAATAAAAAGTACCCAAAGAAGTAGTTCAAACCTATAGTATGATTCCTCACATGAAAGCTGACAAGAAGTTCGCTGTCAGTGGCAGCTCCTTTCACAAGGAGAGGGAAGCTGAAGGAATTTGACCCAGGGAGACCTCATTCTGGATCTCCAGGAAAGATATACTGGAGTTACTGTGAAAACAAGTAAGGGCTGGATATCCAAACTGTTCTTGGGCACAGAAAGGTCAGAATGGTAGGAACACATCAAAGAAAGGTCCATCAAGCCCAACATTGTTTTTGAGCCAGTCAACAGCAGAAGAACCACCCTGTCTGTCTCAAACCTGCCTCTTGCCTTAGGTGCTCCTAGTTTACACAAACACAGGGGCAAGAGCCAAGGGTCATCTGGGGCAGGGAGAGGGGGGCTATGCAGCTCCCCAAAGAGTTGTCCTGGCACCAGCAGCTTGGAGAGGGACTTCTGCTCATGTAAAGGCCCAAAGGAGGAAAGTATGACTGTCACCCACTGGTCCTCATCCAAAACACCAAAAGCCCAGTGGTCCAGCACAATGTAGCATTGCATTGTTGGACTGTGAGAAAAGACATGTCCACAGCACCATGGGCTTGCACAAGCTGGGACCATTAAGGGCTGTCCCAGGACAGCATCACACACAAACCCATCACAGCAGGGACAGGGAGAAGTGTCTGCAATCTCTGGGGACTCACTCTTTCAGCCTGGCTCCACTAATCATGCCCCTAAGTTAGGACCCCATTTTTTTCTGATTTCCAAAATCACAAAAATTCAGGAAAAATATTTAAAAGCTGTTTTCTCTCCCCTCAGAAGGTTGTTGGTACATATTTAAACTGGAGTATTCTTGAAAAATCAGATTTCTGCCTTGTTCATGCTGTGCTGTGGGTCACAACAGGTTCTTTCTGGAGCGTGATGGTTATCAGAGAAGCCTTTAAAGGCTTCCTGAAAGACACTAAGAAAAGGCAGGTCATTGTTCATGGAAATAAATAAATACAGGGAACCCACACTGACACAGGGAAAGGCTTAGGAGTCAGAGACACATGAACCATGGGCAAGCAGTGTTGGAGAGCACAGAGTTTGTATTTCTGGCTGCTTAGCCTTTGTGGTTTGTCCTGAGGGCTTTGTCCTTTTTTTTTTTTTTTTATGGATTACCACACCTAGTTTATTTTGATTGCCAGTTTAAATAGGTATGCCAATGACAAACAGTGGGATAGAGAGTGATATGTGCATATCCAAACAATTTGCTTTCACACACAGAGTCATGGTTAACGCTTTGTGTGTGTGTTCATAAGTTGGGGGTCCTCAGAGACCCAGATTTATGACAAAGTGCAGAGATACTGGAGAAACATCCTAAGAGCCAATTGATCTACACTTACTTCTACAGTTAATCAGTTTTAGTATTCCTTGTTCTCTCAGTTGTTTCAGTAGCTTTGAGCACATAAAAGGAAATAAATTGGAGAAAATGGGAAAGTGCTGCTCTCAACTTTAATATCTTGAGAAATTTTTTAATATCAACTGGATCATATTTTGCAATCTAAACCTCAGCATTTTGTTTTCTTAAGCTGAGGCTGTCAGAATTTCACACTTATGCAAAAGCAGGGCAATTACCATGTCTCTCCGCATCAACACCACAGAAGAAGTCAAGCTAACATTAAACCCATCCTCTCCAAAGACTGAAGCTTTCTACACAAAATCAGTCAAGAGCTCCCACAGGAACAATACTGAGCCTTCTCCATGGGGCCTTCTAGTGACTTGAACTTGTCAGTTTAAATTTCTATTTCTCAATGTTTTTTAAAAGAAAAACATGCCAAAAAAAGCACTTTGGCTGGGCTCTGCCATCCCACTGGCTGAGTGAATGTGCAGAGCCAGCACCTTTTCTGCCAGGCAGCAGCTCAGTGCCTCTCACATGAGCTCAGGGGATTCTTGGAAACTCTGTGTCCCCACAGCCAGGAAGCAAGCATTGCTGGGACATTGTGTAAATCTTCCTGTAAGTCACTGAATGCTTCTTCGAGGTCCCAAAACAGAGAGGGGAGGAGTCTTCTTCAGCTGACTAAGCCTTCATTCATGTTCAGCTGAGAGGCAATCCTTCCTTAGCCCTCAGAGAACCTCCCTTCCAGTGATGCTGCTTCAGCAGATCCCAGCTTGGGCAAAACATCTCCAGGGCTGACAGCTGCTTTTAGGGTATACCATGAAGCTCTCACTTATCAATTGCCAAAAGCAACAAATTTCAACCAAGTTGGAGCCTTGTCCCCAGACCTGTTTCCATTTATACCATCTCCTGCCCTGTGCCTCTGCTGGGAAGGAAGCTCAGGAAGACAGAGTGCTCTTAGTGCTGGTGACAGGCATGAACTTCTGCATATTTTTCAGATAAGTCAAAAGATTGATCTATATTAAAATCAGAGTCTGCCGGAGGAGGACAATTCTCCAGCTCGTCTCCAAAGATGGTGGTAGTGCTGACACAGTTGAAGCTCCTCCACCACTTACAGTGGTGTCAACTCAACCTTTCCCCAGAGGGAATGAGGAGTTTCCAGGAGTTTCCAAATCATGAGTCTCCTCTAGTATGCTTTGGTGTTAGGTCTTTTTCCAGGCAGTATTGAAAGGAAGAGAAAACAGGTGGCATCCAGTTAGGGAAAGAACAAAATAATCAAGTTTCCACTGGAAATGTATTGAGAGGCCTTGAGCAGTTTCTTTATGGTTTATTCTTAACTTTATCTTCCCCAAGGTAAGGCATAGTGTTTGTAGGGGCCAGCTGCAATGCCAGCCAGCTGTGGTGGCTGCATCACTGTGGCCTCTTCTGCAGGGAGCTGCGCAACAGAGTTCAGAAACTGTCCCTGGCCAAAGAGCTCATTGAGCTGAGTCCAACATTGTGCCAGGTAACAGGAGAAGGATAAACAGAAACTTCATATTCAAAAACATAAACCCTGCCGCTTTTAAGTCTTCATCTCTGCCAAAAAAATTAAAAAATCAAAAATCACTGCGTATCCAGTTGGATACTCAGATGTACTTGGAATATTTGTCCAGCAGTAAGAGACTCCTTTAGCAAGTCTGTCACTTGTAGGATGAATGAGAAGTTAAAAAGGAAATAGGAGGGCAAAGTAGTTTTCTGTTTGGCCATGAGGGAGCACCATTGAGCTATCTACATCAAACCCCAAAACTAATCTGCCTCAATTTTACAAGCAGTGCTTCTGCAGGAACAAGCTGCCTGTCATTTTACATTGACCATCTCAGGAGATTAGGTTAACCACTGTGCTAATTTAGTTTTGGTGATGAGTCAGGCCATGCCTACCTGTCTTGGCCATTTACCACCCTCTATGATCTTTCCAATTTCTTGCATGAAAATCAGCATTTCACTGACTATGCCCATATCATGCCCTTTACCAAGGTGTCTCTGGGCCCCTGGTGAGTGCAGACTTTACTGAGCAGACCAGTGCTACCTACAGCCAGCCCCACCACACCAAGGATGGGCAGAGAGAGTAGGACAGGCTCAGATTGCAAAGTGGAAAGCAGGAGTTTCAAAAAATATTTACAGGTGTTACTGGGGAACTGAATTTGAGCTCCTAGTGGCAGGTTTTGTGTTAAGCGCATGAAAAAAATAGATAGAAACAGGTAAGAACTGACAAATCTGTTCTTGGACACCCAGGATTTATTGGATATTATCCACCTCTTGGAAGACATTGAAGAATTGAAGAAGAGTGCAGTTTGCTGCCAGACAGAGACATTGTCTGGAAAACATCAAATGATGGCCCACAGGATGTCCACTTTCATCCAAGGCAGCTATCTGTGTTGTTTTTGTGTACTGTTGCCAAGAAAATCTGTTGGTCAGAACAGGCTGAAGAAATCCAGCTTGCAGAGATGCCTTCCTGGCCCCCTGCAAGCCCATTGCTGTAAGTGACTTATTTCCTCGAATAAAAATGATCTCAGAGAAAAGATTAGAAAAGGGAAGACTGTCTAATGAAAAGCCGTTTCCAGCTGCAGCTGCAAGGTTGATGAGACCTACTCAAAGGCAACACTACTCCTAGCATTTCAAGGAGGTTGCAAGAACATGAGATGAAGTTCAACCCCAGAAGGCATTTATTTACATCAGGAAAATAAAATTATGTTTTCCAGAGCTTCTAGGGACACAAGCTGTGCTGAGATCCAATGAGACTTACTTCCCTGTGTAGCACTGCCAGGGGCACTACAAGCATTACCCAATATTTGCTGATGTTGTATCTGATATACACTTCTTTTTTTTTTTTTTTCCTTTTCGGTGACTTATTTGATTTCAGTAAGAGATAGTGTTGTGCTTTTGAGGAATACAGCAGGACTTTCCACAAGCATGGAAAGCTGTTGGCAGATGAACACTGGTAACTTGGAAGAAAACATGTCAGTCCCATTGATGGAGGCAGGGCAGAGAGGGGAAAATGTTACTAGAGAAACATGGGAGTGTTTTACTCCATGGGAGTGGGAGATTTTACCCAGCCTACAGACTATTCCACAGCAAACCTCATGCTTTATAAGGTGGAAAATGTTCTGTAGTTCAAACTAACACCACAGGGCTGATGACATGGAGGCAAGCCCTATGGAAAGGAAAGCTACAGTAAACTTGGAATATATTTTGGATGCCTTAGTCTGAGGTAGAGCAGCTATGCTGCAGACAGCCCTACACCACTGAGGACTAAGTGGCAGCCCTCAGGGGTCAGCACTGCTCAGAATTGTCAGTCCTCTGGCTGTATGAAGATTTGCTGGGAGGTTTTGAAGGAAGGCAGATTTCTCATTTCTTTCATAATTCTTACACTCAACAGACATGGTGTCTTCAGACCCCCCTCACTGAAGGGCCAGCTGATAGATAGAAAGCTCACACTCTAGTTTCTGCTAATCCTGTGAATATTTCAGTGAAAAACAGCCCTCTGGTTAAGAGACTGCAACATCTCCATTCATTGCTGTCGATGTGTACCAAGCACAGACAGCGGTGGCAGTGAGTGAGCATTAACTGAATGCCCATGCGTGATAGAGGTACATAAATGTCCCCCATCATGCAATTCTCCTGCATCTGTCTCTGCTGAATTTAAGTTAACAGTGTCAGCAATGGAGTCTGTGGCTGTTTTTACACCTTCCACCTCAGAGGTTTACAGGTGCCAGCTCACATTGTCCAGAGGGTTTGTAAGGCCAATGGCTCTCAGCAAGAAGTGGAGTAGGCAACCGAGAAATTTGGGAACTGCTGTCCTGTGCCAAGCAGGGCTTTGAGGTGTTATTTTTTTAGATTAAGATTCCAACTCTTCGTTTTGGTAGGACTTGAAAGGGTCTAAGACCACACAGACCTTACTCTCATTAAGGAAAGCTGAGCAGGATGCTCAGCTCCTTCTCTTTTTCGAGTGAACTGAATGATTCGTAGCTCCAATGATTTACCTTGCCTGACTCCACAGGTCCTCAGGGGCCCTGAAGTCATGTTCCCTGGACTTGCTCCAGAAGCAGCTCCTTGGAGTCAGGAACTCTATAGGTAATGACAGATCATCTCTACTTCTCCACTTCCACAGCAGAAACACATCATGCTTAGGAGCAAGTGTTTGGGGTTTGCTCAGGGCTCAGTCAGGGAGACACCAGCAGCAGCTCTCAGGGATTGTGTGAGGTGGAATCCCTCGTATGCAGTGAAGAGGGTGTATGTACACTCCCCTTGTGCCTCCCAAATTCTTCAGTCCAGAGAGTGGCTTAGGGGAGAGGAGACAGTGTGGTGCTGGAGTTCTTACTGGGAGTGAGAGCAGATCCTCACCTAAACACAAAGCTACACATGAAGGAAAAGGAGCTTGGCTTCAGCATAGCTCTTTAGAAATGAGCATTAGAGATCTCAGCCTCCCCCTGCACCAACCACAGCACCATGCAATGAGTACTAGTCCTCTGTATAAGGCACCCTGGACATATGGGAAACCAGGCTGAAGCTCTGTTTTTCTGTTTTAATTAGCATCTGCTTCTCAGCTGGTCATCGTCAGCCCTCATAGCCAAGAATGAGACACTCCAGCATCTGGAGACAGACATCTGAGCAAGCCAGTGCCTAAAACATCCAGTCTCTGCTAACGTAGCTGAAAGCAGCCTGCGCCACAAGCATGCAGCTCCTGCCAGCCCACCTCTGGCCAGCCCTGACCCAGTGTCTACCCAGGAGAAAGGCACAAACTGCTGCCACTTAGTGGTGTTGCAGAAGAGGAACTGGCTGAGAAATGCTCTGCTCCCAGGTCCAAGTGTTGGCTGGAAACTCAGGCAAACATTTCTGAAGAAGAAATGCAGATTAAGCGTCATGTGCCTTCCAGGGAGAAAACACACAGTACAAACAAAAAGGGATCAGCTGATCTGCACAGAGCAGGGGGGGAAAGCCACACAGCCAGCATGATTTATACTTCCTCTTCCAGGATGTGTCCTGGAGAGGTGCTCCATAGCCTTATGTTACAGCCTAGTCAGTGCCAGCCAATCTGGCAAACTCCCTGGGCTCACACAGTTCTCAAGTGGTGACTGGTACCTATGGTGAGCAGGATCTGCTCCTTCTGGGATTGCTGCCAGCAGCCACCCCCAGTGCCACGGGAGGATGGTGACAGCAGAAGGGACTGGGGAAATTCAGGTTTGGGTTAAGGCATGCCAGGGAAGAGGTCTGAATGCATGATGCCAGGAAGGGGACATGAAAGAAAGATGGTGGAGAATGTTTCTACCCTGTCCAGATGAGGTCCAGATCCCTCCTCAGACCAGGTCTGAGCAGCTCCCAAGACACAGTTGCCTGTTTAGCACTGTTCCTTCTCTCTCCTGCCTTGTCCAGCCTGGGAGGCAGCCCAGCTTCTCTGGTGCCTGGATGCCAGGAGAGAGGCAGAGATGGTTTGCCAGCAACTCCCTACTAAGGACTCTGTACTGCTGAAAACCCCATATGATCCTTGCAAACAGTGAAGTACAAAGGATGCTTAATGTGTAATAAGGAAGTTCTTGGTCAGACAGCTGAGGGCCTCTAAAGAATAATTCACTGGACTCACAAGATTGATCAAATATAGTAGTATCTAGTGTTTTGCTTTCAAACACAATAGGAGGACATCCCCACTCTCAAATTTAGGAATGCCAGTATCCTTCACATTTGTTAGAAATCTTTTTTTGAGAACATACATCATTTGGGCCAGCTCTAACATGGATGCTATGGTTACTGTATTAATGCTGTAAGGTCCCATGGCCTTGGATTTTCTTCCCAGCCATCCCAGAAATGACCACAGGGCCAGTTGTAGCTCTGTGTTTCCCAAACTGTGATCTGCACCACAGGAATTGCTTGTGGCACTGGGGACCTAAATACACAGTCACTTCCTAGTGTGAGTTTAACAATTAGGATGTGCACTTCACCTACTCAAACATGTTTTCCTTCCCACTTTGAAAAAGAGGACAAAACAGGCAAATCAGTAGAGCAGAAATTCTTAGAGTAAGATCAATATCCCACCCATGCAATACAACAATAAATACAAAGTGAATTGAAAGCAATAACCAGGAAAATCATTGCTGCTTGGATGCTTTAGATCTAGGTGATACCACATGAGAATTGCCATCCTCCCCATTTTGATGTGTTTGACAGTGCTGAGACAGCGAGGAATTTGCCTTTCTTGTCTGGCTGCCCTCTGCCAAGAAGGAATATTCTTCTATTTGGCTCAAGTACACAATTGAAAGCACTGTGAACGCACCATGCAAGGCTTGAACCTCTTTGTTCGGACTCAGTCTGCCAGTTCAAGCTTGTTTGGGAAGGGGCACTTTGTCCAGGCAGCCTTAATGGTGCATCAGGTGCTGTTGGAGCAGCCCCAGCTTTGTACCTGATCGGGTGTGGTCCTGTCCCACCGCGGCAGGCAGAAGAAAAACAACACAGTTGGAGCCTGCAGAGCATGTTCTGGCAGCAGCAGGAACCCACAGTGGGCTCACACCTCGCCTGGATCAGTCATGTGTCACCAGCTGAGCCGGCAATGCATGGAGTGCTGGTGCTCACAGAAAAGTTCTCATGAATTTCTCCCGTTTGGGGTAGCTGCTAAACAACAGCTGAGCAGGGCCTCGAGGTTGTGGGACGGATCTTGCATGAGATCCTGCACCCCCATCTAGCGGCCTCAGCCATCCCTGTGGCACCAAAGGCAGGAGGGGAAAACCCTGTGAGGAGATGATCATGCTTGCAAGAAAGTCACTGGCTGCACAGGAAGGGTGAGTAAAGAGGAGTGAAGAGTGACAATGCACATCACAACAGCTGGGCTTCCCTCCTGTCACCCTGGGTAGGGTTCATCTCACCAGCTTCAGATGGCTTTATTGTAAGAGATCAAGCCAGGTTCTTTCTGGTCAACAGAACGGAGATGAAAACTTTTAGGGTTTGATTCATTTCATCCTAAAGTAAACATTCTAAAGTGTATTGTGAATCACACTTTAAAGGGGCTTCTCTCTTTTCCCTGACTACTAGAGGATGAGTAACTAACAGAAATGTCAGCATCTACATGCTGGACATCTACATTTGGAGAGACAGATGGCATCTTCTTTGTCTTATGGCTGTTATTCAATTAATTAGAATACAAATCTTGTTTCTCATGAATGTCAACAAGACATCAGAGATCATCTGTTTAAGTAACACTCTGACAGTGCTGAACATATTCAGAAGAACACCATTCCCTATCTGCTACCAAAATGCCCCGCTTCTGGTTAAAGCAGTTCCAAAGCCCCTAATGTCCATTTTTGAACACTTGGCCTCTGTCACATACAAATACTCAGCTGAATGAAATTTTACAGGCAAGGATGTTGGTGTAATTGTCTATTGAACAAAAATACCTTTGAACCCCATTACCTCCAAGCAGCACTGAAATTATTCAATTTGTAAGGGAATTAAAAATAACTACACAGAGAGGTCATCAGCTTTCTTCCACCTCTACCGCAGTGTTGAATCACTGCCAAGTGACCTCCTTGACCAAGTGAAGACAGTGGTGCTGTCTCACAGACAGAGGAACTATCAGAAGCAGTCAGAATATATGATCTGAGAGACAGGTGGGATGAGGGGTAGCCCAGAGGCCTCTCCCACACTGAGTCTTTCAGTGATTATCTAATTAGTGGTGGCAACCAGGACTCGGGCAGTAGTAAACATAAGGTCTGAGAAATTAGGAGGGGCAGCTGGCTGGGCCTGGCACTTTGGAGAAGAGGAAGGTGCTGGTAAGCAGGGTCTGTCTTCATCTATTCTCCCCAGGAACCAGATGAGGAGAAGAGATGGGGATAGTTTTGGAGGGGGCAAGGCCAAGGAAGGAAGGCAAATAAGTTGTGCTGAACAGAGGAACCTTGCCTACAGAGCCCAGAGGGACTCCCAGCAGCCCTGCCCTGCAACATCCACCTGCAGAGAGCCAGGAAAGTGCCCCACTGTCCTCCTTGCTGGCCCCAGGCAGCTGCAGGTGGTCCGTGCACACACGTCTGTGTGGTGGCTCATAAGGTTTTCAGCCAGGTGTTGCTCTGAGGAACGCAACAGAAACCAACAGCTCTCCCTCGCAACAGGAATTACTTAAGCAGAAGAAAGAGGCAGAGAAGATGAATTACTGAGCAGCTTAATTAAGGGAAAAACATTCAGCTTTTGGAACCCCACGGGCAAAACCAGTTCCAAGTCTTGTGCTTGAGCCTGCACAAAGCCCCTTGGCTCTTGCTTTATGTTGATTGTGTCAGGTCCCACTTTAAGAGTTTAGCAGGCTTTCCAACACCAGAACACTTGGCCCTTTCCAACCCAGGAAGATCGGTCCTGCCTCCCTCCAGTCCCCTTGAGTATTCCCATATCTTCCTCCTCTTTATGTGACTGACTGACACTATCTGCCCAGGACTGCCAGATTCTTCATCCCCTCTCTTCTGCACTCGCAACTTCTAAATAAAGCAAAAGCATCAGCCATGTCTTTCTGACACCGATACAACTTGGGCATCAGCTACTGTCTGGTGAGAATCAGTGCCAAATTCCCTCAGAGGGTTCTCAAACTACTGCCTCCAAGGGCTTTTTGCTTACCATTCCCTCTTCCTGGTACCACTGGCAGAAATCATACCGAGGTGAATTCTCCGTAAAGAAGAAGAATGACAATTTTCAGACAAAGGAAGTACAGGCCAGATGTTGAGTGGGAAACCTGCCTTTGAGGCTCTGGCAGTCTTCACCAGGGAAATTCAAGGCAGCAAAGGGCTGGTGGGGAGGGTGCCAGAGCAACTACCACAGGTCCAGCTCCTTGGTAAACCCTGAGGAAACATGGTACTGGGCCAGCAGGAAGAACCATATCTCGTAGCTGAATTTCTCTCTGATTTTGCCCAGTTCTCAGACTAGCACAAGAGCAGGACCCTTGGGCAGCTGACAGCCTGTACACGTAGACAATACAAAAAATGAAGATGAGAAAGGTGGTCACCTAAACAACAGCACATATGTGGGGGGAGGGGATATGCATGCAGGCAATACAGGCTTCAGAAGAAGGTCCTACTACAGACATTGCATGTTGCTGATTCTGATAGAGAGCGTGAGCTGGGATGGTGTTAGAAGCAAATGGATTTGGAGCATAGCTCCAAAGGAGATACATTCCTTCTGCTGGCAAAGCTGTCCAGATGGCTTGTTCCCAACTCATCAGGTGTGCTGATGCAAGTGTTTGTGAGACTGCTGTAAACCTGGTCAGGTAGATGGTCCAGGTTTTTCCAAAATCTCCTTTTTTTTTTTAACAACTCCCAGCTATTTCACTGATTCGGTTGCATCAGTGCTATTAATGGGTTGCTGAACCACAGCCAGGGCAGGGAGCAGGAATCTCTTTAAGGGGCCCTTACCACAAGAGAAAACATATCATGGAGTTGTTCTCAGAACACTGTGGCACAGCAGGAGGCAAAGCATTTGCATCTCCAGACACCACAGATGAGTCTGTCTATTTTTAAAGTAGTTTTTCTCAGCTGTGAGCCTCTCCAGTCATTGCCATCACATGCATAGAATGTCATGGTTGCCAAAGGATAACTTGTGTAGAGGATAAGAAGTAGGAATTACAGCTTAGCTGAAAGACAGAAAAACTTGCTAAAGGAAGCAAAACACAAGATAACCCCTCTTTTTTTTTCTTTTGTATGCACAGTTTCTGTTTTCATCAAGTATTTCCCTTTTTCTTTCCCTATAATTTTTCACCCCCAGAGAAACACATGGCTACATTTATACAAAGTGCCTTTCTTAATCAAATATTTACACCTTTGGTTCATGATGACAATCCTATGCACTGCTGTCACCTCTATCAAAACTTACTTGTTTGCATGTAAGAGTCCATATTTAGGCAGTATTTTTGTTGTGGCCTCAAGTGAATAATAAAAATCATATTTCCTTTTGACAGCTTTAGAACAGAACAGTGCAACTCTGACAGAGGTTAAAAATTATGAGTCAATTTTGTAAAATAAGTCAGACACCTCTCAGGCCTCAAACTTGAGAAAATTTTTAAGCAGTCTTGGGAATCAGGCAAGGTCCCAGCTGACTAGAAGCTGGCCAATGCTATCCCAATTTTCAAGAAGAAGGACCCCAGAAACTACAGGCTTGTCAGTCTTGCTTCAGTGTGGGGTAAAGTTATGGAGAAGATTATTCTGGCAGGTATTGAAAAACACATGAAAGACAACACAGGCATTGGTCGCAGCCAGCACGGCTTCATGAAAGTCCTGCCTATCAAACCTGATCTGAATGATACTCTCAGGCACATGGTGTGACTCTTGGGGATGATCCTGTGCAGGTGTGAGAGTTGAAGTCAATGATCCTTGTGGATCTCTTCCAACTCAACATATTCTGTGATTCTGTAATTCACCCTCAACACTAACCAGATCCATGTACATCTAGGGTATGTTCTTGGTAAGATGCAGCATAGCAGTGTTTTCAAAATAGTAAAAAGCCAATTTCCCTTTTCACTATTTAAACATTTAGCTGTTTAAACATTTAAACGTTTAGCCCCAGCTACTGGTGAGCCTTTTGTAATGAACACATCCACATTATCTTTACAGGCAAAGCTGCTAACACCAGGCAACTCTGTGGTTAAAAGTAACAACCCTGCATAAATACAGTAAACCAAATGATTTGAAATTTTCAGGTAAATTAGAGTGGCTAAAATGGAGCAGCAGATCAAAACCCGGGACTGAAATGGAAAGGCATGTGTGATTTTTATTTTACAAGTTATGAGGTCTGGTTTTTATCCTCAAGATGAATCTCCTAGGATCCTATTTTTGTCAGTTTAGAAACCTGGAACAATTATTTGATTGATGACTGCTCTTCCCAGTCTTTTCTTACACAGACTAGATCCAGAATCTTACCCATATAGGAATACAGCACTTCTGTTTTAAAACCTCCTCTGTTTCTTGGTACCTGCTTGAGCTTTGGAATAATTTACTTCTTCACGACAGTAGCCTGAAAGCCAAAAAGAAATGTCTTCAGTCAGCCCAGGTGGCCTTTGTCTCTGGCTGTAATGCATACAGATGGTGGCTCACGAGAAGATGCCATTCTTTATCTCCAAGTACCATCAGTATCAGCCCCCCCCGGGACTTCGTTACTCCATATCCCTCCTGCAGCATCCGTTTCCCGCACCTAACAATAGGGGCTGGCAGGGTTCACATATTCTCCTGCTATCCAGGCCAGTTTCTCACACAGCTGTTTGTAAAAGCTGAAATTACCTCCTTGAAACTGCATGGACTATTGCAGACAGGGAATGGAGATGGGAATCACATAAATATTCAGGTGCCCCAGACAGATGTGTCACAGAGCCAGCAACTTAGATCCTTGGGTCCTGTCACCACAGCATCCCTGCCTTAGCACCTTGGTCCAGCAATGGAGAAAACAGGCATGGGGAACTTCTTTGGCATTAGGAGTTCGCCAGTGAAAACAGCTCGGCTTCTAATTATTTTTCCTGTCCAAAATAATTTTATTGCCTTTCAGGCTGGGACAGAGGAGAGAAGGAAAGCAAGCTGACCTGACATGCCTACTTATGCCTATGTTTTGGGGTTTTTTAAATGTTATTTTCTTCATTCCAGATATGAGGGATGCTGTCCCAAGTGTCCCAATCAAGTAATTTCTCTTGTGGGCAGGATTTGCTGAGTGTTTCTGAAGATATCAGAAACATATGCTGCAGATAGACAGGAGACGGAGGCTAAACAAGTATTGGAAGCCCAGTTTTAACACAACCCCCTCACCAAATGTGTTAAGTTATGCCATAAGAGAAACAGCTTTCAAAGATTTCCTACTGACTTAAGCTTAGACATGTTACCAGGAGAACAAAATTATTGTATATACTGGATGAGAGTGAAAGAGAAGCAATGATGTTACAATAGTTTTGCATTTAGCTCTGCTCATTTCGTACAAATCCTGTGTCAGTTTACAACCTCATCTTACGTAAAACTTTGCTTTTAAAACAAGGATTACAGTTCCTCAGCAAAAGCTCACACTTGCGCAACTGCGGTCAAGCTCACCTTCACCAAGACACTAGTGAAGTGTCTTCACCATCAGTTTGGTTTTTGTTCCTGGATGTGGTTTATCTGTTAAACCACAACTGCTTGCAGCAGCTCTTTCCCCCCTCCCCGTTTCTCGGAAGCACATGCCTGTGTTCTGGAGACAGCACCTGCTACAGTGGTGGAACTAACCCCAAACATAAACTGAATGAACACACCCTGAATGAGCAAGTCAACAGCTTTCTATTCTGGAGGGGCTGTTTCCCAGCTTTTCTGCAAACATTCCCCAACAGAACCAGTGTGTGCAGCTTGTCACACAACATCTCAGAGCCAAAGCTCAATGCACGTGAGTATCCAGAGAGGACTGGTAAGCTCCAGAAGTCTGACTTGCACAAACCTCAGCATGTCCATGGTTTTGCCACAGAACAGGTCCTAATCAGAAGAGTAGTGGGTCCATAGGTCCATGAGCCAATCAATATGCATGAAGAGTGTTGTGTTCTCAGTTCTTTCCTACTGTTCTTTTAATATGGTCTCACTCCTCCCTTGCAGCAGCAACAGCTGCACAGTAACACAAAGAACCAGTTCAAAACGCTGATCTAACTGAACAGTAACTGCTTTCTTCGCTAGAGCAGTTTATGGCTGGCTCAGGTGCCTGATCCGGCTCACTGCGTGCAACACTGACAAGAAAAGGGTGGGTGGGGATGGGAAGAGGAGAAAGGATGGAACTCAGCAGCCCAGAGATTGGTTTACACTCACAAGATCTCCATCCCTGGTCCAACTCTAGACAGCAGATGCTGTGCCAGCAGGCACACTGGTGGCCAGTGTGAATTTAAACAGACTCCAAATGTGGACACGGTGTTCAGAAATAAAACATTTCTTTTAATTGGCAAGTAGAACACACATTACAGGTCATTAGTATTTTATAAACAATATTAAGTTACAAATACATGTTAAAAATTGCAGTTCATGGCAGCTAAAAGCTTGGAGTCCAAAATGCATCTTCGCATTACTTCCCTTTCCCCAGTCTGCTGGGTGAAAATGAGTAAAAGATCATATATCATCTACTAGGAGGTGGTCTACCATATATGCAAACAAAAAGAAAACCTCATTCCTAAGAGCATCACTAACAAATAGAGGCATTCAAAGTACTTCAGCCATCTTAAATCATGTCAGATGCAATGAGGACACAATTAAGAATTACTCTGTAACACTTGAAGCAAAGACACAGACATCTTCACATTAAACTAATAGTTCAATGCTTTCTGATCCAATTCAGTTTAAAACCAGTACTAGGTCCTACCCCACAGAGACCTAAAGTCCATCATGCAGGCTTCCAAGCCATCAAAACTAGATGTTTGCTTATCAGATCCTTACACAGAGAAAAAATACGGTGTACAACTAAACAGCATACATAAATATGTATTTTATATTTAGCAGATCTTTATTCCCCTCCTTAATGACTTTTGTTGGTATTAGTGAGATACACAGCTCGTTCCATTTTCACTACCCTCAGAATATTAACAAGTTACCATTATGTGTGTTAATATACTAAATATCCTTTAACAAACCTCTTTTAAAAAGTATTTAAAAACATTTTTGGAAAAGTAGAAATCCATTTTCCAGAAAAGCAAGTGGTACTAGGATAGCGTGGACTCCAGTGCATAAACATCCTTTCAGAGAAAACCCATCTTGATCGCTTTTGTGCCCGGGAATCAGCGCGTCTCATCTGCCAGATCTGTATTCTATTCTCACTGTGGTGGTAAAAGGTCATCAAAATCAGCTTACTTTGCCTTTCAGTTGGCAGACTTTCAAAGATTACCGTTCACTGGACTGCATAAGAGACACACGAGTTCATTTCTTTCTTACTCATATTTATGACAGTCAGTTTTATTATACCGCTGAGATTGCATCTTCAAGACCAGTCTGCTGAATGTGCCTGGAGAAATGACTTAGTATCTCAAAAATATCAAGAGTACCATTCAGATCTGAATTTCTATTAAAAACTGTGCACGGTTAGCAAAAATTACGCTGCTGTAAAAACAAAAGGCCTTCTCCTTGGCCTGTTCAGAATACAAGCTACAATGCAAGAGATTACACCAGAGGGTTTTTTCTCTGCTTCTTTTCTAAATGCAGGCATTAAAAGTAAACTGTTACTACGCTTTTCCTAAGAGAGCACGCAGGGGTGTGGCATAATATACATTAATCAGGAACAAAAAACAGTAACAAACAACCATTCTAGAAAATGCTGCATATTAGCAGCATGCTTGGTTTCCAAAACATAAGGAATTGCATGGGAGTTGTCAAGATGAAGTCCACACACCTTGATCATTGAACTGATCACTAGATTCCAAGAAACCAAAGCAAATTCAAAAATACACATGACAACAACTGCCTAGAAGGCAGAGTTTTATCATCTGTCAATAACCAGATGAATAAAGTGCATAGCAAATATTATAACAGTTTCTTGAAAAGAGAATACGTTTACCAAGTCTCAAAGTTTGTAAGCTTGACACTTATCCATACGTTTTGCTACATGTGTGGCTTCCCTTTTGTTTTGCTGTTTAGCTTCACTGATCAACCCTTCAGCACTGTCCTGTGATTTCCTTTGTACTTCATATGGAATGTGCTGAGATCTCTGACTGTTGCCTGATGTACGTCTGGAAGCTCTTGTCACCAATGGGATGTTCCCTAAAAAAAATAATAAGAAGAAAACTACTATAGAGTTTTCTGTCAGGATATGAAAATCTCAGAGCAGAAAGTGGAACAGACAAAACTTTTTCCCCAAGTATGATTTTCAAAATGGTAATTGTAATGATAATGCTGCATCTTACTTCACCTAGAAGAACTGACTGATCGATTTGATCCTCTTTTTTGTCAGCTATATGAAGAATGCTTTATTTATGTGTACACAAAATAGATTCATGTGGTTGTATCAGCCACTCTTCCCATTTTTAAACCAATTCTCCAAGATAGGCTGGTAAATGCATTTATCTTCTGTTACTAAGTGCTCATGTTCAACTTAGCTGATGTTCAAATTTTAAAAACAACAATCTAACAAACCCACACGTTTCTTAAAATTAATGAAACTGCATAAAAACCAAGCATTTAAAAATTCCTGACAGTTCTTTAAAATCTTGTGATATCAATCCTAAGTCACAGTCCTACTTCGCATGTATTTGCAGGATCTTTTTTGGACAAAATATGGTGAAGGCCAGAACATAATCAAGGGAAATACCATTTCTCAGGATTGTTCCCCTGTTTCAACAACCCATTGTACTTACTGGCTTCCATACTTTGTCTTCTTAAATTTATCCCTCTTATACTGAGCATGCTCCTGCTCTAAAGTTGCAACACCTTCAATAATCAGCTTTAGTGTTTTATACGTCTCCTTAGGGTCATCAATGATGAATGTAGAATATTCTTCCTCTTCAGGTCCATCATACACAGATTTGCTGCCACAGGCCTCTGGAGAAAAAAAATAAAGTACAGGAATAGATATCAGGCAGCAGGGAAAAGAGCAACACATGCAGACTAAAAATACTCCATTCTGGGGTTCATACAGTTGCTTGGTTTGCTTCTCTATGACCACCACAGAACTGTGGCTGACATCTACACAAGTTCTCTGTCCTTTTGCTGGGTTGCTGGTAGGCACAGAAGCTTGTCCTGTGCCTGTTCCCTCCTCCTCATCTCATACAGAAAGGGCAGCAAGTGGCTTGGTGGGAAGTTGTCCTTCAGTGCCCAGGCGATGCTTTCCTGTCAATGACCACTTAGCAGTACCCCATGCAGAGTTTGGAAACTGACACAGGCCTGACTCTGAGCAGGCCAACCTTGCAGCACAGTGGCAGAGTCAAGTATTCACTTGTGACAGGTTCCATCCCTAAGCAGCAAGTACAGACTGAATTCCAAACCATTACAGGCTGAAGGAGTCATATTTTACCACGTTACCCCTAAAAGATTCATACAATACATATAAGCATAACACGCCATGATTACTGCCTTCTTTATGAGATATCCAAAGGTGAAAGTTACACTACTTTCTGATCTTAACAGGGAGCCTTCCTGGTTAAGATATATGGACACTGACTACATGTGTACAATTGTAACATATCCCTTGTGTGATCTACTCCTGCACTGTAGCCGAGAGTATTAGAAGGGGAAAGATAATATTTTGCTTTGTCTCTCTTTTTCCCTAGCTTCCTAGCTTTATTGCTGCCTCAGTTCCAGCTTTCAAATTCCCTTGCCCTTGCTGCACTGTCTGCACCAGACCTGCGTCCTTCTCCCCAGTGCCGAAACCCGATGCTGGCTCTGGCAATGAGGATTCGGAACAGGGGAAAGCTGGGCACGGGTTCAGACAGCTCGGAAGTGGTGGTGACCTTAAGTTTGCAATTGCACAGCAGCCAGGAACAGATTAAAGTGCTTTCCAATCTGTGTGTTTGACACCATTGGCTTATCTCATATTATAAAATGAAGTCCTATTTAAAGATCAGTGCCACAGTGAAGGCTTCCCCACCACTCCCTGTGCTAAACTGGGATTTCAAGTCTGGCACCATGTACACTGGATACTTTTCTTGGCATGCCTGCTAGTACTGACTTCCTCTGCTGCCTCTTTTTTCTTTTATCCTTCACATCACATCTCTGCTCTCCTCAGTTCCTGAGGGTTTCCCAGACAAAACTCCACTTTTCAACATTTCACAGACATCCACAGGTTATCCTTGACAGGTAATTCCAGAAGAGCCTTCCTGAAGAAACCATTTGTATCCAGCCTGTTCTTGGGATGTGAACTGAGGAATGTGCACATGACTTCTGGTAACACAAAACCATATTCCACTGAAACCTCAACTTTGCTACTAGTCAGGATCAGTAAACCTCTGGTTCAGTGCTGGCTGTGATTTGTCAATTCAGAGCATCCAAGCAATGCTCTGTGTCTATGCTATTTTAGGATGATGCAGTTAAGACCATATTTCAAACAACTGTTATTACGCAAAGAACTTTTAACAGACCATGAGACTGCACACTGCACCAAAAATAATTCACACAATGGCCTCAAGACAACAGAAGGGGAAACAAAGGAAATGGCCACTGTGTTTTTGGATGTGACTTGCAAGGCTAGTCTAGCTAGAACATTTCATGGGTATTTTTGCTTTTGTAAGTGTATTGGAGATGGAATGACCTTTCATTCTCACCTTGCATTTTCTCCAGTTTTGGCATATACAAGTTGAAAAGAGAGTAGATGCGCTCAGTTTCTCTATCTCCATCTATGTCCAGTTGTATATTTGCTGGCAGGCCTCTGCAAGGCATCAAGAAGAGAGGCAGAAGTTATATGCTAAACAGTATATTATGGCAAAAAAAGCGCACTTAACAGGAAAGAAAGTAAAAGTGAATACTCATGAAAGCCAACAGATTGTGTGCAATAGAACTCAAAACTTTCTATATTCCCCCAAAGAAGAAGCAGAAAAGTTCAAATTTCTTTATGCCTGTATTTATCCAGCATGCTTTCAGTCTAACTTGAAAGACTGTTTCAATCTCCAGACATTTTGGTGAATTAGACTCCTATAACCAGATGGAGGAGCCAAAGCACTGAACTTCCAACCATCCAAGGTCTTACATTCTGAGACTACAGACTTGTTACTTCTCTGTTTAGATGAAAACTATTTCCTACAAACCAGACAGCATGCCTTCATTTATCAGAGAGCATGAATTGGCCCCTTAGAAAAACTTCAGAACTAAATCTGTCAGCACATGATTGTCCCAGGAATTTGCAAACAGGACACTGAAGGGATTTTACCAACGATGGGTGAATCAGAACCAACGTATCTTATCCCATAGTCAACTCCCATCACTGTCCTTTAACTCTAAAATGTCAAGATTTTGACCAAGACATGCTGACACTGACAGTATCAGAAACACCAATAAAAACGGCCTCTGAAACCACCACGACACCTGCACACCCGGCAGATCTTCTTGCTAACTGCACACCTGCAAGTCACCCTGCAGAGACACCACCCAGGGCAGGACCCAGACTGCTGGCACGTTATCAATCCTTACCCTGTGCAGGGTGTGCAGCCAGGAGTATTGTCTGCAGTAGCTTTACAGCAAAGCCAGTGGCCATTAAGATAGGCAGAGGGATGGTAGACTGTGAGGCGCTTCTTGTTGCACTGGCTGACTTTGGTGAGGATATCAATCCAGTCCTTGGCCTCCACACAATTATTTGCTTGGATATATAGGACTCTTCTTTCAGGTTGGATCACCTGGAACATCTGCAAATAAGCCACAGAATGAATCCGTGAACCTAAGACTGGACTCAGAGTGAAGATTTATCAGAGGACAAACACAGTATACTAAAAGAATGCACTGATAAATAGATTTTGACACAAAACCAAGCAGCAAATGTGTCCTTAAAAGAACAAGACCTTTCACGTGGTACAAGGAGTAAGATACCATTCCTGTAGGGGATGATTTACAAACAGCTAATATCAGTTTGCTGGTTGGGCCTCAACAAGATTTGTTGTCAGCCTCGGGGATGCAATTTTAGTAACGCTGCAGCTTCAAGTTTTGGAAGGCTGACAGAGAAACCCAGTGCTGGCCTGAAAGGAAATGCCAGTCAGCAGGAGACAGGAAAGAGAAAATCAAGAGTTTGGATGCAGCCTTAGTGAACAGCTTTGCTTTAACATTGCTATTTCTCTAGTCCTTGTAATACCTATTTCAGTGTGACTCTTGCCTTTTAATAACTTCCATGCTTCTGTTGCCAACTATAGCTCCTATTAGAAGATCCCAGCAATAGTGTTTCTCTTTAATTGAACATCAGGTAGTTCACATAATTACACATTAGTTCTGTATTATGGGTTGGGCATTGAAAATCTAAACTAGAGCTCTCCAGCCTGTTCAAAACAGCCTGCAACCTAAAATGGCATTTAGTTTCCTCCTCTTGAAAAAGCAAGTTTTTGATGCACAGCCTTATTGCTTGATTACACTGATCATGCATTAAGCTCAAGTTAGTGAACTTAACTGCAAATTTTGGAAAGACAAATATCAACCATTTTCATTTCCTCTAGCTTCTGCAAATACTTGATTTTAATGCGTTTTCTTCTCTCTCTGAGGTATTCCTAAATTATCCTTCCCCCTCTACTTCTTCATTTGATTATTCAAATGATTAGACATTACCTTGCCCATATCATATGGAATATAATTTTCAAAAAAGAAAGAAAACCAGAGAGGCACACCCACACACAAAAAAACCCAAAACAACAAAAACATATAAACAAACCACCAGACAACCACAACACAGAACAAAACCCACACCAAAACTGAAATTGACCTTTATCTATTACAAAGACCTGACACATTGGCCTGAATTCTGCATCTAGCTGGTCAGGAGAATGTTGCAGACTGGTACTAAGTACAATCCTTCCTTTGTGACACTTTTCTGTGTAACATCCTTTGAAATAGCGTACAAATATACTTGCTACTTGGTCAACAAATAGGGCTTTTTTAACCACAGTGTCTCTTCTAGCAGAAAAGGGAAAACTCCAACAGCCCTTTTGCTGGATCTAGTATCCGTAAATGCGTCAGACAATAATTAGAACGTCACAACACACAATGGCCATGTAGGAGCTGCTCTGTGTGACTAGTCCAGCACTGCCTAAGAGAGTCCTTCTAATATAACTTTTCAGGACATAAATGTCAATTTGAGTCTGGGAAGAAGGGAAGGAAGAACGAGGAAGATGGGAGCGTGCAGCTCAACCCTCTATTAATACAAAACTATAGCGAAAAGAATTTTAATGTTGTGCTGGAGTAAATGGAGCCTCCTGCATTGCAACAAAGGAACAGATTTAAGGAGTATGGCTTTGTGTAAGAGGATACCAACAGAAGTGAACTAACACATGGCAACTGTTAATGAGAAGCCCACAACCAAGTCAAGAATTTCAAGTGGTTGCAAGACCTTTACTCTACCAAAACCATCAGCTGCCTCTTGAACAAGACAGAAGACCTGAACAGTACTTAAAGCCACCCTCACATCCCCCCCAAACTGTGCTTAAGAACGATGAAGGCTACTGGCCTTACTGCCAGACAGGCAGATTTATCATGAGTGAGAAAGACATGCTTGATGCAATTCAGAGCACAAATTCATAGAGAATATTTATAGAAAACAGGAATCTTTAATCGCATTTAGCACCCATGATGGAATATCCATTGCAAATACATCTGCTGTGGTGTTTTGAGAATTCTGTTCTTGCTGCAGTATTCTATTTATGTAGGGCAAGAAAAAGTAGGAATATATTAGCACAAGAAGGTGGTAATCTTACTGCTTATGGAAAGACTCTGAACCTTACTTTCCAGAACAGATGTAGTCACCTTCATTTCATAGGTAATACTGAATTTAAGCAATCAAAATAGTACAACTTCTGATGTCAACAATAAGGGTATATTTTTCCCATAATGAATCTTCACAATACAGACATATTTTGGATGCTCAGTCTAGCTCAGTAGACACAGCATAAGTTACAGAATTATAGCTCAGTTCCTCTCGACAGACAGTGAGTTTTATCTCAACTATGTGGCTGCTTTTAGTTCAGTCAAGTCACTGCAGAGTACAGCTGGCAACAGTTCATCACATGTTACAGCTGCCTTCTGATAGCTTGAGAATTACTTTGCAGCTTGGTTCAGTTTTGCCTATGTAGTTGAGTGATAAACACCAAAGCAAACTACAGTACAACTGAGACATGTTTGAGAAGCAGGTGGAACTGAAACTTTTTAACAGAGGTTTAAACAGAGAGAGGTATGCTACCAAAATAATACGTGAAACTGGGAAAATACCAAGGAGCCTAGAATTGTATTTCTCTTTAACGAAGAGCTGTTTTTTGAGGAACCTAGTATCTAGGGCAGATTTGAGCACTACCCTGCATAGTGCCCAGAAGCAGAAGAGATGGCAGGAAGGACCAAAAGGCAGAAAAAACTAGAAGTAACAAGCACTTATGGGTATGAAGAAGTCTGTAGTAGATGCATCCAGTTTAGAACTGGAAAAAACATTGAGCTGGTTTTTTTGCTTATTTTTAAATACAGCTTTACAGGCAGAGGTGTATGGCTCCCAACATCACCCAAACTGATCAGCTCTGTTCCTACACAATGGCTGGTATGTCTTGCATACAAAAGTTGGTGGTAGTGTTCCATGCATGAGAAATACAGCTGTATTTTATTTCTTAATGTCTCAATCAAAATGGTAAACCATACTAGCACAGCACAGATGTTCTTCTGACTTGTGACCTAACCCAAATTAAACGTATATTTATATACACACACTTATATGTACTTTCATTAACCAGTAAAGAAACCTGATAGCTAATAAAGAAGTTATGATCCTTCACAATTATAAGCAGCCAGATCCCTCCCAACAGGGAGGTCTGACAGAAAGGGCAGGGACTCGATCATCTTACCTGTGTCTGACATTACGGAGCCCAGACAGCTGATCAGCAGCGGTCAGGACTGAGCGTGCTGCAGATCACGAAATCCAAAGACTGCTGACTGGGCTGTTAAGAATCTGAATGGGCTGTACTTTTGGAAACTCCTGCTACTATATACAGAACAAGCAGCTGTGCTTGTACATCTTTCAATAGAAATTCAATCCAGGTTACAGAAGGGAAAAAGGTGATTAGGCTGGTGGATCTAGAGCAGCCTAACAAATATATTAATGAAGATGACCTACTTACATTTTTCATTTTAAAGGATTCCTCCTCCAGTCTTTCCACTGCCAGAATGTTTTCAATTGGAATGCTACACAGAGGGTGATCACCTGCAGAACACACAGACACAGATAATGAGCAACTTATTCACAATTCAGCTTCACCTTCTGCCCTTATTCTAAGGGCTGATTCTTCTCTGAAGATCACTTTGACTGCACAAAAAAAAGAGGAAAAATCTTCCCCGCAGCAGGGATTTGCTAGCATGGTCCTTAAGTATTATCTTAAGTTCATTCCTGTTTTCAGCTGCACTACCTTACACTAACAAACCTCTCAGAAACTGACTACTGCAGCAGGATGCAGTGTATTTACTGAGAAGGTGACAATGAAAGAAATCATTCCTGTCAGCTGAACTGAACTATGTGGATGGTGGTGATGTAAGATCTCAAAGTCGAGTGTGAAATAATGACTGGCATGATCTCAACATGTTTCCTTATCTGTCTACTCCCTACGATGGAAGGAAGTGGTATTTGTTGTGTATTACTGAACAGATAGGAGCAATTTTCAAAAAGCAAAATCCTTGCTATTAGGCAACATTAAATGAACACATTTTAAAAGTTCAAAGGTTCCAGGCAAATCCTTGTGTACTGCATCCAGTTGTGCCAGTGCTACAGAATTTATGAGAACAAGCTGAAATGCACCTGAGAATGTTTACTACAAACCCAAATCCCAGTGTAAAGTTTGCAAGTTTTGCTTTCTAGGACAATCTACTGGCAACCATGAAACCTACAAATGATGTTGATATTACACAAATGCCATCAAATACTTCACTAACTTACAGGGTACTTGGCTATCCAAGAAGCTTCTCTAACAGTCCATACAGACATCCTAAAAAAACTGGCAAGAACATACAGGCTGACAGACTTGCCTGCACTGTTACCTTCTACAATTACAGATCTAGATCTCAGCCTTCTGTTCCTACACAATTCTTATGTTTACTCTTCACTATTATATATCAGAAGAAGACTGGCAAACCTTTGTTACCTTTGCTTTTCTGATAGGTAAACTCATGGTTTGTCAGGCGAAACCATCTCTTCTTGAAGTTTTTCATACCAAATCGTTTTCTTCCCTGTGCTCTCTTGATCATGAACCTAGTAAACAGGACACCAATTGTTACAATACACCAGATTTTATTTGTACATGCATATAAATATATGCATAGATATAGAATACACATTTATGCATAGAGATGTATATATCCATACACACAGGCATGTTATGGCACTTGCAAAGCTTAAGGAGGGGACACTTTTCTAATTATTGAGGTCTTGTCCTGGCAAGGAAAGGAGTCACATTTGGGTAGATTAAGTGCATGTTATTCAAGTCTGTCCTTTCTTCACATCTAGATAAGGGGCAAGACATGAAACTTGACTTGTAGTCTACATAGGGGCTCTTGTTAGTTGGCTTAACTGCAATTTGTGTTGTTGCTGCAGTTATAAATACAGCCAAACAGTTTCCTAGTACAGCAGAAAAAAGCAGAATATGGTTAGTACTGCTCTGCTAAGCTTGACCTGTTGACTCCACAAGCTTTATTGTTTTGGGTTTTTTTAAAAGCTGTAAGAAAGCTCAAAAAGTATGGAATATGTTTAGTAATTAAAAGGCAGGTGTAAAGCCTCTGGAGAAGAGGGACTGTATCCTTGCATGCTTTAATCACTCTCAAGCTCTAGAAACAAAATCAGGATGTTCCACAGTTTCATTGCAATTTCACATTGATGCTGCAGTTGGAAACATGTTTTCTGTAACACACAGAGTAATCTGATGGCTGAAAGCTAGATATCCCCTCCCCTTTTTTTTTTTTTTGCAGATGAGAGGTGTTCATTTAGTGAGTTGTCAGTTTTAATTTATTTCAAACTTAAATGAGTTTATAAGAAACTACAATGCATTCACCACCTTTCTAAAATCCACTAAATCAATCCAAAAGCTTCAAGGTGACTTTGGAAAGCCTAGTGACTTCAGACTGCTCAGCATAATTTTTGATGGATAAAAACGTGTATGCATATGCAGTAAAGTTGATAACAGCTACTCTACACATTACATTAATTATTGTGCCAAATACAGAACTGTATAGAGTGAGTAAGAACTACTTATTAGAGAGTAGTTTTTATCAAGTAGGAAGGCACAACGAGCACACAGAGAGAACAGTCAATTACTTGGTTGAAGATTTTCAATAGCAGAGCTAAAATGCTTAGAACAGCTAATACTGCTTCTTGCTTCTGGTATCTTCAGTCAGAAACAACTACAATACATCTGACCAAACTGCAGGTCTGCTTAAAGCTCAAACAGAAACCCAAGCTCCTTCAGTGCTTAACTGTTTTGTAACCAGCTAGGCTGGTGCCTGATGCTCATTCTGAGTTGTGTGGGCAAAAGCTGACAAGGACTGTAAACAGCAACAGATTTTTTTTAACTGGTTATAGTTACACACCTCTTCTTAAAATGGTCAGACAGTTACTGCCTTGGTCCTTAATCCTGGAATACTTGGAAAATATTGAATTAAACCATGTGATTTAGGTCATCACCCAACCCCACTGGCAGTAGCCTTCATATATCAAGGTTAAGGCAAATTGCAAAGGAAGAACTGATATCCTTGGGCAGGACAACATACTCTTCAAGTTAGTTTCTCGTCCTTCTCATGCCAACACTTAAATGGTGACTTCAGATTGAAAACTCCTACAGAGCCTCCCCTCTTTGAAAAACACAAACTGCATACGGCAGAGCTAAGAGCACATTCCTAATTAAATTCTTCATGATTGACATAGCCACAAGAAGAACGTGCTCTTATTTTCCAAAAACAGGTAAAGCAGTCAAAGTAACAGAAGTTACAAGTTCTTTGTTTTTAACAATTGGAGAATGTGTCAGAAGTCAGAGTAAATAGAAGCACAAAGGGAGAAAAAGTTCCAAACAAAACCCATTTCAAGTACGAGTTGCTTGGAGATTCTGTTTCTTCTCATACTTATGGTAGACCTGAGTCTGGATCTGCCTTAGCCTTGCTTGGAAGCATCAACGTGCCCTTTTCACCTACAAAAACAACTAGTTCTCCTTTTAATTCTCTTCCTTTTGAAAAGAACCAGGCAGGCAGCTGTTAGGCAGTGATGGCAAGACTGATGTCAGCAAGCCCAAGTGCCTATGCCTAATCTTTGGTAGTGCACATTCATTCAAAAGTACATATGCATGTAAAAACATTGCAAAGGCAAACAGAAATCCCACTAAACAGCCATTCAATCCAGAGAAGAATCAAATCAAAGACTTGTGAAAATTCCCACCCAGTTCCCATGATATGACAATAATGCAAAGAATTAGGAAAAATAGACTGCTGAAGGCCACTCCTTAACCTTGAGAACAATTTGCATGAATACTACTAAAGAAGTGCCTAGAAAATGTGTGGTTTCTTCTTAATCACTTCCAGTGAGTTCATCAGGATCCATACAGTGCTTCTTGGAGCCTCTGCTTACAGATAAAACTCCTTTTTCCTCTATTTACAGCATATTTTTGTTTTAAGGAAAAAAAAAAAGGTCAACATCAAGAAATAGATAATAAAATTGTTCTCTGCTGGGTTTACACAGGTATTTCAGGACTGTTAAACAGAGTACTTTCTCCCCAAATTTAAGTCAGACAAGTCTACTGCTGCACAGGACATGCTGTCAGCCAGTAGCTACAGCAAAGCAGCAACTGCCTCTACCATCTTACCTGCATGAACTATTACCATCAACTTTCTTTACTGTTAGTTTAAGAGTCCTTACAACAGCAGCCACAGGCCGAGCAAGAAAAGACAGAAAAAAATCAGACAGGAGCAAAAGAAAGACAGAGGCAGAAAAAATGTTTTAGAGTTAGAGGGAAAATGTTACAAACTATAAATTTATTTTGAAAAACAAAAGAATGATAAATGTATGTACAGAATTAAAATAGACAAAATTGCTTCTAGGGACAGATGCTTATCAGAGAAGTAAAGTGAACTGTCGAGGTTAACTGGATGAGGTAGTCATGTTTTCACCAAATATCTAGTTTTTGCATTACCATGAAAGCTCACTTTCAAGCAGTATTTCAGTTTACTCAGTGCTGAGAAGAATTTGGATTTCTTTACTTGCCTCCTCCCAGCTCAAACAAGCTGTTTCCACAGTGCACTCTGATGATCTTAACTACTCAGTTTTGTAACAAAAAATGTCAATTGGTATCTAAAACTAATACAGCATATGGAACATGCTTCCCAAAAAAGGAAAGGTACTACAGCGAGAAACTGTTCCAAGTGCATCTCAAATTTTCCTTGAAATGGCCATGATAATGGTTAGCATATGGATCTTATAGGGCAGCAAAAGAAAATTCCATATGCAGGCTTTGCCCTTGTTAAGATATTCAGTATCTGCCTTCACACTGGAATTTTACAGTTTTTATTCACTGGAGTTCAGGAAAAAAAATCAACATGATTTTAATACAATGCTGATTTAAGTTTATTTTGCCTTAGCTGAGCTAATTAAGTTCTACAGGCTTCTCTTCCTTCCACTTATTTCAAAACACAATTAAATTAAGACGTTTAAAGCAAATGAAAATACATTAAAATCAGCTATAGCAACAACAGAGAGCAGAAACAGCAACACAAGAATTTTCCTACATTCTTCTCTGAATGCATGGATGGAATAGAGGTGGCAAAAGAAAAGACAGCTGCCTTAGAATGGTGGCAAACGCACAAGTAGAGGGTTTTGTTGCACATGCATACTTACCCTTCTTTAAGCAATATAGGCTGCTCTATGCTCTTGTGATCTCTTCTTCCTGAAGATGAAATTAGATCTAGAAACTAAGAGGTGAACAAAAAGCAGTTATAAAAATGGTAGGACCACATCACCCCAAAAAAAAATCTTTAACATTTGTACAGCACAGAGCTACAGAAAGTATTGTAAAAGTAGTTAAACAGAAGGTAACGGCAGAAGCTTGAGGAATTTAGGTGGTTTCCTGGATTGTAAACTAAAAATAGCACAAATGCTCTTAAGCAGAAAAACTGCAGATGATCAACACTTCTTGTGCTGCTTTGTTATACTTATCTTTCACTTGCTTTTGGACTTTTCATCACAGATCTGCAGCATGCTACAAAGCACACAAATCTCAACTCTAAGCAGCATCTTATTAATCCAACCTAATTACTAAGTATGAATACATCCAAAGAGATTCTGGTACTGACATGCATATAATTTGATAAAAGTTTCTTGTATGTTACAGTTATCAGGAGTCTGCTTTTTTCAGCACATTTCCTGGTTTACTAACAGTATGTATTACATTCGAGGTTTCCAAGCTTCAGCTTCAGCAACACAGCAGGATTTTCAGAACATTCATATGCATTACTTACATTTTTTACTGCATCTGCATATTTCTGCTCATTGAAATAGTCATAAAATGTAGCCATGTAAGATTCCTTGAAATTGGCCTGAAATACAAAGCCAAAACCAGGCATATCATGATACAGTTTATACAGAAAATATTATTGTTAACAGCAGTAGGTCAGGAGGAAAGCCAGTGCTGATAAGACAGGGTTTTTTCCTGGTCAGAGGTAAAATAAGCAATTATCATGTTATACAGCACACATTCAGTAGTACTAAGTTTTTATTTCAAAAAGGTAGCAGAATGCATTTCAAATGTTCAGTTGCTTAAGTTACTAATGCATTATTCAAAAACCTTCAAAATTCTTCTTTGGTTTTTAATCTTTCTCCTAAAAGAAGCTGACAAGAAGTGTGAGAAAGGGAATTCTACTGTTCCAAAGGATTCATAATTGAGGTACACAGTCACCTACAGTTGCCTGTGTGAACTCTAACCAGACCACTAACAACCCCAAATTATCAGTGGTTATAGCAGTGTGGTGCTTTAGGTACACTTATTTCAATCAAACATCCAGAGTAGGGCATCTAGATCTAATCTCACAATGGACGGACAGAAAACTGAACTGGAATGAAAAGTACAGCCCTTCCCCTTATTGGGTGAATTCTTCTCAGTTGAGTTTTAAAATGCTGAAACAATCCATAAGCCCCACTGAGCTGCTAATCATGCACCACAGACAAGTAGAGAACTTCACAGATTCTCCAGATCACTTTCTTTCTTCCAGATGGAAGGAATGAAAAGCTTTGAAACAGACTTCTAGGTTGGTCACACAATTTTGCTTTACTGAAATCTAGTTCAGATTAAGAGAGATTTAGTTTTCCTCTGAGCATGAGAGGCTTATAATCAAAGCAAACATAACGAGTTTTGCATAAGCCTGGTGCAACTCAAGCATTTTGAAGGTTTAATTATAATTAGTGATAAAAGAACAAAAAAAAAATCACTTTCCCAAATTAAGCCTTTAAATGAAAATGGCATACTTACAGATTTAGATTTTGATAAGCTGCCTAGTGTTTGAATGGTTTTAGAGATAAGTGTCAAAGTTCGAGAAGTCTGAGGATCCTAGGAAGGAGAACAACATTATATGGACTAGCTATTTAAAATATAGAATAGAAGAGGGTAAACTATATTTCTTCTTTCTTATTTCACTTGCAGAAAAGTAACATAAAATTAGAAAGGACCAATAAAACAATAAAGGAAAAAAGTTGCCTTTTTTAAAAAAAGGTTTTTAACTCTTAAGCCATCATTCTTCATAGCTACTCTACTGATCTGAGACACAAAAGCAATCACTCGCAAAACAAAACCAGAGGTTTCCTGAAGACTGCTCATGTCCTTCCCACTTCCAATAAGAAAAACTACTTAAAAGTCTCCAAAACATTTCCAACACTGCTGACAATCAAACATTAACATAGGGCAGCAAAAATGAAGCAATGTCCATCTTTTCCACTGTGGTTTAGACCCTCTATCTTTTTTGTCCCTAAATTTCACTGGTCTTCCCATATCTCCCAAGTTCTACACATACACAGCCATTCAACATATACTTCACATTCAAGATCTTTGAACTAACAAAGGTACTTTTCCTAAAGGCTATTAAAAGAATTAAAGAAAGAATCAAAATATACAGACTGTGGTGACAGAACTGTAAACATAGCTAGAAAAAAAAATTGATACAGTACTTACTGGATGGTGTGGTGTAAGCTGAAAGAGGTTTGGAGAAAGAATGGCAGGAGCAAAGAATCTCAGGAAAATAAAGCTGCTGACAGCTGTATACCTCACATCTGGGTCACCTATTTAACAAAAGACCTCTACTCAGCATTTCAATAATCCTTCCTTAAAAACCTCCTGAAATTATCAGAAAGCCTTCAGAAAGCTAACTCAAGCATGTGCTGGAAATGTATATATTTGTGAGTTACAGGATTAACTGATGATAAAGGATTTGGAACCAGAGATCATCTTGCCTAAACCAAGGAAATGTTAATGACAGCCTTTTTAAAAAAAGAATTGGGTTCACGATACAAGCTACAGGGAGAACACTATTCACTTTTGATTTCATACAAACATCTGCTATCTATGCACTGAAGTAAGGTGAATAATTTACACAGTTTATGAAATGTTCAGCACAGAGGCCAACTCTCAGTTATCTAGTTATAGCCCTGAGTAGAAGTGCTGTACAGACTCCTTATGTATCTATTCCAGTTTGTAGTTACCAAAAACACACTGTTTATTTAACATAAACTGTGTGACAGTACAGTGGGTTTTTTTTGCTTGAGCTTTTCTACTCCAGAGTGATTGTTTAAAAGCTGAATTTTTATTACTCTAAAACTTCCTTACTGTAACCTGCTTCCCTTCCTGAAAATACATAGGTCAGCTGTTTTGCCCAATTCCAGTTTTATATTCCCACTCACTCTCAGAGCCAAAACATCTAGGAGGGAGTGGAAAGAATTCTCTCTTGACAGCCAGAAAACCTTTGCAGCACATGGGCTTCTAGGGCAATGAGTTTGCAATAACTCCAATTTATAGAGTGGCCTTTATTACAGATTGACATATGAGGAGAAAGTAATTCTGCTGCATGGAGTCTGCAAAATGAGCCATTACAAAACCCTGAATATTTGCAAACTGAGTATACTCTGCAAAACCTGAACTCAAACACATTCATAATGATCTTTTTAAACGCTGTTTTCCTCTAAAAGATGTTTAAGAAAAAAATTCAAACTATCATTAAAAGTCATATTCTTTGTGGAATGAATAAACAATGAAAAATCTGCATTAACACACGCTCCAAATCATACTTTAGATAAGCTGCTGTTCAGTTACTAAATCCATCAGGGATTTAGTAAACACAGACTGCACCTGTGTTCAAAAGCTATCAATTACATAAAATAAAACAATATATAGAAACTCACCTTGAAAACGTTTGGCAGCTGATTCTCTCAGTGAGAAGAAAATATCGCACATCACTGTAGGGCAGCTTACACCAGATTTTGTAATTACAGTAAAAATGCGATCAACATATTGCCTCAAATTTTCCTGAAAAAGTGTAAAGACGTATGACAAAATTAGCGTAAGTTTCTGCTGTGGCAAGTGGCACTATTCCTGGTTTTATTCATAATGGCATCATTAAAAGATTGCCACTTTCAACATCATACACTGTGGAAAAAATCTCACACTCAATTATACTCTATTTGGTAAATGTAAAGAGTAACAATATCATTCCTATCAAAACCAAACATTATAATTATATCTCTTTATGGCATTATTCCTTCCCATAGCACCATTTTCTACATCATCAGCAGAATCACAAAATCATTAAAACTGGGAAAGACCTCTCAGATCATCGAGTTCAATCATTAACCCAGCAAAAACAAGTCCACCAATAAACCATGTCCCCAGCTGCCACAATCACATGCCTCTTGAAAATTTCCAGGGATGGTGATTCCACCACTTCCCTAAGCAGCCTGCTTCAATATCTGAACACCCTTACAGTGGAGAAATTTTTCCCAATATCCACTCTAAACCTCCCCTGACACAACTTGAGGCCATTTCCTCTCATTTTGTCACTTGGTGGGAGAAGAGGCCAAACCCTACCTTGCTACAACCTCCTTTCAGGTCGTTGTAAAGAAAGATAAGGCCCCCTGAGCCTCATTTCCTCCAGTCTAGCCACAGGCTGAGTCATCCTTGTCCTCAAGGGCAGCGGCAGAAGTGATTAATTTTCTACAGGTTTATAGAATAGTATAAAGCTGTTGTAAAACAATTACAGGGGTGGTGCTAAGAAAGCCTGCACTGTATTCTAATGAATGACAAAATTATTTGCAAAATCCAATGTCGGAGAACCTCAGTTAAACTTGACAGTGTAAACAGAGATTGTCTTCAAAAATCTAATGCATACCCTGTTATTTTCCAGGTTTTCACCATCTTTTAATTTCACAGGATCAATTTCACAAGGTTTATGGACCTGGCAGATCTAGAAAAAAATATATTGAACAATAAATATATAAATTTATCTAGAAGTAGAAAAAGTTTTGCAAAAAGCATAATTCTTAGGTTTTTTTGAGGTAAAAGGCAAAAGCCAATTTTATAAACAGTATTTTTCCTTTTGACAATGCATCAAAAGTAAATTATGTGATCTTTTTTTCCAAAAAGCAGAAGCATCAATTAGTTCTACCCTTTACTTCAACTGAAATGCAGAAATTTTCTTTAGACTTTTGCAAGCAAAGCTCTTCAAGAAAAGCCCTATTTTTCCAAAATAGTCAATTTCAGAAGTATATCCATATTCTTTAAAACTTGACACTTTCTGATGAAACACTAAAGCAACAAGAGCTGAAGAAATTGCTAAATCATTTAAAGGAAGTCTGTGGTCTGAAAGCATTGCCCAATTATTGCACTAAAATACCCACACTCACCATTCTGGACTGGATAGATAATAAACCATTGTTATAATACATGCATCACGTGCACAGTTATCTAAGAATAACTGTATTCCTTTATACCCATTGGATTAAATGTGTTACTTATAGCTTTACAGGAGCTTTCTGTTACATATATTCTTTATTCATTGAGTTATTACTTTATGAATTTCTCAGAAACACTATATGCTAGGTTTTATAAAACAGAGTAATTTAGGTTAATAAATAGAAATTTTCTTTTTCATTTAATACAGTCCAATTGTTTCTGAGTTAGGAGACTCAGCTGTGGCTAAAGTAACACACAGGATTTTAATGTAGAAATAGACTACTAAGAATTACTCCTATAAAGCCATCTTAAAATGGGAAGTAATAAGCAGTATTTGCTCCCTAGAGGTCTTTACAGGGATATTTTATCAAATAAACAATCTAAACTGTTCTTACCTCATCTATTATTGGCTTTAGTGTAACTTGCAGGTAATGCATCCCTGCCAGTTTCATTGTCTCGTCAATGCACTTGGAAGTTAATGAGTTTCCTCTGAAAATGGTGTTTGGATCTCTGGAAATGAACAATTTTCTCTAATTCAGTGTCTTTGTAATAAACTGGTAATACACGGAAATAAAAGTAGCAGTGAAAGGTGACGAAAACCTGGGTTTGAATACATGAGCGAAACCTCCCTTTAACACAGCCTGCCATTAAATGCAGTCACACAGCATTCAGTGCACTTCCAGGGTATAACCGAAAAGCAGTAGTCATGCAAAGTCCAGAGGGACTACAGATCTTCTTTGTGTTAGTGCAGTGTGCTCAGTGCACTGCCCAAACACACAGCAACGTGCAGGCCCAAATCAAAGGAGTTCACATAAACGGGGGAAAATCACCTGTTTTCACATCCTACTGAACAGCATTAGTTTTACTAAAGGAAGGAGGCAGTGATTACAGTCTCACAACAACACCGGACATTACACATGACCTACTACTTCCACCTACAAAATAAACACTTGTAAGCTGGGAGGGAGAAGAAAACACAGTCATCTTTTCTGAAGGACTTAGAGCACTGTTCTCTGATAACACTATTAAACACAGTGCAGATCCCAGTTCTGCCCTGAGACCTGATGTCATGCAGACTCATCTCGTGTTTTCCTGAAAAGCCCTTTGCACAGAATTCACCTTGTACTAGACATACAGCCACTGTGATTTGTAGCCAGCAGCACTATCATGTACCTGCAATTCCTTGCACAGCAATTTATGTTATTCAAATAGGTACATAATCAATTACCTCATCTACAACCCATACCATCAAACCTTGTGCCTAGTGACAGATCAACCTTGATATAAAGTTATTTGCCTGCTCTTGTACATACACTGATATCTTTTCTGTTGTTTACAGCTTACTACAATTGTACTCATTTACAAGCAGTGAATAACAGGATGAATTATTTTGCTGGATTTATCATTTTGTTTCACAAAAAAAGTAAGCTCACTGCCTGTTACAAATGCCACAAAGCCCTGAAAACAAACACCAGCTTTGCTGTTTTATCACAGGAACATGACTGACTAGAGAGCAGCAAATTTCCTCATACTGCAGCAACCAAGCTCTTTCAGCCAACCTGCAGTACAGAAAAAACACACCTACCTAGAGGAAGGAAAACACTTGATCCCTCAGACACTTTGAAAAGAGCCAACCCACACAAAGACTTTATTTTCTACAGAGGAAGCTCTTACTGCAGACTTGGTATCTGTCATTTCCATTAGCTCCCAATTGTCTCTTCTACTGTTAGTCAAGAGCATCACTACATAGGCACAAGGCTTGTGGCAACAAATGTTCTTTAGGACCTGCCTGGTGTGAACACTAAATCTTACTGGGGGGCTGATAGTTCACTACTGTAAGTCAAACAAGGGACTTAAAAGAAGCAACCAAAACAACCCAACTTCGTTTTCTGCTATCCCATGCCAAATCCAATCCCATCTTTTTTCCTTCATCTTCTAACTGGAAAAATTAGACATATAGCTTGTCTTAAATATTCATTATTAGGAAGAAACTTGCTTTTTGTTTTGAACAAATTCAACAAACGCTCAGCACTAGATGATTTACTTGCACATGATAAAGCTAAAATGATTTCATATGAACAGCTGAAGGTAATGTAGAATTTCAGTTATCACCAACTACACTTAAGACTGAGAAGAATGAAAATCCCTGCATTTGATCTTACAATAGTCTTGCAAGTAGATTTCACAAAACCCGATGGGAATTCCTCCAAAAAAATCAAACTCACCAGATCTTGAGAGCAGTGAAAGCACTTATAAAGAACTCTGCTACTGAGCTGGGAAGGAACAAATCTGACATTTTCTTTTGAAATTGCATGATTCTAGAAACTGAGTGGAGGATCCTAGCAGTAGCCAATGCAGAGCAGGTATCTTTGATAGCAGCTTGGTTTTTGGTACTTACTGAGTTCTCTTCACTTCAGCATTTGCAATGGCACTTATGAAAGGCACAATTCTGCCATAGTGTAAGAAAAGCCTGACAAGAGGTATGGCTGCTTCCTGTTTTTCTCTGCAAACTTCACCCAAAATGTGTGCAGCTGATGCTGAAACAGGCTGAACAGGGGAAAGAAATAAAAACTTTGAGAAATCCTTCCAGAACAAGCATCCTTTCTTTCTTTTACCATTAGCTCCATAATGCTGAACCCCACACAACAGCTGCAATGGCCAGTTACCCAACATCTGTACATAACATAGGTGATGTTACATCCCAGTTTTTGTGGGCTGTAAGTTCTGACTGTAAGAGGGCAGCAATTTAAAAACTATTACAGTACAGTCTCTCCCCCCTCCCACCCCCCCATTTTTAATGGCTGTCTTTTCACTGAATGTCACTTGCCTGGGAAGCAAGTGAAGTGAGAGAACTATCTAACCCTTCGCAATTTCAAGTCTCAGTTGGTATAGAACCCAGTTCTTGCACTGAAAAAATAAAAGCACTGCTACAACTGTTAAAAATACACACAAGGGCACACAAGGTCCAACTCTGACGCTTCAGGAATAGTTCTTGGTTTGGGTTTTTCTCAATTATGCAAGCAAACATGTTCCTCTCCACTACAGGAAAACAACTGGTCAAACTGAAGTTTACTTTGCATTTTCACATGTAAAATTAAAAAGTCACAGAGAATATGCTGCTGCTAAAACCACTGGTGTTCCTGGGTGTGCCTTTACCCACCATACTGCATGCAGATAAAGATCTCTGCAAGGACTGAAAACAAGCACCAGGTATATGCAAAGCTTAACAAGGCTCTCAGATGTGAAGAAAAAGCTGACCTCTCTGGTAACTAAAACCTACGGTGCCAGCAAGATAGTGACAAACATTCAGAGACCCCTGCGATGTTGTTTACCTGTTTATCTGCAGGTAAACAACAAACAGCACAAGCAAATTACCTCAACATCTGCAGATTTCAGCAGGACATCTCTAAGTGGACTGTAATAGTCTGAGGAAAAAACATGGTCCTCAGTGTAAACCACATTTAACCTTAAGGAACCCAGGTCATCAGGTTTTAATGACTTGTTACCATTATCTCTGGGCTGCAGGAAATACCTAATATGCAAAAAAAAGACAAAGTTTGTGCTGAAACACAAGATTATCTCAGGCTATACATGAACATATAGAAAATGTACAGACACACAGAGTATTTATATATCTATCAAATCCTTGAGAGCTCTGAATCAGAGTTTTTATCTAAGTTTGCCAGTCTATTTTGCACCAACTGCAACATGGGAAGTTCTGAACATAAGTTTTATGTAGTTATGATTAAAACCCCACACACTAAAACCATGGCATTGCTGATGAATTGCAGTAAATAATATCATAAAAACAACACATTAGAACTCCCACATGCAACACAGAGGCAGACTGAAACCTCTAATCACATTATCAAAACTTCTTGTTCTTACACTAGCTAAGATTACTTTGGCTTGCTTACAAAAAAGATACAAATTAAATCCATTTAAACTTTATCACATAGCAGTAATTACTCTTAAGTCTTCAGAGCAGACATACGTTTCTACTTATTCTCCAAAATAAAAATGTCAAATACCATGCTTCGTAAGAACTAGACTGTCGGAGAAATTTCAAAGGGAGTCTCAGTTCTCCTAGAAACTCATCACCAAACTTCAGGTTACTGGCATTCCAAAGATCAACCCTATATTAAAAACAAATAAAAACATTAATAATAAATTAAAAATAAAAACAAATAATTCCAACCTTTTCTCCAAATTTGTTGGGTTTTTTCCCCTCAAGGCTATGAGTTAGAAAGACTTAAAACTGTACAGCAATGGTTTCCAAACAGTAAAGTGATAACCTTACCTTAGATTTCTGAAGCTTTGTAATTCACCTCCGTGAAACACCAGTGAGAAAAATCATTTAGATTAACTTTTTCTCAACTGCACTGTTTCCACTATCCATACTGATAAAGATTAGGAGGGCTGGGATAGTTTGGCTATCCCAGGAAATGGAAAAATACAGGTAAAATGACACCAGGGGAAAAAAGTGCAAATTTAAGGACTCCATACTGTCAGTCCCTGTCTAGTTTGGGATTACCAGCAGCTAAGTGGCAGCTTTATGGAATGAGGCTGAATGTCTACGCAGTCCTTCCCAGCGCTCTAGCTCCTGGGAAGATTCACTATCTCAAGCTTACATATTTTGGGCACCTAAACTAGCTCTATAGAGATATTCAAAGCCTCAGGATAGTTTCTACCATTCCACATAATCCATGTATTGACTGAAGCTTACACAATTTTTGGCACTTGGTCCCTCACATTTGGAAAGTTCTGGTATGTATCTCTAGATGATACTTTCTTACGCTCTTTAACACTGGGATGGAAAAAAACCTGCACTGAGATTCAAAGCAGAAGTACTGGTGTCTAACCCATCAATTTGAAGATAAATGCTACCACACCCACCTCTAAGCAAGGGTTTCAAACTCTAAGGTACTGGTTTCTGTACATATTTTAAGGTTTCCTCTATAAGGCATTTTTATTATAAAACAAGCTCAGTTGACTGTTTTGCAGCTAAGTGACAGATTGAATGTGGCATAATCTTTGGGGAGGCAGGGGGGAAGGCACGTAGGAAGAAATACAGGTTTTTTAATAATGATGATTTTTAGAAGAGTAACCTAAATTTTGATAAGGTGCAAAGTCATTGTGCCCCAAAAATCACGGACATATTTACACAACCTTCCTAGTCTCAAGCAAGTCATAGCAGACTTGTCAAAGCATGGATGTTGAGGACCTTGCTAAAGATTTATCCTATCTTATCCAAGTGCAGAGGACACTGCTTTTATATACTCTGAGCCTTGTATCTGCCAGCAGTGTCTCATGCATCAAATATCATACACTAGACATACCATCATCTCACATTGCACATTTGCTAGGCCAAGTTCTTCAAACTCTGATATTTTGACAGTATTTCTGCAGGGCAAGAATGCTCCAAAAGGAAAAAAAAAAACTTCTTTGAAAACTCAACCTTCTCTTCCCTTTATCCATATTTGGTGGGTTATTATCTTGCTAACAAGTTCAGGTAGCTAAAAGCAGCTTCAGGAGGAAAAGAATCTTTAAGTCTATTTACACTGTCAAACTTAAAATTTACCAAGTATTTACAAGCTGCTGGTTTCTAGTTTATCCAAACTCAAGATGCCAACTAACAATAACACATTCAAACAGAGAGTCAATAGATGTTCCACCCTGTTAAAGAAAAAAATCAGTGCCAAGGATCTGTACAAGAGGAACTAGTAAGTTAAAGTAGATGTCACACTACACAGTAAGCAAAGCAGGCATGCAAGTTCTGAAATTATTGGTTTGTGCTCTTGGAGTACAAAGAGTGAACAGTATTTATTAAGTATCTTAATACAGAGACCTCAGAGTCTAAAAGATTACTTGTTTCCCAAGATTTTTAAAAGGCAAAATTATGACAAGTGTTATTCTGAAACTAGACAGATTGTAGTCACAGAAAGAAACAAACAGTAGAGAGGGGGAGGAGAAACAATGAGTTCACCAGAACATCTGGTCCCCAAGTGTTGATATGTCCTGCCTACAACTTCCTACACCCACTCAAAAAGAGAAAACTTTCATAGCTTTAGAGAGAAATCATGAGAGACTAAGTCTCCTCTTTACCCTGTGGTACTGTATTTTTCTCAGGAGAGAAAAAGAAAACAAATCCCCAAACCCGTAAGTTGTGTGATCCATCCAGAGGGCATGGGTGCAACCTAACTCTCACTAAACAGAGTGGAGGAAGTGAGCGGGGGCGGAAGGGGAACCTGAGATGGAAACAAAAACACTCTGTCCTACAGGGGACAAAACCTCTGAGCAGAATTTGTCCAACCAAGATTAATACTTCATTTGCTTTTGCTTATTATTTAAGTACTTAATCTTTACCCAACTATTTTGTAAGCCTCCTCTCAAACTATTCATCTTTATCACACTGTGACACACTGATTTTCAGGAATGACAGACTTTTCTGAAGCTTAGTTCCACATACATTATTGTTGCAGTCATTTGTCCAGAAAATATACTTAGTAAGTAAAACAACTGTACAATTTCATTTAGTCCAGTAGTACAAAATAAGAATCACTGAAATATTATGCAATGTGTAACCACTGCTCAACATTGCCCAGGGTCTCCTTCCAAACTATCACAAAAACTATCAGAGAATCCTAGCTTTCACTTAAAATCAGCATATGGTTGAGCATCATGGTTATGAAGACTAGACTGGGACTCCCAAGATTTGGTTTAGTTGCCCATTCCATCCCATACATCCCATGGGACATGGAACATGTTATTTCATATCTGCCTACACCATGCAAAGCTTTGAAGAAATACAGTCTAGTGCTAGGACTACATCATCTCCTGTGCTGCAACACTGACACCGTCAAACCAGCACAGCACTGCACCTGGGCCTGTGCTTTTCCTCCCATAAATCAGCTGTGAGTTGCCCCTCAAGCAGCTACCTGAGACACCGCCTGACACACAACCTGCACTGCCTGGCACAGATGTTCTCAGACAGAGCACAGCTCTTGTCTCTCTCACATATGAATAGTTTCCCTTTCCTGCCTCACAGAGCCATGGCAAATACAAACCCATTAATGGTCTTGTAGCACTGCAATACTACACTGACAGGTTACATGAACCAGCAGCTGACTGTCAAATTAGAACAGCCCTCAATCCATTCATTCGTGAACACAGATGCACCTTGCTTGCTGGGACTAAGTACTGTTCCCCCTTCCCAGTATTCCTCCTTTCCCTACAGGCAGCTGTGCTTCTGAAGGAACTAGGGAACATCTGGGAGATGTCTCACTGCCTCTCTCATGGGAATACCTGGGGAGGAAAGTGGTGCTGCTATTCTCCCTCAACCTTTCTTCCTCCAAATGTTAGCATAAAGGTGAGGGGAATTTCTGATCATCTGATGTAAATACAGCAATTTTCATCCAGAATGCATCCAGATCACCAGATGGCCTAAGTCTCCAAGTTTCAATGTATGTGATGGTATGATGCATGTGATATCTTCAAGTTTCGTACCTCTTATTGTTTTCTTCTCTCCACTCTTATACTCATCTGTCCCCAGAGACGCTGTTGACTGGGCCTCAGCAGGGCTTAAAATAGTACTGAGAGGGTGGCACGGGGTGGGGCAGGGTTGTTTTGGTTTTGAAATCAGAAGCTCTTTTCCTGTGCAACTGATTTCACTTTTATCATACCAAATCTTGCAATAAGGGGTTAAAGTTTGGCAGGCAAAAGAGAAGAGAAACTGCCTCTGCCCCAGAAAAACTCTGAGTTCAAGAGTTTCTTTCCAGGGAAGAAGGACCTTATAAGGGTTAAGTAAGTGATAAAAGAAAATACACTCTTTAACTGAGAGCGTCACAGAGCCTCTGGGCTCTCCTGGGAAACTGAGGGAGGAAGGGAGGGAGGAAAGGGGAGCAAAGACATAAAAAGCTGTGCTTAATGGCAACCACACATTAGCATACACACAATATACATAGGATACAAAGGAAAACCATCACATACACTCAAGATACAACCTACATGACGGTAGAGGTAAATGAACATACAGATACAGTGATGAAGCCCCATCTTGATTTATCAACAGTAAAACCATGCTTGCCACTTTCAAAACAGGGTCTACTACAAAGTTACACAACTTAGGAAGACAGTTTTGTACTAGTGAAGTATTTTATATTACCTAATCTCCATTTTGTCAACTTCATCAACATCTTCAATATCAAAATGGGATTTCTTGTTGTAGCTACTGGGTCTTGTAACCTAGTAAAAAGGAAGAAACTTTAACAACTTATCTGATACAAAAACTTTCTGATATAACTCATACAAAGCTTTGGAAGACCACTGTCTTTCACTATCAGCAGAGACTTCAGTCCTGATACTAAAAACATTAATGCAAGTGAATAAACATGTTGACTAAACAGACTCCTGACTATACAAAATTGCTGGCTATGCAGTCATAACCAAGTGTAACTAGATACTCCATACTTTCTTTACAGAGAAAGAACATTTTTAATATTACTATAGCACTTTGAGTTTACATTAACAACAGAAAAACACGACTGGAAGGAGTACCATTTTTATAATCCATCTAGGGAAATAAGAGGGCAATTAATATTTGGGTTTTAAATACAGCTGTACAACAGATGCCCTGAGGCACTCTGAAGAGAGTGGAAGAGGAATGAAAACCACCCTGAAAAACACTTTGCAGTGTATCCATTTAGAATTAGTAAGTTCTGCCTGCTCTGATATCCTGGATGTCAATTTAACCTGCCCATACAACAAATACGAAGCAGACCAATTTTCCAAGAGACCATAGCCTGTGTTGTGCATATCAGAATATAGAACCAGCTGCGCAGTTCACCAACCATATTTCCAAGTCTGATTAAACAGCAAAGCAGAGGCAAAAAAAAAAAAAAAATGGAAATCTCTAAGTGTAGTACATTAGCAAAAAAAGTTTTGTACAAACATTTCTTAAAATTTTTTTTCTAGCATGACTATAAAAAGACTTTGATGGTTGTGTTTTTGTACAGTGTGTCAGAAACTTGAGAAAAAGTCTACCCCACCCAGCTGAAACCACAGCAGGAACTGATCAAATGCAAGGGTGTATGATGTGTGGGTTCAGCTCTTGGTTGCACACAGAAGCTCAACTTTATTGTAGGTTTGAATACACTTGCGGCTTAATACTTCCTACTCACAAAAACTGGCTTTTATTGTAAACTTGACTTCTTAGTTTTGTACTGTACGTGAGAGGCAGATGGCACAAACAAGGGAGGAAACGATATAGCTGCCTAAGTGGAGAGGAACCAGAAAAGAATCTTTGGCACAGGACACTCAGAGCCTTTGTACGCGTGTATGTGTGAGGCAGGAAACATTTTCAAGGTGAAACAGAGAAACTAGAAGGTACTGGTAGCACTGGAGAACAAACACTATAGACTAACGAAATAAAATGCCCAAAACCACAGTGGATTTAAATACAGTCTACAGCTTCAGCAGCTAAGCACAGATTTCCTCACCCTAGCCTTGCAAAGACTGTCTTCACTGCTACTGCAAATTTTCCTACAAAACTACAAATGACATTTGCTACTCCCATTGTGAAGCTAATGGTGTCATTGTTAATAAGGATGCAAACTTTTAAGTCTTATTATCTGTAACTCATGAGTTGTTTTAAAAAGTTATAGCATAAGTGTAACTTATGGCATGTCCCTTTTAAATAAACACTTTTCTAAGAAGTTTTGCTGGAATCTACATGTATGAGTATTTCTGTTCACCTGTACAACTGTTTAGTATGCACATTAATACAGTTCAAGAGTGGTATTCCTAAAGACATAGCTGTATGGAACTGAAGGTGAGGAAAACTCCCAGTCCACGGTGCTGAACTAGCTGCCACATAACATTTCACAAAAGAGGGGGCACAATTCTGCTGGGTTGGTCCCCTTCATCAGGCAAAGCTGAAAAGCTGTTTATTAGCTGCTCATTTGTTTTCCAGCACATGCAGGTTCACAAGCAAGTCCCCAGCACTCCCCCCTTCAGTTCCTGCAAGAGGGTCATTTTCCTGTTGCAGATACACAGAGCTCCACACCACACTGCAGCTGAAGTGGTGATAAAAATGGCTCCTAACCATCAGGTGCAAGTTTCACTCACAGCATCCCTTAAATAAGCCCTTCTATTTCCCAAACCAATTATAAGCTATTTTCTGTTTAGAAAAATAAATCTACAACTTTTTAGCTGTAGAAAGGTAAGCTCCCATTCACTGCCTTTCACAGATCAGCTTCTTCTTGGAGGCATGGAAAATCACTGTGCTAGCAGACTGCAGGAAAGCTGATGAAGCTGTTTGGAAGCACAAAGTGACACCGCTGTCAAAACCATGGATCTGTGCAGCTCCACAGGAATTTGAGCACTTTTCATGCACCAGCCACAGGTCTGCCCACATCTCATTAGTGAATGTACTTCCCAGTCACAGCAGTTCTTCTGAACCTTATTCCTTGAAGACGTTTAGCCTGATATGTATTAACTACTCTCAAAATGACATAAATCTATGATGGCTCTGTCTGCACTAAGGGTATGTTTATGTTTCAGAATTCTGGCTGATTCAGACATTTCCCAAGCTCTGCTCTTATCCACACAGAAATAATTTTGCTCTGAGTTAGCAGAACAACTGGGGCATGGGCTTGAGTTCAGGTTTTGCTTCTGCTGGTACTTGCACGCAACCCAGCTCTCAGCACAAAGGCAAACTAAGTAAGCCTCCAGCCCCCTCCCTCCCAACTCCAGCTGGAAGATGCTTTGTTTCTCTCTTTCCTCTCCCAATATGGCACCACCCACCAAGTTCAGTGTTTAAATACCAAACGTTTGCTGTTCCTGCAGCACACAGAAGGCTGAGGAATCAGACAGGTGAAGTTTTTATGGTTTACAGTCTGAATTCCCAGATAACATTCTCATTTAAAAGTTCTCACTGACAGGCACCTCCAGAACTGCCTGTGTTAAGAATAGGGAAGCCCATTTCAGTTTATTTACACATAACATCAATTCGTGTCACTGCCAAAGACTGCAGTTCTGGGCCAGGACTGAAATCCTGGGTAGCCTTGAGCAAACACAGACACCTCAGTGCAGTTTCAGCACTCAGGATCATGGAATCTCTCCCCTGCCAACAATGCTCATGCAGCAATTCCACAGAGTCAGGCACAAAAGTTCATTGCTAGCAGGGCAGTTATAGCCTAGGATGAGATACACTGGCTTAGCAAAGGAAAGATTACGTTAGATAACTATCCTGGTCAACCCTCATGGCTTCCACCCCACTTTGGGTACTGAGAAAGTGCCCCTGCCAATAAAGAACTTGCTATATCTGTTCCTTGTATCCAAACACATTACATCAACAAGAGCACGTTTGTGCTGGTATGACAGACTTTAGATTAGTCAGTACAACTACAGGCTTCTAGGCAAAGATAGTGGTTTGTAGAAGGAAGAGGAAGACAGCAATGCCAAAAATTACATGTGCACTTCATATCTGCACAGTGAACCAGCACCTGTATGACTCCTCTCTTTCCAGTTTCCAGATGTGACTTGTCTGTATCCCAGAACTGATTCGAGAAACCACATCCCTAGGTGCCATCCCTATGCCAGCAACAATTTCTTATGCAAATGTGACCTGAATGATGCAAGCCATATGAGTGGAAAGGGGTTTTCAATATATGCCAACTGCACTGGGCTACTCTGGTTTTTCATCAGCTTTGTGTTCCAGATACATTCTTGAGGTGTCTACTGAAATAGAAGAGCTGAGCAGAGACCAGGACTATGATGTCCAAGAGAAAAAGAAAACATACACATGCTTTAGAAGACAGAATGAAAAGTTTCAAGAGGTATCTAAATTATAAACACATGCACATATACGTATGGATGCACCACAATTACAGCTACTCTTGCCAGAAAGAACTGAAATGAATACTTTCACAGAAGTTATACTTTATCTTAACTGGACTTGCTGAAAATGCTCTGTATTAAATAAAGCTATAGAGGTGTCACCCACTTGGAGAAAAGGCAGTGGTATTGCAGCGGACTGGTAGACATCCAGAACAAGCAGTTTAAGTGTATTTTTCCTCTACAGTTTTCAGTATTCCTAAGGAGATAACTTTCCTCCCATTGACTGGGAAAGACAGGGTGGAGCGGCTTTAAAAAAAAAAAAATTCATTTCTCTGTAGTGGGGACTGTTTTTTGGGGTTTTTTTAACCCATATTTAACTGTACTTCTCAAAAGTCTACTGGGATGAGTTGTGATTGAGTATAAAGCCTGTTGCTCAGAAGTGCCCAGCTTAAAGCTTTTCCTACAGAGCAACTGAGCTGAAGCAACATACCACTTCTTCAGCAGATGGGTAGTCTGATCCTGGGTACTTCTTTCCCCTGCACCATGCACTGAAACAGTCTTCAAAGATGACAGCTGGCACAACATGGAGCAGGATGCTGTGCCAACTATCTACAGTATAGTATTTCAGCTTATCACCCATTCCTTTGAAATACCAACCTCAAAATAAAACACTTCATCAAAATGTGGATTGTTGGTCTTCTTTTTAACTTTAGTCTTTTTGGCTTCCGATCTGAATTAAGGAAACAAAAGAAACAAACAAAAAAAAAAGGGTAAGAGACAGCATTAGCAGAAGTGTGATCCTAAAACAGTCCCTTTAGAGGAAATCACCATCCACTTGATTTATCTGATTAAACTGGAATGATATATGGCTCCAGCACAGCAAGGCACAGACATTCGCACACATTTAAGAGAGAGATTCAATGCATGCCTATTTTTCCAAAGTGGCAGTAATCACCATTTGTTATCCTCTTTTAAACAAAAGCTCTTGAACCCCAATTCTGTCACTTGCTTGATCCAGCAGAATCTTCTATCTGTACAAAGCAACTGCCAAGAATGGGACTCTGAGCAGCAACAGTGTCTCAGGGAAGACTGTCTCAGTCTTGATGTGACTCAAAAATTCCCCATACTCTAAAAACACAGGAGACAAAGACTAACACAGCTATTTCTGGACTTTGTATTTATAATCCTGGCCTGAAGAATCAATGGCTTTTCAGTAATGTTAGATAATAAAAAAAACAGAATTACTTCTTCAGTAAGAATACTTTTATTGCTGTATTACCTTCCCTTTCCCTGCAGCTTAGTTAATATTATGGTGGCAAATTATTATAAGCAGTGCTGAGCACAAGTCTATTTATACTGTTCTGTAGGAACAAGGCATGGCAGACCTCCTCCCAGCCACTCACCAGGCCTGACCAAGTTTAGCACTGCCCATTCATCCTCCATGGCTTTTAGTCACATATCTAACTGCTTGGTGCTGGGCTAGAGCCATCCAATGCATTTCTCACAGGCCAGCCAACAGCTATTTGATGACTTCCAAATGTTATGAACCTGTGCTTGATTTGTTCTCATTACCTACAAGAGAAAAGCTCTGTGTTGTCCTATGTCACCCATCTTCCCCTACAGCTCTGTAGGCATAGATAAAACAAACACAGAGGGAGAGGCACATCAGCCATGTGGAAAACTGACCTACTAATCATTTCATCCCAACATCTATCTGTCATTTCTCACGCACCAAAGCTGCTTAGATAGGTTGTAACTGCTTATATTAACTGGACAACTCTGTGCATTTCACAGAGGTCAAGTAAAGCTGGGTCCAATTCTCTATATTGCTACAGGCTTCCCATGTGACTTGAATGGGCTTGTCCACGACTAAACAATGTTTTCCCATCTATAACACAGAAATAGAAAGAGTTTTGGTCAGGAATTCTGATGATGGTTCTGTAAGTACAAATCACACAATAAACAGCAGCACATTTGTTGAAATTTTTATTCTTGGCATTGCAGCTGAATAAAGCAGCTTTTCTACTCTAAAATGAGAGGCATTGAAAAATCCAGAGAGGAGAATGATGTACAGATTAAGAATATCCCACTGTTCCTAGGAGAAGCTGAGAGATAAGAGAGACTAATCGCCTCCAGGACATAGGACAGATTGCCAACCCCATCTCATCAGTCACCCTTGCCAACCAACCTCTTTACCGATAAACCCATCTGGGAGGGGACTGGGAAGCAGGATGTAGAACGGGAGGTGATTAAGGCAACACAATTACTGAGCAATTACAAAGCAGTGGATGGGAATAAGCTGTATGCTGCTTGCTGGAGATAGGAGGCAAGCCCTCTCCCCCCAACAAAAACCAGACAGGAATAGGATAAGGCTACGCTCCTTATTCTGAAGGGAAATACTCGATCAACAGTCATACATTATCCAGCCTGGGAGGCAGAGGGAAGCTGACAAAGGTAAGTTTGGTCATTCAAGGGTTAGTGAAACAATCTCCTTACAGTTTCAGTAACAGCCATCCAGTGCCATCTGAAACAGGGTAAAGGCTTAAAACAAAGCGTATAACTCAAATACACAGCTCACTAATGGAGACAAAGCACAATGCACATAGACAAAGATGAAGAATAAAGACAGGTTCAAAGACTCCTCTGCATGCAAGGTAAATATTTGTTAAGAATGCGCTTTTTTTATAGTATTTTCAAGAAATTGTTCTAAAATACTATGAATAACCCATGCTACCAAATCTGATTCTTTGAGGTCACAGCAGAGCTGTTTTGTTTCTAAAATGACACAGACATAAAAGATGACTTTAGATAAGCAGAAAAAAACCAACAGTGACATCCAACAGCATGGGAAATTTTTATAACAGACAGGAAAATTGAATCCAAATTTAAACGGAAGAGTATTATACAGAATCTCATCACTAAAACCTCATTCCACATTTTATCCATGCTATTATGTCTGCATATATCAAATTATAAGACTGAGCCACCTAGGGGTTTTGACATACACAATAATACATAATTTGCCACACCTTGAAAGCGAAGACACTAAATATTCACATACAAACGTGCATACTCTGCAAGATGCTGATGTATTCAGATTTTTCTTCTGCCCGTGCCCAAAATTAGGCAATGAATTTGCTCAAAAACTGGCCTCCAACTGTGAGGTGAGAATATGCATAAATTAAGCCTAACCACAAATTATATACTCCAGGATATTCAAATTATTCTGAGATTATTCAGATTTTTACATAAATCAAAACTGAAACAAGCCTCCAATTACTTATTCTAGTATAATTCAGTAGCTCATACACACACCAACACTTAACATATTCTAGCAGTGTCTAAATACTCCCAGCTGTCCACCTGAGAATGCAGATTTTTAATAGACAAAGGAAACAGAAACCATCCTTATAAAATGGAAGCTCTTGAACGTGCAATACTTGCCTGGAGGGTCCTGCTAAGGTAACGGTGGCATAGGGATCACATTGCCCGTTCACAATGGGCAGCCCTTGGCACTCTAAAACTCTAAAAAAAAGAAGAAAACGAAGACAAACAAATCAATTAAATGCAAAGAAACTGGAGCAAAAATAAAAACAAGCATTTTTATCCTGTTCCCTTTTCATAATACTTTACACTATGGAATTGAAATCTCACTAAGCAGAAATATTTAATTTATACCTGAACTTGAAAACACATTTTGGTCTTAAATACTAACTTTACTGAGGTCAAAAATGCTGTTAAATTACTGAGAAACCTTAACTCAAAGGATTTTTATTATGCAAGCACAACAACTGAAGGTTCATGAAGTAAGAGTCTGCTGTCAAGTTGGGAGCTGTCAGCACTTTAAAATTCTGTGACAACTTATTTAACCAAAAGACATAACCAGAATTTACTTCTGTAACAGAAGATTAAAAAAAACCCACACAGACAGCAGTAGTTAGGTAATTCCTCAGAATAACGTTCATGATGGCTTCAATGCTTTTAACAAAATTCAGCATAGGCTTATTTGTAAATGTGTTCAGTAGCTCTGCACTGAAGCAGTAAAAGAGACACTGGAGGGACAACATGGAACGAACTGGGTTTTGTTGCACTCTGTGGTAGGAAAGTTGCACTTCTGCACTTTCATTTCAACACCCCTTTGGTGTTGAAATGGTGTTTCTTTTCCCCTTTGGGGGAGAAGAAGGAAAAAAAAAAAAAAAAAAGGGAAAAATAAGAAAAACAACAACTTCCCCCTAGAAGTGAGAAAATGTTTCACATTTCACACATTAAAACCTACTGAGGAAAACAGCACCAACTGGAAACAAAGACAAGCCAGTTGCTAGGCCTTTCCCTCCTGAAACAATTTCTGCTTCCAACAGGTAAGCCTGCTGGGTTAAAGTATTTATACAATTACAACTGGAAAATTTCAGTGAAAACAAACTCTGAAGCTCTTTGGGCAAGTGAGTAGTACTATCATTGCAGCATGAAATATCTTGCAAACAGAAGAAAAGTAATATCCATTTGAATGTTTTCAGAGACAGTAATTTTGATACCAAAAAATACTAAAAATATCGATAGATAAAAATTCAGTAACAGATAGTGCTCCCCAGTCTTATCCACGTGACAAGTTATTTGGTAACATGCAATGTGGACTTCAAATACAGTTTAACTACAGACCTATTTTTACTAACTCCACAGAGAGGTAGGAAAAAAAATAATATTCTGCACCAATACAGAAATCATTTTTGTACCAGAAGAGGTACAACATAGCTAGGTTCACACAGTACTACAAGTAGAAGACTAAAGATCACGCTATGGGGCACATACAGGCAGATGAAGCGACACATTACATTCCTAGCTGGATTCTCCTACCCACGATCCCTCAGAATAAAGGCTAAGTAACTGGCTTTTAATACAGACAGCCCCCAATAATGCACTCACAAGTGACTCACAAGCTTCTCATTTGCATGGCCCCTATACGCATGGAAAAGCATTATGTTATTAACTTAGACAACTCCTCACTGCTGATTCACTAACACTAGAATTATGTTCTGTATTCTGGATATGCAAGTGAAATCACAGATCAAAACCGCAGAGAGAGTCAGGAAAAACCTGGATTGCAGAAGCCCAGTGCTGCTTTTATTTCTGGCCTATTATTTCACTACGAGCTCACCTTCCACAGAGACAGAATTTAGAAGCCTCCCAGCTGCCTAGTTTAGCAGGTATCTGATATTCCAGAGTGCTACCACACAAAGGCAAAATTCAAGTCACAAATTCTAACCCAGCACCACCGGGAAATGTAACAGCAAACTCTAGTAACCCTCAATATCAAGCAACACACCAAATGCTCAATTTGGTTGCCTAAACACATGCACGTATAGTGCCATTTGAGATGACTTAGTTTATTTCCCCATCCCTCATTGCTGCTCCAGAAAGGCAGGAGGTACCCATGTAACACATATATTTGACAGCTCCATGTCTTTTAAGAGGCCTCATAAATAGACCAGATGCCTATTTTCAAGCCACCAAGACCTACTCCAAATTCACCCAGCCTACCTTAGAGAGAAAGTGTAGAATAAGCTTTTTTTGCATATATAATACAAATACTCAAAATTTTTATGGGAAATGCCACTTCTTAAATTTGGAAAAGGCAGATGTGAATAGAAAGAACATTTATGAAGAGTTTTACATTGTAGTCTTCTGACAGAGTATTTGTCAGTGCATGAGGAAAAAACAGTAAGTACCAGCAGAAAGTTATTATGAAGAGGCAGGTGCAGCTTGATTTTCTTACAAGTAAAGGACAGACTACTTTCCTTTCAGTGGTCTTTACACTAGTATGACTACATTCACAGCAGAAACACTTTGCCAGTGAGCTACAGCATGACTGCTGGTAATTATTTCAAGATAGCAGATGTTGCTTGAACACATTCCTGTTTAACAGAACGACTTTACAAGTGTCAGTGTCAATCTGCCCATCCTGCCTTCCAGTGCTTCCTTAAGGCAGCCTATAAGTTCTTTAAAATGAAACTCAATGTCCTTATAGCAGTCAGCCAATTTTCTGCTGTTGATGAATGGCATCCACGTGAGCTCTCATCCATACAGGAAGAACTATGTGAAATTTAAATACAGTACGAACACATTCAGAGTATGAGTCCCGTTTTAGCAAAAGCAGTCCTTTCAAGAGTATGCAGACAATAGAAAGTGATCCCAGTGATCATGATCTACACTTGAGGACATACAGAGTTTATGAATCACTACACACACACACAAAAAAATCACAGATGAATCTGAATGATGGAAAGTGTGAACTTACCCAAACAAAAAATATGCATAGCCTAACTATACACATATAAAATGACAGGATTTATTCTAACATTGCCAAGTAGAACAACTTAAGGTTGTTTTGTGTGTGTGTGTGTGTGTGTATAGCCCTCTGTCATTATCACATCAACTGTCAGCAATGGTAGCTCAGTTGGTTAGAGCGCAATGCTGGAAAACACCAAGGTTGTGAGTTTGATCCCCGCATGGGCAATTCAAAGAATTGGACTGGATGGTCCTTGTGGGGTCCTCTGTGATTCTAAAAAGGCAAAACAGTATCACCAGCTGGTTGGAGACAACATAGAAATGTACATCATGGGGCACCTATATCTTGAATTGTGTGTGCTCTACAAAACACATGGAGGATGACTTCTAATCACTCGCAGCTCTTCCAGGTCTGTACTCTCCAGCTCAGAAAACAGAAGTTATCCATTCACAAACAGCTTACAAAATCTTGAATGGTGTGGAGAACATTTCCTCCCAAAATAAGAGTTATGGGGCACACAATTAAACTACCAGACAGCTGGTTTAAAAAATAAACAAAAGAAAGTACTTTTTCCACACAATGAAATTACAGAACTTATTGCCATGGGGTGCCACGGATGCCAAAAGAATACATGGATTCAAACCAGGAACTCATGGAGTGTAGGTTTGTAGGCAGCTCTTAAAGATTAATGCTCCATAAACCTCCTTCAGATCAGGAAATCCCAAATTAGTGATCAGGAAGGGTACAACACTGGAGCAATCATACCATATTTGAATATCACTTACCATCAAGTATCAGAAACAGCACTAGGCTACACTAGAGGGGCATTTCACACAGTAGGGTAGTTTCTCTGTTCTCTGGGGAAAAACAAAACACGAAACAAAACACCAAAAAAAAAAAAAAAAAAAAAAAGGAAAAAAGAAAAAGAATAAAACCAAACACACAGATGTTCTTCTGCAGTCACCACGACTTAAGAGTAAGTTGTTTCTTTGTGTGCAGTTGGAATACAAAAAGCAGCAACAACCTTGAAAGAAACAAAATGTGGGAAAACAGGAAACAGGTACTGACATAGACTGTATCTCAAGTCTTTCAGGTAATTTGAAAGGGCTTATTGTTTTAGAATGTTGAAGAAATCCAACAAAAGACCAAAGACTTAGGATTTTAAGGAGGGAAGGCTGTGCTTAGAGGGAAGTTCATTCTGGTTCTTGTATATTACAAAACATCATGAGGAGAGATAATAAAATTTGACAACACACAGGTCTGGTTGACTCATTAGCTGCAGGATAATGTAAATGTTAGGGCTGCTTTTGTTACAGCCATTTTCTTCTGTCATGGGAAAGTTGCTCGGTGAATTAACACTCCTCCTCTCCTGACCTGGTACCACAACACTGGCTTTACTTGGCAAGAAGGAAAAGAGCTATAACAAAATGTCAGCTACTCAGAGACAATAAAATGGAACCTCAATTCTGCCACATGGCTATCACATTATTAAGACTGACGGTATCTGTAATAGATGGGAAAAAAAAGAAAAAGAAAAGGAATGTGTAATAAAGGTATCATCTTGGGGGGGGGGGAAGGGATGCAGCAAATGCACTAGGATGCAGTGAATAAAGCCATTAAAAATAAAATGCCATTGCTTTAATCATCTGCAGAATTAACTTAACATATATGTATCTGAATGATACATGAATGGTAATGAAAAAAAGGCCTAGGCCATCAAGATTATTCAAGAATTACAAGTCAACTCATCAGATCCCAGAGGAAAAATGTCTGGTAGCTGCCAGAATCTTTTCTACCCGACTGGTAGTTTCTGATCATTAGCTATCTGGAGCCCAGCTGGGGCAGGGTGAGCCATCCCTCACGGCTTGCCTGGCTGGGCTGAGCTAAGGTTAGTGCTGGGTCATATGACAAAATTCTCAATGCAGCTGCCTCACTATATTTTGCTTGTGGTTTATAAAATTAATAGGTTTCAAGAAACAAGACAGTTCAGTTTTCAGTGTGGTTCATGACCAAACCTTCACAAGAGTAAATAAGACATGGAAAATTCCCAGCAGTTAAAAGAAAACTTCAGAACCTTAACACACCATGAGCATGCCCTTGTGCCTCACAAGGAAGGTAGAAGGTTTTGAAAAAAATCAAGAGATTTTTCAACAAAGACTAATTAGCTCATATCTGACAGTACAGACATTTCCTCTGCCTCTGGGTTGCCAACTAAGAGTTGTAGGCTGCAGTCTGACATAGACCCTACACAAACATACTCAAAACCAGGCTTAACACAGGTAAGCAACACCAGGATGATCCAGGACCACGGGCACTCCATGCCTCCTCCTTGGAACTGCAAAAATTATTTTAAAATTACAGGCTTTGTGATCAGTTCAGGACACATGTGTTGTTGGCCTCCTTGTGTGTATCAGAATGGACAGCCAAGGCAAAAACACAGAAAAGAAACCAGCACGGACATAGCTGATCTTAAAACATGTATCCGTATTTTCTGTTCTTCCAGACTAAATCACGTCCAGTATACTAAGTCAGGCTCAGTTCTTTCCCCACCCTCAGCCCAAGTAGGGAACAGCACACTGATCCCATTCTCTTTTCTCAAATCAGACTGTGATTCCTCAATAGAAGATACATACATATTTTTTCTATACATTTGTTTTCTATCGTTGTACCTAATCCATATATTTTAATTGCTTGGTTTCTGGGATCAATATTGATGCCTGGCAAGTTTATTCATTTATCTTACTATTCTTTTATTTCCAGCCTCCACTTGTTCTACCTCTCTTTCATTTCTTTATCGTAAGACTTGTTTCCATCTCATACACACATTATTTTGGCCATACTCAGGTTCTTTGTATCATTTCAAAGACAAGTGACTTCCTCCTTGCTTGCTCTAGTGATCTAATGATTACTTGAACACTCAGTACTTTATGTGACAAGCCTGACCAGACAAGTATCAACTTACAAGCAAACTTTGTGGCAGAACTGCCATCAAAACAATGCATCTTTGGCCTATGTTAAGTGCTTGTTTGGCAACACACACTCCCTAGAGCTGGGTATGTCACTTATCTTCTGAAGTCTCTTTGGATCTCTCTTCTGTCCTCCCACCTCTCCCACTCCCCCATCCCTCCAATTTTTCTTTTCTAGAGTCCTCTGGTAACATACGTACTATTCTGAGTAACCTTGTCTTCCAGGGATAACAGAGCACCTCTGAACAGTCTCCCTTTGTGGTTGAGCTTCTTAGGGCACATAAAAAAAGCTATTAATCTTTAACTTCATAATGTAGTCCAGTCTTTTTGCCTAATCTGACAGTAAAGAGATGGATTTTCTCTCTTTTCCGACATGGAAAGCTCATTCTTGAATGCTCTTTTCTTTCAGTGCAGCCTTGCATCATGAGCTGAGCTCCACACTCATTCCCAGTGGTTTATGAGGAACTTTGATTTAATGCTGCACAACAGACTTTCATGTATACTTTGGCAAATCTCACATCTGTGGTGGCACATGGTAGCTGGTCTCAGACCAGCGAACTGACTTAAGCCTTCCACTGTAAGGAGGAACTATTCCCAGGCTGTCTCCTTATTCCCTTTGTCTGTGTGTGATCGTGACCTTAATAAACCAGTTATATACATGTTTTAGAGGGGCTTTGTCTGGATGTAATTGCATTCACCACTAATAAGCAGAAAGGTGCTAAGTGTAGCTCAGAAATTCCCTGAATCATAAATTTCTGGAGGCCAGGAGAGCGTGTCACTATATAACTGCTCTCATAATTCTTCATCTCCTACTAGACAGATTTGGAATCAGCATCCTGGGTTGAGTCTGACCAAGTGTTACATATGAACTGCTGTTTGTGCACCTTCAGACAAGCCTTGCACTTGCCCTTCACTTCCACAAAGTAATCTACTGGATCTCCCCTCAGAATTTAACATAAATACACAACCCTCTTTTGCCAAGAGGCTGACCAAGTGGCCTGTTTCTTCTGGAACAAGGTAAAAATTTTTACAGTTTACTCAGTCCTGGATTTAAATTACACTCTACCTTCATCATCAAAATTACTAAGATTATTATTTCCCAACCTACTCAAAGTTTCTTTACCAATTCATACCCTGACTTTGCCTCGCCCCGATCCCAAGAGACTAAGGAGGCTAACAGTACTGAATTAATGTATTGCATCAAGTCCTTGTCTTCTGGATGATTTCTGAAGCCGAAGGATTGTGCCCACTCCCAGTAAATGAACTCCAGTAAAAGAAGATTTCAATAGTACCTATTCCTTGACATTTGGAAGTGATCTACTTGTACCAAAACAAGATTTCCTACTATTCTTCTCATCTGAATGTTTTTTTGCACTGAGAAACAGACCAGTTTCCTCTGAAAGCAGTTCCCCACATACTGTGAATTGCAGTAGTGTCCTGGGACTGCCCATTCAAACATGTTCTTAAACTCATGTTATCCTGAACACAGGTTCCTTCCTGAGCTGATCTACAACAGTTTTTGCAGCTTCATACAGCACCCAGATCAGCTTTTGGTCTTCAGTGGAAAGCTCTGTATGTGCAACATTTCTGTCACACACACAGAGTTCTTGTTAACACAAGGCTGTTAATGGTGATTTCCTTCTGACAGAGGAGAGAAAGAGGAATTGTCTGCTAATGTCAGGGTTCAAGCAACAATTTCTTTCTGATTTTGCTGATCTTTACATCTTACAAAAGAGCAGTGTTCATGAAGCCAGCCAATAACATGAAATGATGGCTTTAAACCCATTCTAAGCCAGTATATTAGAATGCTATATTTTCCTTCATAGCCAGTGTAAAAAACCTCTTTCATTAATAAAAGCATCTTGATATACATATGAATCCTAAGAAACCACTATCACTTCAAATAAACACCAAAAATTATGTGTCATTGAAGATATCTACACATTTCTTAGAAGTTTGAAAACCCCAGCATATGCTATTAAATCAGGAGCTAATCTCCATACTGGTTCAAAGACATCATCTCTAGAAAGACCTTTAAAAACACACATTTTACAAATTCTTGTCATATCATGCTAAAGAGCAGACTAAAAAAAATTTAGGTGTCTATTGTTCTGTTCTTACAGGAGAAGGGATTAATTTCATTAATAGTTAAGCGGTTACAGTGTTACAGGGAAGTTGCAAACTTCCACAGATACCACTACAAGAAAACTCTTTCTAGTTATGTTAATATTAAAAAATTGGTTAAAATTATCTTCTAATGACCCAGTACCTGAGCTTTAGACAAAGACACAAAGCACTAAAATTTTGAACAGATCTGAGTTGAAACTATTACTGGCAATGACATGTTTCCTCTGCCAATTCTCAGACTTGCAAACCTCCGTTATTAGTTGGAGCTGACAGTTTAAGGGACGGAAGGTGAGAGGGGTGAGTAAGGAAAAGTATTATTTCTAACTGTACTGATATTCAGAGGAGACAAAGGCAATCTGCAAGTTACCTTAAAGCAAGAAGTATGTAAAAATTATAAGGGATAGAAACACGAAAGAAGAGGTACAATCAGGAAAAGGATAAATTTGCTTCATGATGGTACTATTCATTCTTGTAGGGGTAACTGAAGAAATTTGAGTTTCAGATAGTATGGCAGGAAGCCAGGGAATGGGTCAACATATCAAGGCAGTTGCAGAAGCATTTGTGTTAAAGCAGCATGGTGAGAGACCCTACAAGAGGAGTGAAGTACAAAATGCCAACAATTATACTACGCAACAAACGATTAGAGCCTAGAGAGAAGCTTTAGCTGAGCCGACTGTGGCTTACAGCAACACTAAACAGAAGCAATGAGATACTGTCTGTATAGGCTGATAAGAAAAAAGAAGACCAAAAGGCAGCATGGGAGTCAGAGACTGAAATGCTGTTATACTAAATGATGAAGCCAGACAGTGACACAAAAATCTCCCCTGTCGTTTTTATATTTGGTTGGAAAGGTAGGTTGTCTCAGTATGCTATATGGGATATACAGGGTTTATGGAACACATTGCAGTGATCTCTGTCTTGAGAATGGTTCAAGCTCCCAGGAAGCAGCTGCCTGCACACAGCACAATGCCTCCTTCCAGGCAGTGCCTGCCTGTCACTGTATACATGCATGACCATGTAAGCAAACAAACTAAGTGGCAAACAAAACAAACTGCATGAACATGTCCTGACTTCCCCTCTGCCAGCCAGCAGAGGCCGGAAGCATCTACAGTTATTAGATGATGGATACCCCTATGACAAGAAGACAAAATGAAGAAGCTAGTTTTGGAATGACTTGGCAGAGCAAAAGTTAATAAGAAATCACCCAAAAGCTTTTGAACCTACTGGCGGGAATATGATTATGAAGTAAGTAAAAAGATAAGAAAGAGATTAAAAGCAGAAACTTTAAAGTACTAATGAGAGAGAGAAGGAAGTAAGGCACCACGGTGGGGAGTGGGTAGGTGTGGGTGTGTGCAAGTTCAACTTCTAAGAAACAAAAGAGCAAAACAGAAGCAGCACATCCTAGAGGTTTTCTACCTAGCTGGTAAGGGTTTCCTCCCAAGTGCTGAGTATAGTCAAACAGATATCCCAGGTTATCCATAGATGGAAATATTTTAAATAAAAATTCAGACATGCTGGTAAGTGACCTGAACAGGGACACCTAGAAGAACTGGAAGAACATGAAGTACACCAGTTTGGAGGAGAGTATCTAAATCTCATGCCATGACACACTTGAACCACAGAGCACAACAACTCAGAATTCTATGGGCCAAGAGAACTCATCAGTTGAGAGTCTAGATCAAATCTCAACATTTTTTGGGTGATGGGTAATGAGCACAGGAGGGGAAGGCAACGGAATGAGGTGGTTTAACAAAAGCTGTGACACCAACTGAATGTAAACCCAGCCAGCTTCTTCTCACCCAAGTAAAATGATTTCTCCACTAAAATCCTTGAATACACTTCCAAATAGATTCTCACATCATACATTTCATTAGATGTAGTAGCAAATACACCTTTCTACATGAAAAGCAAAAGAAAAATAGGTCACAATTTAAAAAAGAAAGAAGTAATTATTTGTGGACCAAAAAAGCAACCAAAGGTGCCTTCAAACACATCATGGAAGCTACAACCTTCTGTAATGAGCATGCCTTGGCACACCTGGGGTAGGTAGAACTTTTAATGCTTTAAAAAACACAACTTGAAACAACTCAGAACAACTTTTGATCACATTAATGTGAATAATCAGATGATCTGGGATCTTGATTAACAAAAGTTATTATTAAAGGGCAGTGATCTTTGCTACACATGCAATACTTTCATTAAGGAATTCAAATTAAGCTGATTCATCAGCCTGACAGAAACCTGATGGCAATTAAGTTGACAACTAAGTTCCAAAGTGATGCTGAAGCATTGAGTTTGTTTTGATAAGAGACCTGGGCTAAGGTTATACAAATTGTGTCACAGTTTACATAAACTAGAATTCACAAAGCAGTATTAATAACTTGATGCTGTCAAGATTTGCGTATCTAAAAAGATGTTAATGTATCTCATTGTGATTATAGACAATGCAATAATCAAGCTCAAGAGTTAAAAAACGAAAACCAGTTATTTAACACTAAAATCAAGGCACTATATGCTCAAAAACTGTGCTTAGTTAAAGAAAAAAAAAAAAAAACCAAAACACCACACAACCAAAATATTCGATTTAATTCAGATACACCAAGTCTGTGAAAGGTGGGAAGCAGAACTATGGACTCTTCTTTAGTAATTCAAATAACAACATATAGATCAGGCTTGTTATGTCTCATTTACCTGAATTTCTTTATACTAATGCAGACAGAGCTATTCATAGAATGGTTTGGGTTGAAAGGGACCTCAAAGATCATCTAGTTCCAACCCTCACTGCCCTGGGCAGGGACAACTCCCACTAGACCAAGTTCCCGACTTGGCAAGATCAGAGATCAAACAGGATTCATAAACCATTTGTCACAGGATAGTGTCTTGCCTACTTGGAATCATTCCTCTGGTCTTACAAAGAAACACGCTATACAGTGTTCTGTGTCTGAAGGATCACACTGTGAATATAATACAGATATTGCAGGAAGGTTATTTTGTGGCCATTCTGTGGCAACACGAAAGAAAGTGGATCCAGCAGACAAAAACTTCCATTAGCACTGAAACCTTCTAAAGCATCATCCTCTGCAACACTGTAACTATAAAGCTAAAGCACCAGACTCAAGACTCTCCACAATTTTGAAGACATTTGGAAAATACCAGCCTGGAATGTCTGATTGCTTTCTCCTCTAAAGACACAGAGACATACAGTTTTTAGAAGCAATTGTCTACCACTGAGTCATCACACCTGGAAGGCGCCTTGTGGAAGCCACAGACTTTTAATGGAAGACAAAACACCTCGACTAGTTGGATGTGAAAGAGCATCAGGTATAATTACCTGCACAATGAAAGCACATCCAATTGGTAAATCTGGTACCCTACCAGGAGCAAAGCATTATACAAAGTGTAAACAGCTTCTACTGGCACACTGTCCCATTTTACTTTCTACGCTGAAGGGTCAGTCGTGTCCTAGGTTCAGCTAAAACCTAGGGTTATTTCATACAAAGAAGACTGCTTCAACAAATGGTGGCTATACTGTTGCTTGTACAGTACTAAACCTCTAATGATGAAAAACAATGTAAAGTAAGTGCTCTTTATTAAAGGTTTTTAGTGTCTTATCACTTTAGGTCTTCTTAGGGAAAAACAAGATGCAAATTAGGGCATAGTCAGATGGGCATTCTAGTATATCCAGCTGTAATGAGTAGCCCACATGAGCTCTGTAATTCCAGTTATTGGACAAACAGTTCATACTTTCATTAAGTTTCTCCTCATATTTTGGACCCAAAAGGGATCATTGGTATAATATCGTCTGGTTTCTTTCAAGTCAGTGATAAAAGCTCTCATCTAATGAAGTTGTGCAGCATCTTCAAGTCTACTGCATCCTAAGAGCACAATCTTATAAGCAATTGAGGCTTAACTCAAAAGACTCACAGTGATTACAATATCCTTACAGTGTTCTACACTAAACTGTTCCTTGATTAATAATCACGAAAAAAAAAGTGTTTTACTACTTGTTTCTCACTAGATGAGCCTTTAGCTTCCCATCACTGGATATTACTATGGCAGGAATAAGTAACCACACAATCAAAAGGACTCTCCTCTGAATATCATGCATACTAGGATTTCATCACTTTGAAGTTTTTCTTGCATAAATCAAACACTCCCTCACTGTAAGACATATTTGACAGGTCTTCGATTCTTCTTGTACCTCTTCCATGAACACTTCTGAGCTTAACAGCATCCTTTTTAGCCTGGTCTGCTAAATATGCAGGTTTAAGAGAAAAGAGTTTTTGTCTCTATTTGTTCACCAATCTCTCACTGATGCTTTCTTTTTTTTAATAAGTTGGTGATTTCTGCAAAATTTGAAAAACCAGTAGATATTTCAAAAGATACTCAAATTCAACTAATTTTGTTAAATTCAATAGCTTTGCAGAGAAGAAAGCACCACTGGATGCCCCCAGGAAGCAAAGGGCTGCACATGCCACTTCATCAATTCTCAGCAGCTTTTGACTCATAAATAATGAGAGTCAGCTGTCACACTGTGCCACCTCTTACCAATGTGATGTTTAGGCTGGTAGGGTGGGAAACTGGACAATACAGCAGTGACAAACAACTAAAAGGGTAAAATCACTTGCAGTGAGTTCATCTACAGCTGTATACAGTCTCTTACTTCTGCTTGAAACCTGTATGAAATTATTACAAAACCATCAGCTTGGAAGCAGGTCAACTTTAAAATGAGTTAAAATTAATTGCAGACACTACTGCCTAGAAAAGCTGAGCCTCCTTGACAATTTCTGTGCTTGTTGCATTTTCCTTCAGAATATTTCCCTTTTCTCATGATTAAAGAAGGAACTAGCAACCTGTCTTGTACAGTGGGAAGGAGAAGAGTGGGACAGTGAAAATGACTGATCTCAAAGTGCTATTAAGTTAAAAATGGATATTGAAAGACTTTTAATCTTTTTGACTTTGTATGTTACAAATACATAATTACCAACGTGGATGAAATTTTTCACCAGAAATTCTTACTGAAATCACCAGAAAATGGCAATCAAGTCAAAGGTTTACAACAAGAAAGGGGAGTAGGGGGAGTATAGTAGATGCCAGGTGACCTTAGCACTGTGGACTCAGCAAAGAACTTGATCATAGTATACAAGTAGTTCCATTCTCAGTACAATAATATACCCAGAAGAACAAACATAATCCCTAGCTCATCCAGACAAAGTAGGGCAAGAGATATTTTCTCATTATTGCCACATACACTCTAAGATTTCTTGCAATAACTTCCTCTCAACAAATACTTCTGGGAAAAATGGTGTTTATAATAAAGACTATTTCCTATGTATTGTTTACCATGTCTTTATTCTCCTTATACTTGGGAAAAACCCAACCAAAACAACAACAAAAAACAAAACACAAACAAAAGTCACCCAACTTCGACACCTGGGGCCTTGTAACTTCCTCTTTACCCTTCAGCTTCCCTTATTCCTATCATACCTTAATGTCCATCTTTAGTTCTCTGTTCTGCTACCAAAATACAACATTGGCAAGTGTTGCTCTTGGAACAACAGATAAAAAGATCTGTAGAGACAAGTGTGATTTTTAAGCTGAGGCCCATCATGCTGTTCCTTTAGAAACTTCTCCAGCCCTGGTTTTGCATAAGTGCCTGCCACAAAAGCTGTAGAAATCCCATGAGTCATTCAGAATGAGACAGCACACAAATTTTCAAGAAGGGCAAGAAGGAGGACCCCAGAAACTACAGGCCTGTCAGTCTCGATAACTGGTAAAGTTATGAAGAAGATTATTCTGGCAGGTATTGAAAAACACCTGAAAGACAACACAGGCACTGGTCACAGCAGCATGGCTTCATGAGAGGAAAGTACTGCTTATCAAACCTGATTTCCTTCCATGGCAAGGTAACCCCACCTAGTTGATCAAGGGAAGCCAGTTGATGTAATCTTTTTGAATTTCAGTAAAGCTTTTGATGCTGTCTCTGACAGGATTCTTCTGGACAAAATATCCAGCACACAGCTGGATAAATATATCGTGTGGTGGGTGAGCAATTGGCTCACAGGTTGAGCACAGAGGGTAACAGTGAATGGGGGAACATCAGACTGGTGACCTGCCACTAGTGGGGTTCCACAGGGCTCCATCTTAGTGCTCTTCAACATCTTCATAAATGACTTGGACACGGGACTGGAAGAGATACTAAGCAAGTTTGCAGATGACACCAAAGTGGGAGGAGCTGTTGACTCCCTCAAAGGCAGGGAGGCCCTGCAGAGAGACCTCAACAAATTAGAGGACTGGGCAATCACCAACCATACGCAGTTCAACAAGGAAAAAATGCTGGATTCTGCACCTGGGGTGGGGAAACCCTGGACATATGTACAGACTGGAGAATGAGAAGCTGGAAAGCAGTGCCATGGGAAGGGACCTGGGGGTCCTGGTCGAGGGCAAGTCAAATATGAGTCAGCAGTGCCCTGGCAGACAGGAGGGCCAACCATGTCCTGCAGGGCATCAGGCAAAGCATCCCCAGCCAGCTGAGAGAGGGGATTGTCCTGCTCTGCTCTGCACTGTGGCAGCTTCACCTCCAGCACTGAGTGCAGTTTTGGGTTACCCAATATAAGAAAGATACTAAGCTATTTGAGAGTGTCCAAAGGAGGGCAACGAAGATGGCAAAGGGCCTTGAGGGGAAGCCGTATAAGGAGTGGCTGAGGGCACCTGGTCTGTTCAGCCTGGGGAAAAGGAGATTGAGAGGAGACCTCATTGCACTCTACAGTTTCCTCATGAGAGGAAGAGGAGGGGCAGACACTGATCTCTTCTCTGCAGTGACCAATTACAGGATGCAAGGGAATGGCCTAAAGTTGTGTCAGGGGAGGTTTAGGTTGGATCTTAGAAGGAGGTTCTTCCCCAGAGGGTGGCTGGACATTGGAACAGGCTCCCCAGGAAAGTGGTCACAGCACTAAGCCTGACAAAGTTCAAGAAGCATTTGGATGATACTCTAAGGCACATGTTGTGACTCTTGGGGATGGTCTTGTGCAAGGCCAGGAGTTTGACTCAACTATCCTTGTGGGTCCCTTTCAATTTGGCATATTCTGTGATATTCTGTGAAATTTAGCTCTGTATTATGCTAAATACGGTGTACTTCAAAGAGCTCATGGTTGCAAGACAACTAATTTTTCCAAGGGCCCTACCTCAAAAGCAACTGAACTGCTCCAGCTAATCATCATTAAAGGACATCAGTGAAGTAAAAAGTGCAGACATTTGGGGTACTATCAGCATATTGAAGGTGCTAACAACTCATTGTTCTTGGAATTTTTTACAAATACAGATAGTACAGGAATGCTCTCTAATGCCTGCAATGCACCATACAGTGACTTATATGAGTTAATTTGTAAACGTGCTTAATCAGAAGGATTTATGCTTGAATAGTTTGCCTCCATTTATAATCCCAGTCTGTGTTTACTCTGTGTAAAACAGGAAGTACACTCACGTTATTTAAATAGCAGCACTTACTGTTGACACTGTTGGCTTTAAAGAGTTACATTCAAGTCTTGAATTACAAACTCAGTTTTATACATATTCCACAGTCATATGATGACCATTCCATCCAAAACCAGTGAGCAGTCTACAAACATATTTTGCTGGAGGAGGGTCTAATCGAAGTTGCTCTTGATTAGGATTACAGAAAAGAAGATACTTGTTCGTGATTTGCATAAACAAAGATTTGCACAAACAAAGAATTGAACAAAGCGGAGAAGCATTGAAGAAAAAAGCGAAGACTGTGAAACAAACCTCATTTAGTGGGAAACCCAGCAGTAGGAGAAGATAGTATTGCTATACATGGAGAGTTTTGACAGAGAGTGATGAGTTTAAACTTGACTTAGGCTACAAAACAGCCAAGAGAGGTTGTGGTGGGGATGGAGAAGCAAAGGGGAGGCAGTGCAACCCAATGCTACATGAGCTCTCCCTTCCCCTCCTACTCCCCAAATCCCACAGTACTGCAGCACTTCATGTTAAAAATACCAGATACTATGTGATTTAACCTCTAAACACTTTTTCCCCATCACTTTGTCATGAAACCCACACAAGATTAAAAGCATGATCAAGATGCAATCCTGCAGGAAAAGGCATAGTTTGATGCAGGGTATGCTCTCTAGAGAAAGAAGATTGTAACACATTTTAATAGATGCATAAGTTTATTTAAAATGAAGTCTTGAAACCACTTTATGCCTTCATTAGCATTCCCTCCCCGGAGCAAACAGAAGTTGAACTTTTTCAAAATACTTTGAGTTGACCTGATTGATGCATACATTAAAGTGGCCTGCTTGTAGTCAGCAATACCTTTTTTCCCCTAATTGATTCAGCTCATATTTCAGGCAGCAAAATAAGCTTCATTTGACCCTGCAGCAAGTTCAAAGCTGTATGTCTCTGCAGTGGAGTAGAAACTCCTCTAAAGCAACACAAACATATGTTCTCTAAACCTGTAAGCAGCAAACCCAAGAGGCAGGGTGGCTCAGAAACCCATTCCAAACGTAGGCAAAGAGTGCCAGGAGCTGTAACATCACAGGAAGAGCAGCCACTGCCAGCTCTGGCCTCATGCTACTTCCACACTCAACAGGAGCTGCAGCTTTACACCAGGCCAACATACCATCAACAGCCTGAGTCCAAGTGCGGCTGCCTCACATAGTAACAAAACAGTGTCATCAGCACACTCTTTCCATGAAGGAGCACCTCCTGGTTCTCCTGCTGACATTTTGCAAACATCACCTCTCATCTGGAAAAGGAAAATACAGTATGGCACACCACACTCAAGAAAGGAGCAAACTCTGCTCTGACAAGTAACCCAGCAGCACCAGCACATATTAAACTGGAATACTATGAGAGCTTCAAGAAATTGCACGAAGCTAATGAGTCCCAGTGTTTTCTGCATTAAAACTGAATTCAGAAAACACAAGCAAACAAAAAAAAACCCCACAAAACAGCAGAGAAAAGTACTATCTAACATTTGGCTGGCCATCCTGTCTGCAGTCCTGCTTTTCTTTCTTAACAGCATCAGAAAGAGAGCCACAACAGAAAGCCAACAAAATTTGGTCTTCAGCATCAATAGATACAATATAGACATGCATTTCCAAATTTTCTCTTTAATCCAACTCTTTAGATAGTTTCTTTACCTATTCCTGCGATATGATGAAGATAGTTATCTACCAGAAAGCAAACTAGCTCCGACATAAACGAGAAAATCAGGAAACAAGCTAGTTAGTAAAGGAAAATTCTCAGATGACTCCAAGACGATCCCTGTATGTTTTAATTTTACACAAATACATTTAAATATATTCCATGAGTCAAGGACTAGCTGGACTTCTCCAGTTTTTCAGGGTGTCTCCAAATGCAATCACAGGTGACAGCAAAAAACCTGCACCAGGCAAGATGGGATCTTGTTTTCCTCTTACTCTTTAGTTAAGGATGCAGACTGCTGATCCACAAGGAAGAATGGCCATTATCTCACCGCTTCCAGTCAGACTTGACATATGTGACTTTGAGTTGTGATCAACAAAAGAGGTAGGCTGAGCCTCTAAAATTTTCAAAATTAAGCATCATTTACCTTAACCTTAGAAACATCATATTGCATAAGAGAATTTCAAACAGTTACATAAAGTCAGTCTGATCTAGGGCAATGGTTGTCAACTGGTGAGCAGCAATGCTCATGGACAGGGAAATTCAAATCTATAATGTGAGCAACCAGTGAGGAAGGTCAGATGCTGCTCACTGCATGCTCTGTGCTCTATTCACATGGCAGAGAAGGCTGGGGAACCACCACCAAGTTCCAGCACATCCCTAGGTAAAGACCTCCTGCTTTAACCACATGTGATAAACAACATCTTCCTCCTTACCTCCCTCTTCCTCTTCAGAAGGTTTTTAAAGCTCTTAAAAGCCCACAGCTCAGTCACTGTTCTTTTAATAACCCCTGAAGTGTTTATCTTAGGGATGTCATATCTACTTATTGTTTCCTTTCCTGCTTGCTCTTGCAAACTGCCCATTTAACTTTGTTCCACATGGTCGGAATACATCTTGTAGAGCTCCCAAGAGAGTTGCACAGCATTTCATTCTTAAATTAATGCAGAGCAGCCAAGTCTTCCACACCTGAGCTACAAATTTTTCATTTACCAAACAAAATTTCAGCCTTGGTAATGTATTTGTAGACTCATGAAACCTACTGGAAAACTGAAGCTACTGAACCACATATGTTGTTATTTAGCTATATAGATGTACTGGGTGGGGGAATAAAAGAAGTGTGGGGGGGAAGAGCTCTCCAAAGCAGATGTTTGCAAGCTTTTTTAAAACTAAGAGACAAGACATAAGACAACACTTGAAGGAGCAGCTGGGGACACTGAATAAATACAGACATTTAAATGCGACTAATTACATACACATGCTGGAATTCTCAAAGGATGATCAGGGAGCCAGGCTTCCAGCTCACTCTGACTTTCAACAGGAGTTCAGTGGCCTGTTCCTTCAGGCATGCTGCAAGATGTCATCTTGCTAAATACAGAACACTACTTCTAAATGTTGCCTCTGGTAGCTTAACCACAGCGAAGTCTATCCTATAAAGCTATCTGCAAGAGCCCTCCTCTTTATTAAATAAATACAAATGCATATATCTGCTGTTCCTGTTGCTCTGACAGATGAGAGCAAGTTGTCTGGACAGCCAAGAGGCCTCAAAGCCTCTGGGGAACCCCCTTTCTGTGCTGAACACAAATATGCTGCACAGAAACTGCTCTAACGATGGTGAGGAAATGTTTACAGAAAGTAAAGTTTCCTTCTGTTGTGAAGCAAGAAGGCTATCTTGCATATGGAAAGAAGTGGCTCATAAAAAATTTAGGGAGAAGTACATACCATTGTTTTTCAGATGTATTCATGGAATATGGGTACACACACTGTTCATGACTTAATTCAAACACTTCAACCTAGCACGGCTGCAGAAAGAGCATCTTTCCCTGGTTCCTGCTGCTCATTTTCCTTTCTCTGCATTACAGAAAAAGAAGAGTGCAGTTTCTAGGATACACAAGATTAAGGCATATTTCAGCTTAAAAAGCACAAGGGAAAAAAAAATAAAATACACCATTGCTCAAGCAGCTGCCAGGAGCTGTGTGTCAGCGCAAAGGGGTGTGTATGGACACAAGCAGCAGGAAGCATGGAAAAGTCCTGACCACTTCTTTCCATGGCCTCAGTATCTTAAAAATGTTCATAAAACTACAGATTGATTTCTGGAAGGTGACAAACCCTTTGACAAACAGGAGGTGGCCTTTACCACCAATGGAAGGTAAGGCCAGATGGTGGTAGTCACAACAAGCAGCAGCTGACTGTGCAGAGGGCCAAGGCAACTGTGGCTGTAAAAAGTGTGGAGGAACACAACATGAGATCTTTTGTGAGTGAAGGATAGAGAGGGGAGAAGCCAGAATGTACTGAGTAAGACTTTCTTTTTTCCTAACACTCAAGGTGACTCACTACACAGCACAACGGGTTTTAGTACAAATGCAGTTACAGGAAGGTACCAGGCCACAAAGTCCATGCATGTTGTCTTTTATCTGACACACACTGCGGCAAGGTCTGTGCTCAGCAGGTTGTAAGTCTGCTCTCTCTGTAGGATGTGAACATACACATCAAGAGCCTGCATTCCAAGTCCTGTAACAGGGATATGAGGGATTTATGAGGACTCAGCTGACAACTGTGCCCAAGCCAGCCACTAGGACCACCAGGTATTGCACCAGTTCCACAGAGGGAGCCCACAAGTAGCAAACTGTTTCCAGAAGCAACATTCAAGTGCGAGTTGTGGTTCTTATAGAGGAAGACAGCAAAAGTTGGTGGGGGACACAAGCAGTTTGAGTGTGGTGCCTACATCTGTACTGTCAATGTAACTTGTAAATCCACTAATGCTTCTCCTTGTAATCTGTTTTGCAGGGATTCAGTCCAGGAGATTGTGCTGTAGCAGCTGGCAGAGACTAGGGTCTCTGAAGAGCTCTGATGAAGCACAACAGCTTAGTGGTTTAAGACTAAATGAAAGTATCGAATGATTCCTAAGGAGAAGCTATTAGGTAACAGTTTTTAAACTGACTTTTTTGCTTCCTCTGCAGGGGCTAAGGAAGCAGACATGACTTTTGCATTTTAAAATAATCGACTACTTGATGTTCAAGAGCTCAGCACTTAATTTCAATTTGACCTTCCATTCAGATGAATTTTTCCATCCATTCATCCAGCTGACTGTTCACGGTGTGCTCCATGGGACCGCAGGCTGGCTCAGCAAAGCCCCAGCTGCTTTCAAGGCTTTCTGGAATGCAGAGGTAGCATGGGAACAGGCCCAGAGACAAAAACCTATCGGTAAACTCGTAAGAAAACTGATATTTATTTATTTTCTGGAGAGGTAAAAAAGTTTCCTAATTAGGTCTAGTCTTCATTCAGCCTATATATGTGGTCTTTGAAACAAAGCACTGTTCTGGGGCTTAAAAAAGGCAAGTGTCTCTAAGGTGTTTTCAAACAGCTAGCTACTGGAAGCAGCTTTTGTTCTCCTTGCAAACCTGAATTGTTTAACTAGTTATATCTGTGACATCATTTGCAGGATAGTGTTTATCTCTGCAGCTAAATGCTTAATTAAAAAAAAAGTTTGTTTGTTTGTTTTTTACAGGTGTTAGATTCATCGGAAGAGTCTTGTTTTAAGATTAGGTGATCCTAGGTTCTTGTTCATGGTTTTACAGCCTTGTCTTACTTGCTCACTGTAACAAATTCATAAGCTGTGCACAAGAAAATCAGTTGTTTTCACAATACTCAACTGGAAGCTGCACTTTCCTAATACACCGAAGTCTCTGCTTTTCACTCATGACCTACCTATAACCAAGGTTCTTCCTCCCCTGCCTTTGCTGCTTTCCCCACTGGCAAATTCCAGCTACACAGCCATTTAGCTGAGCATTGCTTAATTACCACACTCTTTTCTTACATGCCTAAGCACTAGAACCAAACTAACTATGAACAAACCTGAAGGAGATTTCAGATAATGTGGAAAAATGTTAAGAACTGCAGTTTGCTCTATACCTTCCTAAAGCAACCAGTGTGGCATGAAGAAAAAGGTGGACTACATAATGAAGTGCTTTCTTCCCCCCTCATGTAATCATTCCCCTTTCTCATTCCCCTTCATGATTCCCTTTTTCTTAATCACACATATGAGAGATTGCCATGAAGACCTTCACCAATGGAACTACATACTCCAGAAACAGTTTTTCCCTCCTTATTTCTTTATCTAAACTGCTAAGCTCTACTCTCACTTACCACTCAAACAACAAATAAATATGGAAACTAGCCAAAGGCAAACTGAGTGCCCAGGTCAGATACAGGATAGAAGGTGAAAAAGGGAAAAGTTAGTATCAGCAGACAAAAGCTTGCTTGAGCTCTGATTTTCAAATTTTGTTTTCAAGAGCCCAGGGCTCATTATGATTCAGTGACTAAAACCTCAGGCTTTTTCTGCACATTGCAGCTAATAAACTGTATTTACTGAAAAATACCTTGCAAATCACGGTTACAAGATGCTTTGCAAACCAATCTAAGTTTTTTCTCTGCATTGTAAAAATTTATTGGAATAGTCTTCAAATCATTGCCATATAGGCAAAAATTTGAATAAAGACTTAAAAGCCGTCTGGCTAAATGAACAGACAGGTAGAAAAACATGCTGCACACTGCCACACTGTTAAAAGTAGTCACTCTCTTAATTGCTTTCCATGAAGGAAGAAGCTGCATGTATTACATATATAGCAGAGCATTTTCAGACACCTATTTCTAGCATTTCAGGACTTTCACTGAAAAATCCATTGGTATTGTAATGTTATCAGGTCTCTCTTAATAGAAGACAAAGCTCTTAAAAGAAAACTGGCTGTGGCATGACACACGCTCTTGGAATGAAACAAAGAGAGGCAAACACTTCTGAAGGCCCTTCTGTATACCACCTAACTATTCAAAATAGAACATGGTGAGAGTGGAAGGATGTTTCAGTTAATTTATGTTTGCAGAGCTACAGACACCACAGGGTCTTACCCCACAACCGGGGTTCAAAAGACATGGACAGAGGCCTCTGTGGCTGTATCACACCTCTAAGAGTGCGAAACATATCTCCAGTAAGACCAAAGCAAAAAAGCCACCCAACCTGGTATTCAGTATAACTGTGCTCTCTTCTCTAAGCACAGTATCCTCCAGGCCTGCTCTGAGGACAATCCAAGCTTAGTGATAAGTCTACATGCATATGTGGACAGCAGACACACACTGGAGAAGAAAGGCAAGAAACTGCCTTCTCCCACCTTCTATTTCTCCCTCTTCTGCAAAGTCCTAGGACCTACAGCAATATAAGCAACACTTCAACAAAAGACACCAGCCTACGGCTTGGCAGATACAAGTTTGGGGTCTGGTTTCTCAGAACATGTGGTCATCGTTTGGTTACATTCAAACTGTGCAATGGAAAATGACATAACAAGAGTCCTCAAGTAGCAGCTAGAGGAAGGCTGGGCCCTCCAGGTGGTGCAAAGCTATACTGAGACAGCCATTTTTGTTCTGAGATACAGCAGCTAGTTAACAACAAGTTCACTGGAACTCAGAGCCTACAAAGCAACTTGCACCAGACTATCCCTGTTATTCACTCTGCCTCTTCACAGCAGACTGCAGAAAGAAAGAATTCTAATGTACCTACTCCAGAGCTCTGGTAGGACCTGTCAGAAGCCAACCAGCTCTGCCTCTGCTTCTGAATTAGCCACCTCAAAGTGTTTGGTGTGGTCAGAGGGCAGTGGTCTTCCAGACTTCTATTCAGAGGACAGACAAATCTTTACTCCCATCTGAGTCCTGTGGCATCTATGTTTCAACTTGAATGAGGTTGGATGGCTGATTCTGAGGTCAGCTTTAAAACCTGACAGTGCACTTGTTTGTTAAGTCAACTCTGTAACACTGTGTCAGCACACTAGTTGTGATACAAATTGCTTAACTGGTCCTTGATGCAAATTACAAGGACATTATTTTATTACCCTTTGATGTCCTTTTAGTATTTATGCTATGACTAAATTGGATAAAAGATTTATTAACATTTAAAGCTATTAGGAAGAAAATGATAATGTGGAGAGAAGGAGAAAATGAAAAAAATCTTGCATCCCATGAATTCGTAAGGATATTGCTGATTAAGAACATTCAATATCCAAATCAACATTTTGTTTACTCCAACTATTTTTAAATGCAGCACTGCACACTCTTTGTAATCTGTGTGTTTCTCAAAACTCTACAGTTACTTTTCAAATCCTACCGTGTTGCAAGTTTATGGCAGACGACACCGGTGTCTGTTATTACTTCACTCAGTCTCAGCTCAAGGTGGACCTTCCCCTGAAACACATCAGAAACACATACAAGTTAGTTTTACACATAGTCAGTCAAACCATTCCAACTTAAACTAAAGCAAGCCAGCTAGTGCAAGTAATTCCAGAAGTACAAAGATTAAGTATCAACTGTGTACCTAAGGTCTTTCAGCTGCCAGAAAATCCAGATTGTAGCCATTTAAGTAAATTTCAATGCATACTTCCTGCCATTATCTTATCTCTGTATGCTTTACCAATTAAAGGATAAGGAGTACCATAAAAATGTTGTGTTGGAGCTTTATTTGTAATTAGCATTTCAAACATTAAGCAAATATCTGCAACACTATCATTGAAAAGCTACCACAGAAGTGCATTATAAACACCTATACGTTTTAAACATTATAAAAATAAAACCAATTAAACAATATAAATTGTGAGACAAGTATCAGTAAAATTATACTGCAGAACCAAAAAAAAAAACCCCACAAAAAACCATTCAACACTATTAGACAGTCTTCATCTCCTTACCATCACACCAACTTTATTATGACTTGGGCTAAGATATTACATATCAAAAGCTGCTGAAGGCAGTTCAAAGCACAGCTTAGGAGTGCAGCAACAATTAAGTAGCACAGACACGCAGAAGTTCAGTTCAAGGTCATTCCCTGGTCCTCTTAGGTTGAGCAGTATAAACTAATGCTGAACTCAGTGCCTGAATACTTGTCCTGAAGAAGCCTATGAGATTGTTTCTTACTGCTACAGTCAATTCTCTTCCCTTTCCAGCATAAGCCCTTTCTCAGTGCCATTCTTTCCACACTACCTTGAATGCACATTTCACACTTTCCTGAACTTCACTCTTTAAACCTCTATCACCTACTAATACCTTCAGTATTCTGACTAAGTAACAGTTTTTCCCATGCCAGGGCTGTAACCTTTCAAGTACAAGTGGCAGATGATACTGGTGTTCATCCAGAAAACTAGGAAGACAGTGTCTCCAATCTGTATAAAAGCCCATGGCTGCAGAGGCATCACAGCAGCTCACTGGCACTTGGAACAGGGAAGGACTCAAATACGTGTGTTAGTTTAAAAACAATACTCCTGCCAGGTGTCTTCTGCCTCATTTTAAACAAAACAATTAAACCCTCCCGCACAACGTAAAACCCAAAGGTGTTGCATTTGGCTGTCAGACTCCTTATGCATCTCTTTCAGCAAGACGTGTATCCTCCTTCACCCTATCAGTGTGTACAAAAGTCAACATCTGTCACTGCCTTCTGAACTGAAGCCTGTCCTCACGCATAAGAGCAGGACTTCTCTGCACAGATGCATAGAAAGCCACTTCTACACCCAGATCTTAAGGACTTAGTACCACTGTAGTGCCCAGTGTACCCACACACAACAAGAGCTAGGCACACAACCAGCTAAGAACTCTAGTTAAGCACTTTGGTTTTCTGCCTTTTGTTTTACTATCTTTTCCCTTACTTTTCACTGTTCTCCCTTCCACTGGTCAAATATTTAATTACAGGAGCTAAACCATTAGACTCTGGAGAACAAAGTTATATTGTGAACAGTTAAAAACCATTGCTGCTATCTTGCATACCACCTTTACTAGAGAAATCAACATTATTACAAGTTTTGAAGAAATTGAGAGATAGGAGCAGAGACCTAGAAACTCCAGAGAAAATATCCCTTTGCAGAAAAACACTAAGGGAAGAAAATGTTTCTATAGAAACATTTATGCTTTTTACTTATTGTAGCTTTCATTTTTCTCTTGTGAAGGCTTTGAAAATGGTCAGCTGCTCAAAAAGTGACTCAAAGCTTCATACAGCAAAACAGAGGTCATGGGATCACTATGACCAGCAGCCTACAACTATTCCCAGAACATCTTCCAATATTTTACTTCCAGTTAAAAACTCAAATACCTTAAAATAAGGCTACAGTTACATATTTGCAGGCTTAATTCAAGGAAAATGTAACTCCTATGTACACAGAATCAGTAAACAGGCAAACATAAGGATTTATCTGAATAAGTTTATTCCTGTGCAATGGCATTAGCTGGGTTTACAAAATACCAGATAACTCATTGTTCAAAGGGAAGACTCGAAAACTGCAATAAATCAGTATCATAAGACCAAAAGTTAATCTATGCAACAAGAAGGTCAACCTATAATGGATTAAAAGTATCACAGAAACAGGGAATTGCCATGATCTTTATTGACAGTTTATAAGAAAGAAATTCATCTTTTTATTATTAAAAGAACTACTGTGATAATAACAAGAGTCTCCAACTGTAGTAGATGTGCAGTTACGGACAAAACTCACAAGAAGGAAAGGTTAGACAATGCAACAGGATTTAAAAAAAAATACTGTCTCTGTTTTACAGCTGAAACAGTGCCTTGATCCTGCTAAGACAAAATCTCTTTTGAAGTCAGGGCCTGAATCCAAGCTCAGTCCTGAGCTTTGAGGTCATAAACCCTTTTTCCCTTCAGCACTTCAAAAAACCTCAGAAAAATCTAGAGGTTTGACAATTCTGAAGTAGAATGTATTAATTACTCAAAACATTTCCATTAAAAAATGTATTTCAGGATGTTCCTAGAAGCAGCTATGCTTATTAGCGTAACCCTCTCATTTAGAAGGATAGAACCTTCTCAAAGAACAAGCTGACAGAGTGCCAATTCAACTGCTGAACACTTCCTTTTCCATAAACTCCATCTGATACAGAGGGTGAGTTCATAGGTTGTACATCCTTCCTAATCACATCTAACATCATATAATGGGGCCAGCCAGCTTCCATTTTTCAGTTATTGATTAAAGAAGCCATCAGTTGAATGAATTTCTAAGGAAGTAGACAGTATTCAAAAGGAAACCAGTAACAAAACTTTTGAAAGGTCTTAGAGAGGAAAAAACAAACTATGTTTGTTAAATATACCCTTTACTACACAGACAGTTACCTGAAAACCAAACTTGAAACTGATCATAAGTTTACAAAGAAAAGAAAAAGCAGACTCAAGGTCCTGGTTTTACAGATAAAGGAAAAGCCTATCTCTAACCACCTCCTTTCTCCTTGGAATGCAGCTGTGAGTTACTGTGGATTGAAACACACTGATAGTACAAAATCTCCTAGAAATGGTAGTTGTCTACTATTAAACCTGCTGGACAAGAGGTTTGTGATCATCCAGCTTTCTACTTCTCACTAGCCTACTCAATTTTGCTGGGAACTTTTCCCTCAAAGGTGTGAGTGCACCTGCATGGAAGTTTTCCAAACATTTATCCCATATGGGGACACTTTTCCCAACACAGCTCAACTCTGCTCATTGCTCAGTTGCATGGAAAGAGGGATTGATTGTGAGTGCTTTTTGGCTTTTCACTCCTCACCCTGCTGGTAAAGAGTTACTGCAGGCAGTCTCACTCTAGCTCCTGGAGTGAGTTGTAGGAGAGGACTAGGCTAAGCAGGTGACATGAACCACAGCCCACTAGTGACCAATGCCAGTATCTTTTTGGAATCTCACATTTAGGACTATGATAGCCCTGGTGCATTGGTTTATTTTATCTTGCTGCAATTTGTCTGGAGAAATGAGCATTAGAAGAACTCAGTGCTGCACACAGACCATTCCAAACTAGGGAACAACTTGAGTTGTTGCTTTCTCAGTCGTCGCAATTTTTATTTCAGGATATAGCAAATGTTATTGGACAGATCCTGTCTACTTTGAAACCCTTTTAGGCAACTTTCTAAGATGTCACCTTCTGGCAATGGCAAAGCTTAAAAGCAAACAATAAAACTGAGCCAAACTCTAAGGGTTCACTAAATGCTGCCCTTGAGGGAGTGGGAAAGGAAAGACCAAGGGTGCAGCTATTACTTTAGGTAAATCCAAATCTGCAGTATTATCAACAGCCTCACATAAGGTCACAGCCTAACAGCAGGTTTGAGAGTAGGAGGAAGAGTTTGTTTGCTGTCTACATTTGCTGCTTGTAACAGCTGCTCCTTCCTTTAGCAGAGGGCAGCAGGCGACTGGGAAAGGTCTAAGGATCATGCTCCAGATCACAGCCTGCCTGCTGGGCCACAGTGCAGCAACAAGAAACTGGAACAAAACCCAGTCTATTGCTGAGGAAAGTGCAACAGCTCTAATGAAGACTGCATGGATTCATAAATGCTAAGTAAAGCAGAACTGATGACTGCTTGCTCTCCTTATGTGCAAACTCATCAGAATTGCTCAATAACTGGCAAACAACTTCACAGGGCACAATGTTAACTTTCCTGTTTCTCTAAAGGGAGAATGCAGCCATGTGGTCAAAATCTTTGATGAGATACAATATGTAGAATAGTGTAAATTAAAGGTTTTAATTTCCCCAGACAAATTGTGTTCTGCAGACACAAAACCCAGGCATGATACTTTAAAACCACGTAAATATTGTTCAGCAGTAGGTGCTCCTTACCACATGCCATGTTACAGACTAGCTATTGAAGAGTAACAGACCAAAACCTGACTGACTGTCTTAGTCCTTTGTGCTGTTAAGTCTCAATGCTCCACTCTTACAGTTATATAGGGAGGAAGTCTTGCCACAAAGCAGGATCTGGTCAATTGCTGGTCTTTTCCTTTATCACAAACATTATTTGCCACTGCTGATGCATGGCTCAGTTGTCTGAAATAATTCTGTCAGTAGGCATTTAGCCTTGAGAATCTCCCCACCCTATCAAAACAGACATTTCAACTCTTTTCAAAATAACCAGAAGATAGAAACCTATTCACAAAATAGACGGTAACACCCATTTATTTCCTGTGTGCGGTAGAAAGCTGATACCAAACTGGGAAACAGCTTCTTTTCACAATTTGCATATACTCATGCTTACAGTAGGTTGTACAAAATGCATCAGTGGTTCATCTTTACACCAGGAGCTTTAAATACTTACACAAAGATAGTAAATATCAGTGTTGGACAGTGGGCATGCAATGCTCTTAACTGTTCAACAGATAATGTAATTCTATCAATCACTGGAGTGAAACAGCCCTATACAGTTGCTCCTAAAGACAATTTGCTCTACCTTGTCTATCTTCAAATAAATATCCTTAAATAACAATTAGCAGAGTCACTGCAGTTCAACATGATTTGTTCTACAAATATAAAGAGCATTGATTTATACAGAACAGGAAATAGGCAAATATGCGAGAGTGTGTGAAAACTTCCACAATATTATGAAGGTAGAGTGAAAAAAAAAAAATAAACACGCTTCCAGCTTCCTTTGCAGTTCTGTGATAAACTTCTTTGTCACACAGGACTGAATGAAGAAGAGCTAATTCAAAAGCTTGTGGTGAAACCCTGGCTCTGACGAACTCGTGGCAAAACCCCAACCCTGGCAATGCCAAGATTTCATTCATGAAGCCTGACACTTGGGATAAAGATTCTGCATTCAATGGGAAGGTGATGACAAAGCAGGAAAGATTTTTTTGAGGAGCACAGAGTGCCCTGGATAGATTCTTCTAGCTAATTCAGAGGCAGCATTTCAGAGCCAGCAGTGATGTCCAGCACAACAAAAGAATTTTAGGTGTGCTCTCCAAACATACCTGTAAGTAATGTTTTCCAATAATGCAGTCTCATACACCACATGACACTCACATCAGCCCATACTCAGGAACAGGCATATTTAATCAAGAATAGTCAAAGGCCTATGTAGGCAAAATGCTAATGTGGTGAACAGAGGAAGAAGGGCTTATGGTGTCTGAAGAAAGTACTTAACATCAGTAAATCTTTTGCACAAAGCTTTGAGTACAGAAGGTTAAAATGTGAGACAATTTGCTTCCTCAGTGTTGGTTATCTGCCCTTCACATGCCTTTTATTTTTTTTAAGTTGATAGCCAAATAGATATGTTTCAGGCACATCAAAGTTCTTACGAGAAGGAAAGGGAAATGAGCAATTTTCAAGTTTTTGTCAAGACTTTTTTTCTTGCCCCAACAATGAGTTTTACAACAATACGACCTTGAGCATGACTGGCTTTGGAAAAGCACTCTGTCATTTAGTACTGAGAACTCAACTGTAAGAGGACATGACCATTTCACATTTGTCAATGCTGTGGAGGAAGTAACTCAAAGCACACTTGAAAAGGGGAACTTTTAAAACAAGAGCCTGCACAGGCAAACATTTCAGAATGATCTAATTCTCCTTACATTTCTCCCCCACTTTGGCATACACAGACTACTGGTTTGGAGTATGCTGGTGTATATCAATATTAATCAGAATATCTCTGGATCTTTAACCACTCCACTGATTACATGCACACAAAGGGTATTCAGGTTGCAAAGCCCAAACTTCACAAAACACACTTGAACTATGAAGTTACTGTGAAAAAAAAATGAAGGGGAAAACTATTCAAAAACAGGAAAGGCCTTTTAAAGATTGCATGTGCACTTGGGCTTAAATTCCGCTGAGAACACATGGACCACTGAGAGCATCTGTCATCTACAGCCCTAGGCAAATATCTGAATCAGTTACTGTTGGGTAAACTTCCTTCTGTGAAGAAAAGGCAAACATTCATGGATCAAAAGAGATGTACACACAACAGCAGGGCAATTTTTGCTTCCAGACCTCAAAAAGTATGAGAATGCAAATCCTGAAAGACGAATGACTAGTAGAATAGAAACAGGTCCCATGGAAAGCGTGCAACATCATACTCTTACAGACTTCAAAGAGATTAGAAAGTTGTCTCTTCTGCTGCTAGTACCTCCCTTCTAGCTGAAGCTGCTTGATTGTTCATAGTCTATTTCAATACAGAAGTTAAACCATTTTCAGTAATGGCTTAATTCCTGCTTTATTTCTCACTGAAATGTTTGGGCTATTGTACTGTCAGACACTGGGTGTTTAGCTCTGGGCACAGTAGCATCCCACTGAGGAAGAGACAGGCTCCCTCAGAAGATGGGAACTTAAAATTCCTTAAACTAATCGTGCACAAACCCACCTGGTTATAGCTTCATACTTTCAGAACAAGTTTTCCAGTCTGGAAAGTTAAGCCATAAATTATGCATTAATGGCTGCTGTCAACTTTTATTCTGCACTCTGTATAATAAAACTTCCTGATCACATTTAATTTTTTAGTCTATATTTAAAAAGAAAATATTCACATATCATGTCATTTCATATTGTATGCCAAACACAAATACAGTTTTGCTGGAGTTTCATAATTTGTTCTCCACAGAGTTGCTCAAACTTAAGCACCTAGACCACATCTGTTATTTCGTCACCCAGCTGTATCTAAACAGCATTCAGGACAAGACTAGACTATGCAATGAGCCATTTTCAAACTAGTGAGAGCAAAACAAGCCAGTAAAATGTGGGGGCATTGATGAACAGAATAAAAGCCTGTCAGCCTCAAAGGGCAGTTACAGTCCATTACTGAATGACAAAGCACTGTGTTGGGACAGTTACTGTTGCCTAATGAAGGGAAATTCAAAAGCACCTGATGATGATGATTATCCCAAATAGGCAGGTTTGCAAGACCAAAGACAAACCAAAACCACAAAGGGCATGCAGGTGGTAATGCCTGATCTGCATCTGTGGGCTAAGCAGCTGCACAGTCCCACCTGTGCTGCTCACGTGAGACTAAACAGCATCAGAGGTGCTGAGGTCACCGGCCTCTTAGCAGGCACTTAGCCTAGACAGAAAATGCCCTCATTTTTATCTCAAGATGAGCAATCATGCCAGACTCCTTTACTTGCTGTCAAGCAATAAACAGAGGTGGCATTAAACCATCTGTGTAGTCTGTCAGTTAACGCACTCCTTCTGTCAGTAACATCCTTACCTGCAATAAAATTTATGAAGTCAATCTCATTCCTGACAATACAAAGCACCTTTATAAGACAGCAAGTATCAGCAATGTTGTAAAACCATGAAACTGAATTAAAAAAGTCTTGAGCTAAATACCTCAGGAGCAATGTTTAACGCGGTTATATGACATTAACACTTACTTATTGATTTTTTAAATGTAAAGAAACTCACACAAGTGAAGTACAAACCATGTTGAACAAAACTTTAAATTCTACTCATTAAACCTCAGATAGCTAAAAGCATCAGTTCTTACATGGCAAATATTATTATCCATAATTTCAAATCAGTCTTTCTGTTCTGAAAAACAAGGCTAAATATGTCTCAGAATTGGGCCACAAGAACCCTGGCATCCGATGTCACTAATATTTCAACAATCTATTGTTTTTAAGCTGGTTTTGAGTTTCTGAATGTGCTAACTGGTCTGCTTAAAACCTGAATATTTTCAGGCTTTGTACACAGTAAAGTCCTACACAGCATATCACTGTCACCCAGTTTCTTTGACATCATGGCCTACTGAATTAGAAAGAATTAGAAACCTGGTCTCTTTTTTTTTCATTCCTCACTCTGATTGTATGACCTCAAGCAAGTCACGTTCTGCCTGACATTTATTCTCACTGTATTCCAAGTGTTGGAGTGACAGTAGCTTACCTCAATACGGTGCTGTGATGCATAACTAAATAGTCATGAAGTGCTCTACAACATGGAAAACAGTATTAAGGCCACTGGCTGACAAAAACAGAGGATGCATGAGTTCCCTGGCACACAGCTCAACGTTTAATCCACTAGATTATACGGCAAATGGGAACAACTGCTAGAATGATAAAACTGATACTGGTAAAACTGCTTTTGTACTACTAGTATTTGCATGATTCACTGCAAATTTCAATTCATGAAAAATGTCTCAAACTATTTTCCTTAAAACTGCACAAAACCTGAGTAATGCTGCATAAATACCTACCATAAACACAAGTATTCCTTGTTTCTCTTATAAATGAAGAAGTGTTTAGAAAAACAACTGAGATACTGCAAATGTAAAAACATACAAAAGTACTTAATTTGGCTACTTTCACTTGCATAAGAATTCATACGAAACATTTACAAATTTGCTTCCGGTATCATGGAAGAACAAAGCCCTCTTGCAGACTCCTTAACATAAAAAGCAAAGAATATTTAAGTAAATGGATAAAATCAGAGAACTGTTCATATTTACATAGTTGTAATAAATGCTTATCATGGAGCCCAGAAACAGCTTTTAACAGTCAGGCTCTTGTAAAGATACAAACAGCAGTAGTGATAAACTGTACAAACAATTACAGAGAACATCCTTTCCAGCAAATATTGTGCTCCTCGTCCCTCCAAAAGCTAAAGCTGCCTGCAAACCTTTCTGAGTTCACAGCTTACATTACCAATGCTGTCCTAGAAAGCACCCTGGTCTAAAAAGCTTCCACAAGCTCACTCTGTAAATATTGTAACAAAATAAACAATGCAGAAGCTTATCCAAATATTGGCCTTCTTCCACTGATAAATTACAAAGGGAAAGTTTTCTTATTCTATAGGAAATAAACACTAAATCTACAGTTCTAAAGGCACTGTCATAAGAGGCTTTGGGTTAAGAAGGAGGGTGAACAGAGCAAACAGAATAGATCTCAAAGTTAAAAGGCTGTTAAAAGCCTTTCCATCACCAGTGACATTGAAATGTGGCATTAAAGAAGATCAATATTTTTCAAGAGAAAGTCACAGGCTGAACAGGCTGTCATGAGGCTTTCTTTGTATCACATGCACAACAGTGTATCATTTGTCTCTCCAAATAAAAACCTAACCTTGAATGTGTTTTCACATCCACTTCACCACACATAACCACACTACATGTTGGAATGTGTGTCATTTTCCAACCTGGCATGTGCAGACCTGCATGCACACTGAAAAGCCAAGACACCGTATCCAACCCTACACAGGGCAGTACCCAAGCAGCATTTCCCCTTGCATTTATTTAAGACTTTTGCACAGGTCAGACATTCACGTCTGTGGCCTCCTAAGCAAATATTGTGGTTCAAAAGTGATCTGTAATATACACTTACAGGAAAAAAAAAAAAAGTAACTGGCTTGGTATCCTGTTACATCATTTTAATTTCTTGCTTTGTTCCAATGACTGTTTTCACAAGGCCTAATATCATAATAGAAAATAGAATCCGCTTGAACAGAGGTTAAGTACAAAAAAAGAGAGGAGTCTTGCTGTATACAAAAATCTGCAAAGTACTAAACCCCAAATGGAGCTGAAGCAATACAATTATCAGCATTCCCACTGTTTGGAACATGACCTAGAAATCTGGCAAGGAGTGGTTTTTTATGTCACATGTACTTGTTGCAATTCCTGTGACAACATAAGTATTTAACACAGTACCTGAAAATACTACTTTCAAGATGGTTCCACTCCCTGAGGAATCAACAGTTATTTATAGGGCCTGAAGTTATTTGATACTTGAGATAAGCACACCCCTCCTTGAATCAGTGACCCTGATAGTTCACGAAGTTTCAATTATTCCTGTAGGCAGAATCCTGGCCCCCATTGATTTATGCACACTTGTAATTCACCCCGCAGTTATCACCAAAACTAAACCATACTGATGGGCAACACTTCCTTTTTGTAGAGAAACAACACATTTGTCCTAGAGCTACGAAACCCATAAAGCTGCCCTGACCTTGTTACAAATACTCCTTTGCCGAGATACTTCCTTAACAATCTCACCTGTACTTCTGAATCAGCATCAACATGCTGTAGTTGAAACCAGGTGTCTCTGTTATGATACTTTTGAAGATCTTCTTTCTGTATAGCTACCTTTCCTGGAAATAAAACAAAACAGAAGCATAGTTTAAGACACATTGTAGCTCCCCAAAAGTATATTTCCATCAAAACCAAGTTTTAAAACAATGATTTAAGGACTGTCCTATTCAAGAAAGGCTTTAGAGCAAGGAAAGAATTTTTTGAGGCATCCTCCTTTACACGGTATATAATGATGAGCCCAGTACTAATGACAGTACAATTCTGATAAGCATCTTTTTCCACTTCATATTGTGAATTTCAAATTCCTAATATCATACCTAATAGAGTGAAGCACTGGGCCCTGCAGACAAGTTTGTAAGTATGCTTATTGTAAAAACGTCATTCTTATTTCTTTGACATGCAATTAAACTTGTGGGAAGAAAGCTTGGAAACTGTTGGAGAGAGATTTTTGAGGTAGATGTCCATAACAATCCCAAAACGAAGTTCCATGCATGCGTTATTGCTAACAATATTTTAGGATGAGGCTTTTCCCTACATAGTTTTGTAGGAGAAGGGCAACAACAAGCGATGTCAAGTCACAACAGATTCCCAGATCTGCACCTTGAGGCCCTGTTGACTCACGTCCCTCACTCAAATCTTTTAAGAGTTCGCATTCTGCAACACAGATCACCCAAGTACTACCCCTGACTGTAGAGAGAAAAAAACCAAACCACTCCAAAAAACACTGTAGACCTTTCACTCTCACCTTTTTTCACCACTCTTATCCCTATCAAATTATCTGTTTTGGTAGTGAGGCCACAGTGAGGGTACTGCCACATGAGGGTAACAGCAGCCTGTTCCATGCTGTGAACTAATGTATATGAATGCCAAGGACTTGTATATATGTAGAGTGGAAACTTCTGTCTTGCCCAGTCTCTCTCAGGCATTATGTAAAGCCCTCTCTGAGGGGCAATGAAACTTCTTCCAAGTGTCTTTCTTTGTATACACAAAGCTGAGTGTGGCATGCCTCAGGAGCACGTGATCCTCAGAAAGCAGCTTTGGGTTGGGTGGTTCCCCAGGCACTGAGCAAAGCAGCGCGTTCAAAATGAAAGAATCCAGGACAGTCAGAGACATCAACAAGGCTCGAGAAAGCTGGGTTTTGGCAATGTGGTTTGGTAGCAGACTTTCGCTGCTAGAGTGAGTTGCTCACATACAATTTGCAACCACTATTTCGCTACAAAAACACACACTTTTTTTTAACCAAATACCGTTGGATAAAAAGTCACAAACAGATACAGTCCTAGTGGGAAAGAGACTTCCAAAGCTTCCTAAATTCATGCAGCTTGACTAGACATCATTAATACCTTACCTCAGAAAATGTTAACAGAACACATTTACAAAGAAAATAAATTTAAAAAATAAAACAAACAAACAAAAAACCCAAACAAAAACCCACACACAATGGAAGACTACAGAAATGACAAACACAAAGCATTTTGCCTTCTGAAATCTAAAAGCTTATGGAAGTCTCAGCAGCAAGTTGTTACACACCAGCATTCCCTCAATTTATGGCCTTTTCCTTTAGCTGTTGCTGGATGGCTTCACCCAGCCCTCCCGTTTGCTGGGCTGCTTCTCATACCATGCTGCAGCTGCTGCTGCATTCTTCTGTCGGGTTGCTTCGGTGAGAGTTTCCAGATTTCCAGTCCCAGTTTCTAAAGTACTCTGCCATCCTTCTGAGGCTGCCCTCCCTAGTATCTGCCAGGATTTCTGCTCTAGCTTCAGCAGAACTTCTGACCCAATACTCCCAAGTTTTGCTCATTCTGCCCTCAGCACCCTCCTACTCCTGGTTTGTCCTTTAGAGATTACCAGATCCATCTCCTGTCAAACACTTAACTAGAGATTAACATGGTAGATTCATTACCAGCCTCTTTATTGGTTATGCAGAGCAAGTGACTTGAAACTTCTTAGGAAAGCAGTAATTACACAAACCTACGAAATAATACGGCAGAAAGAGTAAATAAGACATCTGAACTGTGCTGAACAGGAGACACCAAGTTATGCTGCTGAGAATCTATGTGATGACATCTGTGTTTTGGTTTGTGGGGAACCTAGTTTCTCTAAAACACTTTGAGAGAAATGCATCTGAATGCATGACCTTCCAATAATTGCTTTGGACTTCACTTGAAATTGTTTACTTTCACTGCTTGCTATCCTCACTGCACCCTTTAATCTCTTGCAGAAATCCTCTCCAGCCGACTGCTGTGTTGCATGCGCTTGCCAAACACCCGCATCAGTCTCATTCACAGGCACCTCCCATGCAGGGAGTGTCCTTGCAGAGAACTCAAGGAGGGTGCAATATCTGCACCTGTACATAACATAAATGGTGTGATCACTCCCTTTCAGCAGGGAGTTCCACTGCTCTCAGACAAGGGTGGCAGGATAACCCAGATGGGTCTGACCACAAAGTCGATACATAACTGCAGCACAAAATGTTCACAGGTAATGGCACATGCCTCCCCCTTCGAGGAGGTTAACATGGTGTTACAACTGTTTGGATTAGGAAACTGTTCGAACAGCACTGCTTGCTCTGCACACAAGCAAGTCATATTAATGACTGAAACTTATTGACTGGGCTGGCTATAATCCAGGGTGCTCCACTGCATACCAAATGATTCACAAAGGAGAAAAGTCTACTAGGGAGGAAAAAAAAAAAAAACAAACAAAAAACCCCCACACCACAACAACAAAGGGAAGGGACAGTAAAAAAGGGCCTACACTTTGGTCACTCTAAACATATACAAAGATACAGTACTGACAGTGCACAGTGTCTGATCTGGCCTATTAAATAGCTCTCTGTGTACAGGAGCGTCCCTCACAATTTCTGTTATTAACTCCTCACCTGCACCAGCCAAGTCCATGTGCCCCTCCAGACCATATGCCTCTTCCTCCTCACCAGATCAGCATAAGCCACAGTGTAGGTGCTGAGCAGAGTCAAGTCCTTGCCCTGCTGTACACGGTTACTGCTCTGCCACTGGCTGGCCCACATCCAACCTGGCTCAAACAACTTGTAGCCTCACCAGAACTAGGTTAAATCCAGGACAATAATTACAAGCTCTTGGCACCTGTCATTTGACCTGACACTACACAATAAGGACCTCTAATTCTGCTTGAAGATAAACCCGACACAAGAGGTCAGAAAGGTTTACCACCATTCATTTACAGAACGTTTTCCTCTTTGTGGTTCTTCAGCGTGCTCCCAAACGTGAGCCCATTGTCTTGCATTCTTTCTCAAGACTTGGGTGGCTTCCAGACAGCATTGAGAAACTCTAAATGTTGCACCTGAGGCACCCAGCCACTCCTGCTGGTTTCCTCAGAGCCGCCCCAGGCTGCAGAGTCTGTGTTTGTTTAAGCCTTTAGAAATGGTATGAGAGGAGGCAGGAAACAGCAGAGCATGTTGAACAGTATGTGGTGTAATTTCAAAACTTGGTTAAGTTACATTTTTAAAAGTCAGATTCTCTGCAGTAAGACCAGCAATGAAAGCATTGTTCTCATCTGAACTAATTTCTTTCTGAAGCCTGACACTCACCAGACCTCAGAATGGAGGAGAGTAGTAAAATCTCAGACAGTCTTGTATGTTTTTCACCCATATGGTAGCAATTTTCCTATGTGCCCCCACTTCAGACTGAACAGATCTTCACTAGCACATTTAAATCCTAAGCCCTGTGTTCAAAACAAAGATGCAATATGCCACACCTGACTCCTTCCTTCTGTGAACCTCTCTTTAGGGAAAAAACAATATACCAATATACCCATTACTTGAGCAGCCAGCTCAGGGATGAGTGAATTTATTACCTACTCTTGATGGTCTTAAGGGTGCAAAACACACTTTACAATCCATGGTACCAACTGATTTAAGAGCTTCCCACTTTCCCCACCCATGCACCCCTGTCCTCTGAGCAGGCTGTACTGAAACCGTTGAAATTGAGGGAATCTAAAAAACACCAAACAATGAAAATAAACATTCTGTGGGAAGAGAAGGGAATAAGAAAGAAGTTTCTGGGGTCACAACATGTGGGTAGTGATGGCATTTTTAACACACAGGTCATTTCAACTGCCCTGTTTTACAGCTTCCTCACTCAAGAGTCACATTAACATAGCTAGGAGACAGAAGATGGTAGAAGGTCAATAATTTGGGCACAGAGGCAGAAATATGCAACAGAGAAGGGTAGGAATTTCTGGCTACATGCTTGGGAAAGTGCTTGTGGAAGCACTGCACCCTCAATGCCCAGCCCTCCACTGGCTTCAAAAACTTTTCCAAGGCAAGTCGACGCAGCCCATTAACTTGTCCCTGGACATGCCCGTGCTTGTTAATTCAGGGTCAACATCACCATACACAGACTAATAGAGTTGATAATTTGGCTCAGGCATTCTCCATCCATACACAACTACCTTCTACCTGGATTACCTGTTGGTGACAAAAGGCTTAGGCATCAACTAAAGGATTATATCCCACCTTTTAATAACTATTTGCCAGTTTGCAGCTAAGCTACATTTATGACATATGCTAGACTAGTAGAAGATTCCTTTACTGAAAAAGAAGTCAAGACAGCAATAGGACAGGAGTTCATCATTTTAAGAGGGCACAAGGCCCCATCTGAAAAGTGATCCAACAGTTACTTTACAGAAGTCTAAAACCAGAGCATTTCAGGAGCTCTTGATCTTATCTTTATCTTGGAATACCAGCACAGTGAAAACAACAGAACTTTGCATATTGCTGCCAACTGAGCTTGAACAATATAATGTAATATTTTTTTATTACAACATCCACCATTAACAATGGCTGCAGTACAGTTAATTTATAGCAAAGGGTTAGGTCTGAGTCACACATTAAAAGGCCCCAAACGCCTAATTAATTCAGTCTTCTTTCAGCTCTGAACAGAGACTACTTTGTCTCCTATATGCTGCAACATTAGGCAATAAGATAGCCTGCAAGCTAGTTCAGAAGTTGCTTTATGTTAGCATGTTAAGTGCACAAATAGACTATATCAGTGAATTCATTTAAAAATCACTGACATGAAGATGCACAAAGTCCCTTTCAATAGCTGGAAAGACTAAGAACAAATCAGAATCGATTTTAATCAACATTTTAGGCCGTGAGAGCCTTATGAAACTTTAATCACCTTGGAAACATGAAGCACCAATGCTACTCCAGCCTACCTAGAATTTTATAGTTATCCATATGAAAAGTGATTTCTCATCAAAGAAAAGTACAGAAACTTTGCAAGACAAGAAGGGCTACATGCTCACCTCATTCAAGAACAGAACAAATTCACTCACCTCTCCCATAATATGAAACAAGCAAACTCCCTATTTAAGGATTACAAAAATAAGTATGAGAATTTGGGGCAACATAAGGCTTCAGAGCCTTAGAAGCAGCAGAATGGTTCCTTCCCAGCTCCTGTGCAGTGCACCATGAAGCACAAGCACTATCAGGCCATCTGCTAACATGGGTAAGAATTTAGTAGCAATAACAGCAGAATACTTCCAGCACAGCAACAGTGCATCCTACACACAGTACTGAGGTACAGAATATGCAAGACCCCAGTTTTGGTTGTTTTGTTTTGTTTTGTTTTTTTTAAACTAGTCCAAATATGAGTATCACCTATAAAATCCCTTCCTATTAAAAAAAAAAAAAACAAACAAAAAAACTCACAAAAAAGACCCAAACAAAAAAAGCCCTATCCAACCACACCTGTTGTATCAACTCTCTGCCAGTTACTCTCTGAGTTATTAAAGTGTTCATACATTTAATACACTGGGTATAGCCCATGTTTGGTTGTAGTGGGAGAGCAGTCCTAAACTCTAGGCTTGCAGTCACTGTTGTCTGCCTTAGAGTAAGCACCAAGCCCCTGATCATGCTGCCTGCACTGAACAACTCTCTCTTTTCATTCCCTGTATCACCAGCTCTTTCCAGGTACTGCACCACACCTGCTTCCACAGTCCCAGTCTTTACTTAGTTCAAGTAAGGCATAAACCAGACAGAGATTCCTTAATATCTGCTAGTGCTGAGACAAGTTAAGTACTGCAGAAAACACAGAAAGCTCAAAATACAGTACTCAGAGGTAAGCTGGGACAACGGATCTGTGGTGATACTCTACGTACAGACCATATTAACACTTGTCATTAGGTAAGGAGGAAGGTTGCAGAAAAGGACAGTTGAGGATCTAGCACATTATGTTCAGTAGTTTTCTTTATAACATGTGTACTTGTAGGACAAAGAAGAAAATATATCACTTTTTGAAAGCTCAACTTTGTTTTCCTGCTCTTGTGATCACCTGTTATGTTAAAAGGTCTTCTGAGTGTATTCTAACAACTTATTTTATGTAGAAAGTATTTATTTTAGACTCTTTATGCAACTATAGAGAATCACCTCAGGGTAATTCTAGTTTATAGCTTCTTTAGAGTTGTCATTGTGGGACAGTCATCCATTTCCTCTATTTCCTTAGTAGCTATATTTATACCATACTGAGGAGCTGTATTATTCCCATGTCATCCAACAGTACATTACGGAAACAGTAAAAACCACGTTGTGACTGCTGCCTAAACCATGGTCAAGGTAGAAGAAACAGAGTAACACAATTTTCTATTAAAATCTTGATTTCTGCTTCATGCTGTATCAAAAGATCTTTCCTGTACTTAGCTAGCAAGAAGCATAGTTCAGCAGAGATGATTCTTTTTCATTTTTTTCTTTGAAATCAATAATCAAAAGGTGATGCCTCAGCTGCATTTGGTAACAGTTACCTAATAGCAGGAGATGGCTTGCTTTGATGTTTGGTAATAAATGGTGGCAACTCTACAAACACACCTCCTCAGCTTTTGAAGTAGCCATTAACAAAGGCGCCTCAAACAACTTTCAATTCCAAGGTGCTTTCACTCTCAGAGAGTTTCCAAGAACTGTGATTTGGATTCATCTGCTTTAGTCCAGAGTAGCTAAGTTTAACTACCTCTGAAGGCAAATTTGTTTTATTGCCTTACTTTGCTTCACCTCAACTAGGATTCAACTAGGAAGACAATTACAACCTGCCAGCATACAAGGGCCACAAGAGTTTCAATTTGTTGTAGAACACAATAACTTCTACAAAGCTGACTTACAGTAGTTATAGTAAATGTAATTAACAGAACCACTCACTAGTCTTCTCCCCGCTGGCTTTCTGCTCGTTCACTGAAAAGCTTCGGCATTTCATATCTGTGTTTTATTCAGCACCATTCCATCTCCAACAGCATGGCAACCAAGCCTCCTCTCAGGAGTACCATAAACTTTCAAAGAAAAGTTCTTACTCCTCAGTGCAATACAGGGACAGTGTAGCACTTTTTTCCCCTCAGAACTTCACAGGGGGTGCATTTTGTTCTTTTCAGTTCCTGCTTAACGCAGATGTTATGCAAGTCAGTTTCATGCATCTGTTACCAAAACAAATGAAGTGCTGGGGTGAAAAAACCACACTGATTTAAGAAGAGGATAAATAATTGTGTACTTGTCACCTAAAGGGCAAATGATATTAACTAATCTCTCACCGCAGTGCTAAGTGACTTGGTGTGGCACATTTCCTGTTTTTTAACCGATCTGTATGTTTAAGGTCACAGCCTGGCAGCCTGAGCTGTTCATTACACACCTACGAGAACACCAGCTTGGGGCACAGCACAGAGATGGTTTGCTGCATTAAATCTAGCTCTATTATTAAGGGTGCCAGTTTTTTGGCACAGCTTGTCTCATTCAACGTGTCTAAAAAGCTGATAAATATCAAAATAATTATTAAAGAGCATACATTTACATTTGCCTGATGTAGGAGCACTACTATTCTAATATTCCTTCTACTGCATCCAGCCAGAGGTATCTTTTTTCCCCACTATTACTGAAGCAGTATCAATTGACAGTTTTTCAAGTTAGCCCCATCTCCTCAATGTTTTTCTCATTGCAACAACTAGATGGAAAATAGCTATTCTATAAACACATGTTCCAGCAAACTGGTCTACTACTATTACATCATTCAGGAACAAACACATTTTAAATTATGTTTACCATTACTTTCAGTAGTACATTTCCTACTCAAAGCATCTCAACATACTGTAACAGTATATAAACTCTAGCCAGTAACAGTCAAGACAGACAATATCAATTAAACAACTTAAGATTAGTTTACTTTCACAGTAACTGTCTATTTGCTACATTTTATATAAAAAGGACAAAAATATTTCAGATCCACCAAGCTCTGCATTTTTTTCATTATATTTGCATTTCAACCAGCGTCCAAGATTCTTCCAAGACACAGCTGTTCAAGAGTTGTATCTGTTTAGCTAACAAAATCCTAGATGACTTTGCAATTTCAATTAAGAAAATGCAAACGTAATAAACAAACATGCAAACTCAAAAGATATCTTTATCTGCACAATCCTCCCATCCTGTATGCCAAAATACTACAGTGTGTCCCAAAACATATCTGCTACACATATGTTCCAGTTTCTGACTCTGGCTCTCCTCGGAAGTTTACGTCAGAGGTTTCAGAGGGTTCTTATTTTTCATTTTCTCGCTCCCACACCTTCCGCTTTTGGTGGCTTAAGCATTCTCATCTGTCACACACCAAGTTGCATTTCGGAAGTTTAAGAACTTACCATCACAAACTTTATATTTGAATAAATAAAACGGTGCCTACTCTGAGCTCCAGTCACCCTGGAAGTCAGTATTATATCACCAAGACAGAATTCTGGAAATACTAAATAGTGAATCAAAAGGAACTCCGCTAACCACCCATCTTCAAAAGATAGCTACTTGTCAAATGCTCACAATTTTGATCCATACGCACTCTGTTCTCTCTGTTTTGAGACCCCTTCAAAGCCAGCCAGACAAACAATGTAAAGACATGCTCAAACATACCAGATTATATATACACAGGTAAATTCACAAGCTCAGTAATGTATCAACTTAAAATTAGTCTCCTGGATGGAAGACAAAATCCCCAACTCCCTTCTCTCAGAAACGTTGTAGCTGGATGAGCATGGGTAACCGCGTTTTCTTCAACAGAAGCATTTCATGATGACCTAATATAACAAGAGATCTCTGAAATGCAAATAAAGGGCCCTTAATTGCAGACTTTGGTGGTTCAGTGGAAAAGAGCTTGCTCTAGCACTACTCTGACCAAACTTTTTCAGTAGGAACTTCTTCTAAACCTCCCTTGCTCAAGCCTCTTCAAGAAAAGGTTTGAGTCTTAAGACTGAGCTGAAGATACACACAAAGCAGCTATTCAAGTACTACAGTTTTGTTCCAATGAAAGAGTTCCCTTTCTCAAAAAAAATCTCCACTGCTGAGCTTTGCTGCTGCTGAATCCTGTTCAAGAGGAACTACTGAAAATAACCATATGCAGTTACTCCAGAGCACTATTCTCTCTCCAGAACATTTTCCTATTATAAGCAGAACTTACAGAGTAGTATCAAACTGACAAAATTCTGGATTTTTTTCTTCTCTCCATTGCTATTTATCACACTTCCACATCTTCAAAATGCTTTTCAAAACATGGCTGCAACAAGGAGGAAGGTGAACAGACAGAGGAAGAGAGGGGAAACAAGACTGCAATAGCTAATATGGACTGTAAAGTCTCAATGTAGACAAGTAACACCTGAGTTCTGACTTTCAGTGCTACATCAACAATGACACAAAGCTGTGTGGTGGGGCTGACACACTGTAGGGAAGGAATGGCATCCAGGTGGATCTGGACAGGCGTGAGAGGTGGGATTGTGAGAAGCTCATAAAGCTCAACAAGGCCAAATACAAGGTCCTGCACCTGGGTCTGGACAATCCCAAGCACAAATACAGGCTGGGTAGAGAATGGATTCAGGACAGCCCTGAAATGAAAAACTTTGGGATGTTGGCGGACAAGAAGCTCAACACGACCTGTCAATGTGCACTTGAAGCCCAGAAAGTCAGCTCTATCATTGGGTTGCATCAAAAGCAGCGTGACCAGCAGGTCGAGGGAGGAGATTCTGCCCCTCTACTCTGCACTCATGAGACCCCCCCTGAAGTCCTGCATCCAGATCTGAGTCCCCCCAACACAAGAAAGATGTGGACCTGCTGGGATGAGTCCAGAGGAGGTCACTAAGTTGATTACAGGATTGGAGCACCTCTTCTATCAAGACAGGCTGAGATAATTGGGTTGCTCAGCCTGGAGAAGGCTCCAAGGAGATCTCATAGCAGCCTTCTACTACCGAAAGGGGGTTGACAAGAAAGTTGACAAGAGGGACTTTTTATAGGGCATTTAATGAAAGGACAAGGGGGAATGGCCTTAAGCTGAAAGAGGGTAGGTTTAGAGTAGATATTAGGAAGGAATTCTTTACTGTGAGGGGGCTGAGGCACTGGAACAGGTTGCCCAAAGAAGCTGTGGATGCCCCATCCCTGGAAGCGTTCAATGCCAAGTTGGATGGAGCTCTGAGCAACCTGGTCTGGTGTAAACTGTCCACTTCACTGTGTTTCAACCAAGGTAGTTGAAACTAGATGACCTTTAAGGTTTCTTTTAACCTAGGCCAGTCCACGATGCTAGCATAAGTATTGTAACATAGCAATTTGCCTTCCTATGGATTCTGCAAGACATACAAAAGTTAATGTTGCATTTTCCTGAAGAGGTAGTGAAAAACAGAAACCTGATCAATCATTCAAGCATGCAAACAAAAGTCTTTTTATATTTTCTTCAAGTTCTTCTTTTCATAAACTGCTCCCAGTACCTTTAAGATTACTCTAGCTGCTCCTGAAAGTTTGATTATTAAAACGTGAGCTTAGGAAACACTGAGAAAATGAAACAATTTTCACTTCACTATCTGCAATTTCATGTGTCTGACTTGTATCAAGTGTTCAGAGACCCTTGATGCAAGTGAGGGAGTAAATAAAGCCCGGAGCAAGAAAAGTCCCAGTCCATGGCCTGTTGATGGGTCACTGCAGCTGCTGAAAACTGGTGACACACAGGAGATCAGACAATTTCAAAAAATGAAAAACTCATCAGTTGAAAGAAGGAAGATGTTACTTTGACAGTACAGAGGAAACTAGAGATTAGAGAGACCAAAAAGCTTTCCAAAAGCTCACTCAACAAGCAGAAACTGACCCCCTCCTGCCCAGGATGCCTGATACTACAGACACATGAGTTCACTTATGGACATAAAGAGAACAATGACCCAGTTTCCCAGCTCATATGTAAAACAATAATTAAAGAAAAACTTGTGACTGCATTATGAGCTATTGTAACGTAAAGATACATAGAGATCTGCACCATCACCCCATGCAGTTTAACATAATACATTTTATAGCATTACACAACCTGTTGCTCAACATCGGACAACTTCCTCGCTACAGGCTCTATCAACACACATCTCACTGACTGCTACAGCCACGTTATACTCAAATTAGATAAACAGTAGTCATACATGACTTACTTCAAAGGAGATAAAAAATTGGAAAAAAAAAATCCAAACTCTTAAAGTGACTTAAACTCAAAAATGTTTCCCTCAATAACAATTAGACTTTTACAAGGTTTTTATCCCCAAAGAGATAAATGGAGTGTCATGCAATTTGCTGCAGGTGAAATGCATACCAAATAATATCTGGAAAAGCTAAAATCTTACTGATGTCAAAAAGGCACTGGAAGTCTTAGAGCTACTCTGTACGTGATAGTTTGCTCTGATACTCTCCACAATATTCTATCATCATACTGGGGGTACCTATGGGCAGTAGCTATTACTCTGCCTGTCATTAAGGTAATCACAGTCTAACAATACTGCATGCAGGTAAGTGTAACAATCCCAGGAAAACTGCAAGACTAAAGACCTTGCATTTAGGGGAAAAAAAAAAATGCACTAACAAATGATGTTGTCGACATTTAAACAATGCAATCAGTTAAACTACAATCTACATCTACTATCACAACAGACAGCACTTATCTCCCAACTTTTTAATATATAATATGTAATACTGAAGGCACTTTTGTCAACTGACAAAAAGGACAATACTGAGCAGTACCTACCACTGTCATCATAAGTCCTATCAAGACTCCCAACTCATAAGACTACGTATGATCTAACAGAGAATCAGGCTGAAAAGAAAGTAATAATTTATGAACACATACCTATAATGGAATCCCTTCGAAAAACATCTCTGTCAAAAATATAAAATGACAGATGGCGAAAGGTCCGAGGAATTTCACAGTAAAAGTCTTCTCCATAGAAGGGGCTGAGTAAACAAAAAAAAAACAACATACACAAACACACACACACACACAAAAAAAAAAAAAAGAAAATACATTAGTGTTGGTGAGGAGCCAGTGTGTTTACACCTACAATATCACTCTGGGTTGCGACAGCCTTTCCCACCAGTGAATGTGCACCTTCAGGCACTGTTCCACTTGGACTCTTCCTAAATATCTTAAATGCCCATAGAACAAGATTTCTGTGTAAAAAAAGAAGAAGATACTTCTTTCTATCCGGAAAATAAGTGTCCCTTAACAAAGGGGGCAGAGACTACATTATTTGTTAACATACAGTGCCTTTAAGGGTAGAGAGACACCAGCTGCCACACAATGCCTACAGCAGACCATTACGATACAGATCACATATGAACAGGATGAGAAAACTACAGCATGGTTCATGGCATATATATATATATTTTTTTAAGCATTTAGTATATTTAAAATAAAATAGTCATATTCAGTCAACTGATGGTAACTAAGCCTTGGAGTTGTCACCATGCTTGTTACCTCGTAGCACTGAATACCTATTTTTGCATAGTGGAATTGTATAGAGTAAATTTCTTTACAGTAAGACCTGATTTTTTAAAAAAATGAATACTATCTCAGCATGAAAAGCTCTTTAGGGACCTAAGGGGCTTTCTTTGTATCCTACCAATTTAAATGGGGGGAAAAAAGTAACTCAGACACCTGACAGCAACCCTTCCAGCTTCTCTCCATTCAATTATATGGTTAAGGATTTTTACTCCTCAGAACTATATGCATATATCAACATTATTTATTCATTGACAGGTCTACCATTTTAACAGACCTTTCATTTCAAGTCACTCATGCTTCAGTAGGTCTAAATGAGTAAATGCAATTTGAGTCACATGGACAAATACAGCAAGCATTGCAGATGTAGACTTAAAAAACTCCAACAGGCCAAAAGCCAACAAGTTATTTCTTCCCGTCTTAAACACAGGCATCCTTATTATCTTGGTTAAGCTCAAAAATAAGATAGAATAGTAGCTTTAACCATTATTAAAGGCTTTTTATGTCAGAAAATTAGATATGCAAAAATTATTATCACTATTATTATTATTAATTCCTTAGATTAACTTTAAATTTTTCAGAATTTTGTCAGGAAAGGTAATTCCCCCAGTTTCTTTCAGGATTTTGCTTGCATTTCCGCCTACAGTAAAAATACACTTCCCCAGAATTACCATATTCCCTCGAGAATTATCTGACAAGTCTCCCTCAAAACACACAGGCACTGCAAATTAGCCAAGCAGTCTTTGTTTGAAGAGAATACAATAAGCCCAGAGACATCACTCAATATTCAAAAAGAACCTTATTTAAGTCACTGCTCTTCCAGCCACATGGAAGAACATATATTGGATAAACAACAAAGCCCAAGGCATACCCACAGGTTAAACTTCCACCACCAAAACAGTTTCCCATTCCTTGAAATAAATGCATCCATCCATAACTTATGAAAAACAATGTGAGGCCCACTCAGTCATCCCTACTGTTGTCCTGACTGCCCTGTCCCATTCAGCACTCCTTTTTACAACATCCTCTTTACCCATTCCACTCTGACAGGTTTTATTTGGAATCAAGACTTTAGCAACCACCACTTCAGGCACAAAATACCTTAAATCTTTGGTATAAGCAGCTCCTACCAGACTGTCCCAGCAGCCATGCAGGCAGCCCCAAGGGCCTCATTCTCTGCACATCACTTGGTGCAAGTTTTCACGCACAGGCTTAACCCAAGGGGGCTACACAAACGCATAAATATCGCCCAAATATCGAGTGCATTATACAAATGCAAAACATTTCCATCGTCCTGAGCTTTAATAGTCTATTCAGCCATAAAATTGTCCTGTCTGCTGGAAGAACATGACAGATGAATTTACTCACTAATGACCTTAGAATGAAAAAATACTCAGTGAACTGTGGATTATACATGTATAATCCTCTATCAAGAATACAAGGGAAGCTTGAGTATACTGCAAGTCTAAAGGCAATATAAATACAAGTGACTTATACTGAGCATACTTTAATTTAGCTCAGCTGATTCTGGGAGGAAGAGCAGGGAAGAGACAACAAGTGGGACCTTAGGCAAGTCCCCTATTTATGTTTGTCACTGGTGGTGACTAGATGCAGAAGTCAACTAAGACAACACCACAGGAAAATGAACACAAGAGTCACAAAAGCAGAGTGAACAACAGGAGGTACCCAGCCCAACGCTGGTATCAGAAAGAGACTAATTAACAGAAGAAACACTATGAAGGCTTAGTCATGCAGGGACCATATCAGGTCACTCTTTTAGGCACAAGGCTTATTAGTCTAAGCAGTGCAGTCTGAGCCACTGTCCACAGAAGAGAAGCTTTGTTCTGCTCTTGGCTTTCCCCCTTCAAGATCTTGAACCCCTTGCAGATTCACAACCTCTCATCACTGAGCTAACACCCCTGAGGTGCACTGGTTCTTAATTAATTTAAGCAAGCGGATTTCCAACACAAGCATACTCACTCTGCACCGGGTAATTAGCCAGCAGTTTTAACTGTAAGGATACATCTCAAAATAAATCCGATATGCCCCCACCCCAATCTTGTGTAGCTCTGCAGAAACAGTAACTTCTTTCTGAAGGAATCAAAAGCAAGCACACAAACGCTTCCAGATTCCACTTAAATGTATGCTTTTTCTCCCTGTATCTCTTCAGAACAGTACTTGCTTTGTCTCCCATCCAGACCTGAAGAGCAAGAGGTCGAAGCAGTCAAACCCCATGATTTATTTCCCAAGCTTACTTATCTTGAACAAGAGCCCCAGGGCTCCAGAACAGTTTTTCCAAAAGAACAGCTAAATCCCTCTCTCAGTGACTCCTCTCTCCCAAAAGCCAGAATTAGTCTGATGGGGATTCAGCGAGTACTTTTATTTTGACATAGCAATTAATAAAAAGCAGCAGCATCTGCCTACACAGCCCTCAGGAGTCTGACAACATCCTCCAAAACAAATACTGGAAATAGCCCGGCTGAAAACTCGGAAATCTTTCAGAACCTAGTGAGTTCAGATTTAACTCACAGGTTTTGAGTTAAACTTTCCTTGCAGTTTAACCAATCCTATATTCAGGATAAATTTTAATCATTCATAGAGGAGGACACATAATGAGGGCCTCCTCCCCAACCTTGCAGAGTAGGCTGCACATCAATATGATCAAAAGGGAAGGACATGGACAAGCCCAGTGTTACCTTTTGGACTTCAAACAAATGATGGGACGTAACTGCTGAGAGCAGGAACTTGCAAGGCCAGAAACACAGGACCTCCACTGTAATTCCTCCACTGCAATTCATCTCCTTCCAAGTTGAGTATAACTGCATTTTCAGAACCAGTTTCTTCAATAAAGACTAATAAGCTTAGAACAGCTTTACTAATTTCTGCAACAAGAGCAGCAGTGCAGGTATCAGCTACTCTTTAGTTACAAAATAGGGCTTGTTCCTAAATCAGTCTCTTGTTTTACTGATGAGATTAGAAATGGAGAAAGACCTGTACCGACTTCTAAATCCTTGTTCCAAGCTTTCAGGTACACAAGGGCCTGACTTTGTAGCCTTCTATTCCAGATACCCTCACTTCACAAACGTTTCTCATTTCTTTTTCAGTACATGCCCATCACCTTAATACATTCTGAAGGAGGAAAGCCCTACCTCAGCAGTCCTTTTTCCACAAGAAGCACAAGGCTCTCTTACTGCACAGCTTTTATACAGCCTCTACCACCAACACATAAACAACCAAACCCTGCTCAGGACACTTTCCCTAGGATGCTTTCACAGCTCTCAGCACAGAAGAGACACACACAGAATATGAAGTCAAGCAGACACATAAATAGTGCAATGGATTTGAATCTTCAGGCATCCTCTCCCCTCACCAAAAACTTGCTTATTCTGAACGCTCATGGGAGCAGGAATACCAAGAAAACAAAACCCAAAAGGATCCTGCTAGGTATTTTTTCACTTATATGCAGCTTAAAACCAGTCTCATTTCAAGGTATCTGTTTTTGCATCTCTTCTAATGTGTGTTTTGGCAATTTTCAGAAGGAAACAGGGAAGGAGAAGAGAAAAATTACTGTGTAGATCATGTGGAATGAAAGCAAATAAAGAAGAAAATCCTTACTTCAAACATGATGAATGAGAGCTTCTTCCTCTCTAAAGGGTTCAAAAATTGTTCACATTTACATGTCTTACTAAATTCCAGCAGCGCACTTGCTATTTAGTTCCATAACTTCAGATACCTACTGAAATCATCACAAATGGTATTGACAGAGAGGAAGAGACTTCGTAAAAAAATGTCAGTGTAAAAACATTTCTTTAGTTTCAGGCTGTGTTGCAAAACCTCATGCTTGTTTCTCAATACTTAGGATTTGCTAGAGCAGTTTTGTTTTTGTTTTGGCACTAGCAGTTCAGTGGATGAAGTGAAAGAGTTGCATGATGAATAATAATGAAACCCCTCAAACCAGAATTCTTTGTGTATGGATTTTTTTTTTCTAAACTGCTTTTGTGATTGAAAGTAAGGACTATTAACATGCCACAGACAACTCCACATCCTCTGACTATTTTAAAAGGTTTAGAAATACTGGATTCATCCTGCTGCATGAACTGAACGCCAGAGTTCACATCACCATGTGAGCGGGAAGCAAAATCAGTCTATACAAAGGAGCACACTTGTTTGTTTCTACTACTAAGCTTTTCCTACTACTTGGCTAATACTTTTTATGCTACGCTTTGCAGGGTTTGTAAAAGAATTGGGTGGGGTAGAGAAGAGAAGGTTTATTCAAAGCAGATACATCAAGCCAAATAAAATCTGAACGCACTTCAGTTCTCCTACTAGATACAGAACTAGAAGACAAAAGGCACACAAGACAGGCTCTGTAAGCCAAAGTTGGCAGATGTCATAGTAGCTTCCTTACACAATTTATTAAAAATAACTAATATTATATTTGAAGCCCAGATTTGGCAGAGGACGTGCAGCAGGAAGCATATGGCACAGGAGGCAACATCTAAATCCAAACATATCACTTATGCCCACTGTTAAAGAGTGCTGGCTGCTTCCAGACACCCACCAAGCCTAAGCAAATTTTTTCTCATGTCACTGGGCAGAGGCACCCTGATGAACAGTGCTGTGTTACAGTCACAACCAGCCCTACGGCACAGAGAAAAAAATAAAGCAGCGTGTATTTTCTCAATCCTGTGCTCAGAAGAGACAGACAGACACATGAGCTATAGTTATCAACCTCACTTGACAGTTGCTGGTTTGGCTCAACGAGGCTTACAAGGATTAAGATGAATTGAAGCAGCAGCCATTTGGACCGTGGTCACCTCCCAAAATATTCTGTAAGATGACACACACAAACAGCAGAAGTCACATTACAGCTGCATTGACTTTTTTTTCCCCTCATCACTCAAACCAGCCTATAACACCAACAATTGTTACTCACATGGGTGGTTTTTCATGTGGACAAATGCTTTCATTCATAAACCCCGTCTTGAGTCTCAAGGTTCACTTCATTCTCCTCCTTCCATTAAGTCTTGCTTCCCTTACTGGCACCCTTCCCAGCTATATTACTTCTCTATACAACCATGCAGTCCTTGGCTTCAATAATATCTCTGACCAGGCTGAAGTTGTACCCATACCCATCTTAAATCTTTCCCTTAAAGGTTTGAGTTGTTTCAGAACTGAAGTTTATAGTTAGAAATTCAAAACACAGTTAGATGCAGTCGAGTGCATAAGGTGGTAGACCCCGGGAGCAGCAGGAGAGAAGCTGCAGAACACGCTACATCATCCACCTCAAGGCCTCTTTGCTTTAAGGCCACTGGTCTGGGGAAAGCTGTTATTTCAAGGAGGTGAGCTGGCAGTGTAAGAATGTAGAAGCAGCTAATGGCGCTAACTCAGATGCAACAGCTAATTTTGGCAGCGCTCCAACTAAGGGAAACAACTTTGTGTTTAAAATTTGAGAAGTGGCCTGCATCCAAGATGTTATCTGAGCACAAGAAGCTATGCAGCCACGAACTCCAAACACAGGGGAAAAAAGGGTTTAAGCAAGCCTAGAATTAGAAAATAACAACATTAAATATGGCAGTAGAATTACTTAGAGAACATTCTGAGAGCTACTGGTTGAATTGTTACCTGATCTAATTCTAAAACAGAGCAACCACTTGTTAAAGAGAACACAGCTTTAACTATGAATTAACAGCACATTTCACTATACACTCACAAGCACACTGCAGACTTGAAGTTCTCACAGTTACATTCACTGGAGACTAGCACCAAAAAAAAAAAAAAAAAAAAAAAGACTGGGGGTGGGGAAAGTGCCTCTGGCTTCATTTACTGTTTCATTCAGGCTTTGATCACTATGTTTAGCACGTGAAAAATTCCTCAGTGAAATAGTGGTGAACTCAATAATCACAGACTCAAGATGCTTGGCTCATCTCTCTAAAGCACACACTGTTAGCCATTTGATTCTTAGCATACGACAGTTTTTGCCTTTATTCATATCCTTGAAACAAATTTAGAGATGTCACATTCCTTCCATTCTTCACCTATGATTTGAGAAGCTGCCTTGATTTCCTGTTGCAGCTGACACTGCCCTTTAAGTGAATGGACACATTTGATGCAAACAGCAAAGGCAAAGTCAGTCTTGACACCAACAGGCCACGAAAGTTCAGCCTCGGGAATGATCTGTAGCTAGGAAACACTCCTGGATGGTGAAGCCTGAAGTAAGGGAAGCTACTAATGGGGGCAGATAAGTAATAGATTCAGCAAAGGAAATTATTAGGCAAAATTACTGTTAGGCTGTCTACTTGCAGCTAAGGAAAAGTTGCAGATCTGTGCATTAAAACAAAGACAGTGATTACCACGTGTTCCTTAGAACATAAAATACAAGAGTCTCTTCACGTACATCTTTGCTAGGTTATATGGACTGGATCCAACTCTACTCAGTCCCTTCGTGGATGATGGCAATACAAATATTGAATGACAAATAAAAAACAGAGAAGCATATTGAACCCTGGCTCTAACTGACCTCTCCCTCATATCTTATGACTTGCATGTGACCTTTTTAGAATTTAATGAAAGCTTGTGCCAAGGAGTTTATGAAAACAGTGCTGCTTGAAGATTTCAAGATTCTCTTCTTAAGAACGTGGATTGCTTGCTCTGACCATCCCACACGTTCACTATGCTTGTCCAAAGATCACCAGAGAAGAGGGATGACTCTGAACTGCCCCATATAAGCAGTACTTTCATATTGCTCTGTGGTTTCATAGAAAGGCCTGCCCATGTGGTAACTGACTGACTTATTTCAGTCAAACAATACCAAGTTATCATGGCAGCCCTCAAAATCCTCCAGCACAAGGCAGCAGTGCTACCATCCCATTCAACAGCAGCTAACAGAGGCTGGATGACAGGAGTGACTTAAGTTCCATATTGTAATTTATGAGTCCCACCTGACTACTGAATAAAGGAGGTAAGATTCACCATGCTGGCTGCTCTAAGTTATTGAGAGGCAAACTTAAATAAAGGGCATCAGGCTTACAGAGATTCTCTTCAGAACACCCGTAAAGGCACTTCACTGGACAACAGGATGTGCTGGTTCTGTTCTTTTGAGTTCTGAATGATTCATGCATTGCTGATTTAAAAGGTTACTGCTCTCAACTGTCTTCTCATGTCTCTGCCACAGTCTAATAAAAGAAGAAAATCTGGTGCAGAAGATTAGGATAGAGCTCAGGGAGGCAACTTCTTACACTGTCCCAGTAAAAACACAGGAGATGATGAATCAGAGTCTGAAGGCTCAGTCACAGATATTCCAAGCAAGCCAGAATTGGACATTCATCCAAGTCCCTCTGAGAAGAAGAGATAACTGCTTCTTTTTTCCCCATTTGCCAGTTCTGCTTAAGCTTTACACCAGGAGAAGGTCTTCATGGAAAAATATACATTTCTGGAATGCTTAATAGAAGACTAATGAAGCTCAACTGAGTAAAAACAAAAGGAAGGGAAAAAAAAAAAAAAACCAAAAGGCTAGCACTCCTTGAAATCCCTAATGCACAAGACAGTGTTTCAGTGTGACTTTAATTACAAGCCTTTTCATGCAGATGAAAAAATTATTTTATGCAGAAATGCTGAAGAAGACAGGCTTCTTCAGGACAAATCTGAATGAGAAGACATTGTTCCAGAATCAATAGTGCTAGGGTGGCATATGAAACACCTTGTAATTCAGATTTTCACACAAAGCAACTTATTCTCCATAGACTACATAAAAATAATTTTTTGAGCTTATTGGAAGACGGGGAAGTTATCAGAATGAGTAAAAATACAAGCAATTCTTAAAACTTTATAGCAAGCCAGCCCTGTGGCAGCCACAAAGTGATAGGAAGTAGAAAACAGGCAGGAACAACAGATTAGAGCCAGTTGTTCTCTCCTTCAAACTGTAAGGAAGAACTGTGTCAATCTGTATCCTCCACTTCCATGCCAGCCACAAGGATGTTCAGGAAGGATTCAATTATTTTAGTCAAGCATTGGGAACAGGGATGTGAAGCTCTTATCACAGCAGTGATATCCCAGAAAAAGGGACCCAGCACATGATCCACTATTAGATTGGTAAGTGCCTGGCAAAGAAGCACCATGAGAACAGGTATTTCTCTGCTGCATATTAATTACACTGGCCTTAGGGCACATAAGCCTCACCTGCCGAGTAATTCACTCAGTGGGTTGAATTTATTTGCAAACAAGCATTAAAGAATGTAACAGCGTTCCCGGCTCCTCAGCTATGTGCTAATCTCAGAATCCCACAAAAAACAATAGGCGACTGCAATAGGGTCTGAAATCATCAGAAAAACATCTTCTGGAAGTCTATGTATGCACTTATTTTCATAAATATAAGCACAGTCATGAAAGAAAAAGTAGCTGTTTGAGTGTGCCTCACTAGGTAAGAGCAATTCCTATCCACATACCAGGAAGACACCCCAGGCACATTTGGGATTTTTCTCTGCTTTTCTTTTATGCAACAGAAAAACAGACAGAGAAACACTTATATGGCTGAATGCAAAATTGAGTTTATATCAGTATCTGCAAGTGGATATTCAGAGACTGTGAAGAAGTAAGTTTCCCAAAAATAGTATTTGAAAACAAAAGTTTTAATAGGGGGAAAGCAGACTCCCATTGAAGACTGAATTCAGCAGGAGAAGAAAGAGTGACCAAGGAGATGATGTTTATTCAACCCTTAGATCAAAGAAAATAGGTCCATAATGGGATTTTGAGAGGTCATTTGGTTCACCACTGTTTCAAAGCTGGAAGATCCTCATTATGTAGTTGGAACTGATTATATAGAATCTATTAAAAGCCATCACCAATAAATACAGAAAACCCAAGGCAACCTACTCCAGCACTTCAGGATCTTTAACAGCAAAGATTTTTCTTCACAATAAGCCTTAACCTCAACTTACTTCCCCACTGAAATTTGAGTTCATTATTACTTGTAATATCCATACTGGACAGACAGATCAGTTCCCTCCCCCCTTTTTTTTGGTGGGGGGGTCGTTTGTTTGGGGTTTTTTGTTTAATTTTTTTATTTACATACTTGTGTCCACTCTCATCCCTCTTCTCCAGGCTAAACAATTTCAGTCTTTTAACTTTTCCTCATCAGTGATGTTTTCCAGGCCTCTGATGATCGTGCCACTCTCCTCTGAATTCACCTCAATTAACAAAAAGAACTTAGTTCCCCAGGAAACCAGAAATCTTCCAGTTCTGCACTGCCTCAGTGTACCTCTCCAGCTTTATAATGATATCTAAAAACAGATGGAATTTTTCCCACTGAAGGAATGACACTTGTTGCTTATTTCTCCTACCAAGAGTTTATTTTTTCAACAGAAAAATGCTTGGATTAGTGCAAGGAAATGAAATCAACTATTCTCACACATCCTCACTTCCCACCCTCCATTTCCTCATGAATGATGATCCAGAAAAAAGCCACACAAGAATGAACTTATGAGTTACAAAATCACCTTTAGAGAAACGATTGGTTCAAGGGCGATAGATTTAGGGATACTACATACCAGCTATGGGGTGAGGAAGAAGGCATAAAGACCAGTTTTTGCTTTTTGGTAATACATTATCCTACAAACAGGAAAATGTTGGCATCATCAGTCCAAAACACTATGTTTAGCCAATTTAAATTCCTCAAGAAACAAAAATCTTCCTTACAGACCCCAGCGCACCATATCAGAACATAAGATGAGGGATAAAGACAAACATTTATGTGAAAGAACAATTAAGGAGACTTAGGAAAATAAAGCCCACTCACATTCTTGAATGTGTCAGGTACTTCTGAGGGCTTGGCAGTGAGGTCTAGAGCTACTTCCTGAAGTAAATTATTTGGAATAACAAGACAAATAGCAAATTCCTAACTTATTACTCAAATTGGAAAAAGAGTGAGTTATCTCTTAAGAGAAAAGTTATAAACTTGATTGTTCCTTGCTGTTACTTTCCCCTCCACTCAAAAAAACCCCTTGCTTAGCAGAATACATATATTTTTAAATATCTATTAAAAAGTATATCCTTAAATATTAATTTTAAATATTGTTTTACCTTTTTTTTTTTTTAATGTACAGGGATTTCCAGGAAAGTATGTTTTAACTTTTACTACATGCTTCTCATTCTGTTTTATTCAACATTTGACTTCTGTAATCTCACAGGAAAGGTCCAAGATAATAAGACAGGCATCTTACATTCAAAACCTCTCCTTTCAGTTGCAGGCTCAGGACAGGAAAAAAATAAAAATCCCTAACTCCCCCATTAGGATAGACAGAACAATGCAAAATTCTAAGCATAGACAGATGCAAAATAGAATTCAATGCTCCTTCTAAGTTGAAATTTTAGAAGCTTAGGGAAGTTCAAAACAAATACTGCAGAAAGAAAGCAGCACTGGTTGTACATTGTTTGGAAAAGAATTAATCTGGGTTGCCTTGGTGAAGACAGTTTCCCTTCAATACAGACAGGAATCATGACATTACTAGTTCTACCACAAGTGTTCTTAAAAGTGGAAAAATAATCATATTCACCCTCTCTCCTCCCCTCAAGAAAGTATCTTTGGAACATTATACAAACATAGTAAGTACAGAATAAGAAGAGTTAACAGAACATTGATACATGTATTTGTTACCATAATGACTTCTCCACTATTTTGGTCCTGAAAACCTCCTCCTGGTCCAGGTTTACAGTACAGTAGCAATCCCGCATCTTGTTTGGCCCCGGATACGTGGGAAGATTTTTAGCTTCACCTAAAGACAAGAAAGAAAAAAGCCAGAAAGATTACATACTGAAAAGTTATCCATACATTAGTCATCTGTCAACTAACAGAGTGTCAGCAACATGGCTAAAAGGAAGTATTATGTTGTATTTTCCTTCTCAGATGTGAAGTCCCTATTAAACTTTGTAGCAGTACTCTGTTTCCAAGGCAGCAGCTCCTGACAGTCACTGCATTTAGAGATCAGCAGTAGCCAGCAACAACTCAACCATCTGTTGCATCCAATTTATTCATATGCATTTGGATACATACTTCTTCCTTTCTCCTTCCGTGCTTGTGTCCAGGTTTTGATCAGTGTTGCCATAAGGCACCAGGAACACCACAGAACATGGTAATTAAGCTTTTCTATACAGCCCACTGATTTTATCCTAATGACACGACCAGAACACAGCAAACGAGGAGTGACCCCCAGCTCCACCACTCTCCACAGATGGGGAGATGGAGAACAGTCACTTTAGTTACAGCCAACAGCCTTAGATCACAAGCTGGACTTCAAAGCACTCTGATGGGATAACTAGCACTTGTGAAGCTGCCTAAGATCCTTGCACAAAGGTACCATGTAAGTCATGAATATTCTTCATAATAAACATTTATTTCAGAACTGCATCAGGAACTAAGTATGTATCCTGTATTTAACAACAACAAAAGACACAGGATTGAGGAACTAAGGGTAACCAAGAGAATACAAAAAAACAAGAGTATGAAACAAGAATAAAACCACTGTTTTTCCCCTCTACATATTCATTAATAATGAAAGCTGAGCACAAAATTTCTTTGGCTGACTGATAAAATCAAAACTCTTAAGATAGGAAACTGGGTAATGCCCCTCATAGTTTTGCTAAAGGACCTTATCACTATGTGCACGAGTGATTTAATTCTACAGACAAAACTCAGAACTAAATGTAAGTCTAGAATGCATGTGGTCTTATTTTACCGTCACTCTTGCAGTACCCGGAGATTATTAGCACATACTTTGGGAACCAGATCATTCTCTCCTGGTAAAAATACAAGGAATAAAACTAAACCTAAAAATGCACAGACGAAGGGAACACAGGCTTCTTTGCCAGTACAGAAGGAAACTCTAAATGAGGGTAACAAATGTAACTTTTTACTGGATGTCTGCAGCTCTGCTTAAGTGCACTTTACTAGACACATGCCTACCCAGTCTCCAGCTCCCAAATATCTTTATACTATTAAGAGAATTACCTTGCTTTTTTCAACCCTGTCTTTAGTAAAGACACAGCTCTTTCTTTCTGCAGATTTGTTTAACAGCAATCTGATGCATGCAAATACTGAAGATCTACAGCAAGCAAAGACTCAGCCAACCTGCATCCTCAGCCTTTAAAGGAAAAGCACAAAGTGACACAGGACTCCATATCTTCCTGCCTGTGATCTCTTTCTAGCATTCTGTTCACACACTTTTGCTAACCAACTCATGTCATGCCCTTGGAAGCATCACACATCCACACTTCTCACAAATGCCTTGTGTATGGGTGACCGTACACGCACACATCTAAAGCTAACCATGGAGCATATAGAAAGAGGCCCTGGAAAAGGACTTGAACTATTGCTTCAGACAGGAACGCCTCACTTCGGAGTTCTTCTAAATAATTTTCTTCTCTCAGCTCAGCTGATACAAATTGATAGCATTCTTCCCACTTCCTTCAGAGTTGTGAGACATTGCATTAAAAAAAGCTGTCTCCACTGTAATTCAAAGGTGTGACTGGAACATCTGTTGGCATTCCCAATGTGGCTTCCAACTAAGCTGAAGCGTTAGCAACAGTTTAACTGCAACAGCTCTAGACAAAAATATACTGAGGATTACTGATGGCTTGCTCAGTCTGCACTCAAGTCCATCCTGCCATAGTAAACCTTAAAGTTTTACTCTTCTTAGTCTCAGTTCAGGCAAGTTACAAATTAAATGCACTACTCTCACATAGGCTGAGGTCTCAAGGTTTGTCTGCTCTCCCCAAGCAATCAAATTTCTCTAAAGTTTTTCTCACACTGAAGTCACAGGAAACCACTCTCTTTTCTGGATAACTGGGTAAAGTTTCCCAACAGGTGTCAACAGGAAGCATTTCAATAGCAGAACAATAAGGAAGTCTTCCTCTGAGGCTGGCACACTATTCTCACAGTTCTTCCAAGAGAAAAGGACAAAACTTTTCAAGCTCAAAGTTACACCAAAAAAATAACGTCTTCCTTTTTTCTGCACTTTTCCACTTCCTACTTCAAGATGAATGCATACACATGAAAACAAATCCAGATTTTGTTATCTTGATTTCCATTTTTTTGATGTGCATAATATTCATTTAAGTGCTAAAAGGTTATGTCAGAGCATTCTGTAAGAACTGTATTTTGAAAACCCAATTTTCCTCTTTGTTAAAGGTTTAGCATAGAAAAGCCCATAATATTGAAACCTAAAGGCAATGTGAAGGAAGACACCATTTAGCACCACCAGAAAAAGACTGACTGCACAGTCTGTACAGCAAATTAAAGTTCACCACCATCACAATGTTACAAAGTGAGGCACAGAAGCAAGATAGAGGGGAAAGACATTTTACAGTAATTTCTTTCTTCAAACTAGAAAAAGACCCTGAAAAGCCACCGAGACTAGAACAAGGGATTAATTGACCAACGCGATATATTAATCGCGTTACTGACTTGAGTAGGAGCTTACACAAAAAAAAAAAAAATACTGTTTCTTCCTGACACTGGCAGCAGCCAATGGCTGTTTAGATTCCTCCAGCACTGAACAGTTGAGAAAGAAAAATTTGTCAAGCTTTTAAGCATAGCTACAGACTCAGCTCTCCAGCCAGACATTTTATGTCAACAAACACGCTCTGTTTGAGCTTCAGTTGCTCTTTAGATTCCCCCAAGACAAAAAAGTTCCCTCTGTGGCACTGTTTTGCCATCTACAATGAAGTTGAACTTGATCTGTATTTTTCTGGTTCTGCTACTACTGAAGTGAAAAAAAAGAAAGCCCAGAATATATGATACAGTCATGCACTATTTCCATTTTCTCAACAACTAAAGCTGATGCGCTCAGTTATTTTGAGCAAGAATTCAATCACTTAACCTATCTGTGCATAAGAGGCATCTTCATCAATTGTATTTTCAAAAGCCAAGTCCGCTTTTTTCCCCCCCACTCTCCATATTTGTGAAGTACCTGTATGCTAGAGAACTTAAAAAGGGGTTGCAGATGAAAGGTCAATACACTCACTTTTAAAACCTTCAGTTTTCCACTTCCACTAGAAGAAACGTTAAACATTCTTAGGATGTCTAAGACTCTGACAATTTAGAATACACAAGCACTTTGTTTTAGAGCACAAGGCTTCATTTGGAGACACAGTAGCAGAATAATCTGTTCATGTTGGTAATAGCTTTTCTCTCTATCCCTGCACTTCTAATATACATGAGTCCTAATTTAACTGTGTGACGAACTCAGTTTAGCACTAAGTACTTAAATCTAGCAAAGCTGATTTCAGCTATGGAAAAGTTAACATTAGGTATTTTGGACAAGTCTTAAAAAATAGACTATACAATTCTGAATACGTCACTGGCTTGCTATCTTCTCCCCATAAATACTGGGTTACTACAGCTCAAAAATAGACTACCATGGCAGCACAGATAGCTTAGCTTGAGCTAAGCACAGAGAATGCAACAAGCTAGAAAAAGAGGAAGGAAAAACTCAAAATCATATTCATCTTCCTCATTCTTTCCAATGTTGCATATTCCTGCACTGATAAAACAGTGGTAATAAAAGGGAAGCAAGAAAAAAGGGCTCTCCTGCATATTTGGCAGAGAAGGGCACTGCTTAGATGCTTGGGAGCATAACTGGTAAGAAAGGAAAAAAACTTGAAGATGCTTTTAGGAATAAGCCAATATACATACATTTCCTTAAGGTTTTGCCGCTAAAAATTTTTTGAAGCTTCTAGCATTTTTAATTGAATTTAGATACTTGCTATTTTGCCAGCTTTGCTTTTGACATATTTCCCCAAATGTAACTTTCTGAAAAGCAGAGAATGCATGAGAGGTGTTATTTCTACCTTTTGGACAAAATTTCCTGCTCTTGTGTTGAAAGTATTGGGTCACCAGCAGACATCTACCAATCTGAATGCATTAACAAAGACTTTGTAGTGCATCAACCAATTTAGCTTCCTGTTTCCCAGCAGCAACATATTTGATTTTATCAAGATGCCATGAGAGAACCTTTTCCCAAACTATTTCAGAAAACAAAAAATCAAACAAAGACCTACCTCTAAAAAAGTAAATCCAATAAAAGCAGCTGAGCTTTCAACGCCACAGCATTTGTCTTCAGGGAGCATACTGAGAGATTTGAGTACGGAAACAAAATACCGAAAATCTGAAAAGAGGGCTGTGTACCCAAACCAACAACAATCCGCTCTGTTTCTGCCCTATTCAGGAAAATGCTCTCCAAAGAAGCTTGTAGAGAAGCATGTCAAGAACAAAACCAGAACAGCGACATTTGTCAAGAATGAAGAGCTTCTCCTGTTCTCCTTTAAGTTCTCTATCTCAATAGAGATGCTAAAAATCTGGAAAAATTATCTCAAGCACTCCTTTCAAGTTCTCTGTCTTCTGAAAAGAATTATTGCTTCAACATTCACAGACCAAGCAAAAACAGAAAAAGGAAAATGTGTGTACACACACAGCTCTGATTCTCTATCACAATTTATGCTTGAAAACTTCCTCAAGCATAAAATTGAGACTATATGTAAAATATAAAGGTACCAGCAAGTTTCTAATTAATATTTAATTTTACTTAAAACAGACACATATCACTCGGTGTCAATTAAAAAATGCAGAAATACCTAGAATTCTGTGCCTATGCATGAATTTAAAATGGAACGTAAACAGTTGCAACAATGTGGAATGTTGACAAAGTGGTTCATTTTCTTGCAAATGGAAGATCATCTTTTTTGTAGGTGAGGTGGGGATAAGGGGAGGGATATGACTGCAATACCTCAGGAGGTATATATTGAGAAAATAATTGCCTTTAATATTAAAATGGTCACAGTTAAAAAGAAATGCCATTCACATCAGAAACCAATTTTGTTACTGAACAGCCAACACGATAATTATATGAAATTAATGTAATGTTTGAAAGTAGAATATAAGGTTACATTTGTATATAATTCCTATATGTAGATATACTCTGTGTACCTCTCAGAAAGGAAAGTTTCCATTCATTTTTGCCTTTTCAAACAAGAAATAGCAATAAAAATAAATTATAAAAGTGGAAGTTCCAAGAATCGGTGTACCCAGCACGCAGCTATAGAGTTATGTAAGTAGCTTAGTGTTCTTTTGCACTTTTGTAGTAAACTAAAAATAATAAATACTTTCTAGGTAATATACACCAAGTGTCAAAAACTTTCCCTTCCCTCCAGGTCTGTATATAGTTCATACAGTCTGTAAATAAGAAAAACACAAGAAATCCATAAATATCTAATAAAATTGATATATTAAAAAAATCATATTTCTTTTAAAACAGATGTGGCTAGAAACACTATTTTCCTAACAATCTCTCTTGGCTTTAACCATAGGCATTCATGTACACACACATACACACAACTTTGCTGTCATGGAGAGACAGATTGCATTAGATTTCTAAACCAGGTCAACAATAGCCATCTGTGAACTGATTTTGATGATCTGGAAAATGAGATTTTTAGATGACCTGTTCTTAATCTAAAAGCCCTTGCCTGCCAGGCTCTTACCACGTGAAATGGTCATCACGTTAGAAGACTCAGGAAAAGCATTACATCAACAAAACAATACTGATGACCTGGACATTAGCAACAACCCTTGAGCAACCTGGTACCATAGCTAGTGTTGCTTCAGTGACTAACCATTGAAGGAGATGAAGCACACTATGTTAATTACAACTTTTTAGATGAAAGAATCACGTGGAAAACCTCTTGGTTTCGTGGAAGCAGCAACAACCCCAAATCTTTTGGCATGAAACTGAAGACCAGCACCAGCTGATATCTCTCTTCACAGCCTAGTGATAGGAACATTTGGCACCTGTTAAAATCCCTTCTACACAATCCACCTCACTAGCACACCCAGTGCCATACTACCACCATTTTCCCCTCCCGTTATTAAACTTATTCCATACCAGTTAGGAACCTTCATACAAGAGAGATCTTCCTCTGGCCTGGAACCTGTTCTGACAAAGCAAACAACAGACATTTCTGTCAGCTGTAACAATATCAAAGCCTAATCGGCCGCAGCCTGGGTAGTGAAGAGACTCAGACCTATCACTCAGAATGGCTAGTAGCCAAATTCCCTTTTTTCCTATATGCGTGTGACCAGACATTCCAGTCTTCCTTGTGCAGCCTTGAAGGTCCAATAAACTGTTCAAATATCTTGCTCTATATTTTTGTGTGCAGCAGAAGCAGCTGAAGGTTATTTCATTGGAGAGCAATGAGAAGCTGCAGGCTGACAGTCCTACTTTTCCTGTAAGAAGAACGAACACTCAGAAGGCTCAAAAGATCTTGTCATGATCTTAAGTGCTCTCAGCACAAGGGCTGTTAATCAAATCTCAGGGCTGAGAGGAAAGATGCCTATAAAGCAAGTTCCATGAGAGCTGCTCGCAAAATTAAGATCTCAGTTTATACAAGAGGAGAAGCATAATAAACTGGTTGCGTGCTACTTGCCAATATTGTGGTCAACAGCAAGCATCAGGTTTCTCTAAAGATTCCCTTAGAATAGTAACTTAATCCCACAACTTAAAAATGTACAGTCCAGCTGCTTTTTAACAAGACTGAAGCTATTCTGTGTAAAAGGACACTTGGAAGAGATTATTTTAAAGTAGGATACTGCCAGGAAAAAGTTGTTATCAAGGAGTTTACATTTGAATTCAGTTTTCCTGTGGCATTTTGGAGTTAGCATTCTTAGTTTCTTTTCGCATTTCTGCAGAAGAACTGATGAATTAACTAAATTGTCTCTTTATCTGTGTTGATACAATGTAAAACTTGGTGCCATATAGATTATTTTTTATTTCAGTTTGTGTTTTGAAGAGGGTACTTTGCATCAAGACAGATCTCATGCAACTTCTCAGCTGCATTTGACAGAGACCCAAAGTTTTTCCTATGAGTTTCAGTACTGCAAGGACTCACTACAAGTTGTTCTGTGCCTCTGAATTAACCTTCATTTAGATTGTGGTTTGTGCAATTCTTGATAGGTTCTTAGGTTTTGTTCAGATGTGGAGGGTTTGAGTGGGGGAGTTGTTTGCTTTGGTGGTTGCTGATTTGTTGTTTTTTTTTTTAAATCAGCTTCCTGAAGTTATAAAAGACCATCTCTCAGCAAAGTCTAAGTCACTGAACATCTGTTTGGGAGGCCATGAGGGAGAGATTCAGGCTGCGGGAGGGGCAGAGTAGCTGAAAGGAAGTAACAAAAAAAAAAGACTATTCCATCATGGAGCTGCACTGAGCAAACTGCAAGCAATTTCAGCTATTTTTAGAAGAACAGTATGAGACAGGAAATACAAGCAAATTATTTACAACATCAAACAACAAAATACAACAACAATTCCAATGCTCCCTTTTGAGAGTCTTTGTACTTTAGGGTAATTTAAGATTGCTCTTAGTAAGTAGCCTAGTCATTGCTAAGGAACGAAAGTAACATTCTCAAAAACGTCAGCATAAGCAAAAAGAAGTTTCTGTGGAAAGAAGTATTTTTACCTGCTTTCATTTATATTATTCACAGATGAAACCAAAAGCCATGTGACCAAAAAAAAAAGGACAATTTTTATTTATGTTTTTATGTACACACCACTTTTTTAACTTGTAGATCAAAAAGTTAGAGCTATGTGAAAAAGAAACACAAGCAATGAATGCCCCATCTCTTCCAGGACAGTAATCAGTTCTATCAAAACAACTGACACTAAAAACTTTTAGATTAACATCAGAAGTACAAATCTGTCATAGGTTGCATTTTGCTTAGATGAAAAACTAGTAACAAAAGGAGTAGTTGCTGAAAACCTGAAGCTTTAGGGGCAGTGTTAAGAAACTATAACTGTCTCCTCCAATGATGCTGCTGTTCACAATCACTCCTGCTTTTGAATTACTTATTTAGAAACATCTTCACTAAGCAGAGTTTACGTCAAGTTCAGTTTGGTCCTTTGGCCACACAGTGTAAACCAAAATAAAACCTGGCTATAGAGAAACTGAGTGATTCTGAGAAGTTCAAGTCAATCTTGAAAACCAATTAAGATTTAGGAATTAGCAGAGTAAAGAGTATTATCCTTTGCATTCAAAACACTCTTCCTATTACAAAATTAATCATCATAAGGGAGAGAAAAGGTTTCAAAATCTCCCCAATTTGCTTTATTTTACCCTTCCTGCAAAAACAGTGAAAATAGGTAGTTTACTACAAAGAGAGCAAATTCTTTTTTCCCCCAAGTAAAGATTTAAACTCAGAAACATCCTCCTCCAAACTTGCAGTCATTAGCAGTTTTCCTTAAACCTCCTAACAGGCAAGAATACAAATACTTCAAACTTGACATAGTCTTGGTATTTCATTAGTATACATATTCATACACCAAGAGCATCATATTCCCAGCAATATAATAGGAAATCCTCTATTTTCAGAAAAGTATGATCATAACCAGTTCTCAGTCTACGTGTTTACAGGTGGTTTTTGAATGAAAACGGGAACTCATAACTCTATAGCTGCTGTCTTTGGTGGCTGACAAATGCTGTGTTGCAAACTCGGTTCTGTACTGGACATAAGGCTCAGATTAGGACATTATCAAAATCATCCACAATATTCATTTTACTTTAGTTACTGCACTTTCATTTACGTAGCACTTTTTCCAATAGAGTGAAACAAAAATAAATCCCACTTATACATTCCTAAGGTTGGTACCTTGTAAGATCTATAGGTGACTTTGCCATGGTGGTGAATTTTAAAAAAAAAATTTATTTCACTGTTGAATAGCCTGTATTGCACAGATACATGCTAACAATCCACAAGAATTTACATAAACGATGCTAATTTCTTGTTCCTAGCTTGCAGTTCCATTAATAAAACAAAACCAATAAAATCTCTCCTTATGACATTTAAGATGCTGAGAAGTATTTGAGCTTGACTAACACAGCAATCACTTGCCAGCTTGCAGTGCTGTGCAACTAAACTCTTAACACTGCAAATGAGCAAGGATGCACTGCAACTAATCTAAAAATCTACTGATTTCTTCATGGAAAGGAAGAGGGCAACATGTCCCTACTCTGAAGCCCAGACTGCCTTAACTACTGCCACCACACTGTTTGGCCCAAGAATTTCTAGAAGCAGCTAGTTACAGAATATCCACACATTGACAGAGCTGGACCATTGTCATCCAAGATCCTAAACAAACCACATCAGCACAAGATTCCTGACTCATTGTTGAAGTAAAATTTTCACTTAAAAATACAGAAGACAAACTGACCTAGGTACAGGGAGGAAATGATAACTAGTTACCACTATCTCAAACTCTGGAAAGTTTTTGAGTTGCAAGTTGACAGTGTACCAGATTATTTTTAAATACAAACTGTAAAGTTCTACCCACAAATCTAAAGGAGTATATGCGACTTGACTGACCAGCATTAAGCAAAATAAACTGTAAAAAAACAAACAAGAAACCCCCCACTCAAGTTTCCACTCTCCCAAGGGGTGGTGGCTGGGGGAAGAACCTTTCAAGAAAATGAAGGTCACATGCACAAATACCTAAGCATTCACTTGTTCCTGTTTGACCTGAAGTCACAGGGTCAGGTTCCCATCTCACACTATACAAGACCAAACATACTCATCTTTGCACCAAAGTAACTGCTGAAATACAGGGCCACGTTGTCTTCCAGGGGAAGTCAATGGAGCAGGATTAAATGTACTTCAAAGAAACACAGGTCTGTTTTATTTCAGTGGATAATCTCATAGAAATAAGAGCAAGATTCAAAAATTTTGCTTGTAGGTAATCACCTGAATGCTGAGCATTTTTCAAATCTTTTTTTTTTTTTTTTTGGAAGCTAGGTATTCCCTGAGCTGCTCATCCACACCCACAAAAATCAGCCTAAGTGGAATTCTAGCATATCTGTTTAGTCATCACATGCATCTACCTCACAGAATAAAAGGAAAACTAACTGAACTAATCTTAACTAATACTTATAACTAATACTTATAAGGGCTGTGATTGCCTGATATCTGTAAGATTAAGTTGAAAATTGGAGGGAGAACAAGATAATCACAAAAAGATTCATTAAAAAAACCCTCACTATTTGGATTTCTTATAGATAATCTCTTTTTCTACCACAGTGGTCTGTACCTCCACCTACTCCATGAGCATTTTCCTGTCAAAACACTGCTAACAACTTACAAGGTGAAAAATAAAGCCGTTCAAAGGAGCCAAAATGAAAGTTTAATGTGGAACATTAATTCATCTTTCCTTCTACTCAGGTTTTCATCTATAAACTATGACAGTTTTTACAACCATTTATTTCAGCAACTTCCAACCCTTCAATGTGTCATAACCTTAACTTGCTCTCAAGGCACAAAGCAGACGATGGTCCTGGGGATATTCATAAGATGCAACATTTTGCACAATTTAGATGCCTGTATTAGCATCTACTGGTCACACAGACTCCTGCATAAGAGGATTCAGGGCATGAACATAACAAGTTTTCTGAATCATAATTTGAACAAGTTCCTCTAGCTGTCCATTGACTAGATAGGGAGCTAAGCCAGCTAACATCAGTGTCCAGGTCAAGTGTTCACAACCATTCAGTATAGATTTTTCCCTCTCTCTCCCTACTTCTGATCTGGCCATCTCACATTTTCTGCATAGTTTGTCTTTCAAACCACTACTTCCCACAATGAACCTGAACCATCATGCTTAAAATCCTCACTTCCAGATACAGATAATTCAGCAGGGAGAGTTTCTGCCCTGAACACCTTAAGTCTGATTCAAGTATCGTGATAAGAGGACATCCGTGTTAACAATTTTTGTTGTTACCACTGCTTTTATAAATCTATATGCTTCACAAAGTTTAAGCTACTACCACATCCTCAACGTAGTTCTTAAGAGCATAATGAAAGAAGCCCAAGTTTAAGCAAGATGTATTTCAGCAAACTGAATTACTTAAAAATTCACCTATCTTAAAGACAAGTCTTTGCTAGTACTATGAGTCCCGAATTTAATATGCTAATTTCAGTAGGACTCCAATAATGTGTCAGCTACTGTGACTGTAAAACATTCTTCAATATAATGATGCTGCTGAAGCCAAACAGAAAGCAGCAGGCAAGCATGTAATGGGGTATGCAAGGCAACCTGCGGTCCAATTTATTCTTTAAACAAGGTTTCAAACAGTGACTAATCTGATCGCCCAGAGAAGGGGAACATCACATGAATCCTGGCCTGAGGAACAAACCTAATGAAGAAAGCATGACTCACTGCGCAGGCAATGTGATGAGAACCAAATGCTAGATTATCCAACTTCAGTAACTACGGGAAGAGAAAACATTTACTTCTTCACTCCTCAGCACAGAGTATAGATAAGACAGGCATAATGTTGCAGAAAAACAAGGAAGAAGCTGAGTCTAGTCACTAATTTTCAAGCAGTGATCAAAATCACAGAGTTCAGAAGTGAGTGTAGCTGGGTACACCAAAAATATAGCACTTGCTATAAGGAGCTAAGATTTTGAAGAAACATCTAAGCCAAAACTACAATATTCCCTTGCAATTTGCATAAAAGTTCATATGATTAAAATCTGAATTTACAGGGCAATGTCTACCTTTCCATGAAATGTCTGCAATCCTGTTGGGTTTTTATGCAAAGTATGAAGTGGGTATTAAAAGGTATTAAAAATGGAAAGTGACCTACTTTCCTAAATTATACAAAGTGTTAATACATTGAAACTCAATTGATATTTTTCTTTCAGTCTTCTGGTTTCAATTTACAAGTTAGTCATATCAGCTGCAGAAAAAGGGGTAAATCACACTGCATGTCAAGTATTTGGGAAGTGTTAAATATTTTGCATACTTACTACTAGTGACAAAGCAGAATTAATTTATCTATGCAGAAATGAGGGAATTAAAAAACATGAACAAGAGGGAGATCTGGCAACTGTTCTGAAATACATTTGAGAAGTTTTATGTTTATGTGTCTTCAGTTCAACAGTTCTGTCTACCACAGCACAAACCTGCTCTGACTTCGCTTCAGTAGCAGAAGTCCAGCAGTAGTAAGAGCTTTACCAACAAAGAAGACATTCTCTTTCTTAAAATGCTGAAGCCTACACAAACATTCATACATTATAAGGGAGGATTAAGCTTTAAAAAAGGGAAGGGCAGCTGGAGGATATTTGACAGGATGGAGGTATAAAGGCACAGCATTCCTAAACTTAACACAATACAAAAGGTATACTGATATATGAAGTTAATCTTAATATAAAAGTCTAATTCTGAAAACTTTGCCAAAGCAAACCAACATCCAGCTTCATAGTCTTTGAGCCAACACAGTTAGTGACAGTGGCTTGCTTTCTTGACACACAGGTAGCAAAAGGACTGCAACTAAGCTTATTCCTCAGCCCAATAAGGACAACACACTCAGGTAAACTTAAACTCACAGTTTCGAGTCCACAGTTATGTGCTGCAATTATTTAGTCATCAAAAGCCCAAAACACACAAAACCTTGGTTAACTCTGTCATCAGTAGTTTACAAAACACATCAAGCAGGCAGTGATAATTTACCCCCACATACCAACTTGGAGTTCTTTTTTTTTCAGAGCCCAACAGAAGTGATAAAATCATGTTTTTCTTACAGATACAGCACGTACTAGTTTTATCACAAACAAAAAAAAATAAAAAGTAATAAATTCTTTCATTTTTATTCCAAGGGTCACATGAAGCTATGCTATCATATGCAGCCAGTCTCAATAGGTATCTATAGGCCAAGCTATATGCATGCAATATCCACTTGTCTCAAAATAATCTCCTCAAACCCTTGTGCAAATTCATGGCTTACAAAAGAACAACAGACTGGAGTCAGGGAAGGCTTCTGATAATCATGTGTAAAATGAAGTTGATTTCTGGATTTTATCACACACTTCCACAGACAGTAAGGAAGTTCTTCATAGACATTTACAATAACCAGCTGCAGAAGTTAAAGCATAAATAGACATGCCTATCCAAGGACTATTGGATAAAAATATGCCTACTTTTACCTTTTAGGGTAGAACACAAGTTACATGCAGAAGATGCACACAAATCCACATGCAAGCTGTAGTCATTACTTTTAATGGTGGGGGATGGGGATGAATACACCAGACATTTGGCTACCAAAACAGATCAATGCTTCTTTGCAGAGATCATCCAAGAATGGAAAGCCATCCAGCTTCAGTTAACCCCTTACTCATTTCACGTAGTTTCAAAAACAGTCCATTTATTTTTACAAAGCAATAACAAACAGCAGATCTATTCTGTGCAAGAAGTTTCCATCCCCATGCAAGAAGCTGGCGCTTTTGGTTGAAGATCTGGATTCCATCCCAGTTCTGCTGCAGACTCCATCTGTGATTGTCCACAGTAAGCCAGACAGCTAACTTCCGTAGTTGAACTACATCCCTCTCTAGCACTTCATATTCAAAATGCAACTTTAGATTCCTCAGATGAAAGACCACATTGAAGCACTGCATTACAGTATTTGCTAGTGCAACCTCATGAGATGTTGCAGAAGCTGCATCTGAGGGCCAGCAAAGCCTACAGAGCCTGACCCAAATGCCTTACACCAAAGGACTCTCCTGTGCAGAATGTCAAGATGAACATCGTCTAGGTCTGGAAAGCCTCTTGCCTGCTGATATAACAGCACAAGTGGGGGAAATCAAACACAAAGCAGGAGAAGACAAAGTATCTGGTCCTTTTAACATACAGGTAAGACAAACAGCCTCCAGTAACCATGACAGGAAATATTGTTAGCAGTGTATGCTTCCAGCAATGCTGTCACATACATGCACAGAAAGAAAAAATGGCTCCCAAAGGCTTTATTGTGGAAAGAAGACCAATTTAGGCATGAAAAAGGTACTATAACAGTTGCAAAGCAACTTTGGCAAAAAAATGAAATTACTTTGATAGGAATGACAGTCTTCATGGGAAGTTGACTGAGGGATATTGTACCAAAATAAAAGTGCAGAGGAACTTCCAAGTGGTAAGAAGGTACATACACACAAAAAAACTGCAGAGTAAACTGACAGAAGCCCAACAACAGTTCCCACTGAGGCAAAGTTCACCTCAACCCACTCCAGCACTGTCATATCCTAAGACATTGTCTTCCCATAAGATGAACCATTTTTGAACATGAATGCTGAAAATCATCAGTACATGTGAAAACATCTGTTCTGACTGCACATCTTTTGAAATACTTGACTAGTGGGGGTTTCTGCAAAAGGAATTACTTGTTTCTGATGTCCAGCTCTAACTTGTTCTGAAATTAAAGTACTCCCATTGTAAATTCAGAAGTCAGGCAGCGCATACACCTGCAAGTGGGAAATGCAGTTTGCTATTTAACCAAAGAAACTGCCTCCAAAGATAGGCAAAAATATCAGTCTTTAAAAGAAACATCTACATAGGTAACAACACTCTTCTGGGTCAATGGCATTTGCTTATTTCCTGAGAGGTTTTATAGTTATCAATCAGAACTTCTCTCCTTTGAAAGGCAGATAGAACAGGTTTCTGTAACAATATGTTCTTAGCATAAAGAAGATATTCCTCCAGAGAAACAGCAAACACTGGTTCCACCAAATGCATCCATATCCTACTCACCATCAGTAATACTTTTTCTCTGAGAAATAAATATATTCTCCATCTGAGAATTAAATATTTTCCCCAAAATAGTACGACGTATTTTTGCACATGTTGCCTCTAACTCCATACAACTGCATACTGTACAACTGAAGAGGTTGTGTCACTGGCTCTTCATCTCCAATGCTTTCCCTGAGGTCAAATATAGCTAGTTATTGCCTCTGCTTTCCCTGAGGTCAAATATAGCTAGTTATTGCCTCTGCTTGATCAGTAAACTGAAGTTGGCACAGTGGGACCATGAGTTAGCTTTTATATTGGATCACCAGTTTCTGTCAACTCCCCAGCTGCCTGTCAACCACTGCACTCAGAGGGCAGAAGCAGCAGAGAACAGTTCCTCTACAAACAAGACACAGTTACAGAAAGTGAAGTGTGCCCCATTAACACAGATCTCTCCAGCTGCACTCAAATCCAGCTTTGGAGGAGACGTACCAGAATCACTGCATTACTAAAACTCATTACAGTTCCTACTGCAAAACCACATTGCCCATCCAGCAATTATTACAGCACATTAATTCCCTGTGATACACATGCAAACTGAAGGTAAGCAGACCTATTAGACTTTATTAAAAATACTGTCTTGAGATTATTCACAACAGCTGTTTCCTCTTCAAGCTAGAGGAAAACAGATGGCAACATAACAAGAGCTAGATAATTTTAAAAATTAACTCTCAAACATGACACTTGTACAGGATGTCTTCCACTCATGCATCTCCAAATGGGCTAGTGAATAAAAACCACTGATGCCAAATGTCATTTTGCTAGTACAATATAGCATAATTAACACATCAAAAAAAAAGGGCAGAACAAAGAATACATCAGATTGCACAGAAGAACTGCAGGTTGCACAGAACACAAAGCTGTTGCAGTAGATTCTCTACAATCTCTACAATGTTATGAGAACATAACATTGTTTATCTCCTCTTTCAAACACCTACAAAGCTTGACAGCATCAAGACACCTGCAAAGCATCAATTAGAGGTGGAGAGAACTGGTGTATTCCTTTTAATATTCATTAGCAACTTCAATCAAGATTCACAGGGGTGGAAAATAGCAAGGAAAATATCTGAAGTCATACTAATTATCTCTGTGAACATGAGGGGATTTTATTTGTATCGATCTGGTAGAACTGCAGCCCATCAAATGCATTTCTTGCATATTCCATACACTTAAGAGTAGAATTTAAGAAACTATAAATACACCACTATAACAGCTTAAACACAGGTTGAGGGAGACCATGTATTATTGAGCTACCACATGTTGAAACAATTCCTACCAAAACATCAGTATTTATGGACAGACAGCAATGAATACTCCACTGGTTAGGCTTCTACAGGGCTAATTCAGAGGAGAATGAAAAATTTTGGACAGAAGTAAAAGCTATGCTTCTGACTGCTATTTTAAGGGAACACAAAGTTCAGGGTAAGTGAAGAGTTGTGGGTTTTTTCTGATATGCTTGGCACCGAAATGCAGCATGCAGCAGACCACTGAACTACCAGCCCCAGCTTCAGGATCTACTAATGCCTCTGAGTCTTACATTTAGAGTAGTGAAGAAAACAATGCTACACTTCACCATTTTTCTGGGCAGAGTCCTAAAAGTAACTACACAAGTTCACTATATACTGAAGAACTTCCCTGGCAGAAGAATTTATTTATTTTAAAACCCAACAAAGTAGTCTCAGCCAATCCAAACATCTTTCCAAACCCCACTGAAGATCTGCAGAGAAATAAACCCAATTCTATTCTCCTACTCCATTAACATGCCTGGTATTCTATTAACATTTCTGAAAAGCTAGAAATTAAATAACCAGAGCAGTTAGACACCAGCTTTACAGTGAAAGCAAAATTTGTCCAAAAGAAAACTTACAATATACGTGTATGTGTATCTATTCATTCCCCTTCAAAAAAACCCCAAGCATAAAACAAACCAAACACATAAGTTGTGTCAGATTGTTAGCACATTTAGAAACAGAGCTGGTCCTAAACTCATCCCTGGATACACTCAACCCTATCATTGACAGCACAACCCAAGTTACAGTCCCTGTGATTCTTCCACCTACCACGTTTAATTGTCGTAATCTGAAGCCAACATGCCTCAGAACTGCAACACTTGTGGTCAGTAAAGCATATATACAAACTGAAATAGTGTTCTTCATAATAATATAGAGGAAATATATAGCATAAAATAATAAAATATACTACACACATAACCATAACCTGTGCAATATATATCGCAATAACTATGCCATTGCAACACATTATATGTTTTCTATGTTGTATAGTCATGTGTTATAGAAATATGTGAAAACCCTACACAACTTACAAGCAACTTTTAACTAACTCTCTGATGAGCTGACATTTTAAAAACTTTAATTTCATTTCTGACGACTTATTCTGCTGGGTTTTGATACAGCTTTATCTGAGATACAGAATAGAGAATTCTTTCTTCTACAAGCACAGTCAAATATCATATGATACTAGATTTTACTGGATCATAAATACATCTGTAGTGTCTGAAATGGTGAAACTGTTTGGTGTACTAAAAAGCCAAGCAGTGAAAGAGAACAATCACAGGAAAAAAAAAGATACTTCCTTCCACGCCATTTTGTCTTTCTGACTGCCATACTAAGGGCAGAAGACTGGATTTTGCAACTTGACCACCATGTTATTCAGCAAATCTGTGATCTCAAGCAAGACAGCGAAGTCTCTGACATGCTCATGTACTCTCTAGCTGTGACTGTATGAATCAACTTCCTCTATTTATGGAAAGTGGGTACTAAATTAACTCTTGCCCTGGCATTTGCCATCTACAAGCTTCATTCTCAAATTCACAGGATATCCTCTGTCCGGCACAGTCTGCCATTCCAAGTAAGTTGTGTAACTCCTGCTGGCATGGCTAACCAAAGCTGACACATGTTCACATTACAGAGGTGAAAAAAAAAACCCACCAACAAATCTTTACTGTCTTATGAAACACAAAACTCAAGTACATGGCACTGAGACTACCATCCCCATTATCACACCCACAGCCAAACCTGTTTAAATGGTACCCCTTCCATTAGTTTGCTCCTTTTTGTGAAGGCAAAGTAGATACAAACATATGTATCGAAAATTTGGCTTGTAGATTAGGAGATTAATTTCTAAATCCTAAGGACAGGCCCTGCCTTGTTTTCTTGAGGAATCAGAAGTAATAAATGCTGTCACTCAGACTAAAATTCAAATGGAAGGAGATGGGCACATGTGCAGTTGATAACTGCAAAATAACCACCTAAAATAAGTCTGCCAAGGAATCCAACTATATCATTGAGTTTTAACCAGTTACAGTGTACTTGCAGGAACAAGACGGAAACCCATTTAACAAACTTCCTTCCTTATCCTTTTGCTCTCCTGACAGATCCTCATTTAAAACGTTTTATGACAACCATCTCTATCATGTGGATTATCTAAACTAAAGTCCTCTAGCTTGTTATCATTAAGAGCTGCAAATTACCAACAGCTCACACCCCGGGGAAAATGTTTACGGAATAGATAGTACAGCTCTGTGGTCTTCCCAGCAGGGAGGAAAAAGCCACTTAACCAGATAAGCTCGTCCTTTCAACTTCTCTCCACTTCCACCTCTTTGCGTACCCTTCAGCTCAAAGAATCACCTAATCTAATTTAGACAGTGCCAGAATCACAGTGGACTTAAGTAAAAGAGCTCACATAAAACTCCAGCACTAACAATAAAGCTGTGCTATAAAGGAATGTTCGATAACTAACTGTACACATCTCATGGGCTGTCTCTGCTACTTTTTTTGGGGACATCCTATACTACTTTCTTTACATAACAGTTGTGAAAATATTTCCTCCCCTCAACCCTGCAACTGCTGTCTCCTCACATCTTTGCTTAACCTGATTCCCTGTCATCTCCCTGGCTCTTACCCAAGCAAGATACCCTTAAACGCACAGGACTGCTTGGTGCCATGCAGCAAGGAATTACTAAACCCACACAGTGCAGACTTTATGTACATCTTAAGTGAAGATAAAAATCTCTGAGCAATTTGATTACAGAAAACAAGCCTCAGATGCATTTAACAGTACTCTGATATTTCTTGAGTGAATTTTCTGAGATATGCATTTAGACTACAACTCAAAATATTGTGCGTGAGTTGTCATTCACCTTTTGAATAAAGATGAACAGTGATAACGACTTCTAACTCTTTGAACCAGGCAGAACTGAAGACCGAGGCACCACATGCTCATCTCCAGAACACTGGTCATTAATATCCCTTCTGTGGAAGCAGCACATTACAAGTGCTGCTGTTATGAGACACACCACCATCTTTCAAAGCAGCAGGAAACGCAAATGCAAACAGAACCCTTTGATCTCAAGTACAGGTCCGCAGGGACAGCCACTGGTTGAGCTCATAAGCTAATTTTTTACACAACCCTCTGTCTGCTGCAAAGACTCCAACACAGCTCCCAGAGAAATAGCACAGAAAAGTCTAAAAAAATCCTTCTGCAGAAGGGGGGAAAAAAAAGAGGCAGGAAACAAAGGAACATTACAGTAATAGGTCTCTTCTGCTAATCAACAGAATGCTGCTGACATGATATATGGGCAGACTTGACACAGTCTGGAGAGAAGAAAGAGCATGCACCAGAAACTTCACAAAAAAAATTGGACATGGTTTTAAAACCACAGAAAGAGGGAAGAAGAATAAATCACTAAAAAATGTCATAGAATGAGAGCAAGATATTAGTCAAAATACATGGAAAAATATAGGGACAAAAACAGCTGCAAAAGGTTAAAGAGGCTCCAAGAAAATTTATTTTCTGTCTGTCCCGACAGTTCAATTACAAACAATGTGATATACTGTAGCAATAGCTACCTAATATCTGGTGCCTCCCACACACTTGCCTTTATCCACAAAGAGCTGTGGAAACACTCGCCATCCAATGCAAGTCACAGAGGCTTGAAGAATCACAACGGGGGGTTGGCTCCCATAGCGTACAGGATGCATTTTATTGCCACAGCTAGTGTTACAAAACACACAGCCCTATTTTCTGTTATTGCATCTCCACTTCCTCTTTTCACCCTTTAAGATTCACACCATGGCTATCCCAGGATCAGGAACTGCAGATTTTATGTGATTAAGGCTAGCCCAGACAAGATCTTACCAAAACATCAGTGGTGCCAAGGCCCTGAGCACAACCTCTCCTCCACCCCTCAGGGGTCTGAATGCCTCGGCTCAAGGCCAGCTGTGACACAGTGCAGCTGTGTAAACTCCGAGCACGCTGCTGGGGAGAAAGCCATGTGAGAAAGCACTAGAAGAAGCCTCACTGGGCACCCTTTTCCACTTGGGAGTTGCACTCCAGCTCAGATTCTCGCCCTTGGACTTTGTCAGGGCTATGTAGCAGGTCTGTCTGTGCCTGGCCATTTGCCTTACCCATCCTGACTGTGAACTGCTGGCTTAAATTCCTGGTGTTACCTTGGAGCTAGGAGCCCCTGATGGTCTAGTGGTTAAGGGCGCGGCGCTGTCACCGCCGAGGCCTGGGTTCGATTCCCCCGGGCAGATGGAGCTCGTTAGCCCTTTAAAAGGCAACCCATCTACGTCCTAAGGACCTCGCTGCCACCGTCCAAGCTCGCTTGGCCCCGGCAGATGAACCTTAGGATTAAAGGGTGGGCTCAGTTCCGCGCACACTGTGTCTCACCTAAAAAATCCAATGCGCAGGCTGGAAGGTGGAAAGACCTTCCCCGGATCTTCGCTCGCGAAGACTGGCCATTATTCATTATATTACCTTGGAGCTGCTCAACACTACAGACTTGTCTGGTGATCACGCTCTTAGTTGACCCTGCTTAACATAATGGAGTTGCTCTACCCTTGTCTGTCTACCACAGGATTCCCCACTTTGACCAAGATCATTGCCCTGCCTGCTTTGCTGTCACACTCACTTTCCAGCTTGCCTTTCTTTACCAAGTAATCCACTTTGTGCTCTGTGACAAGTGGAATAGGTTAGCCTCACATTAAATTAATCCTTTTTTTTCATTCAGTTCTGCTCTAAATATTAATAAAACACACCCTTACACCAGCAGGCACTGGAGTTCTGTGACTAAGGTCACAAGCAACAGTGGAGAATTTAACTATTGCTATCCAGAACAGGATAACACTTTTCAAGGCTAAGCAAAAGGTTATATTTGTACCTCAAGCAACGAGCAGCTTTTCAGAAAGGTAAGCAGCTAGAATGCAAAATGGGATTTATTACTAAGGCTATAGCAGAATTCTCTACGTTGTTTAGACTCCAAGCAATTAGAACAGAAGTTACTTGCACAAAACAATGCTCTACACCAGGACTGGTACCTTTATGCGGTAGTGCAGTGCTAAAAATTCCAGTAGTGCTAGTTTACAGAAAGGCAAAAACTGTGTTAAATTCTGCAGAACAACAGAGAGTCTGAACAAGCTCTGCTGGGGAGGGGCAGGGGAGGATGGGGAATAAAAGGGAAAGCAACAATTTAGAGAGCTTCCTCTTTAGCTTGTATTTCTAAGACACAAACAGACTACTAAAACTCTTTTCTGCTAAACTCTTCCTACTACCCCTAAGTGTTTCAGCTAAGACAGGTAACATAATTCAGGAGAAGTCAGGTTGTCCTGAAAACACCCAGATGTCAAACTTAAGCATTAGTCAGCCCTTGGCTTCAGAACAGGACCTTAGATAATTCAACCAAAATCCCCAAAAATCCCAGGAAATAGAAATCTGCATCTTTTTCAATCTTTATGAGAGATACTTGCTCTGGTGCTGCATGTCATTTCCCTAGTACTGGATATACCAGGCAGGGCTTTCACTGCAAGAGCCCTCCTGTGTCCAGGAAGACAGAGGCATTTGACTCAAAGTGAAGATTGACAAGAACAGGATCTTGAAAGGAAGGAAACAAGACGGCTAGGCAGAGAAACAGAATCCTTCTTGTCCTCCCCTGTCCCTTCCCCTGACAGGGCTCTCTCATCACCCCGGGCAAAGCCAGTTGGTTTGATCTCTACATACATGAGGCACCTGCACTCAACGTCTCAGCAGGGGGAAGACACACCACGAATAAAGTAAGCGGGAAGGAAGAGGACTGCCACAGTGGAATAACAGTGTTTGGATACATATTCACATCCAAGATCCTTGCCACTCAACAAAATTGCCTTCTAGAAAAGTATAGAATTAGACTCAAATTGGCACCATGACTGCTAAATACAATTCTTCTATCCTGTCCCCCACTTAAGAGTTAAGCTCTGCCTTGGAAAAGGCTGTAAGATTTAAAATTCCATTATGATGGTAAGGAATGCAGTGAAAGAGCTCAACAACAATGCCATGAACTGAACAGGTGTGCAGGAAACCATGTATTCCACTACATGAAAAGAATACAGATAATGAGGATGATAATAATAATAAATTATTGTTAATTAGAATAATTACTCATTACACAACTACCACCCATCTCATGAACTGAAAGCAACACAGTGTTTCCCTTTTATAAGTAAACAAATATTCCTGTAGCGGCAGGGAAGTTGTGCACACAAAGGGACTCAAGGTTACAAGGTTATCCTCCTGATGGTAACCCTCAGTTTCAAGCATTTCACTCTGGAAGCTCACCGGTGCTCAGCAGACACAGGGGTAAACAATACAAGCCTTCCAGACACTGGTTCCAGCTGCCAGGCACATGAATGAAAGACATATGTCTGATACCGCAACATCACAGTGAGACAAATACCCAGGCTGTCTCACAGGCAGAACAGCAGCTATGTGTTTCAGTGACTTTCTTAGATCAGGCTTTCAAATAATTAGCATAAAAATTCATTTATCATTAAGGTTAATTAGGCAGTTAATGAACTGAAAAATTAAAACACCTGAGGAGATTGTAAAATGAACTAAGTGGGCCAGGTCAAACTTTCTTGTATTTTGAAGGTTTGGGGCTGAACCATCCAATCTGGATTATTATGACAGTACAAACCAACAGCAATATAATTACACTCTCGAAGGCTAAGCCATAGGTGCTGATATGATTCTGAAGGCTGTGCATCACTAATACCACAGAAGACTTACAGCAGCACCCTTTTGAGTTAGCTGTAATTTACAGAAGCCTCAGCCTCCTTTCCTTCCCCCCCAAAAAAACTCTCAGTCACAGCCCTACAACACAATTCACGTTAGTCCCTATCAACACCCGAGGAAGCACTCCATTCCTCAAAAGAAATATTTAAGAATATTCTTGATATTAAGCTATTTTGGTCCAAAATTTTACTTCCATGATTGTTAAAAAAAAATAAAATCCTGATTAAAATAAAGCTAACCCATTGGCTCAGAATTATGGTTTGAAGCTTCATATTGTCGTCATCTTCATCCTATGCTGGCCTATTTTAGAGCTAATCTCATGTTCCCCAAAGAAAAGTATCATTCAACAAACAGAAAGCAATGCAAAGCAAAAAAAAAAAAAAAAAAGGCACACACTGGCTGGGCCACAGTTCATCCTCCCCACACCCTGCTCCCCAGTTATGAAGGTTCAGCACTACAGCACAGCTGGTTTCAGGTGTACCACAAAGGACAGGAAAGCAACAAACACCTTGTGAGAGGCCAACACTGACTGGTTCTCCTCCTCCCATTGCAGGAACCCCATATGAGATTTTCTAGATGCGTTCCCGTAAGACACTCTTCTTCCTGCCATGCCCAGTCTTGTTCACCACACAAATTTTAACTTAGGGGGGAGATTACCCAGTCAGAAAAAAAAAATAAAAAATGCATGCATCCATGTCTAAGACAACAGCAAAAGAAATACCAAATACATTGCACACAACACCTGCACTAGACCAAAGTGCTCCACTGTGCTTCGCTTCTGTCCAAACCCAACCTACTCCAAGACAAATATCCCAATTTTATCTCCTGCAGGCTGATACCCTAGAAGATATGTACACTGCAAAACATATTAGCTAGCATATGTTTTACCTAGAATACAACAAAAGCACTGCCTCCTCCAGAAGCACAAAGGGAACCAAATTCCTGCCTTGTGACTGACTCCATACTCTGAATTGGGTGGAAGCTCCTGAGCCCATCCCATATTGTGGAGTTCTAGAGAGCAACAAGGGATCAGACCTAGCCTATACCCAGTATTTCCTCCAGCCAAGACACCTCACAAGTTGTGGGTTTTTCAGGTCACATTCTGAAGCACTGAGTTAACCCCCACGCAGGGCAAAAGGAGTTTTGGCATACCTGCAGCCTGGCACTAATTCACAGACATGTAAGCTCTTATTTGGTTCTAAGCCCTTCCTGGATAAGATATTTGTGCCTGACCCCATTTCATTCTGCCACTGTGCATGGTCTGTTAAGCACAGTATTTGCTCACGCTTCCCAGTGCAGTGTGCTTGGTACTGCTGAAATAGGGACCCCACCTTACAAGCATTTGGTACTTCTGGTTACAGCCTAAATCAGTCACCACACATTGGAAAACAAACAAACAAACAAAACCATGGAGTTTGACATGGCACAACTAAACCCAAGAAAGATCTCATGCGAATAGGCGAAAAATACACTTTAAATTCCAAAGATTCACTTTGCACAAGAAAGTGAAGTCCATATTCAAAAGCACGCAGTACAAGTTACCCACGGTGCTCGATTACGAATTCCATTACCAGAAACAGGGCATCAGCATACCAAAAATTTGCAGGTGTTAGCAATAGTTAGAAAACTAATAATGACAATGGTATTTTCCACTAGACTGTTACAGAGACGGGTTACATTTAATATTGGAGATGACTTTAAAGTAATTCAGATTATTTTCTGTGTTTTTGCTTTCAAACTCACAACTTTCTGGAACCCTGTCACAGAAGCAGGTGTCAAAACACACAAATTATCAGCCTGTTGGAGCTTCACTTTTACTTAAGTTATTTTGCTCTATCACCACATTCTAAATGCCCCTAGGCACTTTTTATTGCCTGTCAAAAATCACAGAATCACCATTCAAAAAAAGACAGTCAGGAGAACCTGCCTGAATAAAAATTAGCTTTATTTTTACCTCTCTCTCAAGCAATTTTTCTTAGTAGCCCTAAAAAATAAAAAGCCACTGGGGGAATAGCGAGAGGCACTTACACTATCTTGAAATCTAGCTCCTTTCAACTCTAACATGCAACACCGATTTCCTCAAGTCCACTGCAGGCACCACCCCACAGAGCACAGAGGGTTGGCTCTATTCATCAGTATGAGAGGGAAGAGGCATTAACAGTTCTCCTGGTTTTAGTAAGGGGTGTATTTATGACCACCAACCACAATCTCCTTTCTCCATCGTCTCTGAAGCACTACTCATCTAAGCCTGTTCTGCAGCACCCACCTGGAGCTCCTCTCCAAGTACTGTACCCTGTTAGTGGGAACTCTGGTGTTCCTACTGGTCAAGCAGAATCATTCAAGAGCTGCTGGCCCTCAGTGTGCAGGAAATTAATTATGTGGAACAATCTACAAACACAGAGTAGACAAATATTTACAGTAATGAGAGTGGTGTTCATCAGCTCCTATCTTACATTTAGGGCAAGAAATGCTAACAGAGCATAAATGTGGTTCTTCAGGTATCTTAACTTCAAATCTGAATATTATGCAACGTCAGCCAAGGTCCCAACCATCAAATATCTACACTATAAATGCAACTTGAAGTTTATAAAGAGGAACAGACCAGAGAATGTTTGCAGAAACAGCTGACAGGCCCCCTTTGCTTATCTACCAGGGAATACTTTACACCAGACTCAGACCTTGAACATTATATTCCTGGAAGCAAAATGTAACTTCTCATCATCTGAGGAACTAAACTAATACATTAATGAAACCAGTGCTGCAGGGAAACATGGTCTGATGGAAGTCTCTTAGAACCAGACTTGGTCCAGGCTACTGAAAATTTGCACAGATCAAGATGAGGACCTTACTGACAGCCAGCCACTACAAGGGCACAAAACTTAGAGGAGCACAGCTCCTCTGACTTGAGCAGAGAAGGTGTAAGTTTTCTAGCACCTTTACTGCATCCCTGAAGCAGGGCAAAACACAGTCTTAAAGTAGCAATAATCACCTACAGAGCAAAATAGCTTTGGGTTTACCCAATTCTCAGCCACACTGAGCAGTACTGTTACTTTTACATAAATGCAGAAGACGTGAGAACTTTAAAAAAAGGTTCTGTACTCACATGACCTGCTAAAAGGCAGATTTCAGACAACTGCTGGAGTTTCACAGTTCTGTCACTATTTTTGCACAGCTTGTGGGAAACAAGTAGCACTTCCTTTAGTTCCCTTATAATACGTAGAATAAATATAATGTCCAACTACCCATATGTACAGTCCTTTTAATGTAATCATTTATACAGTTTCTGTTGGAGACATCAAAAAAAAGGAAGTCAAAATAAGAGAAGGAACTGGAGTCATAAGATCTGAAAATCTGATCTACAGAGGAGTGACAGATCTCACAGTGTTAGCATTCCTTGCTTCTCTCTGCTAAAATGTATTGAAAGAAGCAGCTAAAAATAAGATAAATAATTCCCCAATATTAAGTTCTCCCTGAGAGCAAATGCTGCCATTTCACAGATACTCCACAATTCAAAAAATGGAAGGGAAAACAGTGCATTTATATAAAGAGAAAAAAAAATGCACCCAATGCAAGTCTTGTCTTAAGAAGAGGTGTTTTATGAAGAAGCTTTTTAACATGTACCGTACCACTAAAGATCTTTAATGTCTACAGACAGCATGTAGACAGAAAGCTACAGTCTCAGAAACAGCACCCACAGCTGGTAAATGACAACAACAGAAGAGTCAACCACTGAACTATGAAGAACTTCAGTTCGTTCTGGAAAACTTGGGCCAGGCACTCAGATACATAAATATTCATAAAGCATAATTTTTTTCAGAGAGAAAAAAACCTACTTCTTGAAAAAATAAGAGCAATTCCATTAGACAACCATATATCCTCTTTTTAGTCACTACGAGCTATTTGCAACAATGCAAACCCTAACAGTAAATCTAACTTAAACACTGGTTTGGAGAGGATGGATTGTTTTTGTTTTAGACACACACAAGCCTCGCATTGTGTCACACTGTCAGAGCTCAATTTTCCAAAATTGTGTTCACGAGTTCTGTAGCAGTCACCAGCTCCTCAAATCAGCATCTAAAAGCCACTGTAGGATGTCACACCCTGTGTCTCCTGCAAAATAGATCTAATTTTCCATTACAAACTGGTGATTGTTCCTGGGCAGGGGGAGGGGGGAGAGAGAAGGAGACTAAGAAAGGCAGCTTTTATACTATCTACCAGATTTGTCTTCTATTTCTACCACCCTCCTTCCTACAATTCTACAAGCTGAATGCCAGCCAGAAAAATCAACGAAACTATTTTTCACTGAAATATGAAAACAAAGCATCTGAGAAGTTTCATGATACAATTCAGCTTCACTGTTAAACACAAGCACATATAACCTCTTTTAGGAACTCACTAAATGCTTCAAAATGCCCATCTTAGAAGATACTAAGAGAAACAGCTCTCAGAACCTTGCACTGTAGTGAATGAAACAGGAAATGAGGAACAAAGAAAGGAATTTCATAGATTCCAGATGTACTCTAACACCAGCTGGGAAATACAAGCAAGAATCAAAGCCTTGTAAAAAGTTACCACTAACTGTTTTCTTCTAGAGTTCTTAACAAAAGTAAGTAGCTGTAAACAATTTGTAAATAAAAATATTTTTAGATTAAATTGGAAACAGTAATAAAAATAAACTTCTTTCCCTCCTATTTTTAAGGACTTTTAAAACTCAGCAATCAGTGCATCTGGTTTTTTGAGCTGCTTTTTATAAACATAAGAACTCTGTAAAAGCAGCCATAACAGAAGCACAATTGTAAATAAAGTATTTAAAGTTGTCAGTTTTCTGATACTTGGAGTATTAAAGCTGAATGAAACTTGAAAGCAAAGAAAATAAAAAACAGTAAACTTGATTTATAATATATGCCTTCTGTTCAACTGGAACTAAATGGAATTTAAATTTGTAAATTGCTAGTTATCAGTCACTCAAAAACTTTGTTCCTACAGGTAAAAATTAAAAAATTAACCACTCCAGGTTAAAAATCCTGGAAACAAAATTCCTTCAAAAGTTCAAATATCCTTCTACTCCCTGTATAATACATCTCCAATGTTTCATCCTCCTTTTCTGAAACACAAACTCAGGCCTTTCAATGTAAACTTCTTCTAAACGGATTTTGAATCCTCTGACTAATAAGCTCAGCAATAAACAAGGATATTTCCTCCTAAAGACACTGTAAAAGATAAAAGGAAAGCTTAAGAATGCATCTTATGGAACACAGATCTGTGTTAATAATTCCCCCTCCTCCCATTATCACAGAAATAGGTGCTCTTCACAACTTCAAGACTTTTCGTTAATTAGTCGTGTATAACAGAATTGAGACACTTCATCTAATATTTGTCCCCCTACCACCAGCATACAAAACTGCATTAATATTTATTCAAACTAAACATTGCATCAAATGTTACCTGTTCAAACCTACTAGTCATCCACAGATAAGTGAAACACTCTCCTTCTTACCATCCCATCATACTAATCCATTTCAGTCAGTGGTGATGCAGTCCCAGTTACACACCCCAGCAGACAGGGAACAGTGAGATTCAGCTGTTGGGCTAATGAAGGGACCTTTGTTTTGCCCCATTGCTCCCTGAGAGGTAATAACAGGCAAATGCACAAGTCTCTAGTCAAATAGAAAATAAGATAAGACTTCAGAGGTCTGGAATGAAAACTGAACAGCAAAACTCTCAATCAACCTCAGAAGTTAGGCAAGTCAGATCAGGCTATAAGTCTTCAATGTTTGTGTTCTTTCCTCAACAGACCTCAAAAATACAGACACACTACATTTTTTTCCCTTTCAGAGAGACAAAAACCCTCAAATACCTCAAACTTTCCACTGAATATTTAAAGTGTTTTACACTTGGCAACAATCCATTAAAATCTGAGAAAGGCAAACAGGGGGAAAATATTCCAGTTCTTCACAGTTTTGAAGCTTTACATCTCATTTTGCAAAACTTTCACCCATAAAGTCTTCTATAGGAGGAAAACAACATGTGAAGTTTCAGGGAAGTTGCTTTCCCCTTGGTAGAGGTTAGGATGGGAGAGGAAGGAAGTTAAATTTGTTTTGGTTTTACTCCAAAACAAAGCTTTTATTTGGATCCTAAATTCAGTCACCAGTCAACTACGCTGATGAAATCAGACACTACTGAAGAACAGATACTTCATAAGGTTTAGCAAATGTTAGTAAAATCAGAAGGTAAGAACGTGTATGCCTACAACTAGCTTTTCAGTTTAATAAAATACAACCCATCATTAACTCCAAGCTTGAGCTCTTCTTTGGTGTAACCACAAAATATATAAACCTCTGGTACTAGAAGGTTTAACAGCACAGCATTAAGACATACTAGTGCATGTTTCAACTATTAATATATGCTTTAGGTGATTTGCTCCCCAGGAACATTAAGAGTCAACTGGCACACACAAATATTAATTTTTCTTTGACGTATTTGGCTGAATATTTGTTGGTCTGATCATTAAGGGCAATAAAACTGTCTGATATTTACATCTTTCACAGTATGCAGCAAAGTCTTTATTCTAGGCTTCTTGCTCTCACAAGGAGTAACAAGGATTTATTCCACAAACACATCCATTTGCAGAGTGAATTGTCACAGCAGGAGAGGTATTAAGTACTCCTTAACAACTCAAAGTGGGTTTTGCCTCATCCTTTCGCCACCCCCTCCAAGAAAAAAATTGCTATATGAGGTACTCATAGACCTAATTCAACTCTCACAGAAGAGCTATTCACTTCAACAGAATTATTCACAACTTACACTCCTGTAACGGAGATCGGTCAGTGACTGAGAAAGGACAGAGGGAGTACCTGAAGGTCATTGCAGTCTATAGCATTGATCTGCTCTAAGAATTTTAACCTGATGTATACTATCAAAGGTGGGTTTTTAACTGTATTTTCTAATCTTGCTGTAGACAACACCTTTCAGTGTTCACATGAGAGGGTCTTCCTTACATGGGAGTAACAGTGCAATAAATAGCTTCATATGATAACAGTGTTTGACAGTGTATCTACATAAGTAGAAATCTTGCTGTGATGTCAAGAAAGGGGAGGGGGAGTTCTGTTTAAGCATAAACATGATAACATTAGGTGCCTCAGTTTTGCAAGGCAAGTGTGTAATGGAGAAGTGGGACAGCATGTGTGAGTATTAATCATTAATACCAACTAAAACACCTAAACTTTCATAAGCAGCTAAGGCTCACGAACTGAGTATGAGATTGAAGCAGTTCTCAGGTGGAAGGTCAGAGATGTATCTGTATCAGCTTGTCCTATTGGATAATATGCTGGTCTCGCTGGAGTTTTAGCATTTGTTCTCCAGAGCAGCTGACCAAGCCAGTGTGTATCAGCAGCTAACAAATACACCACCAGCAGCTAACAAATACATCAAGAAAACATGTACTAAGGAAGGGGAGTGGACTGAAGAGCATAGAAAGATTCAAACAGTCTTATGACACTGCCAGAATACAGACATGAAAGCAGAGGATGCACCTGCTGTCCCCTCCATCTGATTTCCACACGTGCACGCTCCCAGTCAAGCTCCTGATACTTGCCCAGAGACAGCTCTGACATTCGCTTGAGCACACAGACTCAGCTCACTAAAATGGAAGAAAATTAAACCTGACAGGAAAAATAAGCTACATTCTTTGGACCTGCTTTGCAAATTGAACTGGACTTTTACTCTGCAAGCAGAGGAGCATCAGTCAACAACAGGTGTGCAAAGAGCATCTCATTGCTGGGAGCAAGATGAGAGAAAGGGGGAAAGGCAAGACCTGCCTTTTCAGCAGCAACAAGCTACTAATTTGGGTTAGCATATCACGATGTCATGCCTTTGACTGCAGCTATGAGAACAGAATTGCAAAGTAATGTGCAAAGCATAGAGAAGAACAGCATCAGCCTGTACAGAGACATAAGAACAGAGGAAGATAAGCCAATATTGGCATCTAACTAACCCAGTAATTTCAGAAATAGAAATCTGGCTTCAACAAAATATAAATTTTAAAAAAAAACAAAAACAAACACAAACAAACCACCAAAACAACTCACAAAAACCACCAACCAGTCTGAGGAGTAATTCAACGCAATGAAAAGTTTTCAAAAGCATTTAGATGAAAACTGCAAAGCTAGGATATTCAGCACTTGCATCATGTTCTCATATAAGAGCATTTGGTACTCTGACCAAAAGATAATCACCTCCAGGAAGAGATAACAAAATACTTAGTTCTCATGAGAGAGATGAAATAGCACTTTTTTCAAACATACTAATTCCAAATGAGAACAAAAAAACCTAGGAAGTTTGCATACTGACATCAGAGGCTCTGAGCAGATCTGTTCAACGGTCTCACTCCCATGAATTTACCTCTACACACAGTAAAAGCCAAAACACATTGTTGGCTTCCACTCACATATGAATCCTCCTCTAATTAAAGAAAGTAAGGCTATGGATAATTCAATGTCAGGCTGGCAGACCCGAATACAAGCATTTTCTGTTTTTTCAGAACTACATTCACTGAAACATTTCCTACTGCTGCCTTCATTTCCTTCTCTCACTTGCAGACACTATGCTTTAGTCTCCATTTTTGCTCCAACCATGGCTTTTCCTGACAGTCCACAAACAGCCACAGCACTCCTCCTCTAGAAATAGCACTGGTCCCACATCTTTTCCATTCAGCACACTGCACACAAGTTGGTCAGAACCCAACCCCCACCAAATTTAGCAGAGTTTGAAATACTGAACCAGCAGTGAAAAATCTGCATAATCTATTCTGCACCCTTCATAGCCTGTGAGACTCAAGCTTTAAATAGCATTGCAGTAAATCAATAAGAATATAAGTTGCACTTCATTTTACCTCCACAACATCAGTTTGAGCTGTACTTGTTAACTTTTTAATGTGAAGAAATAATCTTGAGAAGTCTTTAATATATTCAGGGTGAGATACAAATAACTTTTCTTCCTTTCTTTACTTGTTGTTCCACTAACTTAGAAACACGGGAAAAAATACCGTTATCTTTATAAGAAACATTTTACATTTCCTAAATAAAATTTTCTATTATATACATAGATTTAAAAAAAGTACCTGAGAAAAATTCTCTCATTCTAAAAATATCCATTCAACAACCTTTTGCCCCATTTAAATGGGGATAAATCCTTTTACAGTGAACATATATAGTCGTAATTACTTCTACAAGTAACCACTTAAGACAAGGCACTAAATCCCAACAGACAACATTAAAAGAGACATCTTCTCAAGGCAAAATGGATTTCCCTGAACAACGTTAGCATTACTAGACTTAAGGGAGACATTAAGTTTGTAAGACACAAGATAGGTTCTTCTTACCCTTAGAAAAGCAGAGAGACATTTCTTGAACATTTATTTTGTATCAAGTTTAATGGTAGAAGGCTGTAAATACCTGCTCTTGGCAAATCGACCTGCTTAAATACTAGTAAACTAGCACTTAAGCAAATACTCTGCCTGACTTCACCCAAGACTCTCAGTTTCACAAAGAAAAGTTCAGTTGCTTTCACGATGTCTTGAAATACATAGCTCTGCATGAATTAAAAAAAAAGGGGGCACAACAAAAATAAGAGGCAGAGACAGCACATCTACAGACCAACTATCCTCCTTGTCAACTGGATATAAACAAGGTTTTACAGTTCCTAGAAAATGGTGGATTTAGAGCACTGATCTACATCACGTAGTAGCCAACTTTTATAACAGAAATTCCACTTCTTCGTGGCTCTGATCACACTTAGCGCTAAGGACAGACAATGCTCCTGGAATTCCCACATTTTAGACTAAGACTTCAACACCTAGTAACCTCAAAAGGTCCATTCCTGGTCTTTCTAAAGATGATAAAAAGAGCTTTAGAAGTTTATGTCTTAAATTGCAACAAGCCCTCACAGTGTATACATGGACTGTTATTATCTGTGAGGTCAACAGAATTATGAGCAAATGGTCCTCTCATTATATTATGTCCCTGGTAACCTTTCCATGTGCAGTATCCTCCTGTCCCAATTATTACTCCAAAAATATTGGACTGTTTAGGCTCTGTAACAAGTCCTACCACTAAAAAAATACTATTTCAGAGCAGAGCCTAATCCTCCTAAGTATGAGTACTAGATTTCAGGGACATGAAAAGCTTGATATTTAAAGTGAAAATTCACAAATGAGCTGTTTCTTTAGATTTTTCAAGTATAAACAATTTCACAAAGTAAAATCTGCCAGAAGGTTCTCTGCTAGCCAGCATATAGCTTTCAACAGCAGAAATGCTGAATATGAGTTTTTATTTTTTCAACTGAAAGGTTAATAGTTGATGCCATCTAAGGAGAAAAAAATAGCAATTAAGTACAGCATATTTATTAAATATTAACATTACAACAAAAGCCATGTTGTCAAGCAGAAGGACTCTCTTTGTAGTTTTTCCAGCCAATCATCAGCCATAGAACCTTATGTTGTTTCCTTTCAGGTTTTGAAACACTGACTCATGGAAATATCAGCACTGCACACTTCCTCAAAGTGGCAATCTTATAGGAAGTGTTTGTTTAGTCTTACATGACACATTGTTTTGTTTATGTATAAGGGATTCCGGTAAAAATAATTTTCAATTAAAGAAAAAAAGACAAAAGTACAGTTATGGGAAGCCAAAATAAATCAATTTCAAATAGACATTTGAACAGCACATTCATTAACACAAGTACTACTTTTTTCTTTCTACTGTACATTACTTCCTTGCAACAGCTATGAACAGAAGCAGCCAGGCATTGAGTTCTATCAATTCAAGCAACCACAAAAGAAACTGGACAAGAGGTAACACAGTAACAATTCCTCTTAACACTGCTACCCACACTGACAGAGTTTGTATCATTGCTCCACAACTTCAATATCTCAATGAGACATCTTCTGGAAGTGGCTCACCGCTGCCAGTGCAACTGAATGAGACAAACACGGGTTCCTAAGAAGCTCAATGCTTCACATTTTCAAATGATGAAACAGATGGCTCCAGCCAAATCCAAGCATGACTAGAAACAACACTCCTCAGAAGAGGGATGCTTTTATATAATTATCCATCTAGCTAAATATGGCTGATTCCATGTAACCCATCAGTCTCAAAAGAACAAGTTACACCAGCAGTACAAAATGCCTTCATTTACCTGCAGCTTCTTGGAAATACAGGACAAGCCAGCCACTGCAACATATCACATTAGGGCATTCAAACATCTCTAGGCTACAATGCTTTGCACAGCCGGAAGCCTCCCAGCTGCATCAGCCTCTCCATCAAGGAAGGTACGCCAACATGGATGTCTCACTCTGTGTTTGCACTGATTCCTCAAGGCATCAACCCTACATTTCATCTGATTTATAACAAGGCACACTTGTATATCAGTGTGCCCATTCATGATTCGCCAGCAAAGGTGCTGCGGAGAAGGAAACACCTTATCAGATCAAGCACAGAGTATTTTGTAGTCAGACATCAGTCAGAGCTTGGCCACAAAACAAGCCCCCGATGAACAGAACTGACCACTTCTACAGAATGATAAATCAAAGTAAATCAAGATGGGAAGTGACTTATCCCATCGTACTCAACTTGTCCCTTAACCCATTAAAAGATTCAAAGACTCCCGTCACTAGAAAAGAGAGAAATCTACAAGATTTCAGTGAATGGGAACTGCTGAAAGACAAATTTACTCTTGGGAATAGCTAATAAAAGTAGTGTCCCTCCAACATGCACCATCTTTTCGGTTCTGTTCAGCAACAGGCCAAGGAGAAATGGCCATCAACTGAAACACCGAAGTTCCACCTCAACATGAGAAAAAACTTCTTTATGTTGAGTATGGCAGAGCACTGGAACAGGTTGCCCAGGGAGGTTGTGGAGTCCCCTCTCTGGAGAGATTCAAAACCCACCTGGATGCCTTCCTGTGTCACCTGGTCTAGGTGACCCTGCCTTGGCAGGGGGGTTGGGCTACATGATCTCCAGAGATCCCTTCCAACCCTGACAATTCTGTGATCTCCCCTCACATCCACTCACAAGCTTTTTTGCAGGGAGCCTGCAAGCCTCCATATACAATTTCTTAAAGATCACAATTGCTTTACGAGGCCCGTTAGATTAGAAATACTCCCTCAACACACTAAAGCAATCCTGCCACTTCCTATTTTTCTGGTAAATTTCACAAGAGATATTCAGCTACAGAAACGTGTTTAAATTTCGAACTCGAATCCCAGAAACTCGCGCTCCCGCCACGAAGCCGGCGCGTGTCTGTTCCCGGGACACTTCCCATGGATAGACGGGAAGCGCTCACCACCGCCCCCTGCCGGACCGCGCTGGAACACCCGGGCGCAGCGCCGATCCAGATCGCGTCGGGCATTATCCTGCTCTTCATCCAGGAAAGAGCTTCGGCTCTCAAGGCAGAAGGGCGGCACCAGTGTGCCGGGGATTCACGCGGTTTTTCCTACTCGCTATCCACGCTAAAAAGCAGCAGGGATTCTTGCTACAGTACTACAGTAATCAAGCTTTGATGGGGGCTCTGACAACTGAAGTCAGCAGCAGGATTAACTTTCGTCTACAACTTAAAGAGATTAATCTCAAGACTTCTGGTGCTGTTATTATCTTTGATCTCTTCCACGATTCAAAGAAATTTCCACACTCTAATGACTTCAATCATTTAGGCATAACATCATCACTGTTCTCAAAAAAAAAACACCAGACCCTAAGCAAACACAAACACCCTGCCCAGGAGTCATCATCCTACACGCGAGATGTGTTCTTACTGCTTTTACTAAAAATCACCAGTGGGAACAACTTGCAATAGCATCACACATGCAATAGCATGTGTCTGTATTTCTCCCTTGTGAAAGGACCTTTCTTTAACTCCCCTTCCCCTCTCTGAAAAGAGCCAGAGAACAAGTCTCCGACCATACCCTGCAGTCTTACTGAATCTATTTTCCAGATGTATAAAAGGACACAGAATGAACACATAAAATTTTATCGTATAAATTAAACATTACCTCTTAAAATCTGCTGTCACTAAATTACTTGCTGACAATTAACGAGGAAACGATCCTAGCAATAGTCTCTTTGAAATGCTAATATCACTATTCCATAATGAGATTTCCTATGTAATCTCACGTTTCAGTTTTATCTAACACGATAATTGGTGGCTGCAAATTTGCTTTCGAGCGCACGAACTTGCAAAGGGAGATTTTTCAAGATCTTTTTAGGAAGCCACAAGCCCTGAGTACCCACCGCTGCGAGCCCAGCGCTGAACTTCGCCACTTCCCCCGGAGCTCGCAGCCCCCGCGCCCCATCCCGGGGAGCAGAACCGCTCCCTCTGCACGGGGGACTGATTGTCTTACGGAAACGAGGGATTTCCCTCCCAGCCGGCACACTCAGAACTCGACCAGAGAGAGTTTAATCCGCTCTCTGACATCTGTCGCTTACTTTCTAATAATGTGGTTTGGAACTCGATCAACAGCAAGGAGAGGAGAGGAGCGAATCTCCCAGTGCGCGTCGGAGGCAGCCGTGAGGAAGCGGCAGCAGCCTCTGCCCGTGCCCTCGCCGAGGGAAGGGGCCGAGGCACCGGCTCCTGCACACAGCCGCTTTTGGGCCGGTTTCGCACTACCTTTGCCACTGACACACAGTGCTGAGACTCGGTGACCGCCTACAAACTTTTAGCGCGTAGCTTAGCAACGAAAATAAAAAAAGAAGTTAAAAAAAAAAAAAAAAAAAAAAAGAAAACACAACCCAACAAAAAAAAAAAAAACCACGAAATCCGCCTAATATCCTGCGCCTCCCGGACTACCGTGGGTGCCGCTCGCCAGCCGGAGGGACAGTGCTGCCCGCCCGTCACCGCGGCACCGACCGACCGCCCCGCACGGCCCCACGGAGCCCCCCCAGCCCCGGGCACCGCCCGCCCCGCCGCCCCCCGCGCTCCCCCGGCGGGACAGGAGCGCACGGCGGCACCAAGGGGCGCCCGGCGCTGCCGCCTCGCCGCGCTCCGCTCCAGCGGGGGCTCCCTGCGCGCTGCCCCGCGCCCTCACCGATTTTAATCCTGACGCTCTGGAAGACCCGCAGCCCCTCTTCCTCCACCGCCATGGTGGTGGTGGTGGTGGTGCCGCCGCCGCGCCTGGCGCTCAGCAGTGCTCGAGCCCCGCCGCCGCGGAGATGCAAGGGCTGGGCGGGAGGAGGCAGGCGAGATGCTCCGCCGGACGGGGAGCAGGAAGGGTAGGCAGCCGCACGCCACGACCGGAGTGGAGCGAGAGATGGAGGGATCAGCGAGCGGCCGCGCAGCCCAGCGGAGCCGAGCGCAGCCCAGCGCAGCGCCCTCCTCTCCCCCCGCACCGCGGGCCGGCAGCGCCCGCCCCGCCGCCAACACCGCCCCCTCATTGGCCAGCGGGGCGGCGGCCGCGGCGCTCATTGGCCCGCTGTCCGCGGGGGCGGGGCAGCCGCGCGGGGGGAGCGGCGGAGCGCGGCAACAGCTGGAGCGCGGCCGCCCCCCGAGCGGCTGAGGGGCCGCCGCGGCCGCCGCACCGCTCCGGTGCTCCTGGCCCTGCTCCCTTGCTTCCGGCCCGGCAGCCTCCGCCCCGCCGGGGCTCCTGGAGGGGCAGCGCGCAGAGGGCGAGGGCTGACTAACTCCGTGGCCCCGCTCCAGTGCCGGCCCGGACCAAGCGCCGGGAGCAGCCGTTGGCGTCATGGCGAGAGGGAGGGAGGGATGATGTGCAAGTCCTGTTTCCCACAGAGCCATAAAGAGAGGGCACTATTGATGCCTCAGGTTGAAAGCCATTCATTAGCGGGGAAAAGAAGTCCCGTATTAAATGAACAAACCTGTTTGGGCGCTGAGAGCAGGCCAGTCTGTCTCCTGGCTCCATTTGATCAGCGGCAAAGCTGGCTCTACCTGATTGCACGGGAAGAGAAGGGAATTCAGATTTCAGACTTGCATGACTACACATTAAACAGCAAGAAATAGGACCTGTGTCAGTGTTCAGTGCCAAACTTTGGATCTTGTAAAGTCAGTAATTGAAATACTTCTTCTCTAAAGGTCTGGTGACAGCAGAGCACGAAGTTCAATGGAAGTCTACAGATTACATTAGTTCAAAAATCAAATTTTTTTTTTAAACAGTCAAATTACCTTTGGTGCAGTCACAGCTCCCCAGAGGACGTTTGGACATCCCTATGAAGAACAGTGCAGGCACATGACAGTCCACCATGTCCAAGAAGCTCAAAAAGATGCCCTTTTCCAAGCCTGCAGACCGAAAAAAAAAAAAAAAGTGAGATACTGAAATACAGAAGAGCAAATGAAAACTTGGGAAGGAGCTACGATGGCAATGGAAGTCAGCTTGTAGGAAAGACTGAGGCATCTGGGGTTTTTCCACACAGGTATAGGCCTAACTGAAGGAAACTGGCAAGCTCAAACCAAAAAAGGAAGCAGTGAGTTAAGGAGCTGCCTGACTTACTGTGTTCTTGTCTGCATAGCCAAGTGACATATGTAATTTGATTTATAGCACAGGACTCTAAAGAGATTTTATGAAGTACAGGCTTCCAGTTACCAACATCCATGCTATAATTCCCTCCTCCTTGCTGCAATATACCCAGTGTCCTCCCTAACCTCATTATCCCCATTCTGTGTGTCATCTCTTCTTCCATAATATTCCCACCTCACTGCAATACTTCAGCTGCTCTGCCCACTGGTCCTTTGCATCCCCCATGATACCTTCAGTGCTCCCTGCCCTAATAAGCATTAGCATTTTTTGTCACTTTAACCCAAATTTCACCTGTCACAATATTTCTGACTGCCCTATTTTTGCCTCCCTTTCCAGGTGGACAAGAGGCAACACAAGCAGCAGCCTGAACACAAACTAAAAGAATGCTGATCAGAGAGCTTGTATCTCTGATAGGAGACATTTACTCAGACTGGCCAACCTGTTATTGCCTCTCAGATACTGATTGTGACAAATAGTTTTGGAGTATAGATGTTATACAGGTCTGTTTTTACACTGTGTACATGCTCTCAGATAAAAAGGAATATATGAAATCTGTTGCTTTTGCTCCTTCACCACACGTGCATAGACCTTGAATGTATTTGCACAAAACAAATACAAGCCCACTAAGACGTCTCACTGAAGAAAAATGTCAAACAACTGTTACACACAGTGCTGTACACAGACAGAAACGATTATAGCTACAAGCCAGTGGATAATGTTTAGCTGTAAGCAAATGAAAACGTATCCTATGCTCAGGATCCCTATAAATCTTCCTTAACAGCATCAGGGAGAAACCTTCTTCCATGCTCTAAATAGTATAGACATCTCAGATAAAATATTTCTGTGTTTGCTTTGGTACACAGAGGCTTCAGTTGACCTCATTTCCCTGTCTAAAGCTTTTCTCATCTGCAGAAAGTTGACCCCAAAATAGTCATTAAAAAAAAAAATCAATTTATCAATTCTCTTCCCAACATTTCCTGCTGTAAGGGTTGTTCTCAGCAGATACTGCACAGGCTATCCTTCGCCATTTACCATTGTGTTCTTTTTGGACAGTCGTGGCACTTCTATCTATATCCTTTATTTTCAGGAAGTGAAAGAATATATCTATTTATAACGCAGTCATTATACGTTCACAAACCAGGCTATACATAAATCCCCCACCCCTTTATGTGCACCCAAATTTGCAGTCAAAGCCCACCACTTTAAATCTAATTTCATTTGACCCAGCATAAATTCACTTGTAATCTAAGGTGATGGTTGTCTCCCACACCCTAACCTCAGGTGTTGCTTGCAACCTCTCCGTGTGCCAGCACTGGTGCTCAGGAAGGTGTGCAGTGTACTGTATTTGTTGATGAAAAAAAAATAGACTTACATGACTTCCATTTGTATATTATGGAAAACAAGAGGCCCATAAGCCATGACACTTGGAAATTCTTTACCCAGGATCATAAGCAACCTGATGAGAAAGACTCTCATTCCAAAGGTGTGGTTCGGGCACAGTGGTGTGCTGGGCCACTTTAGGTATGCACACTAGCCCACGGCCATGCTTCTGGGCTGTTTTTCAGGATTGCTTAGCTTTGCCAACAGTATGGATATGTCCAGGAAAACTGTGTCAAAATTCAGCTATAAACCCAGCCTTTTCTTTAAAACATAGTTAAGTACCATGACCTTCCACATTTAAACATAAAGGAAACTATCAAGATGCCTACAGAGTCAATAAGCAACAATTGAACACATCAACAGTTACAACAAAGTACCAAAACCACACACAAAAAAAATAAAATAGTAATTTTAAAAAAATTATATAAAGGGAAAAAAAAAAAAAAAAAGATGCCACCTTCTTAGACTCTTTGCCGTGGAATAAATTGAGATTCCTGACATGAAAATCTACAAATGGTTGCTTACACCTCTCAGTGCTGTCCGGCTACTCTTCTGGTTTCCCACCAGATCTTTTCTGCCGAAGCTCTTTGACAGTGTTTTTGTGTACCAGTGTGCTAGTTTATTTTCTGTCAGATCTTATTTTCCTGACATAAGGCTGAAAGCTTGTTGCTTCCTCTGTAATAAACATCTGTCTTCAAATCTACATGTCATGCAGTCCAACAATGTAAATGCAAGCACTGTTTCAAAATTCACATGAAATGTATTTTTAAAGATGTTAAACACGGTATAAGAAACAGCCAAAGAATGTGTGTTGCTTTTTCAATTTCTTCATTGTTGAAATGAAACCTCAGTGGCAGCATATCACGTGTATGTGTGTATTACAGATAACATGTGCAGGCAACATGAGGTTTGCAGCTGCTAGCAGCCTGATCAAAAAAATCTAGGCAAAGTGAATGAAATACTGCTTTTTAAGATGGGGATGAGTCTATTAGTGACAATGTCTTTTCCAACTTTCTTCATCCAGGCCATATGGGTTTGTATTATCAGCTCTTCAGAGGATTCTTGGATCTAAATTAGACTACAAAGAAGGTCATTTTCTGTGACTCATTTGTGCCAAGCAAGGAAATCATTTCCTCTCTTGATCTACATGATAGCTTTCTCTTGGGAGGAAACAGAGTATAAGAAGCTTTCTAATCTCCTTTTGCATTATGCAAGAAACTAACAAAATATGAACCTTCTATCCCCAGGGTAGCACAAAGCTGCTACCTATATTTATGTGAAGGAACAACATATTTAAGACAAACCTAAGGAAACATCACTGTAATAAAGAGCAAGACACTGGTCTGATGACTGAGCAAGATATTTTAATTGAATTTTAGGAAGACATAGGCAGTTTCAACTGATAGTATCTGTACCAGGCCTAAAGCTACTATCCATATAGAGATGCTGCATGGTATGACTGCTCTATGCCAACTAGGGTGACCCAATAAACATTTATCCCTGGTAAAGTGAGTGCAGAAGAAAAGACGTCTTTGTTAAGTGCTTCTGCATCCTATTCCCTGACTGAGTGGTAAAATCAGCCTTTGCAGTGATACCTTTCATAGTAAGATAGTAAAAGTAGTCGGGTACTTCTGCTCCTGAAGTCCTAGAACCAAGCAACTGGTCAGAAAAAGGCTGCAGACCTTCCCTCAGTCTCCATGCATAGTGAAATACACTATGCAAGTAGGAAATTAAGATCGAGTCTGTGGTTATTCATGTCTCCAAAGGCTAAGAGTTTGCATTTGATGTAGCAACAGAGAGGAATGAAGAAACACTAATGAAATCACTTGTATGATTAATCTGGCAGAAAAACACTCTGGCCATTACATTAAATGAAAGAAGGAAAGAAAGAGAATAAAGACAAGAAGCCTTTAATTAGCAAAATGTCAGCAACAGTGACAAGAAAGCACAGATAATACAGAAGTGACAAAGTTTATTGAAGGACGAACATGGGAAAGAGCAGACGTTACTGAGGTGGCTGTTACTGACCTCTATGTGTGTACCAGTATATATGCATGTATGGTACACTCACACACTGGGTAAAAATAGGTCTATGCATCTGAATCAGGAAAATCAGGGATTACTCTCCAGTTATTACACTTACAGAAAGCAAAGATCTTCACTGTGATCCCTGTGTACAAGAAGAAAAGCATGTCTACCTATTTTTCTTACTGCTTGCCTTTTCAAAAAAACGTACATTTTTGCTGCTTGTTGCTGGAACCCTGGGCCAGGAAGAGGCCAGAAGGGGAAAAAGAAAAATGGCTTTAATTACAGGAAAAAGGGGCCAGTGAGAACTGGTTGTTACAATAGCTGAGACAATACAACTAATTTTCATGTTATAAGTTTTTAGGGGTTTTTCTATTTTAAAAAGAGCACTTTGCTCTTTCAGTTCTTGTTCATCCCTTCTAAAAATCTGTCAGTCTAGCATTCTCCTAAAAGAAGTAACTATGTTAAAATCCGAGGCATTTCAGCAGCAAGCACAAAACGTTCAGGATTCCAATGAAGTTTACCAACATGAAATATCTTCTGGTTAAACTCGTAGAAGCATTGTGTTCTGGGTCATATCTGCTTTACTTGAGCCTATAAACTTTGCTTCCTATTAAGGAACAAATCCCTTTATCCTTCCATAAAAGATTATAACGTAATAAAACTGCATTAAGATCTTACACAAAAACAACCTAAAACCAAATCAAAACACTAAAAAACCCAGTGATTATGTACAAGAATGAAATATGGTGAATTTTATTTCAGTTTAATAAGTATTCATCTATTCTCATCTCTCCCACATAAGCCTTTTGAGAAACTGCTAAGAGAAAACAGCCAATAATCTTGAGAAAGAAAAACTGAGTAGCAAGGGGACTTTCTACTTTTAAAATAATACTGGCTATTGCTGTTTACAATAAATATGTGGTTATGCAAACAGGCATATAAACAACCATATTTCACAAGTCATTGCATATTGGCAGCCATAATCATTATTTTTGTATATTCTTTGCTTTTATGTCATCAACTCATCTGTAGTCTTCTCTGTTCTTTATGAGCATTAATGCGACAAGATAGGACTCCATCCTTATTCTCCAACTCCAAGACAGAGCTTCAAACCCCCTCAATTTAGCGGCACCAGTAGTACCTCTTCTGTGGGTACTGCAAGGAAAGCTCTTACCCCATCTTCTCCCTCTTGTCCACCCTAGGGGATTGTACAGTTGCCCAGAGGGTAGCCTTTGGGATTACATTATTAACACCTATCCTAAAACACACATAAAGCAAACACTTCTCTGCCTCCAAGATATGGTCCAGTTTTGTGCTATAAGCAAGATCTATATGAGAGATGCTATAAAGTTTATGCTGACTTGGTGAAGCTTTGCATAATTCATCCACAACCAGTGCCACACACAGCTATCCCACATGCTGCTGTTAGCCTTGAACAGACTTTTCCATGTAGTCACGCGTTTACTGTGGGTCAGATCCTGTGGTCTTCCATTTGCTCAAATACCCCATTGAAGCTAATGCTGCAAGGTCAACTTGCAAATGCCACCCTCTCTCTGTGTGGTGAATAGCTCCCATTGAACCCACTGGGATTACTCATGTGTGTGAGTAACTACTAAAGAGAGGAAAAGGAGCAAAATCTGGTCCTCATTAGGGACTGCCAATCTGAAAAAAATCCTCCCTCAGTCAGTAGTACCACTCAGGCAGAGCAACTCTGCTGGTGAAAAGCTACCTAGGAAAGGCAACGTGGCACGATTTGGCACTCTAGTTTAGCATGTAATTCTTTAAAGCATCAGTTAATTATCCAGGCATGACTACTTGGAGAAACTGTCTCCCAGCACAGTTCATGAGCAAAGATAATCTTATACCATGAAACACATTTACCCAGATGGTTATTTGGAGGTTTTTGAAATAGAAGCAATTTCTCTGATCTGGTAGATTTAAAAAATCAAAGCTGAATTTAAAAATAAAAATCATACCACACTTGATTCCCAAGTATTTAATTACATATTATCATGGGTAACTACCAATGGGCCCCAATTATGCAATCTTATTTTATTGCTGTTGGAAACACATTTATAGCCACTATATAATGTAAGATTTAAGTCAGTATCTGAAAAAACAGTCTGGAAAACACATAATTTGTACTCAGATTTGGTTACTAGCATGATTATCATCTGCCACCTGCAGGAAATAGCTGTGATACCGCAACTAATTTCCACAGATGGAAGGTCTGGTCACTCATGCAACAAGCAGAAATGTCAAATACCAAAATATGCTCCTTGTACCCAGGGCCTTATTCCTCTCCCTCCCTCTGGGAAGGTTTAATTTGCCGTGGGGTTACTGGTGTCCTTTCACAGAGAAGCAATAATGTGACTTTGTTTAAACAAACAGAAATTTAATTTGCTATTGAGAATAATGTTATCTTCCTGTGTCTGACCAGAAGGCAAGGTATATGGTCTGGAACTAATGCACCCAGCTAATCCCGTCTCAGGCTGGCATAGCTGTCTTACTACGCTGCTGGAAATGGCATGACTGTAGGGCCCCCTGCACCATCCTCACAAAGGATTTCTTCCTCTATTAATATAGTCTAGCATTGTCTTTGAGCCTCATTTGAAGAAATTGACCATTCTGACTTTATGGTGGCCCATAAAACCCTCAAGGAGAACAAAACCTGCCCATTCAAGACATCTGTTCTCACTAAAAAGAAAAGGAGAGGGTTTGGATGAGATATTCTTCAGAACCTTGTAACTTGCTCCCTCTGTGCCAGCAAACCAGAATAAGTAATCCAAATAAGCCAGAGAGTAAATCCAAAGGAAGCACAGCAAGACCAACCTTTCTCTCCCCCTTGTGTGGAACACGCTGAATAGTAGCAGGACATGCAGGTAAGACCAGCAGTTCTTGTCAGGGTGCTGGCTTTTTGTGTGTGACTGGCTGATCACGGTACTAATCGTATTGGTGTAATTTTGCACTTGGCAGGTCTCCCCAGTCGAGGGGGTAGAATGAGGCAGGTGCCATAGATTAGAGATCCAGACCTTTTTTTTTTCTCAAAATCAAACCCTGGAGCTTAAGCAACTGGTTTTTGTGTGCCCAACAGATTTAGAACGACAGCCCAGGGTTAGCGTTTAGATAGTGATTTCATATCAGGGAAACAGTACCTTTCTCTGCATATCTTTCAATTATTTCTGAGGTCAAAGGAGGAGGATAAAAAATGAAGATGGAGAATAAAAAACTAAGGAGAATAAAAAATGAAGTGATTTTTTGAAGGTTATCCAGGTCTGTGGGATAGAGTGGAGAAAGAAACAGAGAATACCCATACCAGGACCTGAAAAAGCTCTAATTAATTCCTCATTTTCTCCACTAAATTGTTTCAGCTATTATAAAGCAAACAGCTGTTTATAGCAGTAAGTAATATTAGCCCTGAAAAGCAACATAAAATATCTAAAACATTGAGCCACACGTTAGCAAGAATTAACACAGGCATCTACCACCACACGCCTCCTGTGGAGGGGAAGGGCCAGGCCTGCCTGAGATGTCAGCTCTGGGCAGGAGCACCACATCCTACTGCAGTGTACTGCATTTGCTTCAGTAATACTGACCACAGCCCATTCCCACGACACCAGTGCACCACCATGTACCCATCTACAAACATGCAGAAGAATGTGTCTTTCAGCATTTGCTTTCAGTCAAAAGCCTTTGTTGCTTCATGGTGCCTTTTCTGTTCTTACGAGGTAGCTGTGCTTCAGGCCCCTCAAGTTTTCTGCCCTATGCTGCTCTTAGGAGGCTGACACCACTCTTACAGCAATATGATCTATTGCCTACACTTAAGGGCAGGTGGTTCTTATTCCAGACGCAAATTTAGCTATGCACTGTGCATAAAAGTTGGCTGAGATTTGCTCCTGTAAAGCCTGGCGAGGGTCTGATGCAAAGAAAAGACCCACAACTATAAAACCTGCTGGCCACAGACAAAAGTCTGACCCCTTCACTGCAGCCATTGCTGCAGTGATGTTTGTACTTGGAGGAGCACATGCCTGAACTGAGACAGTCGCCTTGGAGCTTATGGGCTTGCCAGGACAATTCACCCAGCCTTTTGTCCAGGACATGCTGGCCTCTGGCTATGGACCAGCTGTTCAGCAGCAAGAGCCTGCACCAACCACCCAGTTACCTTCTCTAGGGCCAAAAGCAGGATGGGGTTACCCAGAAAGTACTCCCCTGCTCAGGCAAAGGTGGGGGACAGGACCCTGGCCTCATCTCTGTGTACATACTCCATAGCATCCATGCAGTGAGACCAGTCTTCCTCAGAAAGCTCAGGACTGCTGCACAAGTAAACAAACCTCAGTGCATGAAAACTCAGTCAATTGCTCTGTGGTCCTGTCCTCTCCTCTCCCTCTGTGCCTTCCTCCTATGTTAAAACCACTGAGGAAAATTAGTTGTCAGCACTAGTCAGCACTGCATTTTTGCTGTAGGTCAAGGAAATCGTAGATTTTACCAAACATGGTCCAAAAGATTTAAAATGATGTATGTAGGTATAAACATATGTATAGATAAATAGACCTCTGTATGATTATGGCAGTGTTTTTCCCTTCCTCTTCCTCTCTTTCCACCCCCTTTCCCTTCTCTCAGTTTCTCAGACAATAAGTGGGAAACAACCTTTTTTCTTTTCCCCAGCCAAAAATTAATTCTTGCTCAAAACTTCCAGAAAGGGTCAAGTCTAAAGGAAGCATCTGGTAAATCTGTTTTTGTATTTCAGTGGGAGCCATAGCCCTCACGTCCCCTCCCCTTGCACTACAGCACAACAAGCACTTGTTCCACTCCGGGAAGGGTTTGCTCTGCTGCACACGTGTGCATGAAGACACGCTCAGCGTGACTTCAGGCAGCCCCTGGATGGAAGCAGCTAGGTATGCTGCATGCACAGACAGAGCGGATCCCTCTCATCCCAGCAGGGTTTCCAGTTGCTTTTTTTATCCCCCTGAGTACAGACGGACCCTTTTGGGTAGTTTGCTTATGAGTTATATGATAAGGGGTTGTGTTTGCAGGGTCAAAGTAACAGCATTGGATCCTATCATGTAACATACTGAATTGACAGAAAAAAAAAAAAAAATTGGCTTCTCTCACCACATCTAGGGACATGCAACGAATGAAGGGAGATTGAGTCTGATCCTCAAACATACCCACAAGTGACTCCAATCCTGTGATACAGTGTGTGCACGTATTCGAAGTCAGTCAGGGTAAAACACTTCATAGAATAAAGTGAGAAATCGGCACAACTTTTAAAAAGCCAGGAGAGCTGTCACAATAAAAAAACAACCAAACAAACAAAAACCCCAAACCAACCAACCAAAAAAACCCCAAAACAAAACAAAACCAACAATAACCAGGACTTACTTTCCTCTTCATACATACAGAAAAGCTTTAAAGCCTTAGAAAATGTACACTCACCCTCTTGCATTTCCTTACTAAATACAAAAAGTTCACAGCAAATGCAAAAACTGAAAGCGGCACTTCTGGTCACAGTGAGCAACAGTAGCTCCAAAACTGTGATCTGAATAGGGTGTGCAATGGCTGAAGAATCATCTTTTTTAACTTATTCTGTAACTGGACAGTAAGCATGAGCAGTTGCTGCAGCTGACAGCTCATGAGCCAGCCCTCGTTCTTCTGCTGGGAAAGACAGTGAGAGAGGAAAGGGCAGCGACTCACTAACCTTGCAACGTAGTTCAAGGAGGAAGTAACTGAAGAATCAAATTCCTAGCAGCAATACCACCTGCAGAGCTTACAGCCTTATATATTGTGTGAACTGGTTTGCTTAAAAATCAGACCAAAAGAACACAGAGATTAAAAAACAAATCCAGAAACCTATGAGAGCCATAGGGTGCTGAGATCTCAGCTGAGAAGCTCAGCACACTCCAAGACTACCCCCATCAAGGTAGCCTGGTACTGACCACCTTGCTCTTATGCTACAGAAAACACAATTCTCTCTGCTGTGTATGCAAGCTGGATGTATTTGTGTCATGATACATAGTGGAAAATGCATTCTTTTGCAAAAATACTCTTACATTCATTATTTACTTTTTCATCTGTTCTCCAACAAGTGCCTTTTGCTATTAAGAAGTTACATGCACAGATCATGGAAATTCCTATGGCTGTGACTTCATAAAATTGTATACCAAAAAAAAGATTTCATAAATATCTGCTTTATCTTCTAGAGGTAGTAGATCGAGTCTGCCAGTTTAAAGATACTTCATAAGACTGCTTTGACAAAGCAGTGAAACACCACTTTAAAGAATTCCCTGCTCTAGCTGTAAGTTTAGACTGTGAAATTAGAACTAGAGGTAGGATCTGTTGTTCCTGTCTCCAGCACCATCTTCTGACAGAAAGGACTTGGTGGACCTTAGGTAGCTCAACACAAAGACAGCCAATTTTGAAACTATTGAGTTTTGCTTTATTTATCTCAAAATAAACCAAAACCCAGCAACAACAAAATCCCTGCCAGAACCCAGTTTAGAAGGAATGAATACATGAATACACAGTTTCTGAGAGTAGAAAGAGAATAGGCAACCACAGAGGAAGTTTAAAGCCACTTCCCTTCTGTCACTGACTTTAATTCAGAAGCAGGGGGAAAACTGTTCCAGGTAATTTCAATTTCTTGTAGGGCCACGTTTCCATCAATATAAGAGGCTAAGTTTTCCTTACGTTTTAAGGGGTTTATCAAAATCAGTAAAAAGATAATTATAACAGTGCCCTTGGCATCAGTACATAACAAATCATTACACATGTAGCATTCAAAAGACCAAGGCCAAGACTCTGCCAGGTGTTTCTATATGTTCAAGAGCAAAATGTAATTTTATTACGTGCACAATTAGATTTGAGATATGTATTTGAAAAAATGCATTTCAACTCTGTACTCTTTATAATTTTACTGACGTTCTCCACACTTTCCTGTTATATTAACTGAAAAGTAATAAGAACACAAACAGCTGAAAAACTCCCTCCATCATTTGTCTGAAAATAAGAGTATTTGCCTTACCACTCAAAGTTAGTATGTATCAAGGCTTTAATTATGTATCTGCTTCTGTTCAAACACCATTTCATACCAACTGTAATAAAAATCATAAATCCCTATAACCAACCTATCTTCACTACTGAAATACAAAAGTTTATCTAGATATGTTTCAAAAGAGCACTGGCCCTGGTTCTGTGTTGGGTAGCCGTATGATAGATGTGAGTGGTGTTGCTGCACCCACAGGAAACACTGTGTAATATCAATCCATACAAACAGCCTTGTGGTAAAAAGGAATATTCCCTGGTCCATCCTTGTATAGAACCATTCTGGTTAGTGAATTTTGGCACTGTCTGCCAAGGGTTCCCTCCTTACTTCACAGTGTTTTTGTATAATGTGCATTATTCTATCTGGTTTAGAAGATCCATGACAGCTGCAAGTTGTAATTCAAGACTTCTCCTTAGGAACTACAGACCTCATTAAGAAAATGCATGAGCCAAAAGCAAAGTCCTTCAGCAGTCTGCCAGACCCAGCTTCAGGATGCTCCATACCATGAAAACAGAAACATCAAATTATTGTGTCAGCTCAAAGTCAGCTTTGGAGGAGGCCCAGCTGATCTTGAATGAGCAGAAGCACCTTTTCTATTTTTGGATGGGCCCGAGAAAATATCTTTGCCTGTTCACTTTCCTACCAAACATTGCTACAAAGAATGAAAGCCAAGGTGGCCCTGAATGAGAACCAGTAGTCAACTTGGTAAATAACTGGCTTTTGGAAGTCTGTTTGAGCTCTCTTTAGCAGTCAGCAGGCATGCAGATAAAGAAAGGTGAAAAAGCTATTAAAACCCAGGAATATTTCAGTATGAACACATTTTCTCTGGCTTTTGAAAAGTGCATACTTATCAATGAAAAAACTGTTTCAAAAAATTTATTACAGTGCAAAAAATGACAATGTGGGTTTGTTCAGAGCATTACTGAGGTGCACCATGCAATTCAAGACTCAGCAAATATAGCCCATTATACAGTCCTTTACATATTTGTATGAATTATTCATAGAATCATATAAATCATAAAGAAGGGTTTGGTTTGAGAGGGACCTTAAAGATTGTCTAATTCCAATCCCCCTGCCATGAGCAGGGACACCTTCAACTAGACCAGGTTGCTCAAAGCCTCATCCAACCTGGCCTTGGACACTGCCAGGGATGGGGCAGCCACAACTTCTCTGGGCAACCTGTTCCAGTGTATTATTTCCCTAATAGTGAAGAATTTCTTCCATATATCTGATCTTATTAATTTCTTACACCACTGTTTTTCCTTCACCAGTGTGAGGTGGGTCTGGCTAGTGAAGTATAACTGGTAATCTATTTTATATATGAATAAAATACTCTTTGGAATGGTTTGCTATAACATTCAGCTCTTGTTTGCTATTCATTAAATGTATTGTTTGAAATGCTACCACCAGCTATTCATTCTTTTCCTGAGCAGCGATGCCATGACAACCCCCACGTGACCGGCTACAAGCATACCACAAGTCTCCAGGGCTTTCCTTTAGAAAAGACTCAGACTGGTATTACTCATACTCTTTTTTCTTTTTCTTTTTTTTTAGAAAGCCCAGTTTCAGAGATGCTTTATTTTGTGCAAGATGCATCGAGCCTACCATCAGTTCTACCTTGTGGCAACAAATACCTTCAGCTAAAATGGGACAAAACAAAGTAGGAAGAGCACAGGAAAAGGGTAGGTACAACTGTTTGATAAAGAGCAAGAAGCCTTCGTGAAAGAATATGCTTACCCCAAAAGACTACTGCATCTCTATTCATTCTTAATACTGCTGTGAAAACTACTGATCAACAATAACGCACAAGAGACATGCTTTAAGAATATCCAGCAAATATAGGTATAGCTTTTGTGTCAAGTTAGGGTTATCATAATGATGTTCATCAAATTTAGAAGTGAAAAAGATTCAGTTAGTCATTTACTCCAAATCACTAATAATATAGGACTGTGCCCTCTTCAAATTCCATAACAGCGAATACCAACAGTGTTCATTCAACTGTATTCCTACCTTAGGAAGATTGTATCACAATTAGCTTTAATACAAAGAAATAGTTCTTCATTATTTCCAGACTAGGTCTGTTTCATTAACTATACAAAAATACTTTCCTTCCTTCCTTCCATTGTTCCCGTAATTTGACTTGAAGGTGGAAAAAAGTTAAAGATGAGGTAGATAATTGAATTTGACATATTTTTCTAACTAAATTAACAATATTGAAATAAATAAATAAATAAATAAATTTCTCTGTGAATTAACCTCAAGAGGCTCACTAATGTATATAAGCATGGCTATTTAAACAGTGACTCTTTTAAAGCAGGGAACTGATATTAGTGTCAGTGAAATACTCTCAGCATCCGCTGTGCATCCCAAACTTCCTTTGTTCAGCGTACAGAACACTTCATATATGCTTAAGGCAATCGGGGCCAAGAACAGAGGTTAGAGATCAGCATGATATGTAGTGAAGAAATGTATTTACAGAGAACAAAATATTTCCCATGACTCAACTGTTCTTGGGTTAAACACAACTGCTAATTTCTGAGTGCAAGCAAAGAGAAGGAGTATCACAGTGGGCAAAGGATGGCTTAGAAAGTACAGAATTTTGTTCTTTATTACAGGGCTCTCACCAAGCAGCAACTGACAAGGTCTCCAATGGCCAAAGAGTGGCCTTTTCAAGTGCCCCTGTGTTGTCATGCTGGAGATCCTAAATTCCTGTGCCGGTTGCCCAGAAATTTCACTGTGCCTTCTACCAGCATGAACTCAGGCTTGCTGCAGTGAACACCAGCTACCAGAGCAGAGGTACCTGCAGCTGGGGTACCTGGAGCAAGCAGGGCAATTCACCATGTTGTTCTCAATGACACAGCCCCCTGTGGCACTGGCTTTTGCCCTGCCAAAAGAGACAGGAATTGCTCTGACAAAACATAAGGGTCTCTGCTTGATGATGTGAAGGCTTTGCATTGAAGGAGCTCACAAAAAACAAAACAAAACAAAAAACCCCAAACAAACAAACAAAGAAACACCAACAAAAACCAACCAACCAAACAACAACAACAAAAAACCCACAAAAAACCAACACCAGAACAAGAGAGAAAGGGCAAAAACAGGGAGCAAGGAAGAAAACAAGGTACACTTCTTGGAGAAGGCTACTAAAGAGATGGTAAGGTTTAGGGATAAGTTATCATTTTCTCTGTGCTGCAAATGGACAAAATCTGTCAGCATGTTTTTATGAACACAAGAGCAAATGTATCCAGTCTGAATAATTTTGCTATTTTCTTAATAGAAGAATGGAACAGGGAAAAAATTCAAAAGTTACATCTCATCTCTGCAACATTCTGAATAGAATTAAATATAAAATGGTTCCAAAACCAACTGGAAAGTGCCAGAACAGACACAAGGGTGGGCTTAAAAATTGCAGTTGTGCGTATAAGAACAAGACAGAAATTGCTCACAACAACTTCCAGAAAATTAAATTATGTTGATATAAATTCCACAGAAGAAATCTGGTTTCTAAAACCACCTTTTGTTGTTTCAAATTTGAAACAGTTTGCATATCTATAAATTAAAATCAGATTTTTTACAAATTGCATGTCTTCCTAAAGTTATTTTTAAAATAACTTAATAGTGTGATAATTTAAAGCACCTGAAGAATCAGAGGAGATAGCAGCAGCAGAAGCCAAAACCTTCAGAGATTTACCAAGTTCAGTTCTGCTATCCAGTAAAAATCAGCTACTTAACATGATGGGATCTAGAAAGGATTCAATGAGTGCTGTCATTACCTCCTGAAATCAGCTGGAGTCAAGAGCGGTTGGCCCCTCCTGGGATCCCACCTTCTCTGAGATGACTACCACAAAAAAAAGCAGCTGAATGTTTTCACCAGAAGCCAAGCAGCTCAAGCCGATTTCAGACAAAGCTAGAAACTGCTAAACATTATTCCAGTCACTGCTGTAAATTATTTACTCTGTTCTAAAAGAAAGGAACCTGTCCTGGCAGGATGTATAACAATCTGCTATCAGGGATTCAAGCCTGCTCCTTGGCTCATCACAAAGCTGTTACGGAAAGAGACAAGGAAAACTTCAGGCAGTGCCTTGGTCACGTCCCACACTGAGGAGTTTGTGTTGATGCTGTGCCTGCTGCTTTTACTCCTCAGTCTCTTATTTTGTAAAATAGCAAGTATTTTTCTCTTCTTTCCATATCACTGTCTGCCTGAGTTGACACAGTTCATGTAGGAGGTATGAGAGAGGGAGAACGTTTATCACATGTACTTCATGACAGAAATCATGGTATCATTGTTTTAACTGATTCCAGTCTCACTCCCTGCAGAACCCCACTCTGAGGGAAAGTGGACACCCCTCTAAATCCTGTCTCGCTCCACTCCCTGTTGCCAGCTCTTCTTCCATGAGGTTTACATAGTCCAAAACAGCTCACAGATTATTCTTCTCCTTCATATGTTGCATGGCTATTTAGGTCAGATGGAGATAAATATTGTTATGCCACTGAACTACCAACTCCATTAGAATAATGAGATCCACAGTGTGCTTTTGATGATTGTTCTAATGTGCTAATAAGAAGAGACCTGGGAATGCTTTCAACACAAGTCCTTTTCTAGTATTCTTACCTCTCCAGCAGCATCCTAACTGTGCATCCCTCTGGAAGACCTGGCTTATCCTATAGTACCTAGTACTTCCTTACACTAGTCTTTTATTTCTGCTGGAGGCCTAATAGAAACTGCCTTCCTTCTCTTAGCCAGTCATTCACTCCTGTATCACAACATCAACATAACTGTAACCAGACTGTATTCATTTTTGCATTTTTCGAGCACAAAGAGGACTTTGCATCTCCAGCAGACTTTGGAACAACTGCCTTTAACATTTTTATTTTCCACTACTCTTCTTCTGGGCAAGTCTGGCTTTGCTGATACAATTAATCATATGTTTAATAGTGTTACTGCTGGCTAATGAAACAAAACATGAGAATTGAAAGATTTTCCATAATGATACGCAAGGGTATTTCCAACAAAAATGGATAAACATTTCATTTCTGTTGCAGATCCAGAGAGCAAAACCATTAGTGAACACAAGTGCCTCTGCAATATATGGCCACCTTCATCAGAATTTAGGGAAGCCGAAGGTACAGTGTCAGCTATTTCACTGGGCACTAGCATGCTTACCTCCGTGTTTCCCCTTAAAGGAAACAAAGAGACTACCAGATGGTCATAATTCCAGGGCTTTTTTTTCCTCAGTGCAGTGATTGTTGCGACAGGACTATTGGGATCCATGAATAGCACATTCTTGGCAACATTAAATATCTCACTTTAGGATTATTGATTAAATCAGAGTGCTTAACAAATGTCTAAGCATTCAAATAGCCTACTACAACATACTTCTGCACATAAAAAAAACCCATTGCAAATAACAGGAATAGCACAATCATCAAGATACACACAGAGCAAAGAATGGAATAATAGGATGTTAAGATATTCAAAGCACAAGAAATAACAATGGGTAACCTTGACTGGCAGTTATCCTTCAAAATCTTACTGCTCCCAAGAGACAAATTTTTATTAAAGGATGAGAGTGGGAAAGAAATTGTTAGCTAATTATGTCTGCTCACTAAAAGGAAACAACAACAATTAAAAAAAAAACCTAAACATGAGCAAAGTAAAAAATATGTTCAGCTAAACCCTGTCAAAGACTTAATTTCCAACGCAGTGCCCCTCAGGCAATGGGAGCGTAGCCCATATAAGGACTTCAGAATTAATTTCCTTAAAATTGTTTATCATCTCACTGTGTGACATAATCCCCAGGCACCTTAAAATCATTTCACTAGGAAAACAATTCATTTCTTCTTCATGCATAAAATCACACGCTATATTAGGATGTGGATTCAATTGCTGCTGTTAATTTTTTTCCCATTACTGTAAAAATAGCACTGCTTAAGTTCCTTTGAAAACGAAACATTGCATAGTCCCCCACACAGAGGTTAACAACAAAAACACCAACAGGGACCCACTACTCTTAGGCATGCTTCTTCGAACCACAGGTCCTGACACCTCGAAGTGAGACCGGTTCTTTCTCATCCTCCTCCTTCCCATACTGCTACAGAAAGAGAGGAGGAAAAAAAAGATGCTTCAATCTTCTGGTAACCAGTTCTTCTTTACAGTCATTCTCCTTAGGGTTATTCAGATGAGATGACTTAATGCACCAGTTTTAGGTACCTTTATACAACAGTGTGACCAGCGTCTGGTCTTTGGTTACAAAGCCCAGTAAACAAGGCAGATGCACTAGATTCCCTCCAGAAACCTGCTACTTAACATTAGCCACTCAAAACTGTCAAAGCTGGATAAACAGGATTTCCTCTTCATTTTGTATAGGACTTGACATATCTTTGGAGTGCCTAGAATCAAATATGGGGAGAGAAAGCATGAGAAAGGAAAAGACTGAATTAGTATGCTCAAAACAAGACTATTCCTTCAGTGATTCTGTTCTGAGAGCCTTTTGAGGACAAGATGTTGAAGTCCAGCTATGAAAACTGTGCTTTCCCTGTTTTCCTCCACCCAGCCTCTCTCTGGTTATCTCCAGTTCAACCCTACTGAAAAAGGCATTGTTTTTCTCTTCATCTCTCCCACATTCCTTCTCAATACCCACAAACACATTTTTATCACAGATCTGTGTTCTTTGAAAAACAACATGGTAACATTTTTTACAAATCAGACAATACCTCAGGGTATCCAAAGAGATTCTCTCTCTTCCACTCGACTACTTCAATTTTCATCCACTTTTGACACAGTTAACTTTAAAGATTGAGATTATTACTATCTTCCATTTTAAAATCAAATTAAAAAAGGGCTAAAAATCATGCTAACAATGAAAAGAACAAGCTTATACTGCCTCGTACATCTCTCTTCATTTGTTCATTACGCTCATTTGTTGTTTCCCTCCTTACAGCAGCCTGCAACCCCCTCCAAGACAAAAATGGCTTGAAACTTAATCCAAATCTCATTGAAGTCAATGGAAAAATTATCATTTGATCCAAAGATAATGGAGAAAGTCCCACTGACTTCTCAAGAGTCTGTATATGTCCCATTACGTGCTTGCACACTGTCCATAATGTCCTAGATTTTGATGAGAAACTACGAAGGCTGCTGGAGACACAAATGATAATGATGGCTCTGGAAAATATGTTGACAAATATTTATAGAAATTCTGCTTACACTGATAAAATGCATTCACAGAGCTTTACCTGATCAGTGTCTGTCCCACTCTGTGTGGAGAAGGGGACACCCTGTTAGGTATCCATGATACATCACTGCTTCTTGTTATGACCTTGTAAAAACAGAAACGTTGCTTTCTGTACAAAAAGTTGGAGGAATGCAGATCTTCTGCCATTGAAAGAGACAACTTTGCTGCTGGAGATGTCCTGCATTGTGAGAACAGAGGGACAAATTGACAACAAAAATGACTATACGGCCAAAAGGTAACATCAGCAGCACTATTTCTATGTAGTTATCAAATTACCTTCCCAGTGACAAACATAGCTAAGGATAAACTGCTCTATGAGGACACGTATTTGAAAGGCAGCCTAAGGTATAATCAACACTTCAGAAAGCTATTTGCTTGCCCTGTCACATGAAATCTGATGCCAGGTCATTTTCCGCCTACTCTCTGTTGGAGAGAAGATGGCTTTAAATTAGTTTTTCAGTCTAATAACTGAGAGAATGAAAAAAAAAAAAAGGGGAGGGAACATTGCCCTACTTTAAGGAAATAATTGAAGCAAACCTGTTATACCTCAGCAAAGCTGTTGATCCTGCTAAGTGAGTCATTGCTGCTGACTTTGCCAGTTGTTCCTACAGACACCACCGGAAAAAGGGAGACCCAAAGCTTAGAGATGAAATAAAACCAGAGCAAAAAATAGAATTTAAATGAAAAAAAAAAAAAAAAAAAAAAGTGGAGCAGGAAGCAGGCAGAAGCAAAAATTTAATTTACTGCTCAAAGGAGACCAAACAAAATATGCCTTGAAGATTTATCACCGGAGAGAGCCATCCTACATATTTTTGATTCAGGAGGAAATTCACATCCTAAATAGGGCACGGCAAAACAGTCAACAACAGGGACAGGTTTTGAAGTGAAGAGAAGGGTTTGTATAGCTCAGGTGGCGATTATTATCGCCTGTGATTCATTACAGACAGACTACTTCATGACAGACTGACTGCTCATCAGGTCCTAAAGTGTCTCCAGAGAGCAAAATGCCGATCAGCTGCAAGTGACCTAGGCAGAACTCACTACACATCACTGTCATGAATATTTGCACAGTTCCTTTATCTGAAGCAGAGTTGGTCATGGCCACATCATGCAAATCCACATCATAGTACTTATGGCTTGTCACTAGTGAATAATACCCAGACCAGTGCAGGCAACAGCAAGCATCAGCTAATTCCAGTGCTGAAGGTGTGATTCCACACGATATAAAAGCAGCAGTGTATCCGCCCTCTCTCCCTTCACAATTCAGGTGGCAAACTCCTGTTGTTTTCCTTGGATCAACTCTGGTGTTCACCAAAGCTCTCCATAAGCTAGTTAAACTTTAAACAGCAACAGAAAAGTAATCCAGCAAAACCAAAAGAACGTGGATGGTTTTTCTGCCACTTTCTGCAAAGTCATGAATTTCAGGGCTGTTGCAAGGGGTGGAGAAGACCTCACAGCTGAGAGCAGTGAGGAGATGAGCAGGGGAAGGAAAAGAGCAAGACCTTTCCTTTTTTGGTGGCAGGAGACTGCTGAGATCAACTCAGCTGCCTGGGAAATTGCAGTCTAAGAAATCACAGATCATTTCCAAGGCATTTGAGACAGTAGGCTTATCTTATGTCTTCATGCTTCCCAACTCAGTATATCAGGTTTGTACACAAAAGAAATGTATAAAGCAAGGTAACTGAAATCGATGGTTAAGCATCTCAGACACTAGCCATGCCCTCACCCACATTATTGCACTACTGCAATTCCAAGACTGGAGGGTTAGTGTTAATCTAATATAAAACTATAGCATTGTTCCTTTTGCAATATGTACCAAAACTCCATATAGGCAGGGCTGTGTTTGGAAGTTACTGAACAAAGTTTATCATCTCAAGAAGGACAAAAATTTTGGGTTGCAAGGGCCAGTTAATGTACATCAAAGAGGAGCAAGTCCCTGTGGGGGACACATAAAACCTCAGGCAAATTTCCCCCTGACACAAGATCAACAAATATTTTACATTTTGGGTTCCCAGGCATGGGAACACAAACAAGTGTGAAGAACTTTGATTCTGCTTATATGGTTTTTCCCACTAGTTTAATTGAAGAAAAATGAAAGCAGGAGCTGCGCAAAGTGAACCAGGAGAACCGAGCCAATCTGGATAGGATTGCAAAGTCCCAGCCTCCGTATCAAGTTCAATGATGGCATGAGGATTGGCAACAAGCTGAAAAATACATGGCCAACATTGCGAGATATCCTCGTGGGTGGTGTAAATCACAGAGCCGAAAGGTAGCCCTGAGCTTCTGTTCTTTTCTGCCCGGTTATTTCTGGATCGGAACTGCTCACAGAGCGCGTTTCGCTGCGCTTTTGCGCTGGGGATTAACTGCACGTGGCAGCCAGCCACACAATTAACAGCCTTTCATTTATGCAGCCACTCTTATCAAATGAATCCCAGAGCGCTCTTCAGGCTTTATTAGGTGATTTGTAACTGCTGTAGTTTCTACAGTCAGACTGTGCACCATGGAGAGATGGCGCTCTCAGAAATAATATAAAAATAATTTAAAAAACCAGAAGCAATCGCTTACTGGTTCCCTGAGAGAAACAGCCTGATACTGCAGCAACATTTAAGGTGAATGAAAGGGCATATGCATTGGTGGCTCCAAAATCTACACTGGCAAAATAACCAGCTTCTTATTTTTATTAGTAACAGATGTAAAGAAAATCAACAACAATATGGCTATAAAAGGCTTTAGAAAGCTTTCCCAGAGAAAGAAAATTGACTGTATTTAGCTTTTCCATGTCCATCTAGCAGTTTTTGAGCCCTCTAACTCAGAAATTCCCAAATTTCCTCCCACACAAACCAGAGAGGAGCAGCAGCTCTGCCCACCAAGCAGAGAGCTGACATCAGCTCTGCCTTTACCCATCCTCCCTATTGCCTTGGACTGCCAGGCCTCTGTGGTCGTGTGTCTTGATTCTGGAAGTATGTCCTCTGCCGTGTGAGTCTGATTCAATATATATGGATATGGCCTATACGCACTATCTATATGTTCACTGTACTCACTATCCTACCCATTACCTCTAGCCTGAGGCCACTGAAATAAATCTTTTTGAAGCCTGTAGTTTCTGAACTATGTAGAAGGATTTTCAAAGGTGTAGCTCATCCAAATCTTCCTGAGTCTTTAGAGGACAGTAAATGGCATTTCTTCTATCCCAGGAATAGCCCTTTGCCAAATCTTTGGTCACGGTTCTAATTCCAGAGGACTTTCTCAGGAAAGGCAAAGGAGTCATAGGAAAGAGTGATAGAAATAGTGGCACCGTGAACAAGAAACTACATCAACCTCTCCCCAGTTTCTGTCTGGAGACAATTCTTGAATACAGCTATATAATTTTTACTAAATCTTCCCAAAACTCTTCAGTCAGGGGCAGAAAGCAGGAACAGAAAGTTTCAACCCAAACAGTTAAGACTTGACTAAGAAACTTGCATCTGAAAGAGAGGCTTCTACAGTGGAAAATATTAGTCAGCCTTAAGTCCTGTGGAGGTAACATTACAAACCAAATTATATAAAATAATATAAAAAATAGTAAGGTTGTAAAGCCAGGTGCTTCACAGTCAGAAGGTACAAAAATTATGGAAAAGTAAATATATCCTGCAGCCTTCCCCACATCAGCTGTGAAGTCTGACCTCTGTAATTAATGGGTACTAGAATATCTGTAAGAAATCACTAGAAAACACCTTTTTCCACTCATCATTTCAGAAATGGGTGATCCATGTTGAAGGACATTTGTCTTTCGATAAATAGGCAAACCTGATGCAGGTGCCCGCTGCAAACTTTATCATCAGAGGAAATCCAGCAAAGTTGCAGCTGAAAATAGGATCAGAGGAAGTATTTGGCAAGATCTGCAATAACTTGTGCTACTGGATGATTCCTCTGTGCTTTATGGTTCATCTGACACCAGTTCATGGTCAAACTTCAATAAAGGACAAGTCATACTACTTCTTATCAAGTGTTTTTCTACTCTGTTGTAATTTAAAGCTTTTTACTAGTCATATGTATGCTGTAACGGTAGGAAAAAGTGAGAATCTTTTTTTACATAAGGACATTCTTTACCAATCACAGCTGAAGAAACAGTTTATCTGAACCAGTCTTTCCACTGGCCTGACTGATGGAGGTTGCTTTGACTCTGGTGGCTCAGGCAGTTTTCATGAATGAAAGAAAAGCAGAATTCTCTTTCTTTCCTCCTGAAGAGGACAGCAGTAATATCACCAGCAAGCACTTGTCACCTTTTTTTGCTAACTGAGTTCTGGTGCCAAGAGGATAATCCTGAAAATAAATCATAGAAGGCTAGTAAATTAAGGCAGTGACAGGTTCTTCATATATTTATAATTATTTCTCTTTTCTGTCAGGAAGAGCAATTTAAAAAACAAACAGCTAAATGAGACAGAAAGAAGAGAGAAGCAGATGAAACAAGAACACATGAAAAGTAAGATGAAGGAAAAAGAAAGAGGTCATGCTCACCATGGAAAGTGAAAAAACCAACTAGAATTACACAGAATTCCAGAAATAGCATTATTCCAGTAAACTCTTGTGAATGCAATTTAGGAAGTAGCAAAGAATTTTTATTCCCTCTTGGATAATGATGGCTTTGGGAAATTTTACTGTCCTCAGCCTTCTGCTTTGCCCTTATTCTGAAAGTCACTCCTTTCCTGGCATGGTGGACCAGTACAACAGGGGTTGCAAGGACATTTTGTGATTGCAATCCTATGCATCAGCATACTTTGATTTCTGTAGTTTGAGTTAAAATACTGCTGTTTCTATGCAGACTATAACTTATCATCGAAAAAATGAACTTGTGAGAGTGGTAACCTTTCCAACTATGCAGCTAAAAGTTGTAAGCAGGACTCCAGAATTAGCTGTGCTGCCTGGAACAATACAGGGGAAGGACCCACATAGTTTAGGATATTAGGGGGTTAAGTATTCTATAAGAGTGTAGATATTAAAGACACTGTGTTCAGCACAGTGCAAAAAACATGAAGAAAACTGACATAAAAGCCATTTCCCTTACAACAAAACTCCTTTGAGATTATAACAGCTCGCAAAGAAGGAGACTAGCTGGGAAAAGGACTCTAAACAAGCAACTGTAGCATAACTAATTGATCTGATTACGATTCAGGGTTTTTTTCCACATGACAATTTTCAACTGAGTGTTCAAGGTCTCTCCAGCCAGAACCCAGTTGGCTGACAGTAAATACTTCAGAGTGAGGTTTTTGGAAAATCTTCAGAGGCTCTGAAGCCCCTGAGCCACTTCCTATGAATGAAGAACTCTTTGTAGACCAGCAGCCTCCCACTACAGCAACACTGCCTTCTTTGCTCATTTTATACAATTTTGGTGTCAGTCACAGTAATTGCATTCACAGACTAAAACTACTGAAAATACATAAAATTTGTTTCTAGCTTCCTTTTTAATAGGATTTAGCAGCTTGAAACAAGGAGAAACAGCATCACATGACTGATTGACTCTCTGCTGTTATAATCTGCTACTCTGCCCCACCACTGATCTACAGTTCAGGGAACAGACATTTGTGTTCTGAAGCACATATTCTGTATTTCTTATTTTTAATTACACTTCTTCAAAAGAAAATGTGTATTAAAACCACAAATTGATTTTAATATAGCCAAGCAGGGTAGTAGCAGTTCTCTCAGAAGGGTCATCAGTCGCAACCAAGCATTGACCCAGTATTAGCTCTTGTTTTATCTGATGTAGAATTTCATCTGCAATCATGTTGGAGGCTGCTAACTTTCCAAGCAGACACCCCGTCAATAATTATTCATTTTATGGCACTTGGAAATGCTTTCTTAGATATTTTGTCCTTTCTCATTTGCAACATGGATCAGTAAATAATGTTTGAAGTGCTAACGATGAAAACTTATTTTCTGAAGCATAGAAACTCTAAAATACAAGATTATGATTTTATAGTACCAAAATGAGAGTAGAAATAACAGCTACCATAACTAGCACTTTCCAGTACTTCAGTGACTCTACCATACAACTGCAAACTCCTGGCTTCACAAAATTTGCAGTTTGCCAGGGCAGGATCCCCAAACCCACTGCACTAGAGAGAAAACTTCTCCATACCTAAGTGCCTGGATCAAGAAGTAAAAAGGATTCTTGTATACCCAAAGCAGTAGTGGGACTGGTCCGATGTGTTGTGGCAACAAACTCAGCTTCTGTTGTGTGCCTGTGTTACAGCAATCACAGTGGGCAAGCACACGTCAGCTGTTTCCTTCAACAGTAGCTTGTTTCTAAAAGAAAGATTATGAACCCTTTAAACAAGAGCCAAAAAGTGACTTAATTAACCAAAACTTCCCTCGCTATCAGAAGGAAGATGCCAACATGGCTTAATAGCAATTCTATTTTTGAATGAAAATGTCCTATGCCCTTATGGCTGAAGTCACACACCCTGGAAGTTCCCCGTTTCATATGGTTCTGGGTTGGATCATTAGGGCACTCTGAAAGGGGCCAGCTATCCCTAACAAGTTGCATCACTGAACTCAACAAAATTCTTGTTTCCTTTTCTTCTTTAAAAGCTTCAAATTGAGATAATAATAACCTGAAGTATCTTACCAAATGCCACTTGCTTTATAATTAATTAGAAATCTTACTCTCTTCAAATCCCTGGCTCCAAAGTTTAAACACTTTGCTACTGAAGCACTGTTATCATTACAAAATAAATACTTCAAACAAAAGACAACTAAAGTACCACTATAAAAAAAAAAAAAAAAAAGAATGTTAAGAGTTACAGGAAATGTTAATCTGAGGGTCAAGTTCTACTTTTATTTTCACTATTGTAATTCCAGGCTAGCAGCCTTATCTTTGCTGCAATTGATGTGGATATGATAACCTTACATTAAGAAACCATGTTAAAAAACCCTCATTAATTCATTTTGAAGTTCTAAAGATGGCTGGGTTGAGCTTAACTACCAGCTTACTGCTTACTCTCCCCCTTTTATCTCAGTTCTGGTACTCTTCTTCCATTCTGTTTGTGCTCTCTAAACCCTGAGCAAGGTCAGTTCCAGGATAAAAAACTTTCTTTTTTTTTTTTTTTTTTAGAAATGAGAATAGTTTTCCAGAGGGTTAACAAGTTGAATTTAAGACTAAGCAGTGAAGGAAGGAAGAAATAAAGTAAACTTGCATATGCCTTTGGTAAAGTACAAAACTGTTTACTCACTGCCCGGCACCAAAGTAGCTCTCCTAAGGGTCAATAGAAACACATGAAGTCTGAAAAATGGCTGCAGCTCAATAATCCATGTTGGTTACCATGGAAAAATCATGAATATAGACACAATCGGAGGTTGTCCAAATTAGGAATGACTAATCTGGTATTTACACACACCGCCCTTTTAACTGGACAAACACCAAGTATGACTGTATTGATTTTATTATTTCTTTATATTTACACAATAAAAGGAATATTATTTAAATATTCCCAAAGTGTAAGGTTTTTTTTTTAACATGGAGATATTGTGATTTCAGGATAAAACTGTATAAAACTAGGTTCACCTGGATTTCCAGGCCCTTAGTGTACCCAAGAATAATGAGCTGAAACTATATTGCCTGCACTTCAAAAACATTGAATCAGGCCTTTCAAAAAGTGTTGCACTTGTATTATTGCATTAAAAGTTGTGAAACTGAAATCTGAATTGTGAATCTTCTTTTTTTCCTTTGCTCTTGTGAAGTTAAGAAACCTTCTTTTGAAAGGTTTTCAGTTGATGCAGCAGCAGAAACATGAATAAAATAAAAAAATTAGAAAAGAAGAGAGATACTAAAACAGTTGTAATAAAACTGTATCAGTGACAATCTTTCAGATTAGATATTGGGAAAAAATACTTATCGTGAGGGTAGTGAGACACTGGAACAGGTTACCCAGAGAAGCTGTGGATGCACCATTCCTGGAAGTATTTAAGGCCAAGCTGGATGGAAATCTGAGCAACCTGGTCTCGTGGAAGGTGTCCCTCTCCACGGCAGGGGGGTTGAAACTACATGATCTTTAAGGTCCCTTCCAATCCAAACCCTTCTATGATTCTATGATCTTTGTTCCTAATTCTATGATCTTTGTTCTTTCCCAATACTCATGTTTGACTCTCATTTCTAACTTTACTGAAGTCAGATGTCCTATGTTTTAAATTGTTTCTAAAAATAAATGTCATGTTTATTTAAGAAGGGATGTAGGATGTGTATGAACACATTAAACTTGTATGAGTTTAAAAACTAAATCAGCACAAAAGAAGAGCAAAGAAACCAGCAGCGTCACACAGCAACAGCTGGAGGTTACGAGGACAGAGTACAGCCCGATGGTTTGCTTAAATCTGTGGTTTATGCTGTTGGTCTATCCCTTCAGGATTAAAATAGTTTCATCCCACCATACACCCTGCTGTGAAGGATGGAAGCATTACCTTCACCACAGAGATGAGGAACTCTGGCATAAAGTTTACTGTCACATTAGTCATAGGGTCATATTTGCACCTGACTCCATTGTTACCTTTAGCACCTCAGGACAAGCCAACTGTGCCACCAAACAAATCAGCTCAGGTGCAAGAATTTAAACTCTTAACAGTAATTCCACAGTCCCCAGCCACTTCCTCAATTTCAAGCACATTTACCTAAGACTGTACATAGATAACCACAGAGTTCAAGGTCCAGGTTCACAACTAAGTGAGAGGCTGGTGCCCAAAATATCATGTGAGGATGTCACTTCCTTGCCAACAAGAGGTCCAGTTATTCTTTTGCTATTCTACAGATGAAAACCCACAGCCTGAACAAACACATGAACCACAACGTGTGGAAGCACTAGAGTTTGTTGGGCTACAAAGAAGACACTGCATAACTTGTCATCATGAAGTACTGTTACAGTCCTCCAATTTACAAGCTAATTTCTACTGGGATTTTGTAAACAGTAACTATAAAACCATACCTGGGGGAAGATAAGGCACATCAGGAGAAAGAATATCCCCAGGGTAGGAAAGAAAGAGCCTACAGGAAGGAAGATGGAGACATGGTGGTTGCCATTCTACTGTGTCAGAGGGGCAGGTAATGAAAAGCTTCCATGCCTGCTGTTGTTCCAGCCCTCATACATAGTTTCTAGCTGAAGCAGCCAAAAAAAGTTAAATGAGGAAGGAAAGCTGAAATGGAATATCCTGGTCACCTCCACATCCGGCATCATCCTCTGTTCCCTTGTTAACCAAATATAATCCAAATTTATTTCACTGTCATATTTTCTTTTGAATTAACAGATTCTTTTTTTTTTTTTTTAAATTAAGGGAAACCTTTCTAAACCTGTAGGAAAACATACAAGCTCAAGAATAAGGGCAATGATTACAGCCTTTTTGTGTGTATATAGAAGTTATATATAACCACCTCCTAGCAATTCACTTGTCTGAAAAAAAAAGAACAAAAAGGAAGTAATACTACAAAAACCATAGGGAAGTAAAAATTTTCTTATAAATATATATTTAAATAATGCTGAAATATTTCTTCAGCCTACAGAAGCTTGACATTTACACACATTGTCAAAGGAATAGAAGAAAATTCTTTGGTAAGAAGAAAGATGCAACTTGTGAAGTGAATCAAAGCTACCTTTGTTTTAACATTTTTTGAGACTAAGAATCTGACAAAAGGAATCCAGACCCAAATGAGAAATATTTTTTTTCTCTTTCTTACCAATTTCATTGTTGACCATGGCCAATGGAAAATTAATTTTACATTCTGCATCAACCGGCAAATTTTGAGTCTCATTTCCATTTTAAAACTCATAGTTTTCTTCATGAATTAAATATGACATCTAGTAATACAATCACTCCAGTAAGGCTGGAATTTTAGTTCCAATAATACACTGATTAAACTCTGCCCTCAGGAGTTTCAGTTTTCAGCTTGACAAAGGTTGCTTTGATTATCTCACGTCTGCATTATCTATGTATAAGGGCTTAAGTACAGTGCCATGATTTGGAAGGCATGTGGAGTCGTGCCTGTCATATATAATCTACACACATACGCACAAATTAAAGCCCATTGAGCTGGATTCCCTGGTGCCTCCCTGGAGCTCAGCTGGCATAGCTGCACTGAAAATTGGTCCCATTCTCAGGAGACAATAATTTCTCTCCTCTGCCTTCCCCCCCATCCTCCAGCTGCCCCTCCTGGGGCCGCTTGCTGCTTCATTTGTGCACTGCCAGCATTTTGTTGTGGGGACTATGGCCCTCAAATTGCTCCTGCCACTTCATTAACACTGTCGGAAACAGAAGCACTTGCTGAACTGCATAATATTGATAATTGATTTAATTTGGTCTCACCGTCTCTGTCAGAATTCCTTGCAACAGAAGCATGCAGGGTGAACCTGGCCAAGCTCTTTTAACAGCCTACATGGCATAAGTTTTATTTCACTTCTAGGCTCCTTAGCTTGAAGCTTACCACAAATTAGAATGCATACTAACAGATTACAGTTTAAGAAAACAGAGTATCAACCAGGCATAGCTTGCATATCCCAGAGGACAACACACCTTGGATTTTGGGCTATCTGGTACACAGCAAATGGAAGTGTAGCTGTAGCCTGAATGCACTACATGAACACCTATGAAAACACAGTATGAAAGACAAGCAAAGTGGGTATAAACCCTCAGGAAATACTGGCTACCCACTCATCAGAGTCCCTGCAGCTTTTCTACTTTCTGTGCTTTGCAGCAGTTCGATCTCTGCTATATATGTTAGTACAACCCTGAAAGCAAGTTTCTTGTGTGAAATTAAAGTGCAAATTACTTCATCTTTGCTGCTGCTTGGATTTCTTAACTGTATTTTGCTGTACTGATACATCCTGTATCACACTTTTAGAACATATTAGCAGCCATCAGCTAAAGCATTTCAGTATCACAGCTACATCCTAGACTAGACAAAATGTGACTGATAGATTAAACAACATGAGAAGACACACAGGTTGGCAGACACACAATAAGGATACAGACCACCTGACTGGTTCAAATTCATTGTTGATGCAGATATCCATGGAGGCAGCCCTCTGGCCACTGGATTACATTAGAACATCAGCCAAAGTGAGCCTTACCTCAGCTGTGAAAAATCAAAGTGATATTTGCAAACCCTTGATGACATTTGCTAAAAAAGTTAAAAACACAGATAACATTAATGCTATTCATGAAAACTTGCAAAAGTTTGCAAGTTTTCAGATACGGGGAAAAAAATCACACTCACCTTTGCTGGAAAACATCAGACAAACAAAATTCCAGCAAATGGGTGCAAGTACACAGAGCTGGTCTGGACTTGAAACAAGATCAATTTCAAGTACATTAGAGATCCAATCTGAATGTTTTGCACAATGTGTTTCAGGCTTTGATTTTGTGAGCCGAAGGCATGAGCCCATTTCCTCTAGGCTGAGTGCAACTAATAACAGCTGTAAAATAGTGCTGGCTGCCTGACAGGACATAATACTTTCATCCTCTGACCTTTCTGAGAAAAAGACCAAGGTTGGCACAGATGTACTGGCACATTTTTTCCATCATATAATATATTATCCTGATGCAACTACTCACAAAACTGTAAACATGATTTTATTTTTATGTTTATAATTTCTCAAACTGATAAACACTTTCTGCTACTGAATTTATAAGCATATACACTTTTAAAAAAATCTTGTTTGTAATTCAGTGTTCTTATAATAAGAAGAATATCTTGAATGCTATATTACCTCCAATACCAGAGGTAGACATTAGAGTTCAACATACTTGGTCTGCATGATTTGTGCAATGAACATTCTTAATACAAGACACATGGTCTACATACCAAACCTACCTGGAGGTGGAGGGAAAAGGAATGTCTCTGATTTGAAAGTTTAAATTATGTGCAAAAATAAAATGTCCTGTTTACAAGGCACTTGGCATTTTCAGACAGAAAGCAAATAAAAAAAAAAATCAAGCCTTCTTTTCTTGGCTAAGTGTGGTTCTATATCTTAATTAGATAATCAAATTTGAATTAAGATGTTTGATTCCTTTTTAAAAATGTTGGTCATCTGACCACACTTGTAAAGGCAAACAGCTCAAGACAGTAAAATCAAAGGGTAGGCCAATTGTATTAGGTTAAAGTATGCAAAGGACTTAGTTTTACAAGCCCTTCACATACAGAACTCCTACTGCCTATAGGATCAGAGCCTTACATGGGCATCCAAGACCTTCCTAGTTCTTTCAGTTCTATTTTTCATGCTTGAAGAGCTAGGTTGCCATCTGGCATGGGCTTGCAGCAGCTGCACAAAATTAACTTGAGCAAAACATATTGGCACAGGAGTGATTAACAATTAGAGAGGACAAGTATTGCACATTAACTTATCTAAACAAAGTTCGTGGGGAGTCCACACCTCTGAGTTCATCATGTACCACCTTTTTAGCTGTAGGATTTATTCTTCTACCTTAGTGGTCTGGAGAAGAATTCATCCAAATCACTGCTCCCAAGCATATTTTGGGTTAAACTTTTAAGATTAAACTTTTTCTCTTAAACCGTGCCTGGTCTAGTCAATATATACATATATATGTATATCTCACTAAAACTGCTCTTTTGATAAGTTCAGTAAGATGCCTGGATTTTTTTAGTTTACTTAGACTTCCTAGCAGTTTCAAAGCTGCTCCCCAGTAAACATCCTGTTTAACCTGAAATACAATTTGACTCAATTATGCAACTGAAGAAATAAACTTCTTTGCACAGAAGAAAGCAATAACCACTTCACAAGCTAAAAAAGGTATTTTATTGGCTTTAGAAAGACTGGCAAATTACTGAGCATAGTCATATTGTTCACAAAAGTGACTGGGATCTTTGCAGATCTTTCCACATTTGTCTTGGAATGTGTGTTGAACAAATCTCTCAAACAGACCCATAGAATTATTTAGGATGGAAAGGACCTCAAAGATCATTGAGTCTAACCACAAAACTAACACTGCCAAGTCCACCAGTGTGTCCCTAGATGCCACAACTACAGGTCTTTTCACATACCTTTGGGGACAGTCACTCCACCACTTCCCTGGGCAGCCTGTTCCAGTCTTAGGATTTCCATGAAAAATTTTTCCTAATATTCAATCTAAACATTCCCACAACTTGAGACCATTTCCTTTTGTTCTACTGCTTGTCACCTGGAAGAAGAAACTATACCCACCTTGCCACAACCTTCTTTCAGGTGGCTGTAGAGAACAATAAGGTCACCACTCAGCCTCCTCATCTCCAGGCTAAAGAACCCCAGCTCCTTCAGCCACTCCTCATAAGACTTATGCTCCTGACCCTTCCTCTGCTCTGTTGCCCTTCCCTGGACAGGCTTCTGCACCTCAGTGTCTTCCTTGGAGCAAGGGGTCCAAAATTGAACAAAGTATTCCAGGTGTGGCCTCACTAGCACTGAGTACAGGGGCAGAATCACTTCCCTGCTCCTGCTGGCCACACTATTCCTGATACAGGCCAGGATGCCATTGGCCTTCTTAGCCACCTGGACACACTGCTGGCTCATGTTCAGGTGACTGTTGACCCCCAGGTCCTTTTCTGCTAGACAGCTTTCTGGCCACTCTTCCCACAGCCCATAGTGCTGCATGGGGTTGTTGTGATTGAAGTGCAGGACCCAGCAGTTGACCTTGTTGAACCTCATACAACTGGCCTCAGCCCATTGACCCAGCCTGTCCAGATCCCTCTGCAGAGCCTTCTTGCCCTCCAGCAGATCAACATGCCTGCCCAATTTGGTGATGTCTGAGAACTGAGGATGAACTCGATCCACTCATCTAGATCACTGATAATGATATTGAACATACATCCTTTATATGAGGAGGAAAATACAGTTTTCTCTTTACATCACAGAAGTATGTTCTTTCTAAGCTCCAGATAAGGAATTTTGTATCCCATGGAAGTTAGATGCATAGCTCCTTCAAAGCCCAGCTACTTGTGACTTGCTTGCAGAGAGTGACCATGTTAATCTGACTGTGGAAAATGTGTGAAGTTTGAGGAAGTGGTTTTCAAATCACCAGTTTCCACAAGGTCAAACAATTCAACATAGTTGAGTCGAGTAAGACTGAAAGCCCAGACACAGGACAGAAGAGAACACAAGCTGTTTAGATTTGAGAGACTGGACAGGAAAATAGAGAAAGCTGCCCCATGCATATGGTTTAGTGTTTAGACAGGGCTACCAACTCTACTCCTTTCATTTCTCACCCTGCTGCCTTGAGGATTAAACTGGAACAACTTAGTGACAATTACCTGTGATTCTTGTGCAGAGCAATCCTGCTCTGTATGCATAATGAAGCCACTGTCACAGGCACATCGGATTCTACTCACCTGTGATAACTGTTATATTTTAGACACTCAAAGTTACTGGGCTTAGAGCAAATATGTGGCCTTGAGCACTAAGCCTGGACTACTCTGAACATGCACAAGGCCCATGCCCATCTACAATCAACATTATAAGTGCAGTAACTCTCACAAGTTCCTCCTGCACCATTGAGCAGAAACTTAGGCAAACATGTTAGCTGGGTCTGCATTCTGGGTGTCCAAGTAATTTATGCTGCCTGCAGAAAATGCTGCCAGAGGTGCTCTGGGGAAGGGTCTCCCTCCTGACGATGAAGTCAAGAAAACAGAGCATCTCTGAGCAGGTTCTTCCTCCCTCATCTTTGTGCCAGATTGTGATGACACTAAGGTCATATAAAGATCAGTGAGATTGCCTTTTCTAAGCCTCAGTCCTTTCCTATCAGCCAAACAGGAGGAGAGGAAAGAGAACAACAACCTGCAGTAACTGGCTCTATGGAAGCTGGGAGCTTTCTTCCTCCAGGGGAATCTCTTACAGGTCATTTACAAGCCCAATTCAATCCCCTATATCAACTGGAAAATGAAATCTGATAAACTAGAGAAAGTTGATGATGAAAGAAAGAACTTTGGACCTCTCTGAAAGTCACTTCTCAGGTGCACAGGCTCTCCCTCCAGCCCTAACATTTGGAATCTATAAGATCCCAGAAGGGATTTTGATCAAGACACAGGTGGATACGAAGATTTGTACGTACTGTGAGGTCAGTTGAATGCTATCCAACCAAGAAGGTGTTGGCGTTGCAGGAACCAATGGGATAATGCAAGCCAAAGGAGAGTCAGTTGGCAAAAATTGTGACATTTATAACAGTAACACACACCAAGGCCAGCTTGCTGTGCTATCAAAAGAATGCATTAATCTAGAGCTAGAACAATCAAGCCAGTAGTTAGGAAAAAAAAAAAGAAAGGACCTCTTAAGACTCAATCTGAACCAACAGAAACACCACTTACAGCTAACATCCAAATAACTGATCACATTTCATCAGGAACAAACGTGTTGCTAATAGCCTGAGGCAAGCATAGACTCCACTAAGGAACCAAATGGCAACAAATGAGATATTAAGCCTAAAGTTGAAATGCAACATTCCAGTTCCTGCCATACTTTTGGGGGAGGTGTATATTAGGAAGGTAGATTATTCTATGGAATTTGTTACTTTTCTTTGAAATTTATCTAACTGTAGAAAAGTGCAACACAGATGATCAGGACATCATTTATCTCTCTGGCCTTTGAAGGACAGGTAGGGTGGTCTGAGGAAAGCAGTTCAGGGTCTCCCTTGACTTAATTTTTTTTTTGGTAGAGAGAGGTAAGCAGGTATGTGCACACATGTGCATATCTCCTTGCAACTATTGGAATCTAGGATAAATTAAGAAATACCACCAGCAGAAATTAAATTATAAGCAATTTTAGAAGGGCATTAACACGATGATCATGAGGCCTGCTTTGACAGAACGTGTTGTACAAGATCACAGTACTTATTCTCAGCCCAGGAAAAATTTTCCCTGTGACACAAGCTCTTTGTTATCCGTATCAGTAGTGAAGCATTCTGACATTTTCTTCGCCAGCTCATGGGCAGATTCTAATGAAACAACCTAAAACATTCTTAGGGTAAAAGCAACCAGCCACCACAGCTACATTGTTACTTCTCTGTTTGCTAAAAGCAGTGTAAAAATATTCTCAGTTTCTGTGAGCACAGTGAATTAAATTTCTAAGTAATTACAATTACAATTCATCACACATACCTCCGTTCCCGCTAGAAGGTCCCTGGGCAACTCTTCCATATCTTTCCTATCTACAGTAGGAACTCAGAGTACTCTCCCTCCTCCTTGTTATATTTATTTCTCCCAGCAGTGACAAACAGTCACAGTGTTAACATATAAAATTCTAAGCATAGATGAGTTAAGGGTCCTATAAGCTGCTCATCAAAACCAGGATTTTTCTCTGCAGACATTTGAGGAAGGGGTTGAAGCTGTGATCGCCCTTGTTTCGAGTCGCTAATGCCCAAACCAATACAGTTCTGCCCACTGATGCCTAAAACATTCGCTGACATAGTTGCATTGATTAGACATAGCTTTTAAAAAGTAATATATCCAGACTGACAGATAGATGATAATAACTGTGTGGCCTCACAACCTTGACCAGCAAACAAGATAGAGGCATCATAGCAAAGCCTTGCTATCGTTATTTTGCCACAGTTTCAGCTTTCCTCATAGCAACAGCATAGATTGCACACACTTTGGGGTAGAGCTCCTTTTTTTCCTCATTTATTTAATTTTCAGTTTGAAGATATCTAACATCAGGAAAAAACAATCAGGAGTTCAGCACTCAAGGCTGCAAAATGCCAGGACCACCTGAAGCTTCCCACATTAGCATTTCCAAAAGGTGCCATTCTTTCATCCTCCCCAGTGCTGAACAGGAACAGAATAGACAGGAGGAAAACACTGCCTAGGACCCACTTGCCTGACTCATACAGCGAGCACAGACTCCTGCATTTAGTAAGCTGACCTGTCAAGTCTCATCCATAAAACTCGCTGGCCTGACCTTTGTCTCCATTTACCACAATGACACCAGCAACTCACCTATTCCTGACCAGTGGTCCTGCAGCTGAGAAGTGGTTGCACTGTAAAGCAGCAAAGACTGTGCCTCCCACTAACACAAACACAAAAAAGAGTTTCCCCCCCTTCTTCCCTCCCAATACACAAGCAAAAAGGAACCAGGCTGGAAGAGACACTTTCTAGAGTTGCAGCCTTTCCCCGCAGTACATCTTGATCACATAATATGATATTGTTGAAGAAAGACATATAACCCAAAGAGTGTGCCCTCACAGTACAAGTCATTGCCTGCAGCTTCACACACTGAACAAGATGAACAGAATGAAGGCTATATGGAGCTTTCTCATTTCCCATACAACTCAGGACATAGAACTGAGGTTGATGCAACTCTCCTCTCTCATTATCTAAAGAACAAGAGGATTTTGAAACTTATTTTCAAAAATTTTCAAACTTAAAATATCTGTGAAGCACTCATTAATCACTGACAAAAAAAATAAAATACCTGTGTCCTTAGCCATGCTGAACAGGAGCTAAAGGTACCAGTTCTGCAAGAGGCATCCTCAGACCCTGCTGACCAATGTGAGTGTGGAACCTCAGGTACTGTGGAGTGGTTGGTGTTTGGTTCCATGAATCTACCCTGAAACAGGGCATTTATCTCAGTTTGCCCATCACAAAAAGACTAAAATTACTTGTAAGATCATTGCATGCTGTGACAAATGAGCACTGAAGAGTGCAAAACACACGTTCCACCTTTATGAAGATTGCTCACAAAGCAGAAGATATTCCTCCTTCACCCTCACCCCCCAATTGAATATTGTATCCGTTTATCTTTTTTCCAAATGAAATAAAAAGCCAGAGAAATAAAACACGGCCAAGTCCTGAAGTGGTCCACATAGCAATATGAGGAATACAGGTTCAGTTTGCAAATAAACTGACCCAAGACTCGTTATAATCACGTTTAACAGTGACACCTAGTGTTGTTCCACAGCATCTTTTCTTTTTCTTGAGTGTTAGGCAAGTTAGATCAAATAAACTGGAACAAAATGAACCTGCCTTTATACTGCAGAACCGTATCAGTGCTCAGACTCTGTTGTGGATGAATGGAATGCACCTCAGCTGAAAGAGAGAAGCCCCAATACGTTTTATTAAGGTAAGATAATTGGACAGAGTTCAATAAATTCCATGGAATTTAAGAAGTGGTTTAACAAGGGGAATGGAGGCGAGAGGAGGAGAGTGGAGGGCACATCTCTTAATCTCCCAGTGTTATTTTACACTTAGAATAAGGATCGATTTGTAAGTAATTTTTCCGAAAACAGTAGAAACCTACTCACATGCGAACCCATCAGCTGATGGTTCGAAACTTTTACAGAACACTAGAGGGCAGGAGAGCAGCTTTTAGGTCAAGTCTCGCAGTTTCAACAGTTCATCTGGCTCATGATGTGCCGAGGAACTTCTCTTTGTGCCGAGGAACTTTCTCTTGTAAGGGAACACAATGGAAGTAAGGTATTTCTGTTCTTATAGACTACTTACATCTGCTAAACGTATCATGACTTTTATTTCCATGTACTAGCACAAGCAAGGTGGTGCAAACTGGAGCTGAAGAAATTAATTTGCAATGAAACATCCTTTCATTAACATTCTATGTTTGTCAAACATAAGCCAGCATGCCTTCATCCATCTATTTCACTTATGCAATCTTTACTGGCAAATTTAGTTTACATTTTGTTGGGCTTCTCTTCGTGAAAAGGAATTTCATATATTGTTGCATACATCACAGTCATTTGTAAAGAGTTACTGGGCTTCCCTCCCCATCCATACACTGAGGACCATCATGTTCTGCTCTCACAACTCATTTCCTTGATATAGACAGTAAAGGGCAGAAGCCTCTTCTGGGACAAAAGCATCTCAGACTGTTATACAAGGAAGGTGTGATCTTATCTAGCCTCAGTGAGAATCAGTGTGTTTGAACACAGTATTTCACAGAATCTCAACACAGTATTTCACAGAATCTCAAGGTGGATAAGGTTGGCAGGCACGCCTGGAGGTCATCTGGTCCAACCCCCTGCTTAAATAGGGCCACTGAGAACTTCTTGCCCAGGACCAGTCCAGCTGGCTGTTGAACATCTCCAGGGACAGAGATTCCAGAACTTCCCTGGACAACCTGCTCAGTTAGTCCCATAGTGAAAAAATGTTTCCTGACATTGCAATGGACCATCCTGTGTTTCAGGTCATGCCCACTGACTCTGCTTGGCTTTGCCTCACTGGGCACCAGTGACCACAGTATTTATTTATACATAAGATACAGAGTCATGCGTAATTATTTTTCACATCAGAGCATTATTAAATCTGCAAGCTGGCACTAAAACAAAGAAACAAAAACCCATCCAGAACCTCAGGTTAGGAACTTCTGCAGTAGCCAGTGCTATCTTAAAATGGGAGTGCATAGGATCCCCCTGAACAAATGTCAGCTCAATAGTCGGTCACAGGACAAAGCACACTCAAGTCTCACTCTGACACAACACAAGTGTCTAGGGATGCAAAATGAAGAGGGGATTCACACCATGAGCACAAATCTGTAAACATGCAAATATGATTATGCAAAATGCCAAAAGCACCTGCAAGAATAGTCATGGTGATCTATCTAATGTCTAGATAACATGAAAGGTTTTGTCTACTTGTCATGGGAACTTGTTCTTCTTTCTTTTTTTTACTAAAAAGTTTCCATAAAATGGTGAAGTGCTTCTCTGACACTCATGTCAGACAACTGCAGCAGCAATGACAGGAGATAAAAGACAACCTTTAGAGGGTAATGACAGAGACAACAATAAACATGGGGATGGAAAAAACCGAAAAACCTCATTCTAAAAATGCTACTAAACTGCTTTTCAAGGAAATAAAAAGCTGAAGTATACATATTTTAGCTATTTTCTCTTTCAAATGCACTGTTTCTCATGCAGTCATTGATTCAATTTCTTTATGGGACTGAAGGATACAAGTGCCAAGCTATTACATCTCAGTATGAGAAAGCGGCATCTATCTGGTACAGTGACCTGAGAAAAGTAAAAGTTATTTTCTGGATATGATTGTTTCAAACATTACATCTTAGTAACAGAATAATTCAAGTCCATATTCCCTTAAGAAGAAATGCCAGCAAACTGGATTTCATGTTAGCTAACCAGAAAACACGTCATGGATTCTCTTGTCTGTGCTGGTGATGAACTGCAGTGGTGAACAGTGCTCTTTACAGTTAAGGGAGACGAGTAACAAGCTGCAGAACTGCTCAAGCTACTGACTGTGCAAGACATGCTAACTCTCATTGTCAACAAAGTTTCCACAGTACTCCCTACTTCACTATCGCAAAGTCTAGAGAGCAAACTGTTAACCAAGCAGGCACATACTCCTGTAATACATGGCACATACATTTTACATAAACATCAATATTTTTACCTCACATGAAATAGTGGACTGATGAAAACTATCTCCCAAGTCCCAAAGTCCATATTTTGCATTACTTGTGTTTTGCAAGCATGTTCTGCTCTGCTTCCTCTCTTCTCTCTGCATCCAACTATCTGACTTCTTTCCACTTCCATACCTACGCTGTGTTGAAGAGTAAGAGCTACCACTACAACATGCAAAATAATGGTTTTGGTTCCAAATTGCCCTGCTGCAGGCCTGAGCATGAAAACGTACACACCTGAAGGTACCCCTTCACATCTTCCAGTTCTGGGAAATGGAGAAGTAGAGAGAGAGGGTATATTTTGAAGAGGCTGCTAAGTCCCATTACAAGGAGGACTTTCTGGAGTATTTTGGTAACCTAGATAACCAGCACACATTTAGACATGTAGGACAGGATTCATCTCTCTAAACATGGTCACTGAGTGTCAGCTTAGGTATTGGTGTGAATTATTCTGGCCTCCCAACCCCACAATAGGAAGGCAAGGCAGTCATCAGCAGACTAGTCCCATACAGATGTCAAAAATAATCTACAGCAACTGAGATAATGCTTAAACATAACTATACTGCTACATGTGGAGAAGTTAATTGAGGTCCATAACAATGCATACATTTGGGTGACTATGAGATAGGTGTTAAAGGTCTCATTCTAGTCAGTAGAAATCTATTGAAGACAACCAATGGAGTCCAGTGAGCCAGTCAGCTCCCCCTAATGCAGACACCTATGCTTGGTCAGCTGCATTACAGGTTTTGCTCCACCAGCAACAGAAGCTTCCAGGAAAATGACAAAACCTAGACTGATTCAAAGTAAGTCAAGAGCATCTCATCTGCCTCCCAGTACATCTAGCTTAGCTCACCACCTATGGCTACATAGACACCACAAGAGAGGAGGAATATGGCCTTGCATACTGGCCAATGTAATCAATTCAAGTGTTTCTCAAGACAAATCTATGGGAAATAAGATTTAAAAGAAAATTTAATGAAGCAAAAAAAACCTCTTAGGGTCTTACTTCTATACATACTCTTACAATTTCTGTAAACTTACACAGAGGAGCCTAACTGTTGTCAGTAGCACAGCTTTGTAATAAAAGCCACCTTTTGTGATGCAAATATTCATTTATTTCTCAGTGTTAAAAGTTATCCTGAAGACTTTACACTTTATTGTGAGTAGCACGAAGAAGCAAAAATAAAATTGTGTTTTCTTCATTTCCTTAAAACAGGTTTCTTTTTTTTTGACTCCTGAGCAAGAAGGATTAAGCATCCCTAAGCTTATCCTAGGCACCCCTTCTAGCCATAATGCAGTAGTAGTACTTGTATGAAGGAGAGAAATTAGCATGAAAAAGGCCACTCTTCTAAAATTAAACTCTTAGAAAAAACAAAGCCAAATGTGATCTTGGTTATTTTGATATGATCAGTGGGACTCACTCATCACCGCTGCAATGAATAAAAATCTGCTGCTGTAGTGGGTTTCTGTGGCTGGGTTTTGGTAGCAGGGGGGCTACAGGTGTGGCTTCTGTTAGAAGCAGCTAGAAGCTTCCCCTGTCCCATGGAGCCAATGACAGCCAGTTCCAGGACGGACTTCCTGGTGCTGGCCAAGGCTGAGCCAATTAGGAGTAATAGTAACGCCTCTGGGATAACATATTTAAGAACAGAGGAATGTTGCACAGAAGAAATTCCAGCCAGGGAAGAGCAGAGTGAGAACATGGGAACGACCAGGTAGACACCAAGGTCAGAGCAGAAGGAGAGGCAGGAGGTGCTCCAGGCACTGGAGCTGAGGCCCTGCAGCCCGTGGTGCAGACCATGGTGGGGCAGCTGTGCCCCTGCAGCCCATGGAGGACCATTGGGGTGCAGAGACCCCCTGCAGCCCATGGAGGAGCCCGTGCTGGAGCAGGTTTAATGCCGAAGGAAGCTGTGATCCCGCGGAAGGCCCAGGATGGAGCGGAGTCCTGTCGGAGACCTGTGGCCCATGGAAAAGGAAGCCCACGCTGAGCAGGTTTTTCCCGGGTAGGACTTGTGGCCCTGTGGAGGACCCACTCCGGTACAGCTTATTCGTGAAGGACTGCACCCCATGAAGAAGGGACCCATGGGACAGCAGACTGGGAAGAACTGCTGCCTGAGGGAGGGACTCAAGTTGGAGAGGTCCATCAAGGACTGTCTTCTCTGGGAAGGACCCCACAGGAGCAGGGGAAGGACTCTTCTCCTGAGCAGCAGCATAAACAATAACTGATCACAACCCCCATTCCCCGTCCCCTTGCACTGCTTGACAGGAAGGAGGGAGAACATGGAAGGAAGGAGGGGTGGGGGGAAGGTATTTTTTAAGACTGTCTTATTTCTCCCTCTTTGTCTCTTATCCTGTTAGCAATAAACGTAAGTACTATCCCCACTTTGAGTCCATTTTGCCCATGAAGGTAATCAGTAAGTGACCTCTCTCTCTCTTATCTCTACTCATGGATCCTTAGCTGTTTTTCTTCTCTCTCTCTCTCTCTCTCTCTCCTCTGTCCGGTTACAGAGGGAGGGTGATAGAGAGGCTTTAGTGGGTACCTTGGTATCTGACCAGGGTCAACCCACTACACTGCAGAGAACAAATAGAAATACCATGATCTTTTACTTCACAACAATAGGTTTGCATCACCTAGATAACCACAGGACAAAGTGTTCTACGAGCAGCAGACCCAACAAAGGTTGGCTTCTTATGGACTGACCCACATACTCCCACAAATTATTTGCCAAGACCCACCTTCCCTTTTTCCACAGTACCTTTAGTCCCTGTCCTCCCATGTCCTTGCAGCCTTCTGACACAACCTCTGATTGCAATCCAGAGCCATAGATGTCCTCACTGGACTGCCAGCAGGCCAAACAGGTAACTTCTTAGTTGAAGCTGTAGCCTTCCTTGAGGGGAAGGGGGCACTTGTCAGTCCAGGTATCTCTAATCTTGACACTGACTTCCACAAAACTTGCAGGAACTGACTCTGCTATTGGAGAATTGTCAAACTTACTTGACAGTGACTAATGGGTGAAATGTTGTGGAAGAGGCAGGACTGATTTGCAGCACAGTTGAGTAAGTCAAGATAAAATAAGAAGTAGAAAATTTAAATAAAGACAGTTTAATTGCAGATTGTGTTCTTGACAGTTTATGCAGTTCATGGTGGGCAACCAAGTAAAAGATCAGGTACAGAAAATAATGGCATGCTATGAAGCCTAGAAGTAGAGGAGATGATAAAATTCTATATGAAAAAAAAAAAGCCAATTCCTTTGCTTTCCATCCTTCTTTCCCTCCATGCATACCACAGGTCTTCTCAGTTGATCAAGTTCAGTCCATTTCCAGATTCACTTTTTTTAGGCCAAAATCAAAGAGATCAAAAATGCTGTGGTAGTGGATCAAGGGTTGGACTTGATGATCTCAGAGGTCCTTTCCAACCCAGCTGATTCTATGATTCTATGAAAATCAAAATTACACCTTTTTCCCAATTTAGCCATGCTGCAGGCAGCAGAGAGGGAGTCACACCATGGGAGCAATTCAGATACTCAGCCTTTGTAAAGTGGGCATTGCACCCTGGCAGGTCTGCAGTACTTGAACATGGGGTTGGAAACAGGAGTCCATGTGGGCTTGGGCTTGCAGGGATCAAGACGAAAAGTTTTGAAATGAGGGCAGTAAAAGGTCATTCACTTTTTCCACTTATCTGCACAAAACAGCTGAGTTAGGGGCTGTCTCTGAAAACTTCCCAGAAAGTTTGACATCCATTCCTGGCCCATTTCAGGGAACCTCTCCAACCTCAACACACACCTCTGCTTCAGAGTTCTCAAGCCAGAAACAAGGATGCTATTTCAATTTCAAATAAAACTTCTTTAATGTACAAACTGAAAGTAAACATACTTATTTTAACTTGATCAAGTTTACCTGGCCTAGTGGAAGGTGTCCCTGCCCAAGGCAGGGGTGTTGGAACTAGATGATTGTAAAAGTCCCTTGTAACCCAAACCATTCTGTGATTCTATAAAATACATGTGCAAGCATCGAACTCACTGGGAAACAGTAACTCAAAAGCATCAGGAGGAAGCTATGTGGTAGCACCAACACATATGATAGCTATATGCATTTTTAGAACAAAAGAAAAAAGATATCTGAAAGTAGATAAAAATATGGAAGGTTACACAAAGTGAGAAAGTTTTAATATGACTGTGGAGCCCTCCCCTTCCTCTTAAGATTTAAGATACTTGAGTGCAAATTTTGTACATCAGTTTGTTTTAACCAACTCTCCATAGCTTCACAACCATTAAAAGCACTGTTGGCAAAACAGTAGGTATATCAACACCACCATTAGAGGAGTTTTGCTGGCTCCTAGTTTTGAATCTGAAAGAGAAACTTATGTATTATTTGAAACTATATAAAATTCAAATTTCTCCACATCTAAAATAATTTTTAAGCCTCAACCACTGGTTCACTAAGATCTTGCTCTTCACAGCACCATGTGTCAGCCCTATCTATTTGACCACACACCCACAAAACTCCCAGTGAAGGAGCAGAACTTGAGAGTCTGTCCAGATAAAGGATTTTCCCTTTGAGTGACCAGCTACTTCATGAGCACTGATGTCAGACCAGCTTCCCACTGAAGAAATGGGACTGGAGCCCACCCCAGCAGAGCCACTGGGGCAGCACTGCTGTAGCCTGCCAGCATAGCTCAAACAACCCTTTCTCCAAGCTCGTCCCAGAAACAGCTCACTCAGACAAGATGAATTTTCAAGAGAACATGAGAAAGCAGCACACAACACACAGACATTATGGAGCAACATGAGATGATGCACTCTGCAGAACTAGATAGATGCTAACAAAGTAACATCTATGTGCATTTCTGTGCCTGTTTCCTCACCTTCATAGGTGACCTTCATTCCTGGGCCCCCCCAAGATCCAACAGGTCACAAGTCCTCTCTGTGCTTCAGAGCAGCTCCCTGTGACTATGGCGGTTCTTAACCGTCACCCATCCCCAGTGAGAGCACTTTCTTCTCTTCCAACCCCCACACTTCCTGTGCATCTTTTTTTATTTCCCCAGACAAGACTTTTATCTTAGTGGTTAGCACCAACTCCTAATTTTCATATTTTATTTCATTTTTTGTCTGCATTTGATAATATTTCAAACTCGGTTTCTCTACTGGGATATTTAAACTAAAAGAGCGTAGATCCAGACTAGATATAAAAAAGAAATATTTTATGGTGAAGGTGGTGAGGCACTGGAACAGGTTGTTTAGAGAAGTTATGGATGCTCCATCCCTGGAAATATTCAAGGTCAGGTTGGATGGAGCTCTGAGCAACCTGGTCTAATGGAAAGTGTCCCTGTCCATGGCAGAGGGCTAGAACTAGATGATCTTTGAAGGTCCCTTCCAACCCAAACCATTCTATAATTCTGTGATTTTTAAATTCATCCTATTGTCTTCGAGTTACTGCAGTTTTCTGCCCTGTTGTCTCACACTGAATAGAAGCCATTGAACTCTGGTGAGTTACTACTACACCTAGTCTGAGGGAAATGCACCACTTATGACCAAATAATGGGTTCCATCACTCAGCAGTTTCTAAATGTTATCAAGTTCTTGCTCAAATATCTTTTATTGTATGTAGAAAGATCCAAAAGCTGATGAATGCGTATGCTGTTAACCATAGTAATTTCAAAGAGTTTTTAGACCATCAAATGCAATGAGTGGATTGGTAGTAGTCATAACAATCCACAAGTTTCAGAGAGTTGAAGGTACAAAAACTTGATTTCATCCTGCTATTGCATCCTGCTAGGGAAGTTGCTAATTACGATAAAGCCCCCTAGATAGGAGTGTTGGAGCAAAAGAAACCACTATCAAAAGGATTAGTCTCTTCATCATGTGTTCTAATGGAAAGATGAACAAGGATTTTGCTTTCCTCAAAGCAAAATGTTTTGGTTACCAAAACATGAAAAAGGAGCAGAGCTACAAAAGCAGTTGAGGGCAGAAAAAGAAAAATACATCTATGTGTTACTGCAGGCATAAAAGAAGTATCTGCCATCTGCAGCACACACTCAACAGCACTAGAGAAGAATCAGCCCCCAAAGAGTGACACAGTGTGAGGTGAAAAGCTGACCTAACTAATAACTGGAGGAAATCACTGAAATCCAAGAGATTTCCATCGAAGTGCAGCTACTGCAAATAGATCAAGAGAGGGCACATGGGTCCATTTCTCTCAAATGGAGGCTGCTTCTGAACAGCTGCCTCCTTTGTGGCCTTCTCCACACTGTAACCCTGACACAGCTCTTCCTTCGTCATCCAAGCAAACACAGGTGATTGCTCTCCTTGTCCCAGGCACACCTGCTCCAAGGTGTATTGCCTGGCACCTGTAGTACTTCAAATCAGGTAACTTAAGGGTTTATGTTTCTTGGCTTTCAGTAGTGAGAGCTGATACGTTTTAGCAGAGGAAAATGATACCCTAACCTGTGTGGTACCAAAAGTGAGTGGGTGATGCAGGACTCATAGGAAACCTCCTGGCACACCATCCACCATCGCAGCAAAATCCTGAGGGAATATTTTCCCCTCAAGCCTGCTGGGGACCTGGCAGAGACAATTCTGCACTTCGAAGCTGCGAAGAAGCCCCTCAGAACAAATTTGCCGGGGGCCGCGCTGCAGAGAGAAGCCTCAGAATTAATTTATTTAGCGGGGTGCGGGGCCAGCGGCCCGCGCGGGGGATGTCCCCTCCCCCGGAACGCCGCGCTCGGGGCGCTGTTTCCGGGCGGGCGGGCGGGAGGGAAGGCAGGCGGGGGGCGGGTTTGGGCGCTGCACCGGCGGGCGGCCCGCGGTCCCTCGGCTCTCCGGGATCCCATCCAGGGACGGCGCGAGGATGAACCTGGAGCGGCTCAGGAAGCGTGTGCGGCACTACATCGACCAGGTGAGCGCCCGGCGGGGGCAGCTGGGCAAAGGGCGGCGGGCCCGCGGGCTTTCCCCGAGGAAAAGGCGCTCTCGGCGCGGCTCCCGCGGGGAGGGAGGCTGGGGCGGGGCGGGCAGCGGTGCCGGGCTCTGCGGCGGCGGAGAGGGTGCTAATTTTGTAATTATGCCCCGTTTTCCCCGGCAGGGGAGGGAGTGGCAGTGGGAGGCGGGTGCGGCGGGCCGGAAGCGCCGCCTGCGCGGTCTCCAGTGGGAGCCGGGGCCTCCTCGTGGGTTTTCCTGGTGCCTTCCTCGCGTGGAAGAGGAGGAGGGGGAAGAGGACAGCCGGCTCTAGGGCAGCTGTGTAGCGAAGGCGTATTTTCAGGATCCCGCCCTGCCGGGTTGTGCAAGCTGGGCCGGGCTTACCTGGGGCAGGAGACTGCCCCAGGTTGCTCCAGGGGAGGCTCAGTTTGGATATTGGAAAAAAAAAAAAAATCGCATCCCTGAAACTGTGGTTAAGCATCGGAACAGGCTCCCCAGGTAAAGTGATGGAGTCACCATCCCTGGAAGTGTTCAAAAACCGAGCGGACGTGGCATTTGGCCGTATTGTTTAATTGTCACGGTGGGGTTCAGTCGGCGTTGGACTTGATGATCTGGGAGGTCTTTTCCAAACTTAATGGTTATATGATCACTGCAAGGAGGAATGGATTCAAACTAAAAGAGAGTAGGTTAATATGAGATATTAGTAAGAAATTCTTTACTGTGAGGGAGGTGAGGCACTGGGACAGATTGCCGAGAAAAGCTGTGGATGCCCCATCCCTAAAGTGTTCAAGGCCAGGTTGTATGGGGCTTTGAGCAACCTGGTCTAGTCAGAATAATCCAGGAAAGCTAACACCAAAAGAATACTAATTATTTCTGTCATGCTTTTACAGCAGCAGTATCAAAGTGCCCTGTTTTGGGCTGACAAAGTAGCCTCACTCTCCCATGGTAAGTGGTTGCTTTAATCTTGTTTTTTTGTTAACTTCCTTCTGATAGTGTTCTGTTTTGGAGGTTTTGTAGTAAATAATTGGATAAATCTTGAAGTTTTGGGCTTGGTGGCAGTGCTTTTTTGTGATCTCTGGAATGGTATTTTTCCAAACAGAGCAGAGAGCTCATCTTCCTTCCCTTTTGAACTTTGTGCTAAAATTAATGTTTGGCCAAACCTTAAGGTTTACCTACCTTAAGAATCAAAAAAAAAAAAAGCAAAAGATACAAGAGACCATGGTGGTTTCCTGCAGGACTCAAGGTTGTCCTGGGTGACAAGCAGACTGTAGGTTTACTGAGGGAGGTGATGCTGGTTGCCAGTGTCTGTCTGTGGCCATGGGCCAGTTACACTTAAAATTATTCTAGGGGCTTGATCCCACAAAAGCTTTGGTTGCCAATAAACTAGGAGGGTACTGAGCTGTCCTTCTGCAATTGTAACTTCAAGCTGCAGAAGTCTAGTGCTTTCACTGTTGTTAGATTCCCAGTGATGGTTTTTTTTGAGAAAGACAGTTTTGGGTTGGTTTTTTTTCTGCCCTGTGTCCAAGGGCAGGGTAACCTGTAACTGCTGCTTTCTTAGATCTGTATCATTGTATCACTGTCTCCTTCTCAGGTCACATCTCTAGGATGACATTCTTTGTATTCACTGTCCAGTGCACTATCTGATGTCTTCAAAGTTAAAATCTGATTTTTAATTTTTTTAATTTTTAATTTTTTAATTTTAGTCTCTCAATAGTAGATGAGTTGTTTATACATATTTAAATATAAAAATAAAACTTCATAACTCATTAGAATGCTGGAACAGTGAAAAAATACTTCTCTAGTGAAGCAAAAGTGAATATTCTGTATGAAAATGTTTAAAGATACACTGTACATTAATGGTTTATAATGTGTTCTTTTATTTTAGAGGAACCACAAGATATCTATTGGTTGGCCCAATGTCTTTACCTAACAGCTCAGTATCACAGGGCAGCACATGCCCTTCGATCACGTAAGCTGGATAAGGTAAGTCATTTTAGTTGAAGAATTACTAATGTTATCCCTCTTTTAAACCTCTGCTGCTAACCACGGGGACTTCTTCCATCAGAGGATAACACTTATGGGAAAAGTAATTAAAAAAAATCTGCATGATGTAGTTTATATGGCCCTGCATGATGTAGGTTATATGGCCCCCTTTATATTGGTCAGGCTGAAAGTGTTGCCCCCAGATGGGGTCACAGAAAAGAGAAAGGGTCTAAGGATGTAACTGCAGCAGGTAATGGGAAGGTGGAGTTCAACTTGTGATGTAGTTGCTTCAATTGTCCTTCCACTCTGATAATGAGTGGGGAAGGCAGCAGTGAATTGTGTCCTTCGAGAGTTTAGTAGTAGAGAAAATGTTACAGACTTAGTTATGTTGGTCAGGACAGACTTTTGGTGGGAACAGGGATGAGGAGGCCATAGAAGTGAAAAAGGAGGGAGCGAAATGGAGTCTGGCAGCGTAAGCAAACATGCTCTCTCTTTGTAACTGTTATGTATGAAACTTCTCTTTCAGTTATATGAAGCGTGTCGCTACCTTGCAGCTAGATGTCATGTGAGTACACATTTTAACCACTATTGGAAACAAACCATCTTGGGAAGATTAGGTAGCTGACAGGCAACATAGAGGTTTATGTTCACTGGAATAACAAGCTTAAATTTTGTGACAATTGATTTAATTCTTTAACTTGCATTATATGGTTACTGTAGTATCCATTCTGGTACTACTCTGAAGAAATCCAACTGACTCTTTTTCCAGGAAGTACTCCTCTAATATTTTGTGGGGGAAGAACATGAACCTTTTTTGTCTCATGTCGTCATGTTTTCATTTTTAATTGGTTGATTGTAATCTGACCTGAGGAGATGCGATTTATGGTTGTATAACTATAGTTAACAGCTTTATGCATCTCTATAAAATGGGATACATAAATGGTGAAATGCAGTGCTTTCACAGAGACCTCTGAATCAATTGGTAGATTAAATATAGAAATAGAATAATGTGCAGCTTAAAGAATAAGATGATGGTAGTTTATTAAAACCTGTATTAACTGGTTTTAGGAGCATATCCATTTCTCCGATTGCATAATGCTGAATAATGGATTTTTCTGTAGGTGCTCTTTTTTTTGCATATTATAAGTGACCAGTAAAGCAGTTAACTGCAATCATAAAATGACATATGGCCAAATAAGCATATGCATGCATGAAAAACTTGCTGATAAAATTAAAACTGGTTGTTACAATCTGTGCCTTTGAAACATGATGGTGCTTTATGTATGGATTATTCAAAACCCAACCTTGTTTTTTCACATGTACATGTTTGGTTAGTATGCTGCAAAAGAGCATCAACAGGCCCTGGATATTCTTGATATGGAGGAGCCAATCAACAAACGACTTTTTGAAAAGTACTTGAAGGATGAAAGCGGGTTGAAAGATTCTACCACAGACTGGGAGATGTCACAATCCTCTGTAAGTGACATTATTTAAACAAATATTTTTATAACTGAGAAAAAAAATGTGTGAAGTTAGAAAGTGATTTTACAGCTGTTGCATCTGAAAGTGCATTTAAGCTTTCTTTTTGGGATAACACAATTTTCAAAAACGCTGAATTAGTCTCCTTTCAGTCACACATCATGAGTGAACTTCCTGTATAGAAGTAACTTGGTTTGCAAAAATAAAGAGTGCTCTTTGAGAACTTCCCATAAATTATTTGCAGACATTTTTCATGAACTTCGTGATCTAGCATTGTTTTTTACAGTCTTTTATCTCTGTGCTGCAGTTTCAGTCTTGATAATGTGAACTAACATTTCTTTCAATTGGGCTGCAGGTTCTGAGATGACAAAGCAAGTTTTCTTCTCCTCTGGTGATTTTTAGTGAAACTTCATAATCACTCAAGTGTTGTTCTCAGTGGAACATTTTTTGATCACACTTGTGAAAACTGTGTGACTGAAGGTGAAGTTTTTGAAGCTCAATGAAAAAATCCTGCATGGGCAGACAACTAAAAGGGATTGGTACCACATGTAGGCTGAACAGTCTATGAAGAGTCTTCAGTTTCGGAGTTACAAATTGATATTTATTAGCTGAAACTGCAGTGAATATGATTGACAGGTGGTGTTTTCCCTGTAAGACTGAAGTAGCAAAGTGAGTGAAATTGTTGACGTGGACTGATTTCAAGTGCTGATATAATGGTTTTAGAGAAGTAGCTTAGACTAAGTGACTGTGGTGCATCTGTTTATTGGAAATATTTAAGCTACTAGTACAAGCAAAGGAAGAAATCCTCAGCTTTGGCTGTTCATTCTTGCTCCCTGTTTCATGATACTCTGGCCCCGGTGTTTGGATGGCTGATTATTATTGAAGTAAATTGGGAAACTCATTTGACTGAAAAGTAATCCAGCCAAAAACCTCAACTTTGTCAGTCTTTACCTTCAGAAATGCTTGTGATAGTGGAGTTCAGTAGCAAGAGAATGGGTTTGGTTTGCTAAAGGAGGGAACTACTGAAATGGGTACTGGCACAAGAAATACTGGCTCAAACTTCTCCCTAATTTGCAGACGCTAGTTACAGACTGACTGACTGATCTATGAGCTGGTTACAGTGTTACTGCTTTAAAAGCCTCATGAGGTTTATTCCTTGTTGATGCAGCTGCTCTGTTTCTGGTGAGGGAACTCCAAGAGAGTTGGCTCTGTCTCTTTTGTCTGGTGATAGAGATGGGTAATGTGCTAACCTTCTCCTTTGCTGACACTTCTGTAGCCTTCTGACTGTACTGAATACCCATCTAGGGAATTTTGAAAGAACATATTAGTTATTAGACATTTTAGCACAACTGCACTAATAGTAATCTTTCACTGCTTTAATTTCTGGAACATCTTTGTTTTGGGATTTCTGCTCAGAAGAGTTGAGTCCACTGATTTGGCCTTTTCATGTCTTGCATGAAATATGTGGTTTAATGGTCAACAAAGAATTGCTTTTGGAAGTGACAGTTTCTCTATGAGTATAATTAGCTTACAACTCAGTATCAGAGAGCTGGATGCCAGAAGTAGAAAAGATAAATTCTATCCTTCTGTTGCTTATTTCAAGCACGTGTTCGTTTGGCAGCAGATAACCTGACAATGCATTCTTTCGAAATTTTTTGAGATAGCAGAAACATTTTTTTTATTTGAAGACAGCACTAGAAAACCAGGTTCTATCATGCATGAAATGCTTTTTACTTTCCAGGGAGCCCCTCTGATTTGTACTCAAAACCCAGTGGTACACATTGATTCAGTCTCTGACCTCCGGTCCTGCTTTTCCACCAGATCAAGAGCTCTATATGCCTTTTGCGAGGGAAGATCTACGATGCTTTGGATAATAGAGCCCTGGCAACTTACAGCTACAAAGAGGCCTTGAAGCTTGATGTTTACTGCTTTGAAGCATTTGATCTTTTAACGTCACACCATATGCTGACAGCACAAGAAGGTTTGGATAGAACTATTTCTCAAGTACAAGTAAACTTTACCTGCTTTCTCGATATGCATTTTCCTAGATAAAAATTAAAGCCATAAGATAAATATCAGACTTCAAAATAATAATTCAAATAGTATGAAATGAGTGAAAATTACAATCTCTGCAAATTTGCATTTGAACTTTTATTTTTCAGTCTTGCAGTTCTAAGAGCTGAAAGAAACAAAGTAACCCAGCATTCCTGTTTGTTAGCTCCAGAAACTCTCATGCTCTTTGTCCAGCCTAAATGATGTTGTTTTTTTTTTTTTTTTTTTTTTTTTTTTTTTACCTGTGTTCTCGCGCTTGTAGCAAGCGTGGGCAAGCGCAAGCGTGGGTAGAGCCCTTTCAAATCTTCGTTCGCGAAGCCTAGCCATGATGATGATGATGACCTGTGTTCTCAGCTTTGAATCCATGAAACCCTACTGGTGTTTGCTTAGTTATAGTAGGCATTGGTTAACAGAGCATTCTGAGTGATAAAATTTGATATGTAGAGTACATGAAAACAGTGGTGTGTTTATTAAATTTTACTTAAAAGTGTAGAAGGAACTAAGAATTCAATCCTTAATTTCCGTAATTAGTAGTATTATCTGTTTCAGTGTATCTGTGTTGTTATCTTCCTTGTAGTTGGGATGAGCAGCATAAAATTCTTTGCATCTCTAAGTTCTTAAAATGTTGGATCTTGCTGTTTCTTCCGTAATATGACCTCTTCAACTTTTTTTTAATTCCTCTAGAAAAAGAACTTCTTGAATCTCTACCTCTTAGTAGACAATGTACAGAAGAAGAACAGGAATTGCTTCACTTTTTATTTGAGAATAAATTAAAAAAGGTAAATCCCCAAACTGACTAAAAAGCTGGATAATTGATTAAAAATCTTTGGTCTTTGGATGTAAATTCTCTTGTATCACATTTATTGTGAACATTGAAATAAATATGGGCCTTGTAATTTTTGGCTATTTTAAAATTTTTGATACAGGAGATATCACTTTATGGAGTAGTATAACAGTGTTCTGTATACTTGTTTCCTGGTGTGGTAACAGCTTGAAATTCTGATTTATGTTTTTTAAGCTTCATTTCTTGAGAAACTTCTATGCAAAGAAAAAGAGTATTAATAATGTAGACAAAATGTCAGTATAACCAATATAGCAACATCATTCCAGACTATTTTTTTCCAAAGGTAACGTGAGAGTACTGAAAATCGAACTGTGTATTGATCATTATTAACTTCTACAGCCGACGCTTAAGATATTGACCCTGGCAAACATCTTTCATGTTCTAAATGAGCTTTTAAGTACATTGCAAAGAAGCATTTTACCAAATAACCTGTTTTATGGACTTTCAGTTCAAAAATTAAAATTTTAAGAACTTTAATGCTTCTTAAATATTATTTTAGCACTAAAAATATTAATACTTAGATCATCTGATTTTAGATTGGTTTTTGTTTCATGTGATGTTTCTTTTCTCTTTCAGTATAATAAGCCCAGTGAAACACTGATTCCTGAATCAGTAGATGGTCTTCAAGAAAACCTAGATGTGGTGGTATCCTTAGCTGAAAGACATTATTATAACTGTGATTTCAAAATGTGTTACAAACTTACTTCAGTGTAAGTATACAAAGCAACTTTTAGGGTTTTTTCCTCATATTGTGAAGTGTAATAATTTTACCTGGACTTATAGCCAATATTGCTGTTCAATGAATTGACATATAAAACAGTTTGATATGTATTTCAGAATATATATATATGTTTCAGGTATTTAAAGTGTGTAGTTTGTCAAGACACATTATAATATGTACCAAGGCAAAACTCCACTTACTCAGCTCTGTGCTGCACTTCCCTTCATCCATCCTCTTCCCTTCTCTGGTACCTTCAGTTTTGTTTGCTCTCAACCTACTTCTTGTTTAGTCTTTGTAATGAACAGGTTTGAATCAGTTGGTTAGTTAGGAAGTATGATTTCTCTGGCTGATTAAAAGTTATGATGTTATTGATAATAAGATAATATTAATTTTAAAAGTTAGCATGTTATTTCTAATTTTGATGAGCTGATTATTGGGTATCAGTTGTTATATAGTCTGAGCATACACTGCTGCTCAGTTGTCAGAAGGGTCAGAACACCCTGGTTTGCTTCTCAGCTACTGTAAACCTGAACATGTGGTTATATTTCTGAATGCCACAGGAAACAAAATTCTACAACTGAACAAAATCTGATTCCTAAGGCATACTGCCCAGTGCTAAGCTCAGGAAGTTGAGGACTATTGCTTGGAAGTTGCCGTCAATATATATGGAAAAGATGAACAGAAATGTTGTTGCTTGCTGTCCAGTAGTTAAATTTGAAGTGACTTGCAAATAAAAGTGCACTGTATTCTGATTTTCTAATTGTATATTAAGCTTAACATAATTTTCTGTTTTCCTCTTTTGTTAAGCTAAATTAATTGTTATTTTTCTGGTCTGAAGTGAGTCTTTATTATGCCATTAATAGTTACCTCCTAGTCACAAATAGTTTTCTTTGTCTAAAGTGTAATTAACTGGAATGTTACGTACTATAAAAGCAGCTTGCATATAACACATTAATTTTTTTGAAATGTGCATTGCAGATTTTGTTGTTTTGTGGTTTTCTTTTTTAGAGTGATGGAAAAGGATCCCTTCCATGCAAATTGTTTACCTGTACATATAGGGACACTTGTGGAGCTTAATAAAGCAAATGGTAAGAAACCAAACACTTTATTATGAGTCAACAGAATACTGTAAAGCCTCAATTTTAATAAAGAATTAAAGATGCCAAGAAACCCCCTTATGTACCATTTGAAACATTACATATATTTTTCTTCCTACCTGCAGTTTCAAGAAAACAGTGGTAACTGGAAAAGAAGGGAATTTCAGAGCTGACAGCAGGACTTGGGAGGGTGGGGGGGGGAGGTAGTTGTGCAGAGTCTTTATTCATTCATGATCATAAGTGTCACTGTCTCTTAACTATGTAGCCTGTGGTTAATTTCTGTTTTGAGGTGATCTTTGTAGAGTATCTGGGTGTACTTCTTCTGCTGAAAAATAAATTATATTAATTTAAACCAGAAAGAATTCTTCAGCAGTCGCGTATGCTTAGGTGGACATGCTTATTCTGTGTTAGAAAAGATTCTAGACTCTCCTTGCCTTTGGTGTTGTGAAGGCCTCTCTTTAGTTCAAACAAATTAATAATCATGCAACACCTTTGTTGGAATTACAATAATAGCTTATTTGCAGCTGGGACGGCTTTTTCTTATTTCAGACTGCATATAAACATCCGCATCAAAGCTTAAATGTCTCTAAAACCAAATGGAAAAATACAATAAATAGAGCTCATGTGAGTGCATGCTCCCAGAGAATGGTGCATTATATGTATGCAAATAGGTCATTAGGAGTACTAGCATTTCTCAGTGATTAGTGAATGTACTTCTCAGTTATTTTATAGTTAACTATATCTGAAAGTCAAGCTGGTGATCTGCTTGTTCTTTTAAGTCTGCCTCAAGAAGCATTTTGTAAATAAGTTGGTATTTTTTAAGCTTGTTTCAAAATTTGATTTTTCTGGAGCTGAGAATTGATGCAGAGTGCTCCAGGACAATCTCATCAGTTTAAGAGCACTGTGCTCTGAAGAAATAGAAGTTTTACGTACCATAATGCTATTTCTTTTGAAGTCATATAGGCAATAGAATTGTTACCCTGTATCTGATTACTGCTGCTATTGTTAGAAAATCTGTATTAAGTTATTCCAATAAGTAGAATTATTATTTTTATTAGAAAAGTAATCACTTAGAATTATTCTAAGTAATATAATAATTTATTTGCTTTTGTCCTATTTTCAGCATATTAATGCACAGGACTCTACTTTGAAATGGATCTAGCCAGTATGTTATACCTTTTAGATGTAGGAAGTTCAATAGTGTTTTACCTTGACAAGGTACATTCAAGTGTAATACTACAGGCATTTATTTTGGTGTATGTTAATGACCTAAGTTGTTTCAAAATTTTTAAGGGGTGGGAAGTATAGCTGCTTATTTTTGTGCTGTGAATACTTATGGGTTGTTTTGGTTGGGTTTTTCTCGTTAATTGCAAAACCAAATCTCTTTTGAGGCAGTTTGAAGCGTTACCACTGAAGAGAAAACATTTTTGTTTACTTGTGAATTAATAATGTTGGATGTTCTGGATATTTTGTATGGAAAGCTAAAAGACTTGAAACATCTTTATTTTTTACCATGGTTTAATTTTATTTTCTTGTTTTCTTCCCAATATGTAGAGCTTTTCTATCTTTCTCACAAACTGGTGGACTTGTACCCAAATAATCCTGTAAGTTGTTCTAAGCCTTCACTGCCTGGTAGTTTTTTTAGGTGAAAACATGTAGAAAGTGTAATGTAATAGTCAGTTTGAGCAACAGAATTCAAAATCTGTTGCTGGATGAAGCTTGTAAAAACAGTTCACTCCTTTTATTTTCCATGCATTGTAATTTTCTTATACCAAGGTTCCTTTTTTAAAATGAAGTATCTGTAAAAGATACTCAGTGTGAGTTATTAACTTTGAACAAAAATTTAAAACAATACTGCAGTAATAAAAATCTACACGTCTCTGAGAAACCTTTTCCAGTGTTTGATCACCTTCACAGTGAAAATTAGTTTTCTTTGACTCGATCTGAATTTCTCGTGTTGCAACTTGTACCCTTGCTTCCCACCCTGTCAACTGCACCCCTGTGAGAGTCTGGCTCTGTCTTCTGTGTTCCTTATCATCAGATAATTGAAGACAGCAATAAACCTTCCACTTAGCTCTCTGAGAGCTGAACAAGCTCCAGTTACAGAGTTACATGCCAGCATATATCATCAAATAATTTGAAGAACTGACTGTGATTTCAGTGAAAATATTCCTCTCTATTATGTGTTCCTCTCTTTTGATGTTTCACTAAAATGACTGTGATATATCTAATAATATTCTATTTTGATTTTAATGTGTAGGTGTCATGGTTTGCAGTAGGATGCTACTATCTCATGGTTGGCCACAAAAATGAACATGCTAGAAGATATCTCAGGTAATTTTTTTTCCGTTGCTCATTTGCTAAATAAATATTCAATGTTCATGATTGTTTGCAGGCTCATAAACAGAACCCTCAATAAACTGGTTACTAGTAAAATAATCCTTTTGTTGCCAACCCTTTTCTGATATAGCAATTAGGATTTCATCCATCTAGATACTTTAAAAATGATAGAGACTGGTGCGGCATCTCTTTCAGCAGTCACTTGGCTGTTACGGGCAGGTGTAGACCCTTCATTCACTCATGCTGCCAAGCTAACTGCAGCCAGGTAATCAGGCCTCAGTCCTTAGTTTGAGGACACTCAGACATTCTCCCAGGCTCAGGTTTCGTATCTGAAAGGGAAGAGTTAGATAGAAAATTCTGATACTTGGCTGTCTAGTTGTTTCTGTGCACAAGCAACTGCGGACTTTTTAAGTTGGGTCAATGCTCTTTCCTGTAGGTCTCCTGTATATGTAGAGAATATCAGCACTGGAGAGCAGGACTTTGCTGTGAAGTAGGGCATTTGTTTTGGTGCTGTAAGCTTAAACTGAGAAGGCATAAATCAACCTGTAAGACTTTCATTTTTCTTCTTGAGACCTTTATAGACAATAAAGGTAAAGATGGGTTAGTAATTTAGACTTTTCAAATGCCTGATGATTATGAGTAAACTGTTTAAATACCTGACAAGTATCTGTGTGAAATTCTTCCAGAAGCTGTCCTGAGTGACATAGGTGATTTTGGTGGTGAAATAAATTTATAAAATCTATCTTTAAATCTATAAGCATCCTTAGCCAGGAAGAAAGAGTCTATAGATGTGTTGAAGAGAAAACCAAACAAAAAACCCCACAAATCAAACATCAGAATTCAGAGTAGTTCTGGTAAAAAGAGAAAGAGGTCTGGTAAAAGTGAAATAGTAACAAGAAGCTTAAATTTCTTGGAGAAGAATGATAGTGTACAGCTAACAAGGCTGGGAGCAAGTGTGGGCTACACAGTGGTTTTCAGAAAAGAAACTTGAAGACACACTTGAATACCCAAGTATGTCATGGGTGGCAAGATGCAAATGTCTGAATATGTCAAGTTTTGTCCCAGGAGATGGAGAACACACCATTCCCTAGGAGCTGTGATGAGAAATAGTGAGTTTAACTGTGGCAAACAAAATTTGGATTAAATGTTAGGGAAAAATGAAGTGTTTAAGGATAGTTAAGCAATAGAATAGATTACTTGTGGAGCATGTAGGATCGCCGTGTCAGAAGGTTTTAAGAAAAGACTGGGCATGTTTGTCATGAGCTGTTTAGTTATGAATCCCCTTGTCTTCAGACTCAGAAAATAATCTATACAGCTTTCTAATGTTCCTGTCAAGTCCATCTTTCTGTAAAGACTCTAGAGCGCAGTCTTCATGCTTAGGTTGCAGTTTTCAGCTTGAGACTTGAGTGACATACTTCCCTGATGCATGGCCTGGGTGTGACAAACAGTTGTCTTCTTCAAGGCTAGCACAATTATATAGCAAAATTTCAACACACAATTCAACCTATGTGTTCATTTGGTATTTTGATATCCTGCTTGTGAAACTCAGATTTTTCTGGAATATACTTATTTGGAAATGTGTTGCTAGGGTTTTGCAATAAATTAGAGTCACTACTAATGTTTTCTGTATTTTATTCAATTCACTTACTATATCATTGTTTATGTTCAATAATATCAAATAATTCTGCTGTCCATGAACAGTAGTAGAAATAATACCATAATGAATTCATGACAATGTGTGAAATTTATAAGTGCTAAATAGTTTGAACTTTTAAAATTAACTTTGTTTACCACTGGTCATTACAGGTGATTTCTTAACAGATACCTGTGACACAGCGTCTCTAAGCAGTCATCTGAAGCAGGTGAAATTTAATTTCAGATGTGTTTGCTTGTGTTTTAGCAAAGCCACTACGCTTGAGCGAACCTATGGACCTGCATGGATAGCATATGGGCATTCATTTGCAGTTGAGAGTGAGCATGACCAAGCAATGGCTGCGTATTTCACAGCTGCACAGCTCATGAAAGGGTATGTGAAAAATGTCACATTCGGGAATATCCATATGCATAGTGTAGAATATTGACTTATATCCCTTGAAAGAATAAACAGAAGCAATACATTTGCAATAATTATCTGTTAGAGAACAAGGGAGAAAAAAAAAACCAAACCCAAATAATTTAATCATCTGCATTTAGCTGCATTATATATGATTGCTGTTGTGATTTTATAAGTTCTAAAGTCAAGATTTATATATAGGTAATCTGTGTTCTACCTGACAGTTCTATGAAATTTGTAAATCATGGCTGTCACACCAGGTCATCAACTGCTGTATAGTAATATCTTAAACAGTTCTTTCATGCTGTGGGAGAAGGTTGCAAAATGAGTCGTGGACTAATGTAATATTGCATATAAAATTGTTGTATTTGATTGTGGTTATTGGTAAATATAATCTCTTTAATTATTGCTTCTTCCATATTCTATTTGTAAATTAAACGTATGAAGGAAACTAGGGAAAAAAACTCTCAGAACAGAAGCATTCAGAAAATACGTGTTCCACAGCAGGTTACAGTTATGCATTGGAGTTCAAATTCTTGTCAATAACTAACAGAGATGTAAAATTTTTTAAACTTCCCTTTAGGTTAATAGTCCATTTAAATCAGCTTTTACTTGGTTGTACATATACATTTGCAAACACAATTGGCATTTCTTTGTAGTTTGTGACTCCATTCCTGGTAACCACACAAAAACAAACACACAGTTTGCTTTATGGTTTTTTAGGTGTCATTTGCCGATGCTCTACATTGGACTGGAATACGGTTTGACCAACAACTCCAAGTTAGCTGAACGGTTTTTCAGCCAAGCTTTAAGCATTGCACCCGAAGATCCTTTTGTTATGCATGAAGTTGGAGTGGTAGCATTTCAAAATGGAGAGTAAGCTTGCAAAATATGATTAAATACTATCCTAAACATGAATTATTCTGAAGTGTAATGTGCCAGTATATCTACTTAAGTACTTACTTTGAGCTATAGTGTCTTTTGGGTTTAGTCTAGATCAAAACTCTTGCTTTTGATTGAACAAAGACAGAATTTAATCTTGAGGAGCATGCAGAGATGAATATTACCTTCCGTGTGCTTGTCATTGTGTAGTTGTATGCCTGAAAAGGCATCTGGCCGCACACATGCTATAAAATTTTGTACAGCAAAACATTTTGTCAGCTCAGGAGGTTCCAAATATATTCTGGAAAAAACCCTAACAGTTCTATGAAATGTTTAGTCAATATTCTTGGTTTGATTCCAATTTTTTTAAACTGTCTTGTTACCTCTTAGGAAGACAATGCAAAATATACCCAAGTGTAAATTACTCGTTTTACATCTAATTCTGTTCATACAATGAAATAATGTCAAAGAACTCTTCCTTGCAATATAGTTTTCTCATACTGTTAATGAAAACTCTTCACTAATTTACTTTTCTTTCTCCCCACCCCCTCAATTCTTAGCTGGAAAACTGCAGAAAAGTGGTTCCTTGATGCACTGGAAAAAATCAAAGCTATTGGAAATGAGGTATTTTTCCTAACGACATACAGGATTATAAATCTGTAAAACTCCAGCAAATTCTATAATGTCTTGTGACAATTTATGTTGTTCTTCTTTTAAGATAAAAGCAATACAATATAAATTTGACTTTAAAACTTGGACCATCTCCTTGTAATTGGGTGTGTTGGGTTATTAGATGAGAATTGTCATATATCATCTTCAGTGCTACAGGAAAAGACAAAAAGTATTTTTCTGTATGAAATTAAAAGAAAAATAAGCATTGATTGAGGAGTGAAATCCAGGTCTTATTCTCAGGCTTGGGTCTTAGAAGAATAATGGCTCTTGACTGAGGGTGGAACTGAGGATAGAGACACTGAGAAGGAATGCGCTCTGACAGGGATGCTTAACTAACTTTCCTGAAATTAACCAAAATAATCACTAGCAAGAAGTGTTGGGAAATGTAGTTTCAGGTGCTTTTGTGAATCAGAAGTTGACCGTTACAACCCTGATTCCTCACGCTGGAATACAAATAAATGTGTACCTATTGGCAGTAATGGTTATTTGTGTGATATCATCTTGTCTAAAGAAACATATTGTACTAGAGAAACTCAAGATGCCTTAATGAAAGCAGTATCACCTCGTGACAGGCTTCTTGTGAATTTTAAGATAGGGTTTCTCAATTTTTAGCTTAAATTTAGTAAATGAGGACATCACCTCATGCTACCATGTTAACAAAGCATCTCCTATCAAGATAAGGAAATTGCTTCTAGAGCACAGTAAACTATAAAGTGGAAAGTGCTGAAGAACTAAAAATCTTCATGTGGACAAGGCACATACTTACTAAAACAAACTGCACAGCTACTAATTTATATGTCACCAATATATAAATGGGCTTGTTCTGTTTTAATTAAAGCTGTAATATTGTTTGTGGAAATGCTATAAGCTTTGTAGACCACACTTAAATTTATGTGTATGCAGAAATTCTTTTCTATGTGGCATTTTTCATGTTTATTGAGAAGTACTAAATATCAGCAATCTGTAAACACACAAGTGAATATTTAGAATTAGTATGGGAAACACCTAAAATAACTAGAGACTCAGAAGATAGTCTTATATTATTATAAATCGCAAACTCAAAATGCAAAAGTCCAATTTATTTTTAATTTCAATAAAAAGGATTTTAAGGATTTTGTTGGCTCAGGTCGCCTTCTGTGTTCCTCATAAATGAGCTAATTTATTTAGAGCAGATGAAGTGAGACCATGGAGAAGACAGCAAAAAGACCTTCACTGTTCATGATTGTTTTACAAATACCTAATTTGAGGTGGTCTTCGGTGCTCCTAGCTAAGACTCTTTTTAGTTAAGTAGAAAACAAGTTCTGTTTGGTTTGCACCCAAGTTTTAATATCACTGACCCTTTAAAGAAATATAATTGGCTTTGGGGAATGGATAAAATAGAAAAAATGAGTTATTGAATAAAGGTTTTGGGTTTAGACGTGTGTTTTGTAAAGAATTTTAAATGTTCCTGATATTTTTCTTAGTCATAAATAAAATGCCTTATTCATTTGTATCTTCGGGGGTTTTTTAAAGTAGACAAATTTAGTCATAGTCTGAGAAGCTGCAGTTATTTGAATTGCTGCATTATTTTGCAGGTGACAGTTGATAAGTGGGAGCCTTTATTGAACAACTTAGGACATGTCTGCAGAAAACTCAAGTAAGCAGAGACTGCTGGAGCTACATTTTTCTTAATGCTGCACAAATGTGCTTTCTCTGTCATTCATATCAAGATTATCTACCACATGAGAACAGTGTAGAAGTACCCTATAGGAAGATGATTATCTAAATCAGCCTGTAAATGTAATATGTTATTCGCCCCTTATATCCTGTTTACCACACACAAGTTGAAGTCCTTAATATAAAAGCCTTTCCTTAATTATTGATTCTTATTAGATAGAGAATTGGTCATAGGCTTTTAGGTCTTTGTATGGGTGTGAATTTTAACTGTCTACTATCTCAGTCCTCGCATACTGGAATATGTCCACTGATTTAATTAACATAAAGGTGGTTTTGTGCCAGTTAATTGCTTGGCTTAGTACTTATTTTTTGTTATTGGAATGAAATATTTAGTCACATTAACACAGCAAGGAGATTTTTCTGGTTTTTTAGAACAAAACTATTTCATATTTTCATTCCATGAACACCAAAAGTGCAAGGTACCTATGCAAGTTTTAACAGTTTTAACACAGAGACATGTTTTCTCATTAATTACCTTAATCTGACTTTAACCAGTGTTTTCTTTTATTCAATCAATGCCATATTTTTTGTTGTGTTTTTAGTGTCAGTTTTAATTGCCCAATTGGTGCATACTGTAATTTTTTTTCAAAGCTGCTAATGAGAATGTGATTATGGTAGATAAAAGTTGTACTTCTGCTTTGGCTTTGGTAGTAATTGCTTTGTGCTCGAATTGCCAATTAGTCTTCATTTTCATTATAAAATAAGAACATATAATAGTTACTCCTTGTGCCAAGATCAAACAAAAGGCACTGCTTCTGGAATCTGTTTATAATTGCAGGGTTTTTTCAAATACTTGTTTTGTTTATACTTACTTTTGTCTTTTTTTTTTTTTCAATTTCTCCAGTAAGTCAGTAACTGTTTACATCACGCTTTGTACAACTTGCATTGTAGTATTTGTTCAGGTTCAGAAATCACACCCATTATACTTTTGCATCTTTGTAAACCATCTTTCAAGAAAAGCAAGTTGAGAATTTAGGCAGCTGTACATATGCTTTGAAAACTCAAAAAATTCAGTAATAACTAATTTAGTAGTGATTGTAATACATGATATGGCTATTACGAAAAAACTTACTGGATATATGTCTACTCACTAGTATTAAGGGGTTGTAGTTTGAAAGCAGCATATTAAAATCCAGTGGTAATCAACTGGACATGTAAATACTATGAGTGAAAATAAAATTGCAGTTGTGAAAGGGTTGTGCAGCAAGCAAACAGTTGCATAATTTTTCTGCTTCAATTGTTACTTGATGCCCTCTAACAGCTTCATGTGTTGCTGTTTACATAATTTCATTATCACTATAGTCGTTAAAATTTGTTGTGAGTAGGCAATTGTTATCTTTCTTTTTAACAATGTGGAATTAGGATGTCAAATGTGACAATGTCTCAGAGTAATGCCATAGTGTACATTTAATCCTTGTTTTATAAAATAACAAATGTAATAATCAGTCTAATTAATAGATAATTTTCAAAGAAAGGGTGACTGGTATTTGAAAGAAATTATGGGTATGTGTAAAACTCCTTTTTTGATAGCGGGTATAGCAAAATAGAATTGACAAAAAGTACCAGTGTATGCAGCACAGGCTTCTGAAATTTCTGGCCAGAGAGCTTTTCTCAGTTTGGATGATGCATGATTTATTCTCGTACTGCTCCATCGCTCCCCCAGGGAGGCAAATGAAAGCTACAGAAAGCAAGCCAATGTTACAATGAGCAGCATTAAGCATGTAAAGCAATTTACCACATCAAATGGCTAAGATCATCTCCAAATGGGGCCTCCTGTAGGCAGCTGTTTTGCTACATAAGGAGAACAATGATTTGTCAATTACACTGAGGAAGAAAATCGTCAATATCCATGAGTCTTTTGTACGTTCTGTTATGTTCAGAGTATAAAGCAATAATTTTTAAGTTCTGGCACAATTGCATTCCATTTACTAATCGATTTTCTGTATTTAACCCTAACAGGAAGTATGAAGAAGCACTGGAATACCATCGCCAGGCTCTGGTATTAATTCCTCAGAATGCTTCTACCTACTCTGCCATTGGCTACATACACAGCTTAATGGGCAACTTTGAAAGCGCAATCGACTATTTTCATACGGTACGTAACTGCCTTCAATTAAAGTGCTGGCCACAGGTTCTCCAATTTACCTCTTTTATTCTGGTTTAGGTTTGGAACAGAGAACTAGCATTTTTTCCAGCCTCCAAATTACTGTTTATTTTATAATCTTGTTTTTTTAAAAAAGCATCTTCTAAAGTTTTTTATTGGTTAGGTTAAAAAATGGCCTCTTTGGCAAACTTTGACTGCCATTATTGCAATTTACATTTCATGTACATAAGCTTGTCATGCTGCTGAAGTAATTTCAAATACTTCCAACAAATGCCTTAAAGGAGAAATTTTAAAGTAAGTAAACAGCAACATATGTTATATATCATGATTTTTGAATGTTTCTCTGTCTGTATTTAAATCCTTTTCTGTTTTTGCTTCAGTGCTTTGTTTGCTTGCTACTTCAGACTGTTTATGTGACGGTGTTATTTGAGTTGTGCAATGTTTCGCTTTTAGAGTGAAGACTATGCTCAGATAGCACTGTGGAACATCAGAATAACAAACTGAACCATTGCAGACTTAAGATGTAAATTTGCTACTGTTTTGTTTGCTACTAAATACTTTTTACTGTTTTTTTTTTTAACAGGCCCTTGGTCTCAGAAGGGATGACACATTTTCAGTCACAATGCTTGGACACTGCATAGAAATGTACATTGGTGATTCTGAAGCCTACATTGGTAAGTCTTTAACCTATGTGACTCTTAATCATTGAGTCCTTTGAGAGGAGTGTTATTCTTATGTCAAGAAAGACTGTCTACCACTACCTCATTAACTTACAAAGTAGAGCATGCCTTTGTTTGGTTTTTTGTTTGTTTTTGTTTTTTTTTTTAATGGCTAAATGATTCAGAATTTAACAGCAATTGCAGATGACCACTGGTTTTTTTTGAGCATCATGACAGTAAATTTTTACCAGCATAAAGAAAGGAAACACTTTGTCATTTAAGGTTCTGATGGTTTCTTTGTAGAAAATGTTGATTTGTGGAAGCTTAGACATCAAAGGGAATAGGGAAAAAATAAAATAGAGATATGGAGTTAGGAAATCAGAGCACTAGTGCTAACACTGCTGTAGAGCAAGGCATTTTCACCATGTTAAAACTTGGCTCTGTGGAGACAGGATAAATTCTTCTGACTCCAAAAATACAGCTTTACATATAGTAACAAAAAAAAGGCCTTCATAACAGTAATACATTATATTGCCATAGTTTTAAATTTTCTGTGAAACTTTTCTGCCCCCCCTACAACTTTATAGTGACAGATTTCTGCTTCATTGAGCTTAGTGTTTTATCTGTAGTGAACACAGCTGATGTTCTGTCAAGCATGTTCAGAAGGCTGAAGCCTTAAGAGTAAAAGCCATCTGTGTGCTCTAGTGCTTTTCCAGCAGATTTTTCACACAATTGAAGCAGATGTTTCTTCTCAATATTGTCTTTCTCCATATGCAGTCATTTAACACATCTGGAAGAACCATGCAGCCATGTGATATGCATTAATGCAAACCAAACTGTGTGTAACTTAAACAAGAAAAAAAGCCCCTTGGAGAATTGGGAAGGGAATTGGCAATTATGTCTCATAACAGACTTTTGAATCTGAGTTGTGCTGCTTTTATTTTGCTTTTCTCAAAAAGGAGGCTGCTGGATTTTTTCAGACCAACTCTATTCATCTTCAGTCATTAAGCAGCAGCAGTTCCCTGATGATCAGAAAGCACAGGATTATAGTAGTTTCTGGATAACAGTTTCTTTGAGAGATGTTTTTGGGAGTGTTCGTTTGGAATAAACTAATCGTTTGTCTGTTTTCCTAGGAACGGAGATCAAAGACAAATTAAGATGTTATGACTTTGATGTACACACAGTGAAGACATTAAAGAACATAATTTCACCTCCCTGGGATTTTAGAGAATTCGACATAGAAAGACAAACTCTGGATGAAAGTGGCATAGTAACGTTAGAGACATCAAATCAAAGGAAAAGTACAGATACCAGCCGTCCACTGGAAGAAACATTTGAGATTGAAATGAATGAAAGTGACATGATGTTAGAAACGTCAATGTCAGACCATAGTACGTGACCATAAATACTGGTAGAGAGTTCATTTTGTCTAAGTGTAGTATGTTTGTTTTAGCATTTTTGTTTTGGTGTTAAATTTTCAAGAATTTACTATTTTTTATATGAATTCAAACGACTATGTACCTAACACTGGGAGTTTTATAGTTTCTACTTTATAAATATTCCTTTCCTGATAGCACTCTCATGAATCCCCATCTGGATCAAGAAGACTTCATTGCATCAATGCAGGCCATATACATAGTACTGTAGTATACAGGGTATTGGCTATTTTGCATGTCTGTGCATTACTGAACGTGAGTTCAGGTTTTAGACACAACTGCACTTTAAAATTCAAGGGTATTGAGTGCAGGAAAGCTCGGGAAGGAGTCTCTGTTTCAACAACAATTGCACACGCTCTCACTGTTGAAATCTGGTTGGGTCTAGGCGATACGATTGCTTTCCTCTGAGCACCAACAAGGGAGTGTAAAGTCTAGTTCTGTCCCAGTGACAGTGGAAATTGTGCTATGGCTTCACAGAGGAAATTGGAGGTGCCCAAGTTTCCCTTCCATATGTTAAAACATAGGGATTGGGGTCTGCGTCGAGTGTAGAATTCTATACCAATCCTGTATATTCGTAGACATTAGGAAGTAAGGTAAACAAAAATATTTTACTTCCTAGGTCTAAAGTTGAACCTGCAGTTACATATTCTCCTGAAAAACATGGGATGAGCCATGAGTCTTAAGTGGAATCCAAGCAGAGTGTTGGGAAAATTAATCATTCAGGAAGCATATGCATCTCCTGGCTGCTATCAGGTCTCTCTCTTTCACTGTGGCTGGCAAAAAAGTTTATACAGAGGAGTTTTCTTTTGGAGCTTAGTAGTTTGTGTGTGGTTCAGGTGACTTTGAGGTAAACTGGGGATTTTTTCTAGATACTCTTGAAGCCCTTATAATAAGTGTGTCTCAACAGCTACTCATGTTAGGCAGGTCTCATCCTTTAAAGGATCTTTTGATGGTTATTTTTACATCTGTCCTTATGTAACCTGAATGATTGTAACCAGGACCATCTCATGCATAAAGTGACACCAAAGGCTTGTTGCTGCACACAGAGCAGCCAGAATGATATTGCCAAGAGATTCTCAGAGAGCCAAACTCCTTTATCTCTACATCATCATTATTTTTAATCCAGCATATGTGAATCTAGTTTTCTAGTAAGACATTGTGGCAATTTCTACATGGAAGTTGGCAAAACAGTCTTCTAGCAAATCAGGCCTTTTATCTACTGTCAGACATGGATATAAATCTTGCATTGTTTCCTTTTTTCTATGTTACTACAATTTTCATTGACAAGCAGTTTTAAAGATTGATAAATGTTCGTATTTCTTCCTGCACTGTCCAGTTATGATCTAATGGTATGTTGGCTGTAATGGCAGTACTGGTTTGTAGTGTTTCCTCCTTGCCTGTAGGCATCTACTTACGCCTCTGCTGCTTCCTTGGCAGAAGGAATGTTTGGTTATGTTGTGAATGAAATCAGGGAACAAACTAGCATTTTAAAGCATTTTCTAGATTTGATCAATTCTCAGGATCAAAGAGAGCACTTGTCATCAGTGGGGCAGAATGGTAGGAATGGGAAGAAACAGATGGAATAGCGAGGATGGGCATTGCTATAAAGGCAGCATATCATGTGCCTTGACTTGTATCTGCTAGAGGTTTTTGGCAGGCTTTTGCTAGCCTTCATTCATTTGTATTAAAAGTTATCTAGAAAGAAATGTATGCAAAGTGCCCTACATTGTGAGTGACATTTTTGGATGTCAGAAGCATTCTTGATATGGTTTGGCTTGGCTCCCATAGGTTAGAGCTTGTGGTTCCTGATGTGTGTCTCAGACAGGACTTCACGGAAAGTTTTACTCTCTCCTCATTTCTCTTCTGTTCAATGTTTGGATCTGCTCTTGTTCTGTCCAAATCCCTGCTTTTATACTGGCAGCTCCTGCTTGCTCTAGTCTTCTGCACTTCCCAGCACCTGTCCTGCTCCAGTCCTGCTCCCACCTGGACTCTGCTTCCTAGATAGTGCTTGGTGCCTTTCTGGGTTATTATGACATTGACCCTGGTTCTAGATAAATTGAATATTGTCCTTGTCCTCATGAGGCCTTTGGTTATTAATTTTGGCCTGACTTGACCTCAGATTCTTGATTCTTGTTTCAAGTCATTGCCTCACTTGGCTGTGGCTGCTGGGTACAAGGACTGTCAGGCTGGGTGACTTATCAGTATGCCCCCAAAAGAGACACCCTTACCCTGTCCCATAACTTCATCTCTCTCTTGAAAGGATCAGTCTTGGCCTGGAGTGGGGAGACCTGGCTGTTGCCTTAAAGGTTTTCAGAATAGGTATGAAAACGCACAAGATATTTCTGCTGCAAATGCCTCCAACAGTTCCATCGTAGGTACTGCTACCTAAAAGATTTGAGGAGGAGTAACACATAAGCTCAGTTGGTCAGAGTATGGTGCTAGTAACACCAGGGTTGCGAGTTCAGCCCCTATATGGGCCATTCACTTAAAGGGTTGGACTTGGTGATCCTTGTGGGTTCCTTCCAACTCAGAAGATTCTGTGATTTCAGTTTCCTCAGCCAATGGCACCTGCTTGTATCATTCCCCATCAGATCATGTATTTCCTTTGTGCTGTGGACAGCCATTTGAGGACCAACAATGCAGCAGGATTTGAAGATTTGCAATGACCTTGTGTATTCTGATTAAATTGCAGGCATTTTGCTGCTTTTGTCTAGTTTCCATAGCTGTAGATGAATCTGTGTGTTGGTAAATGCATGGTACATCCATACTTTGGAGCTTGCTGTACTTCTGCCACCAAGCCTAGGAGATGTAGTCCAAGATACTCTAACTCACACAGGCCTTGTAGGAAACTGGATTTAGACATTGCAAAATTTGTTGATTGCAATCTAGGACTGAGTAAGCCTTAGTTTGATTGATGGGTCAGTACTTAGAATAATCATATGTCCGGCAAAAGGAGAATTAAACAGTTCAATTTTCGCACCCTTTGGTGCAATTCCAACCACAGTCAGCAGGGGGTGCCGTCGGGTCACTGGAGATGTAGAACTTGTAGTGTCCTATAGTAGCCACGAGGTGGCGCTGTTGGATCACTGGAGGAGCAGAACTTGTAATGTCCGGTGCCCGTCACCAGGCGGCGCTGTGAGATCCCTGGTTGCCGCCACGTGGGTTAGGGGAAGGGGAAAAAGCAACACCCCGCAGGGTATATCGGAGAAAAAACCAAAACCAAAAAAAAAACTCGATTCCCCTTCCCTTCCCACACTGGGAAAGGGTGGGGGGAGAGAAAGGAAATAAAATTTAAAAAAGAAAAAACACCCAGCAATAAAATAGAAAGTTCTCCCAGTGGAAGAAAACTCACGAACTTCAACTACTTAGAATCCACCTCAGGCAAAAAGTGCAGCTGGGAATGGCTCAGGGCAAAAACACACAGCAGCGAGGTGTCCTGCGACAGGTCCCCAGTCCCCAGCACCAGCCACACACACACACACCCCAGCCCCATCCACACCGTAGCCCCCCCAACTCCTCCCACTTCGTTGCCCAGGAGACAAGAGAAAAAAGTAAAGTGCAAGTCCTTATCTGCCTTGTCTCCTAGGAGACTAATGTCCGGCCATCAGCCATGGGGGTTAGGTCTTTAGTAACTCTGAAGTGCTTATCTTGATAACCAGGGGGGAAGGGAGAAAATTCTTCACTTGGCTTATGAGAGCTAGCTAAAACCACGACATCATAGAATCAGGGGATTGGGCTGGAAGGAACCTTAAAGATCACCTAGTGCTAACTCCCTTGCCATGGGCAGGGGCACCTTCAACTAGACTGCGTTACTCAGCCTCATCCAACCTTGCCTCGAACACTTCCAGGGATGGGGCATCCACAACTTCTCTGGGCAAACTGTGCCAGTGCCTCACCACCCTCACAGTAAAGCATTTCTTCCCATTACCTACCCTAAATTTCCCCTCTTTCCGTTTGAACCGCCCCCGTTCCTGGTGAAGCCAGTCAGAAAGGCAGGGAGGCATCGTCCAGAACAGCTCCCGTACCCGCTGCACGGCCACGGACGCTGGAGCTGGCGGCGCATCCCTGCGTGCGGGCGCTGCTGCTTCATTTTGACGGAGCCACCAGAGTCCTGGACTGATGGAAGTAACGACTAATGGACTCTTTTCCCCTCTCCCACTCTTCTGTCCCCAGGACCTGGCTGCCTCTCTTCCCCGCATCCTAAGGCTGAGGGTAACACACCCCGGGGTGTCCGTGCCCGTCCCGCCGTACGAGCCGCTCTGCGGCCGCTGTGACAGGGCTTAGGGAGGGACCATGAGAGCAGGGGCACGGGCACACTTCTCTGCCCTCCCCTGCCCACCGGCACGGTGGGAGCCTCGGCGGGCTCCAGGCAGTACGGGAATGTGGATGGAGATGGTTCCGGGCAGTACGGGAATGTGGATGCAGATGGCTCCGGGCAGTACGGGAATGGGGATGGAGACGGTTCCGGGCAGTACGGGAATGGGGATGGAGACGGGTCCCGGGCAGTACGGGAATGGGGAAGGAGATGCCCCCGCTGAGGGACTGGGGCGGGGGAGCCTCGCGCGATCCCGGCGGCGCTGCGGGCAGTTCTCGCGAGGTTTGGGGCGGGCTGCGGGCGCGGCTCCATGCGGTCGGAGAGGGGGCCGGGGCCGGTGTCGGGGCCGGGACCGGGGCCGCTCTCGGGGCCGGGCGGCGGCCGCGAACGGCGGCCCATGGACATGGACACCCCCCCGCGCCGAGAGTCGCCGCGCCGCGACACGGACGCTCCGCCGAACCCCCCGCCGCCTTCCCCGCCCTCCCCGCTGCCGCCGCCGCTGCTCCATCCGGCGCCGGGTAAACTGCGGGAGGAGAAGAAAGCGGCGCTGAGCAAAGTGAGGGGGCGCGCGGGGGGAGCGGCGATGGCAGCCGGGGGAGGTGGGAGATGGGAGATGGGAGATGGGAGATGGGAGCGGGGCCTGCGGTGGGGAGCGGGGCGCAGGCAGCATCCCTGCTCTACAGACCGAGCCGGGTGTTTAAAACGGGTGTTCCTTCATCTGCAGGTTGAGAGTGTTCATTCCCTGGAGTATTGTGAGATGCCCAGCGTCAGCGCTGGAAATCATTTCGCCTTTAATTCTAAAGAAGCCAAGGCTGGCCGCTGCTGCGGCAGAGCAGCTCCTGCTCTCTTCCCTTGTCTTTATTCGAGCACTATTCAAATAATACTTGCAGAGTATAGCAGGCTGCCCAGAGAGGTCGTGGAGTCTCCCTCTCCGGAGACATTCCAAACCCACCCGACCCGTTCCTGTGTCACCTGCTCTGGGTAACCCTGCCTTGCCAGGGGGATTGGACTGGATGATCTCCAGAGGTCCCTTTCAACCCTGACCATTCTGTGATTCTGTGAGAAGCGTGAGATTTGATTTATTCCCTTTTTTTTTTTTTTAATGGAAAACTGAAACATTGAAAATCACTAGAACTTAAAGATAAGTCAAGTTAAATTCAGATATTAAAATACTCAGAAAATTAAAATAGATTGCCTGAAGCCAATGATGGCCATTTTACTACTTAGTGTGCTGGCATCATTCTACCAGAGGTTTCTCTGCTGTTTCCTGGTCCTTATTATTAGGCAGTTTACCTGAGTGTGGTGAGTGGACTCTGGGTGGCTGCCAGACCCCCAGCCACCTGCTCTTGCACTCCTCCCTCCTACCTTCAGGGGAAGAAGATATGATGGAAGAAACTCACAGACTTGAGATAAAGGCAGGGAGATCATTTACAAAGTCCATCACAGCAAAAACAGACATGGGGGTGACCTCATAGCAGCTTCCTACAGCTTCCTTATGAGGGGAGGTGGGATGGCAAGCACTGATCCCTTCTCTGTGGTGACCAGTGACAAGACCCGAGGGAATGGCCTGAAGCTGCATCAGGGAAGATTTAGATGCATATTAGGAAAAGGTTTTTCACCCAGAGGGTGGTTGGGCACTGGAACAGGCTCCCCAGGGAAGTGGTCACAGCACCAAGCCTGACAGAGTTCAAGAAGCATTTGGACAATGCTCTTGAGTACACGGTGTGACTCTTGGGGATGGTGCAGGGCCAGGAGTTGGTCTTGATGATCCTTGGGGGTCCCTTCCAACTCAGGATATTCCATGATTCTAACTTGCTGAAAATAATTTACCTTATTGCTAATTTAAAAAAAAAATAGAGTAGAATGGTGAGAAACAAAGATTAAAACTAAAACACCTTCCTTCTCCCTTCCTTCCCAGGCACTACCTCCTCTGCACCCAAGCACTGCAGGAGAATGGGGAATGGGGGTTTCAGACAGGTCATAATAGCTGCTGTCTGCTGCTGTTTTCTCCTCAGGCTCTGTCCCTCCCGCATGGGATACAGTGGGATACAGTTCTTCATGGATTGCTCCAGGGGGTATCCCTTCTGCATGCTGCAGTTCATGACCTGCTGCAGCATGATTCTCCTTCGTGGGCTGCAGTCCTTCAGGATAAACCTGCTTCCATGTGGGCTCCTCTCCATGGGCTGCAGGTCCCTCAGGGCATCTCCACCTGCTGTGGCATGGGGTCCTCTATGGGCTCTGGGGGGACAGCGTGCCTCACTGTGATCTCCTGTGTGGGAATCTCTGCCTTGGCACTGGAGCACCTCCTCCTCTCCTTCTCCCTTCATTGCTGTCTGCAGGGCTGTTTCTCACACTTTTCCCCCATTACTCCTCTGTCTCACCCACTGCTGCGTAGCCTTTTCTGCCCTTTCTTAAATACATTTCCCAGAGTCACCACTGTCTCCAGGGAGTGGCTCAGCTGTTCCCTGGGGTGAATCCACTGGAGCTGGCTGGAACTGGCTGTACCCAGCCTGGGGCAGCCCCAGCATCCCCTCAGAGGCTGCTCTGGAGCCCCTGCCAGGAGCACCTGGACACGGAGACCTAGTACACTAAAACACTGCTGTATTAAAAGAGATACTGCAAAAGTTTGTGTAATCAGTATCTGGGGTTTGTTTTTTTAAAATCCTTTATTATTGGCTAAATTGCAGAGGTTCTCAGGCCTTCATCAGAATATGTCACTCACCCTACAGTTTTACAACGCTGAGGGTACTTGTTCCATCCATTCCTACAGTGTTTAGATCAAATTAAATCTCCATTTTCTTTTATATATGCAGGTGGTTATTCGAAGGCTTCCTCCTTGTCTAACCAAGGAACAACTTGAGGAACAGCTACATCCTCTACCTGCCCATGATTATTTTGAGTTTTGCACTGCTGATCCCAGGTGAGGATGAGCTGTTTCTGTAGGTTTTCAGGTGCTAAAACCTGATTAAGGTATCCAGGCCATTACAAATCACATGTTTTTTCCCTTTTTATTATGTTTGTTGAGTTACCAAAAATATTTATAAAAAATGTCTACGTATGCAGAGACAGCATTCCTGGATATTTCTTTTACACTGGTGATTTTGAAACAGAAGGGCAAAATTCCATTTTAAAGCAGAAGGGCATAATTGAAACCCTGATGTTTAACTTCCATTGGTAAACTTTAACAGGCTATGTTATTGGCTGTGAACAAGATTCAGTCTAGGGCAAACAATCACAGAATGTTTTCATGAGTGCCATTTGAGTGTAGCTTCTGTGAATGCTTACATATTTTTGTATTTACTTCATACATTTTTTCAAACAATCCAGTTTTATTAATTATTATCTCATGCAAAAAAAAAATACAGTGGTTGATTTAAAATAAATCAGAATTACTGATATATTTGTATAATTAATTCTGTATCACAGTGGTAAAATACAATTCCTTTTCAAATAAATCAATTTCCAGAAGGGAAGGAACTTAACCACTAAAAAAGCAAAACACCATTTATGCTACATCTACATGTGTTCTGAAAAACTAAAGTATAAGATCCATCTTGTTGTATCTTGGTGTGCGATAAATCATCCTCCACTCGCATCAGGTTCTTTCCACTGACTGCAGAGGGATCCTGCATGTTTATTGCTGACCAACTTTTGAAGTTAGGGGTTCTTTCAGAGTCAGTTCCACGAAAAAGAAGAAACAAATGTTTATTTAGCAAAACTATGACAGTTCCCAGCCTACCTAAAGAGTTGCACATTAGTGCAGCAGCAAAGTAGTAAGTGCTTCAGCTGTTCTGTTAAAACCACAAGGGATGTGAAGTTAGGAAAGAGGAGTATTTAGTCTGATTGAAAGTCTTTGTAGTTCCTTACATTTGTCTTCTGAACTTTGTCATCTGTATTTTCAAATGGGTCTCTTTAAGGCTTCTGTCCCAGCTGTTCATTTGATAAGGGGAAAATATCAAAGACAAACCAAAAATTCTCTGAAGAAGAGTGTCATTTCTCAGTGTGTTTAGCTGCATAAATTCCAGGAAACAGTTAAAAAATTTACAATTTTAAATTGCCTGAAAAATTGTTGGCATAAGAATTTAGGGAGTTGGCCACCTTAGAAAAGAGAAGGCACTGACAACAGTTGTGCATATGAAGTTTAATTTTCTCTCCTACTTTTATGTGATGAAATTTGGAGTACTCAAAAATCTTGATGTCCACTCATATAATTGAATCTATGTTAGGTTACCAGTGAAAGATACTGAAGTTTTTTCTCTCATGCTGTGTTATTTGTCATGTTATTCTCTTCTGTCTTCACAAATTTAAACTCATTAGAAAAAAAAGTTTTCATATATCTGAATTTTTCAACATAAACTGTTTCATAGTCAATTTTTTTGTTTATCTTGCTTCTTAACAAAAGTGTTTTCATAGAAAAGATGTATCTTTTTTCAGAAGGGCTTTATCTTTATGAGATTTGTATGGCTACAGGTTATTTCAGCAAACTGCACAGCTTAAATAGGCGTTTCACTGCAGTTCTGCAGAGCGTTGGCTTGGCTGATTATTTGTCCTTTGCCTGGCCAGGATCACCTTGATTCCTTTCTCCCCTCTGTTCTGATGCTGACACATGCCATGTACGTCTGTTTATGATTCAACGCTTTACATTCTCACACAGTAAATACACAATAAACTTCCAGAAATTAAAAGTTAGAGACAAGATTCATGTAGTGAGTCTCAGTCTCCTCTTCCGCAGCAGAGAACTTTTTTCTGAGTATAAAGCATTGTGTTGCAGTAATCTGTCATGTTATGGACAGTTCACACGATTTCAGCAAACCCTCTGGATGTGTCTTCATGTCATTCCAGCTAACAGGAAGAGCTACAGACCAAGGTGGGCATGTTCTCTCTGTCTTTCACTGAATAGCTTTTTCCTAGATCCTGTACTACGTGCATAGTGGCAGTCAATCCAGAGAATTCAGAGAACAGATAATAAAAGCATGGGAAGATGAAAAGAAATTTCATCTCACCTAACGAGAATGATTTGGAGAAGCTACTCAGTGAAGAGGATCTGTTTGTTGGAAAGAGAAAGGGACATACAGATATTTTGGTGCAGAACCAGACAAATTTGCCTTAAGAGCCATAATATCTCAGTTTAACCACATCCTGTGTGACTCTAGATCACAGTAGTTTCTAAGAGCTCATGCATATTTCTGTAGAGACTTTTTTTCCCACAACACTCTGTCAAACTGTAGAACTTGTCCGAAATTCATTCCACAAATGGTGGATGTTGGAAAAACTTCAGGAGCAATTAGACAAACACTTATTTAGACAAATATTTATCTACGAAAACCTACTAAACACAGGATACAAGTTTGGTATTACGAAGTCCCTAGGCTGCAAGTAACTGAAATTATGTATTGGGTGAAGTGCCAGTGTATACTTTCCCCTTTTTAATAAAATTTCTCTAAGCAACCTCTCTTAGTTGCTGTTGGAAAGAGAACTAGAGGTCTCTAACTGTAGCTGTTTCTACACTTTTATTTCCAAGGTCATCTCACCTTAGAGGAGAAAACAAACAAGATAGGCATATCAACTCCAGTTTCTCTGTTATTACAGTCTTTATCTTTCTAATATCTCTCTAATATTTTTATATCATGTTTATGATGTCCTACTATAGGCAAGTTATAAAACTTATTAAAATTCCATGTGATTAATGTCATTAATAATGTATAATGCATTTTCAGTTCCATCCATTTCAGTAAAATCATTTGAGAAAATGACTTGTGTTGTGTTCCGTTCATTTTTCAGATTCATCCGGTTCACTGCATTACATTTATTCTCTCTTACACATTGACATCAAAATACAAGCAAAACACTGTTTATAACTGATAATAAAGACTGCCTTCCTCACAGACTGTCTTGTACTCAGACTCCTAGTATTAACTATTTTTGCAACACTGAGTGCTGGGAATCATTAATAGTGTGAGGTTATAAAAATAAAGAGATCTGGACAGGAGCTTAACTTACATGGAAAGTGGTCAACTTTTCAAGTAATCAGTGCAATGTCATGTATCACAGAGCATGATAAAGCTTCTTGAAAAGCACACTCCTTTTCCCTCTGTAAGTTCTTCACAACATTTTGCTCAGGTTTATTGTAGGTAAAGAGCATTAATTGTAGGGTGGAGGTTTGCACCCAGGAACTGCAGCACTGAAGCCTTTATAGCTTTGAGGGAACCACCACTACTGTGTTCTGGATAGAATAATTGACAAGCTTTGATCGGCACAATTCTGTAGTGTTCCTGCTTCTCTAACAGGCAAATTGTGCTCATTAATAACTAAAAAGGAAAGACTTAAGTTAATTTAAGATTATGTCAGTTGCATACATGAGTGACCACAGAAGGTGACAAGGATGAAGGCCAGTGGATCTTAGCTTGACAAGACAATGTAGATGATGAGTTACCTCATCAATTGTTACAAGAGTGAATGGAGGAGTTACTTGACAGTTCAGAATTTAGATGTAGGTATCTATATTTTTATACACATGTAAGTATGTATGTTTATATATATATTACCACCATGATTTTAAGTTGATAATTATTTTACTAAGACGTGATAGCTGATTTTGTTGATAACTATTTAAAATTGCTTTCCTGTGTATCAGTCTTTTTACACAATTGTGTTAAAAGATACTTTGTAGAAAAACAATTAGAATATGTTTGCTATTAAAGTTACTAGAAAAAGGCTTAAAGGGACGATCGACTTAAGTATTATAGAAATAAATGTAACCTAAAAGATTGAATACCCTTCAATGCAGAGCAGAAGACAAAGAAACAGTGTGCTGGACTGAAGAAATGTGTACAGTCAAACTCATCTGGGCTGTTTCCATAGAGATTGCTCTAAGTGAGATCCCAGAGATGCCAGCATGTGCTGTGCATCTGTCCAGAACATAATACAGATGGAAGGCAGCACTATAGACAGCAAACATATGGCAAAATAGAACCAGCTGTCTGATTATCAAACTAAATTTCAGATTCTGAATGAAATCTACACTGGTAGACGCCTGAGGAAAGGAGGAAACACACAGTGTTCAGCGACCCTTCTGTAGAACTCCAGCTGGAAGGCAAAATCCTGAAGAGCAAAAAAAATATTTTAGCCAATAACTGCTGAATACGAAGTACAAAAGTAAAGCAGGAGTGTTTCTTCCTAGGAGAGGTAATTAGATTCAGAGTGCCTGTGGCCCTGTGAGGAAGCTCTGTGCATTCTTTGCTGCATGGTCATGCTGGTGAATTCTCAGTGGATAGGAGTAGAGGGAATCCAGGGTGGGGAGCAGCAGCTGGAAGTCAGGTGTCTGAAACCCAGGGTAAGAGTATTCTATATGCAGGCCGGTGCTAAGTATTTCCAGTTCACTAGGTTTAGTTAGTGTCCCACTTAGAATGTTAATTTTATTCACTTTTTTAGGCACATTGCACACTTTGCTGGGTAAGAAGTCTACAGCAAGGGTTTGAAACATTCAGTGGTGAGGTTTTTACACACTGAGCACTCTGATAGCTAACTTGCATGCACATGTGAACCAATTCTCTATCTGTAGAAGTGGCTCCATCAGAGAAGGAACCTGTAATTGCTAAGCATTGTCTCAGCTCTGTTTTTGCAACCTTCTACGCTGATACACTGCAGCAGTAATGAACAGAGAGCTGCATTTTACTGTGCCGTGGTGCACATCAATATCCTGCTGTGCACATGCTTTTGTATTTGTGTATGTTTTTGCTGATGTGTATGAAGTTCTTGAAGATCCCATATTTGCAAGGTATATGCTAAATGTCTGCTTTCCAGAGTCCCATTTATGCATTTCAGACTGGTATGTTCTTACTAATAAATGCTTAATAACAATATCAAATATTCTTCTGTTTTGAAAGATAGTTTGATTAATCTGAAAAAGCTGGAAAAATACATATGTTGCCAAAGCAGATGAAAGAGATGGTGTTGATATACCAGCTAAAGGAAACGAAGGAATAACTCGTGTTTTTTCTGTTTTGTTTCATTATGATTATGTGTCCAACCATAACGTTCTAAGTTACTACAGGAAAAAGAAAATCCAACTATGTGATGAAGCTGTTTGCTGTGCACTGAGGCAGAGAAGTGCCTGAAAAATAATGCTACCTCAAAATTCCTGGTTTTGTCTGTTGAACCTTCAGCACTTCAACTATCAAGTTTATCAGTCTCTAATATTAAGCCTCATTTAATTTAAACATCAAAGAACATGCAGCATAAGAATAGTCCTGTTAATGTGATACAGAAGGAAGTTTACATCTCCCTGGATGCTGCTGGTTATCAGAAAGCTCTTCACTGTTGCAGCCATTAGGCAGCACAGAAACATTTCTTGCAGCGCAGCTATAGACTGACACAATAAAGTTCCCTCCTTTACTTACACTTGTATGCCTTTTTAAAATACATTTTTAATTGTATGTAATAATTATCAAAAGTGTTAAATTTAATCCCTTTTTTTGTCTTTGAAGCTGATGAGAAGGAAGCTGGCTGCTTGCATCTGCTTTTTATCTTGGCAGTAACTCCACAGCCACTCTGTAGCATCTTTCAGCCCCAGCTGTGCCCTAGCAGACATTTTTGCAGTTACCTGCTTACAGTTCAGTCTGTTTCCATCCTAGAATGTCAAAATAGGTATATGTAGATAAAATTACTCTTCCTTAGAAATAGAGAGTTTATCCTCTTCGTGCTGTAGAAACACTCCACATCTGATTTTTACAAGACATCTAAATGAAAAAAGCCCTCTAGTTTTTTTAAACATCTCTCCTGGCTGCAGGATCAAAAACAAATTTTCTGTGTTTTCAAAATCATTGGTTATTGACAATGATTTGTCCCTTTATGGTCTTTATGGTCTCCTTTTAACACCAGAAGTGGAATCCATACGGATGCATATTTTAAAAATAAAAAATTACTTGGGAACAGGGTTGCTTTGAGCTGCCACGTGCGAGGATCCTGTGAGGCAACCCATGGTTTTTCTCCTTCTCACTTGTGAAATCTGATTTTGAAATAGCTATGGCTTTGAAATAGTTGCCACTGTGTATGTTTATTGTCTCCCGCTGCTGGTGGTGAGTTGGTCTGAAGGCAGGCCATGTATATGGCCTGACAACAGTATGTGAACAGAGGTATTTAAAGTTATGGGCTTATGTTTTATTCAAAAACCTGATGTAACATGTAGCCATCATTAAGGCAGTTTAAGCCAAACTGTTTTGTATCACAGTTGCGGGGGTTTAAAGCATGTACGTACCATGACTCACAGTAACTTACCTGATGAGTGCTAATTTGTTAAATTACCTCAGTTTCATTGTGGTTATGGTGTGCCAGCTCTGAGGTTTTTATCAGGCACGTTAAACATTTATCCTTGGAGTGGGATCTATGCCACTTGATTCTATCTTGAAGGATCAAAATTATTTTAAGTAAGTACCTGTTTCCTTTGCTAGAAATGCTTTGGATTTTCAGAATAGCTGTTCTCCACAATTACACATGGTGCGTATATTGATAACATGGGAATGATAGCAAATGGAGTTTGTTTATTTATTTGTGTATAATTCAGTGGATTATCTTGCCAACTCTTAGGCTATTTATTCTTTCTTAAAGGTGAAAATATCTTTAAATACAGTGGCAGCTTGGAAACTGCCCCTTCACTGCAGTCTTTTATTTACCTTTGCCTGTTTCACTGACAGAAGACTTTTTTTAGCACGCCCAAGAAGTTCCCCAAAAGCACTGCTGTTATTCACGTCTCTTAAATCATTAAATATTAAAGTTTTAATCCTGCACAATTGTAAGTGTATTCTCTGGAATTTAGGGAAACAAAACGGGCTAGAAATGTTTGTTTCAGTTCAGAATAAATTTCACAGTTGCATACAAAACTCAGTTGTTCGGTTACTTTTTGTCATATATAGTTAGATGTGTACATGTAAATATGTACATATGTAGTATCTTAAACAGTTTCTCAAAGAAGATGAGAATTACAACGTGATCCCTCTAGTTTTACCTTTTCCCTAGCCCTGAACAGAATACTAAATAACAGAAATAAACTTGTTTCTTGTTGCAGCCTTTATCCTCATCTCTACTCAAGAGCATACCTTAACTTTAAAAATCCTGAGGACATCCTTCTTTTTAGAGATCGCTTTGATGGCTATGTCTTCATTGACAATAAAGGTTGGACTATTTGTAAGATATTAAGTGTATATATATATATATACATATACCATTTTAGAACATTATTTTACTTCCTTTTTGCTAATCATGCTTGCTTTTTTCCTCAATATGCAGTTAATGACATTAAAATATGTTAAAATTTAGCACTTTTAAGATAATAAGGTGCAAAATGTATTTGTCCATGCAGTCTTGCTTGTCTATGGTATGCATGCTTTATGTGCATTCTTGTACCTTATGCAATACATTATCAAGATCCTATTAAGATAATTACCTTATGCAAGCTTCACAATTCATCACAACAGTAACTGAACACATTGTGAGCATGAATTGTTACATCTGTGGTGTGTTTCTGTGAGATAAACTTGTGCCACTTACTCCTGTTTTGTAAAAGCAAGAGGAAACCTTCAATGTTTTGGTTGCCCGCTTTTAAGATATGTCAAACTTGAATTTTGAGGGCCTTCGCAGACATCTTGAGTTGAGTTCCAAAAACAAGAACAACATAATTGACTGCCAGCTTTAAAATGTTCAGTCTGCAAAAAGTTTGCCCAGCAGTAGAGAAAAAGACTAATGTAGGTGTGGATAAACCCAGGTCTCCTATAGTAGTATGAAACTGCCATTGACAAGAAGTGGGTTAGCAGAACTTTAGTAGTTCCTTGCCATAGCTTGCCATACCTCCTGTAAAAAATTGCAGGGGTTCTATAAAATAGAAATTTGCTGCAGAGGTCCTTCGAAAAGTAGTCCTGCCCATTCTTACTAGATATTGATCTCTAAAGAAACTCTGTCAAATTTATTAATTCCTCTTCAGAATTTCCTACCTGGGATATTTTATCTACTTCTGATGTCCATGTGGTTTGGATTGTTTTTGTAGAGATAGAGAACAACACATTCCTCTCAGTGTGTGATTCCCGGATTTCAGATTCTGGATGTTTTTAGAAGAAAAAACAGAAGCTATTTTTATGACTCTGCTAAGACTTGACTTTGCCTAAATTCAGCAGGTCTTTCAGTGTTATGCTGGACTGAAGCCAGAATGTTTAGTCCTGAATATTCTGGGAAATAAAAAACTGACTTGGACACAGCTGGCCAGCTTGACATGACTGTGCAAATAAAGAGCACAAGGTTTGATCACAGGTGCCCTCTGGTGAGGCTTGTGGCAGCATTGCACTTACAAGGGTAAAACTGAAACAAGGATTAGCAGGTTCAATATGGTTAACAAATGTTCTGGCAGATTTAAGACAAATTTTGAGTGGACTTGAGCTAAGTGTAATCTTGAACCTGCTGCAAGTGGAAACCAGGTGAAATTCAAAAACTACACACAGCTCTGACTCCAGTCCAAAGAAGAATCCAGTACTTAAGGCAGAATTCAAAGCAAAGAATCCCTGCTAATAAACATAGGGAGGAGGTTGCATAGTCCATCATAAACAGAAAAAAAGAAGTTTCACACAATTTTATGTGCTGAGTTGGTATATTGTTTTATTGCATATTACCCAGCATTTATTTATTTTTTAAGCTTTTAGGCAACAAAACTTTATGAAACATCTCATCAGTTTCAGATTCATTTCCCAGTAGGACTTAATCACTTGTCAGGCTGAGATTTTGAGGTAAATTTTTCTAATCAATATCTGTGAACAACTAAAAGGGAATTATAAATTATAATACAAGAATTTGATTGTATAACAATAATCATCTTCATTTTGACAATCTTATTAGCATATCCAAAAATATTTAGTATTTTATATATAATTAAAATACAAATTTATTTTGGTTTCAATTTAAAATACCTCTGTGTGTAGCTTTTCATTAGAAGTTAAGGAGTTGAAGAAACAGTCACTTTTGATTTCAACTAAGACTGCTCAACACGTGTTTCAAGAGTTTTGAAAAGCTTACATGAATTTGGAGAATGTTTCTCTCCCTCAGAAAGTTAAGGTTCGATCTCTTTTAAGGTTTGGAGTATCCTGCAGTGGTTGAATTTGCTCCGTTCCAGAAGATTTCAAAAAAGAAGCTGAAGAAGAAAGATGCCAAAGCTGGGAGCATTGAAGATGGTAAACATATTTTCTTGGCGTCACAGTAGAAAATATATGTAATTTCTGTTATGGATTGCAAAGTATTAACATAATTAAAAATTTTTTCTTCACAGATCCAGAATATAAGAAATTTTTAGAGAGTTATTGTGCTGATGAAGAGAAAATCTGTGCCAATCCTGAGATTCTTTTGGGAGAGATTGAGGCCAAAACAAGGGAACTTATTGGTCTGTTTTCTTGATTTTTCTTATTATTGAGAGTATTAAATATCTTTATATTACCTTCAAGAGCTGACCTGTTCAGTCTAGCAGATTTAGATTAAGTCTCTATGCCTGCAATCACTTGGCTTCACCCGAACTTTTGCATGTGCAGTGGCTTCAGAAATAGTTCCCTAACAATTCTGAATGCTTACAGATGTATTAATAGACAAAAGATTTATTTTTAAAATATAAAATAGCTGAGTACTTAAAAATTTATCCCTGATATTAGCTGCTTTTATTAAGAAACATGGAATGATCTCTTTTTGTTCTCACGGTCAAGATTCTGGAAAAGCTCTGAAAGTAAGGCAACACTTTGTTTTCTGTATGCATGCAGCATGACTTTCACAGACCCGCGGGGAATTTTAAATAAGGTCAACACTGAAATCTTCAGTGCTGGTATGCAGCTTTCAGGATGAACCGGAATATTGATACGCTGTATCTTCAGGTGACAACATGCAGAACACTTAGTCTTTCCCCAAGTGTGACAATTGAATAGGATAAAAAAAAAAAAAAAGACCTTTGCTGTTATTTCTTTTGTGTAGAAGTAGACACCTCTTTTGATTAGAATTATAGAATCATTTAGGTTGGAAAAGACCTTTGAGAACATCAAGTACAGCCATTAACCCAGCACTGCCAAGTCCACCACTAAACCATGTTCCCAAGTGCCACATCTACATGTCTTTTAAATACCACCATGAACAGTGACTCCACTATTTCCCTGGACAACCTGTTTGAGTGCTTGACAATCTTTTTGTGAAGAAATTTTTTGTAATACCCAATATAAACCTGCTCTGGTGCAACTTGAGGCCATTTCCTTTTGCCCTGTCACTTGTTACTGTTGTTTGAGAGTCGACTGAAGAGATTTGGAACTTAAAACCATTTAGAGGAAATGGAAATGTTAGTAGTATGGACATTTAGATAATAAACTTGTTTATTGCTGTTCTAGATAGGTTATACAGCAATATTTGTTTACCCCAAATCTTCCCTTGTATTTGACAGCAGAGTAAAATCTTCTTGGAAATGTACAATTTCCAATAATTTTACAATTTCCAAAAAGTTTACAATTTCAAGAAAGATTTTTTAGCTTTATAATAGTCTCTCAGTGAAAATTACTAGTCTTGAGACTTGTAGATTTCAGAGTAACAATATTGGCTGAAGGCAGATTTACATTAAGAATTTTAGTATTTTGTTTGTGTTAAATCTCAGGGAATCAAATTAGTTGCTTTATTTTTTCTGCCATTCAAAACTATAACATGTTTATAGCAAAATTATGTAAGGGTTTAGTTGTGTGTCCAGTGGCAAAGATGCTACTTCTACTGATGTCAGTGAAGGACATGCCCAGGATTTTGTTGGTATAATTGGGCCTCCGATGCTCAGCATTTCTCCATGTAGAGTTACTGTGAACCAACAGATTTTATGCATCATGTCACACGGGTTAGCTGATCAGTTTCAGTGTGACAGAGAGAGATAAAAGAGATTTTCTCAGTAATGAGATGAAGATAAGCTCATTTTTCTGGCTTGTTTGTAGAGAGCCAGATAAAATGTAAAAACTTTTGCTGACACAGGTCTTCATTTAGTAATTTATTTTCTTTTAAAATTTCTTAAACATTTTAAAAAAACCCTCTCGTATTTTTGTTCGTATTAAGGAGCATAAATAAGATGGGTAAGATTCAGGTTTGATAAACATACTTTTTTTCCCTCCTCTATTGTTAATACTCATCCCACTGCCTCTCTCCCTTGACCTTCAAGTTATACTTTTTCATTAAACCTCTTGCACCACAGCCTTAGTCATGCCTGGGGTCAAGTTCTGGACTCTCAAATGCAGCTTATCCTTTGCCCAGACCTTCCAGTTAAAATCTGTGATCTCTTTCAGCATGTAGAAGTGCCCAGAGGCAGACACTGCTCAGATAGGGCCAGGAGAGAGGCAAAGCTGCGGATCTGGGGAACTGGAAGGGAGGGTTCTGGGGACCTAAAACTTGTCAGAAATTATGGGCATGTGAGGAGGCTGGGGCAGCATGGGAAATCTAGGATAGAGAGAGAAAAATGGCAAATCAACAGTCTTTTTTCGTTGTTGCTTTTAAACATTGATATTTGGTAAAAATAAATACTGAATCCTATCAGCCTTCCTATCAGTCTGTTCATAACTGCTTAAAAAAGTTTTATTATTAATGAATGGGTTGCCTCCAGCATATTCTGACTTTCAAGGCAAAAACATTTAAATGTTTTTGGGATGTGAATTGTGTCTAGACTTTGGTGATGCCATTTCAAACTTGTTGAAAACTTTTAATTTCTTCCTTTTTCTTTCAAATTCTGTCATGCATTCCAGTAGTGAATGTTTTTTTTCTGGTTTGAGGGAGAATCCTATATATAACTGTAGAGCAGTTTCAAGTAGCAAACATTTTCTATCCTGGGACACCAAAGACTGACAAAATTTGTTGTAACTATTCACAGCTCTAAGTACATGAATTCAAGTCTGAATTCAATACTTACAGTCACAAATGCTATATATGATGAAAAATTTGATGATGTTCTCCAAGATTTTGTAGAATTTGGGGGTGGTTCAGGCAGGTGACTTGATTTTAGAGTGTGGAGACAGCTTTGTAACATAAGAATGGCTGTGTGATCCAGTAGATGAGACTTTTTATTTGTTATTTGGGAAGCCAGAGTTTTATTGAATGTGCTGATAATTTGTTATGTAACCTGGGACAAACTACTTATCTCTTATTCCTCCTGTTTTTTCAAGGAGAGGGGAATGCTAAAGTCAGGTAAATGGAAATGTTATATGAGACTGAAAATGCTTCCTTCATGATGTACTTTGACATCTGTGATTGAAAAATGCTGTGTGAGATTACAGTAATATGGGCTGTTTGTGAACAACAATATAACTAGGTTTTGATGTACAAAAGTAAAAAGTAGGAAAAGATTCTGAACACATTTCTTTCCTTTTTGGTGAAATAACCATTCAATAAGTAAGTGAGAAAAGCCATTCTTTTGAACTGAAAAGATATGGTATAATGATACGATCTTTAATTAAACATGAAATAATCATGCAGTGTATTTCTGTTGCTTCTAACGCTAACAGAAAAAAAAAGCAACAAAGTGTTTCTAAAGCAGAATGATGGGAATGCTTTCAAAAATACATGAAACAAATAGGCTTCTCAGTGATTTAGCTCCCTTTCAGATAAAGCTAGAAAAAAGGGGGTTAGTACTAAAGTAAAGAAATGAGTACATATTCTAGGAGTTGAACACTATATCACAAATTTTTTGTGTTTTAGCTAGAAGAACAACACCCCTTTTGGAATATATTAAAAATAGAAAATTAGAAAAGCAGGTACGTTCAGACTTTTGCCTGAAGTTCAACATTTATGTTTCACGTGGTTTTCCGTTGGACAATTTACAATTAATCATTTTGAACTTTTCAGAGAATACGAGAAGAGAAAAGAGAAGAGCGAAGGCGGAGAGAGTTGGAGAAGAAACGTCTGCGGGAGGAAGAGAAAAGGAAGCGCAGAGAAGAAGAAAGACGTAAAAGGAAAGAAGTGGAGAAGCAAAAGAAAATTTCTGAAAAAGAAATAAGGATCAAGGTACCATAATGAAAAAAAGATTATTCTTCTTTTGAAGTTATCCAGGAGTTCTTTGGTATCTCAATGTTTATTTAGTGTACAACAGCAGTGTGGAGACACCAAACCAGTTTTGTCTGCGAGGGAAAGTAATGTAGGTCTTTGACTAAGTAGTAGTGTTTGAAAGTGTGAGTAATGGCCCTAAGTACAGTGATGTGCTGGTGCAGTTACAGCAGGTAACTCAGATACCATTATACAACACTGGTGCGTTCTAAGCCAGCATTACCTGACAGAACTGAGTTGTTCTGTGCTAACAGGTTGAAAAATTATCACAGGTTTTATCCCTGAATGGGCCGTTCATTTGAGAGTTGGACTTGATGATCCTTGTGAGTCCCTTCCAGCTCAGAATAAATACCCTGTGATTCTCTGTCATGTAAATCTCCATCTGGCCATGGGTGCAGAGAGTTTTTTGTGGTTATTCCAAGAACTGATGTATTTTAATAGTGTTAAAGTATTTAATAGTATTAAAGCTTTAACCAAGTTATAACAAAGTCATGCTAACTTCAGGCTGCACTGCCTTGCAAGGATATGAATGGATTTTAATGACATCACTTAGGAGGATGTATCTTGTGCTATGAAGTCGGAACCTATAAAACTTTATTTGTATAAGATGACATAGATAAAAACTATCCATCTGAGCTAAATTTTGAAGTATTGGAAGAGCTTTATGGGCTGTTTTGAAAAGGAAAATTGGTATAAGAGTCTGTAGCATAACACAAGGACACACAGACTTACTCCAGATCTTGTGGTGGTGAGAAGCCACAGAACTGCGGAATTTTTCCTCTTTTCTTCTTGGCAAACAGTTTCCTTCACCTGAAAGTATAAAACCAGTAAATTCTGAAGCTGAATTACATATTTTCATATTTGGGCATAAAGAAAAACACTCTAGAAGTTCAGAAGAAAAGGGACTTAACCTTAAAATATATTAGCCAAAATTGGTTGTCCAAAAAAACCCTGTATTTATGACATATCGGGTGTGATATGATCTCAAAAGCAAGTTCTGTCTCTGAAAGCAAAGGGAAATATTTCCTGAGAGAAATGTTATAGAAGTTTTAAATATTACAGAAGAATAACCAGTGCTTGTTTCAGAAAATCTGGTGGAATGAAAAGACTGAGGAGATGTTCTGCTTAGTCCTGATAGCTATTAGGGTAATAGCTTAAGACAGTTAGTCCTTCTATAAAGATTGTTCTTGTAATGCTAGACACTGCTCAAGCCCTGTGTAGGTTATTTTGAAAGGAAGAGACTTCCTGTAAATCCTAATCTTCAAGGTGAAAATGTAATGAGATCTTTTCTGCTAGCATCATAAGTTTTTCCTCGGTCTGTATTTGTGTCAGGGTGTACTAAGCACCTACTTCTACGTGCCAGTCTATCCCTAGTAATTCACATGACACACATTTTATATATAATATTTCAAGGACTGAAGTATTAATCCTGCTCTCTGTAGTATTGTAGAGGTTCTACTTCTTATTTTGTTGGCAATGACACTGAGCTCTGTTACATGATTTCTAAAAAACCTTAGACCATAATAATGTCTGTATATAAAACTCAGGAGAGAAGAGTAGGTAAGTGCTCTCTTCAGTATTCTCAGCATATTTAAAAGAGTGCAGTTGAACGCCTGTTAATGACTGTCACTCCCTAGCAAAAGTAAACTGCCCTTTCTAAATAACTTTAAATTTTATACTTTGTAAAATACATTCCTAGTATTTAAATCTTAACAGGTTACTGACATATTTAATACTTGTTAAAATGTCTGTTACAACAGAGGAGAATAATTTTACATCATAGTATAAGCAAATATCTCTTAGCTTCTCAAGAAACCTGAAAAAGGAGATGAACTGGCCAGTGAAAAGCACAAAGATAAAGGTGAAGAAGCTGACATTGAGGAAAACAAGTGGGATAAATCACCTGGATCTGGGAGTATAAAATCCAAGACCTTGGAGAGTTCACTAAAAGAACTTAAGGAAAAGTAAGTAATATTTATATTTTAGAATTCAATTTAGATCATAAATGCTCTGATCTCAAGGCTTAAATATAAGTGGTGCATTGACAAGATGTTCTGTCCCCAAAGAAGCAATTTTATTCTGTGTGTCAACAAATCTCTTACTGTCCTTTCGGTAAAAGGTGTTTCATAACAATTTCCTGACCTGATGGATGTATTAGAGGATGCAATTTGTTATTTGTGAAATGCTATAAAATCCCAGATTGGAAGGATTTCTCCGTGAGAAGTCATTCAGTATTTCATTCTTATTTCACCTGTTCCCCATCAAGAGCTCAGGTAAGGTCCTCCTTCCATTACTGATGTCAAAGACTAAACTGGCTAAGATGCCATGCTCTTCCTTCACACTTGGGTTTGCTGCAATAAACACATAATAAACACTGTATGTGATAAATGAGACAATGGCAGAATAGTTGTGGTGTCAATGACAGCCTTATGATAGGTACATGCAGAAGGCTGTCTCTGTCTCCTCTGTCTTTTGTCTTACATTTGTCTTACATTCCCTGGTAGGAACAAGGGGCATAGCTCAGCTCAGTTATTGGTGTAGCCTGGGAAAGTATCATCTTACAAGTGTTTTCAACAGTTGGTTCTCTCTCTTGTCCCTTGGTATGTGTGTCTCCTCGCAGGCAGGATTCACCCATAAGATATGTAAGATACATTAACTAAGATGAATAAAGCTCAGAATAAAACTCAGTTGAATTTTCCAGCTAAGCTCTCAAAAGTGCTTTGCGGTACAGAAGGACAAGCTTTAGCATTTTAATAAGTTACCTAAGGTATTACATATAAAATATGAGAGGAAGTTTGGGATTATGCTCTGGGAGCCCTGCAGGTTACCTGCTTATTCTAAGTAGTTTAAATTTTACTTTTGTCCACATAGGTTCTCAGGTTTTATGCGATGTATGTAGGAGCTGCAAATGTCCTCCTATTGACAAAGAAAACAATAAAGAAACTTTGAACACTGTAAAATAAAATAACTGAATTTACTAATTGAATAAATGGGCCACAAATAATATTCTACATGCATTATTCATCCTTTTTTTTGTTTCTGACTAAGGACTTCGAGCATAGGCTCAGTGTTTCAATATGTTCAGTATGACTTGGAAGTTCCTGAAAATTTCCATGTCCTATTCTGTGACAGAAATTGAAAATATTCAGCAACTCCTTTGTTGATGTTCTTCAACAAAGGAAACAGAACAGGGTCAACAGAAACAATTCAAGGGCAAGTCAGTTGTTTACTAATCATAGAATTTTTTATGTTGGAAAAGACCCTTAAGATCATGGAGTCCAACTGCTAACCTGGCACTGCCAAGTCCACCACTAGACCACGTCCTTAAGTGCCACATCTACAGGTCTTTTAAATACCTCCAGGGGTGGTGACTCCACCACTGCCCTGGCTTTTTATGCAGTAAGCTTTTTGGTGATGCCCTATAACATCCTTTACTATTGATCCTATAAGTTTAATAAGGCATTAATGTAGATTTTCCAGGCATTAAACAAAATCCTTTTGGCTGCACAGGTACAGCGTTACCTTGTGTTTCCAAGTGCTCACTTCATTGTGATTGTTAGTGGGTAGGTAGCAATCTTTGAGCTGTATCAGCTGTATCAAGGTTTAAAGTTCAAACCAAATAGAATTATGCTTCTATTCCCTTTACTTTCATTAATCTCTTTTCTCTGGCTACATAACTTTCTCTTCTACCTACACTTTGTATTTGCTCATCCCACCATTTCCACTCCTGACTGACTGTTCACTATGACTGAATTTTAGGAAGCTACTTTAACCACTCTGGAATGGGAGTTTGTGTCCCTGTCACTTGCCTACCTCTAGGTGCATCCATTCCTTCCTCACCCATAGTAACAGGCAAGGGAAGAGACAAGTACCAGGCAATGCTACAGCAACAAATCGAGGGGGTCTTTCTGGCTTTTTGGAAGGTCATGCATATTTTTGGAAGGTCATAGCATATTAAACGTGAAACAAAGCAACTCACAACCACATACCCCTGGAGAGCTAACATAGTATTTTATGTGTATGTATCTAGGCTACAGGTATAGTATTTCTGTAATTCTGATTGATTCAGATGTCTGTGACAGCTGGGGCATTGCTTCCACTTGGTGAGTGTGTTATGCTGACACGAGCTCAGTCTGGTGAAATACTGAGTAACTTACCTCTCATTCAGGTTTTATTGTGACCTCCAGCTCTTCCTGAGATGGAGCCCCACCAATGGTCTTAGCAGCCCCACCAATGCCTAAGTTCATGGCACATGCTAACAATTTTCACGATTCTGTTACTTTAAAAAAAACAAAGGTGATATAGAAAGATACACTTTTATTGATATTAAATAATTCTAAATAAGAAGCATATCACTATTTGATCACTACACCATTAGAAAATCTTCATCCTCAAGTGACTTTTTTCAATTTTAAGTCTTTATACATATGTAATATATAAAAAGAAACAGCCTGTATTTATTCCTTTTAAAGTTCAATCTATTCTGTGATCTTTCTTAATTATTTGCAATTTGGCTGTATGAGAGAAGCACCTGCTTGCTGAACTGGAACAATGAAGTGAATAAGAAAGCTGGGAATTTTATCAGACAGGCTGAATGTTACAGATAGTCTTTATAATATAAACCCATTGCAGCATAGCAGAAATCGAGCATTATGTTGTGGTAATTTAATTGTCTTTTGCCTAAATAAAATATGCAAAGGCAGGCTAGATTAATTTGAGACACAATAAACAAAAGCCTAGAACATAAGTATTCATTTTCACAAATGTCTTCTGCAGGTTGCAGTGTCAGTGACTAATTTTTGTTAAGAGTCATAAAACTTTACAAATTGATACGTGATACCTGCACAATTCCTTTGGGCCTTGAATGTTCCTGTTCAGGGGATTACTTACAGGCATGACTCACCTCAAGACCAGGCCACAAGAGCTAATAATGGAGCATGGAACTATTGATAGGATTTCAAAGAAGGATAGAAGGTGATTAATGGGCCCTCCACAGCAGTTGCACAAAAGTCTGATTTGGCTTGCAAAGCTTTGTCTGCTCTTCTGAACTGAATGCATTGTCAAGGGCCATGGTTGAGACATTCAGAAAAATTGCATATAACCCCTTTCCAATGAGAAGAAAACAACCTTGCCATATAACTTGTCTCCTTTAGCAGCTCCTTTTTACTGTTAATCGCTTGGATTTTCTTTCTTTTTATACATACTCTTAGGTCACAAAATGATAGTGACAAAGAGCAAAGAGATTTGGAGAGAAGATTTCGAGAAAAAGAACCTGAAAGACAAAGGTATCGATTGGATGATGGCAGAAAGCATAGAACTCACTATGAGTTTGACAAGTTTATGAGGAGGAATGAAGAAGAGCTGAAATGGGGGAAAGGATACAACCAAGACAGAGGAAAGAAAGGGAACTACAACTACAGCTTCACTGTGGAGGCAGTAGACAAACTGGGTAAAGAGGACAAGTGTGATGACATGGCATCCAAAAAGGAGCGCATAAGAAATAAGGTTCTTTTATTCATTTAGGATAATCTTTCATTAGTTAAATATGCTTCAAGATCATAGGTTTTAACTTTTGCAAACTCAACATAATAATGCTTTTTCAGGAAAAAATTCTTTATCTCATTTTCAGTAAAACCCAGACTTCTTTCTGGGTTATTGTCAGAGGATAACACTTAAAATAAGTTAAGATTACAGGTCTGTGCTTATTCATATTCACAATATATAGATGACTTTCTGTCTTCCTTTCAACCCTGTCATTTTTACAGCACTATTCTTGGAGCCTTGCATTTTATAAATGTATTAAAAATTGTTACACTTCTGATCTGTAATGAAATTTAAAAACTGTGGCATGTTAGTCTTTTAAAAATGTACTTCCATTGCCCAGCTCATAAGGTAATTATATTATGGATTTGCCAGGCATTGCTTGGTAGAGCAACTATAGGGACTTAAAATAGCTAATTCAGAGACCATTGTATTTAGAGTGTGTAAGTGATTGAATTCTTCAGTATTGCATACCTGGCAGTATGAAAAAGCTGTCATTTCATTTGGATAAATTTATCCTCATAGTTGTTGACAGGAAAAGAGCAGATGCAAAAACAATGGGAGCAGGATCTGTAGCAGGGTTTGTAGTGGAGCTGTCCCTTAGTGACTCCCAGACATATGGGTGTCGTTTTTCTCAGGCTGTCTGATTTCATGGATGTGCCAGAGTCTTTTCAGGGTGTGGCTCTCCTTGTCACCCTCATTCACTCTCCCTTGTGATCCTGGATTTTCCACAAAAGATGGCCAAAACATTGTTTCGGGTAGAAATTTATTCCACGTGTGAAACTCTTCTTTCAGACCAGGTGACTGACATGTGGTGTGGGCTAAGGCTGACAAGAGTAGACTGGTCATGTGCAGAGTGGGTCTGTATGGAATGTGCACAGAGAAAGTCCAAGTGGACTCACTGTATGTGTGAGGAAGTCACCTGGTGCAAACACAGCCCGATGTGCCCCGCTCTTTGTTTATGCAAAGGTCAGCTGGGCAGGATGGGTGAACTTTGTCTGCATATCCACATTAGCCACTTACCACAAACATCAGTGGCTCAGACTGCAGAACAGTCAGAAAAATGGCTAGTTCAGAAACAGGAAGATGGGAAAAAGTTTTCCTCATACTTGACATGCTGTTCTTGAAATTTGGCAAATTAATCTGTTACCTTGGAACTGGATGGTGGGTCTTGGGGACCTTTTGGCAAGAGATAAGAAGCTGCCTGCTTTTTATTTCTTTGCATCACACTTCTGGTAGCTCGCTGAGTCTCTGGATTAGTCCACACTTCAAGTTCTAGATTTGTTCCCTAAAAAAAAAAAAGCACTATCAGTAAAGTATTTTGCAGTCTGGTGACCTTTTTCCTTAGAATGTTTATCACCTAGGTAAAATTAGGGGATGAGTTTTACAACTTAGGTATAGAACTGACAGTGCCAACACAAATTTTCAGTCAGAGATCAAGTTTCTTTCTGAAGTTTGTAAGAATTAATTTGTAAATTGGAAATGTCCAGGGTAAGTAACATTGTGCCAGCTTTCATGCAAACCGTGGAGTCTGTGGTAAGAAAAGTTGTTTGAGCCCTTTCTCATAATCTTTCTAATGGGCACTGCTTGTCAGAGGATCTAGTTTTATGCAGCTGTTTGTGATATAGAAAGGTGTATGTTACACATTTTATACCACACTACAATGCACTAACTAGAATGATCTAGTCATACAGTCCAGTAGTGATACTTGACATCTGGTCTAAAGTTCTCTGATACCTTGGAGTTTTGATGTTTTGATATTTTTAATTTTTGAAGATCTCAGAAGTAGTTATGTAGTAAATGTAGATTTTAGAGTAGCAGCATATTATCCCTTTACCCTTTAACACACCAGCTCACACCCCTGTTACCCATTCCCATATCAATTCCCCTAAATTCCACTAGCCTGTTTTGTCTCTTTTTCAAGGTAGAATTATAGGGAACATCTTAACCCTATGGAAGAAGATACAGCCATAGACGCAACAACCTTCAGGCCTAGAATTCTGGAAGGCCTCCAAGGACATTATGTGCTCTGAGGAAGATGAAGATGATGAAGAAGGGGTCCCAAAACACCCCCAGACCCAGTTCCCAAGAGGCGTGGCAGGGGCAGAACCTGGGTGGTGGCTGGACAGGGATTGGGTGAAAATCATTATAAAAACTGAACATCTGTATTTCGGGAGCGTGTTGTAGGGTATTCCAGAAAGCCTGGGGGCTCATTAAAGCCTTTGTATCCTTATCTTTTCTCCTACCTAATTTGGCTTGGAGTCTTTTTTCCCCACAGCCATTTAGGCAACAAGAAGGAGAAAAAAAGTTGAGCAAATAAAGGCAAAGGTGAAGGAAAGAGAAAGGAAAGGGGAAAATGCATACTGTGAATGAGAAAAAAGAATGAAAGAACAAATGACCAGAATGACTTCAAATTATGATGGCAGTTGGAAATTAGTATAATTTAATGTAGGACAATTTCAGTGCTCTGCCATTGTCTTCAAATAGGCTGGTTGCTAAACTTAACATGAGTCTTCGATCAAATGCTAAGATTTTGGTGAGTTTTCAGTTGCTTCATAATATTAAAAATTGGTATTTGTGAGAGTAAAATACTCTTACTAGTAAAAGACTTCTTAAGCAGAGTTTCTAAACAGTATGTTTCAAGAATAAAAAGTGCTCTCAAGAGCTATGAAGTATCACCATTTGCAGGTTTGAGGTGTCTTTTCCTTGTAAACTGGCTCCTTCCATTTTCCTATCATCAGATCACCATGTGTATGATTGGGTCATTCACAGAATCTGCCCATGCTCAAATTGTGCTTACTTTGTTTATTATCAGCACATGAATTCCCTGCTCTCATGAACTAGGGCAATAGCTATGCAATTTTTATTTTGATGTGTATAATTCAAATGTGCATTGAATGTTTAAATTGTGCTAATATTTGAAGATCAGTTGATGATAATTTTCTAGCTGCTGCCTGCTAAACTGTTCTCTGGTCTATCTTGGGCTTTTATGCTTATATTTAATATTTGTCATTGTGTGTGGGAGGGCTCTCCTGCCACAGTCATTCATCTGCAGAGCTGTAAGTGCACAGGCTATTGTTGTTCTCAGTTGATGTTAATGAAGGTAGCAACATTTTTCTTGTTTGACTTGTAACACCATGTTTGATAATTGTGTGCAGTATTTCTCCTTGTTTATGTCAAACGTATCATAGGATCTTTAATTTTTACAGCTTCCTTCATTTATTCAAAATGCTTGGTTCCCAAGAATAGTGTTATAAAACAACACAGACACTGAATACTCAGTCAATTTTCATTATACTCCATTTTTTTCCTGGGTCTTATGAATTGTAAAGTAATTTAACACAAAATCTACCTTTTTCATAAAGATTCAAAACTTTAAAATCCCACATATGTGTCTCACATGGGTTTCTCAGAGTGTTAACCACATCTCCTTCCTTCTAGGATCGCCCAGCCATGCAGTTATACCAGCCAGGAGCTCGCATCCGAACACATATGGGACCTACAAGTAAAACCTATGACTGCAGTGGGAAATCCTTTGAAGATGCTCTTGATAAAAAGTATGAGGCAGATAATTCAGCTGGAGCTGAGAAGACTGAAGAAGGAGAATAAAACAAACTGGAGGAAAGTCTTGTGAAAAGAGATGAATATAAGATTCAGTGTCATCATAGAAAAATCCATTGGGCTGTTTCAGAACTCCACAGGCAATTGCACCAACAAAACTATAATAGCTCTGCCTCTTACTTTCTGTAAAATAAAGGGAAGAGTAACTGGAAATATATAAAGTATCTTAAAGCAAAGGAATATTGTTGCATTTTTACAAAAAGCAGCACAAGCGCTATTTGCCTAATTTAAAAGCAGTTCAAATATTTTATTATATTTACCTTGAAATGGAAAACCTCTAACAGTTTTAAAGGAGTATTTATATAAGACTTTACATAAGCTATTCCACCTTTTCAGCTCTGAAGAAATGAAATATAAATTTGCATCAGTTTGAAATCTGAGGCACTTTAAATGTATTTGGTGCATGACATGAGGGTCACAGGACTCCTTTCTGCAAATGGCAGCAGCAGAGGCTGGTGCAGGGAGTTGTGGTCAGACTCGGTGTGACCGGTCCTGGGAGGAAGCTCCAGAGCCAGTGGTGTTTGCAGGATGAGGCCCACAGTTTGCACAGTTGTGAGGAATGTCCATTGGTATCTGTACCTCATTGTGTTTACATTGGTTTTGAATTAACTATAGCGTCAGATAAGTGTTGGTAAAGTATGTTGTTAAAGACTTTGTCATTTTCTGAGCCACTTTTGCCTTTTATTTTTTAATGGATTTTTTGTGCTTAAAATAGAAGAAAGCTAACGCAAACCTCAGCACTGGTTTTAATGAATTAGCTGTTTTTTATGGTTTTGACACTGACTTTTGGAAAAAAAAAGTGGTTGTACAGTGATGATATTTTATATGCTAATGTTTCATATAAGTTGCAGTTACACGATTTGGAAACTGTATGATACATGAACATTCTGCAGTTCTGTTTGTTAAAAAATTAAACACACATGAATGTCAATTGCACACTACCATTTTGTAAGATGTAGGACAAATTCTGCCCTCTGAGGCAGGCACATATACATATATATATATGTGTGTGTGTGTATGTGTATCTTCCATTGGTTTCAATGATAGCCATGTGTTTATGGAAGGGCAGAATATGTTCCATTTATCTTTCATGGCTGAAAATTTCTCAGTTGTCTAAAACTGAGACCTGCTTTATTCCTGAAGTTAAATAGCAAGATATTAATTTATTTTTACATTCTTTGAACATTTTACTAGTAAGTGTAACATCTAGTTGTTCTAGACTGAAAAATTATTTATTGTATTTTCCCAGATACCAAACATTAAATAGAATAAAAGCAAAAAAGATTTTGACTATGATTTTGAGATGCGATATTCTGCTATTTTTTCATCTATTACTCCAGAAAAATTACGATGTTATTATGCTGCTTTGTATGCTTCAGAAGCAGATAAAAATACAGTTAAGAATTTTAATATCAAGCTGCCAAAATTACTTCAAGATTAAGTAAAACTGCTGCTAGAGAATCATTTGGGGTTAGTTCCATCTAAATTAAGGAACTCTTGGGATTTCTTATTCAGCGCCTACTGGCATCTATTCCTTCCACATCTGGAGGCAGGGGGAGCAGTAGAAAGTACTGGCCACCACACCAGGATTTGAGCATTTCTGTAGCCAGCTAACACTTGTATGGCCAAATAACACATGCCACAAGCAGCTGAGGAGAGATGGGAACAGCAAGGCAGCCCGGGAACACCAGGAGCACAGGGTGCATGGGGGCGCTGCCCGCAGGCTCTCTGCTGAAGTGTGACCCCGAGTGGAGGAGAAATGTGTCCTGCCAACAGAGGAAACGCCTCGCTGAGCTTCCCCTCTCTGTGCTGGTGGCCGTCTCGGGCAGTGCCAGCAGGACCTGTGGGAGCAGGAATCGGCCTTGGGATGGGAGCTTGTGCTGCCAGCCATATCTTCAGGGAAGACTGCCTGCTGGAGTCGAGCATGTTATCTCATGGTAATTCTGTAAAACACAATGACTAAAGAAGCAGAACACATTTCCAAGTCCACGGCCCAATTTCTCCTGCTCAGGAATGCAGCAGGGCCTGAGCCTGCTTCCCTTACTGGGGCAGCTGGACGGGAGGAGCTGCCACCTGCTCTGTGCTCACTCATTCCTTTATGCTTCTCCCGATGACACCAAATAAACGCAGGCTCACAGCCTGCCTTTGTGTGAACTCAGCGTGCTGTGAGAGCTTCATTGCCACAATAGTAACTTTGTTTTGCAAATTCAGCTTAGCTGAAAGTAGAGACAGCATCCCCATGGAATGGGAATTGTGTCTGATTACATCGCAGCTGACTTGGGTGCCATCTGTTTTCTTGCCTTTAAAATATAATGTTCTTCATTTAATAATTAAAAAAAAATTAAAATAATGTGTTCTACATTTAATATTACCCACTCGATAGCTTCACTGAATTTCTGTTGTCCTGTTTCTTATGGAGTCCCAAAGTCTGACATTTAGGAATATGGAAATCACCCTGTCTGTCTGTCAAATGGAGATTGGGCTTCATTCTGTCCTGAGCTATTGGGGAAACTGACGTGGAATGTCAATGTTCAGTAGATAAACCTGTATTTGTGCCTGATGCAGTTTTAAATAGAAGCTTATTCAATTCCAAAACATTGTACTGACATCACATTCAGTTTTTAAATACATTCTGTCACTTCTTTTCATTTAAAACCAAATGGCTGGAAGTTGTTTTCGGAGAGTCTTTACAGGTCGATGGCTCATCTCACCAGCCGTGGTTAAGCTAACACTGCTTTTCGTGCAGTTTCCCTGCTGGCCTCTACTTGCAGCATTAGTCCTGAACAGCCCAAACAAAAGCCTGAAATATTTACAGGACAAAACCCACTTACTATGCACAAAATGATACTGAACATCAAAATAACACACGCTTAAAAAAGGAAAAAGGTACTTCCCAAACCGGATGGAATGTTAAAAATCAGTGGGAAATACGACTTGTGAGTTGGTGGTGCTGTTTGAGTCTTCAATGATGAGAGGAGCAACTTAAAATTCTCAAATTATTTTTATTCATTCTATAATGGTTTCATTTGAAAGAAAGAATATGTGAAACAAATGGGAAACCTATTGATTCTTATCTGATCATTTCCAAGTGACTTAGAGGCATGCACTCTGTCTTCTCCACATCCACTTGGGCTTTTCATTGATGTTCTTCTTGGAAGACTGAAAATGTCATCTTATTACCAAGTGGTGGTTTCTTTGTTAACAGTTTAACTCTCCCAAACCTCTTCACTGCTACATAACTAAAAAATAAATATTTTCCAGATATAATTTGTGGTTTACACTTCATTAGGCTACATTCTGATCTCCTGAACATGTCCTATTTACATATCTCATCTACAATTAGGTAAATACTATCAAAGGGTCGTTACTGTTACATATGTAAATGTGGTATTTTGATTCAAATTGACACAAACGCAGAAGACATCAGACTGCAGTGTTCTTTGCTCAATTCCAACTAGCAGCCTTGATTAGGAAAAAAATAAATATTCTCCGAGAGAGAGTGAAGACTAACTTCAGAGGGGTTTTATATGCTAGTACAAAAATGACAGTTTGACTCATGGTCCATGCAGGATCCATAAATGCCTCCCAGCATGTGCAGAAGGCTGGAGATATAAAAACATGCAGAAATTGAAGGTTCTTTTTTCTCCTTTTCTTTAAAAATGTTTATATATTCAAACGTGAAATATGAATATTCTGCATAAAACTTGAAGGTGGGATTTTTTGCGGTCTTACAGCATGAAGGGCCTGGCCTGTGTTGTGCTGCTTTCCAACTCTGTTGTGGAGAAATGCAGATGGTTCTACTGAATGGAACTGAAGGGAAGTTCCAACTCACATTGTTTCTTACCAGTGAACTTGAATATGGGCACTGATACCCGACATTACCTGCTGGAAGTTCTTGCACATTTTTGTCTGCTGTTGAAGGTCATCAGCATCCAGAAACAAGAATATGTGTATAATTATGTTCTAAGGCATTCAGACAAGAAAATCAGGATATCAAAGGAAAAATGGAAACACTTCCAAAACTGAATAGACTGAGTGTTGTTTCCTTAACTTATAATAGTGTTCTGCAATACAAACATTAAAGCTGATTGTGTATTGAAAACTTTTAAGTTCCTTAGTTAAAGATCAAATAGCAAGGAAGAAAACACTTGGGAATACGTTACATAAGATAGAAATGTATTCAGGAGTATTTAAGACATACCACCAGTGAATTGTGAGCTCTCCATAGCTACCATGTTAGGTAACAGGTTTGTTAGTTACAGTCACTAACACATAATAAGAAGAAAAAGGCAATTTCAGAAAGTAATTTAGAGGCCTAAGGGAAAGAATAGAATGAAACACAATAGCTGTCTTGTATGATTATACTCCATGCCTTCAAACTGTTAACATTTTCACTGAGTTCACAAGTGAATATGATCTTTTTTTACATTTTGATTGTGAAAAAAAAAAGATAATCTAGAACTGCAAACTATATTCAAGCATCCTTCAGAATAATATTAACTGAAAGGGGGAAGACCTATGAAATTTTAGCATCATTTCCTAAATCAAATGAAATCCCTAGATGTAGAAGAAAAAAAGTTCTTAAGTTACAAAAAAAGTTTAACCATACAGTACAGAAAAAATCTATTAAAAAGAAAATCACTGAAGTGCTTTCTAGCGCTGTATGTATTCCCTGTTTTCTATCTCTGTTTTCTAGTTCAATGCTTGCTCTGTAGTTGCTAATCCGGCAAAAAAAACCTGCGTGGAGTTTCTTTACCTTCTTTGGGAAAACCTCTTGGCTGGGCTGAAAGGAAATCCTTCAAGTACTCCAAAATCACCTACAGATATCAACAGCATGGAAAAAGAGAAAGTTTGGCCAAGAAGAATTTAATAAATGGGGTACACCTGGTTTGTTTGGAATTTATTAAGTGTTTGAGTTCACGCTAAATGGAAATTATTAGATAAACTACAGAAGCTAGAAATTAATTAAAAAACTGTGAGTTGGGTGAGTAGAGCTGGCAAACTAGAAAAAGACTAAAAACTCAGTATGAAATAAGAACGATAGTGAAAACAGGTTATTAGCTGGCTTTGGGTTGACTTTACACACAATCAGGGAACAAGGAAGGTGGGTTTGAACTAAAGGACATGGCAACAATTCATATATAACCTATAGTCAAAGGGAGATGAGCCTGGGACATGACAACACAGAAGAATAGGCAGGTACTCAGCCTGCGTTGCTAGATTTCTCACTGGGATCTAGAGGTGGAATAAAGAAAAAAAATTCCTCATCAGTCAGTAATTGTGGTTGATCACAATGTGGTTGCAACTTTTGTTACATTTTCACAGTGTGTGTGGGATTAATTTTCTTGAAAACTTAGCCAAAACTGCTGAAAAAATACTGCTTCTATCCAAGTAGCTGGTGAGGTGCAACAGATCACTGACAAATGCTGCCTAACACAGTGGCCGGTGTCAGTGAGGAAATGCTTCCAAGTGTCCAATCTGAACTCCCTGGGGCAGCTCTGAGCCATTCCCATATATCCTATCACTGGGCATCACGGAGAAGAGCTCAGCACCTCTCTCTCCACTTCCCTTCCTAGGGAAGCTGTAGAGAGCAATGAGGTCACCCCTCAGCCTCCAGGGAATCTTTCCATCCCTGGAGGTGTTTTAAGGAAAGACTGGATATGGCACTTACTGTCCTGGTCTAGTTGATGTGGTGATGTTTGGTCATAGGGTGGACTTGATGATCTCAGGGGTCTTTTTCAGCCTCATTGATTCTGTGAGTCTCTCCACACTAAACAAAAAGCACTGCAAAGTAAAAAAAAAAAAAAAAAAGGGAAATTAAAAAAAACAACACCAAAAAAACCCAAAAGACAAAAAGCACGTCCTGAATTGAGGGGTCCAGAACTGGACACAGTACTCAGCAGCGCTGAAGCCACACTTGTGTCCAGTTCTGGGTCCCTCTGTTCGGGAAGGATGCTGAGCTGCTGGCATAGATCCAGAGAAGGGCAGCAAAGCTGGTGAAGGGTCTGGAATAGAAGTCCTGTGAGGAGCAGCTGAGGGAGCTGGGGTCGTTCAGCCTGGAGAAAAGAAGGCTCAGGGGTAACCTTATCACTCTCTACAACTCCCTGAAAGGAGGTCTCTTCTCCCAGGCAACTAGTGACAGGATGAGAGGACAGTGTTAAAGCAGTGCTTAACTTAGTGTTGACTTATACATAATACATGTTATATATAGTTAAGTTAAGGAGGTGTAGGTTGGACATTAGGAAGAAATTCTCCGCAGAAAGGGCGATTATACACTGGCATGGGCTGCCGAGGGAGGTGCTGGAGTCGCCATGCCTGGAGGTGTTGAAGGCAAAACTGCACATGGCGCTGAGTGCCAGGGTTGATATGATGGTGTTCGGTCATAGGTTGGACTCAGTGATCTCAGAGGTCTTTTCTAACCTAATTTGTGTTTCCGTGCCCCCGTGTTTTGGGATCCGTGACCGTCCCCATCCCGCACAGACCCCGCTGGGAGCCCTCAGGCAAGGCCGGGCCCCCGGTGGGGCAGCGCCCCCTGCCGGCGGGCGCCGCATCCCGGCCCTGGCCCCGCCCCCGCCTCTGCCGCCGCCGCGCACGTGACGCGGCCCCGCCTCCCGCCGCCGCCGCCGCCATTGGCGGGGGAGCCCGGCCCGGCCCCCCGGCCCGCGCCCGCCGCCCGGAGCTGCCGAGGGTGAGTGCGCCCGGGGCCGGGGGCTCCGCATCCCGATCCCGCTCCCGCCCGCCGGGCCCGCCGCGCTCCAACACCCCCTGCGCTCCGGGCCTGGGCCTTCCCCTTGGCCGGCCCCCGCCGCGCGGCGGGCGGCGGCGACCGATGCCGGCACCGGCGTGGGGGGAACAAAACCGGCGGGGCCGCGCACGGGAGGGAGGGAGGGAGGGAGAGGGGAGGCGGCGGCGGAGAGCGCCCAGCGGGGCGGGAATGAATGGGCGGGCGGCGTGACCCCCGGCGGCGGCAGGGCCGGGCAGCGGCGAGCCGGGAGCGCCGGGCCCGCAGGCACCCCCTGCCCGCGGGAAAGTTACGGCGGTGCCGGCGGGGCGAGGGGCGGGACGGACACGCTGCCGGACCTGCTGTCCCGGGATAGCGAGTTCGGCCCGGGACGTGTCCCCGCCGGGACCGGGCCCTTCCCTGGTGACAGAAATAGCGGCCGGGAGCGGGTGCGTCGCACGTGGGAGCGGGGAAGCAGGTGCAGAGCTCACAGCGGGCACGGGTCTGGAGCGCGTCCTGGCAGGAGCGGCTCAGGGAGCGGGGGATGTCCAGCCTGGAGAAGAGGAGGCTCAGGGGTGAGAGATCTTATCACTTTGCAACCACCTGACGGGAGGTTGTAGCCAGGTGGGGATCGGCCTCTTCTCCCGGGGAAGCAGCGACAGTATGAGAGGACATAGCCTCAAGCAGCGCTGGGGCAGGTTTGAGGTTGAACATTGGGAAGAAATTCTTCCCAGAAGGGGTGATTAGATGCTGGTATGGGCTGCCCTAGGGGGTGGTGGAGTCACTGTCCCTGAAGGTATTTAAGGAAAGATCAGACATGGCACTGAGTGCCATGGTCAAGTGGACATGGTGGTGATCAGTCATAGTTGGACTTGATCTCAGAGGTCTTTTCCAATCTAATTGATTCTCTGATTATGTGAATTGTTTATAAGGGAGGAATATAGAAACTTCGGATTTCATTTTTCTCTTACGTAATCTCCCCTTGAACCCCATTTGCTTTCAGGGCAGTGTAAATGAAATTGTTAGCCTGGGGTCACCAAGATTCTCAACCTTAATTCACAGTTCCTGACTAGATTAGATGTTCTGGTGGGTTCAGTGGCACTTAATTAGCTCAGGTTCAGCACTGCAGCAGTAGCATTTCTGGGGCCAGTTTTGGAAGCCATGTATGTGGAATTGTGAACTTGGAATTGTAAAGCCTTGTCAGAATTACATGGAGTTAATTTTTTTCTATCCCGAATCTGTTGTAGGTACATGATTTTACTCTGCAGTTTAGACTGTTACTAGATCGTGTGTTGAGAACTAATGTTATTCTCTTAATGAAGAGAATTGTCAATCTCATAATGAAGAGCAAAATCTTGCAAAAGAGCTCCAGTTCTGGCCCCTTTGTTTCTCAAATCATTTGCGTGTGCATCAAGTATTGTCACTTTGCAACAATCCTGTAACTTGAACCTTTTCTGAAAACATGGAATCTCATAATATAACCATTTTCATTCCTGCATCTGGTGTCTCCCATGTTCTCAGCATATCTTAGCATTCAGTGGCTGGTTGGGTCAGGGTGTTTGTGCCTTGTTTAGGTGTGTAATTTTAAAGACCTGGTTCAGCAGTTGTTGCTCATGAAACTTAGCCCAAATAGATCGGCAGTTAGCTGGAAGTTCAGACATGAAGATGCAGTCAGATTCCTGTGGACTCTTCTGGATTAGCAGGAGCATAGTGCTGCCTGTCTTGTTCGTGGTGCGATGGAAGTGACCCCTGTACCTGCCATGTACATTGTGAAGCGCCGGCTCTGCCATGCTCTAGGGATGTTTGTGTGCAGCTTCCTCTGGGAGCTAAACTTCTGTTTGTCAGTCACAACACAGGGATGTAGCTTCGAGAGAAGCATCATGCTGCCACCAGACTGCCATTTACTTTCTGGCACCACAGAACATGTCACTTTTCCTTTTGCTTAAACACAGCAGTAGTCTGGATCTGCTCATGTTAGCAGAGGCAGTGAAGCAACTATCCAGCTTCCTTGTGCTGAGAACACACGTACGATTGACCCTCTTCACTGATAAAGGATATTGCTGATCTGGTTGCCTATATGAAACTTCCAAGGCTGATGAAAATTAAACAGTGATCCTTCCTGTGCAGGGGCTGATACAGGGAATCCAGCATGGTTGTAGAGCATTGCAGAAAATCACAGGGTTTTCTTCTGGAGGGTTTTCCCAGCTGTGTTGGTGTCATTGATGTGTGTTGCATGTCCTCTGTCTGCTTGAGTCTTACCAGGCTTGATTATTTATTGTCAGGGAAAGAACTACAGATCCTTCTGCCAGTGAGAACCAAGACAGCCTTATACTGAGCAATGATATGACGGACTACTTGTTGCTGTGTTCTGAAATTCTTCATGGAATATTAAAAGCAACCTGTAATTTTCTGTGATCACAGGCAGTCTAGATCATTAGTTTTGAGCCCTTGACTGCTTCCCTCTGGTGCTACCTCGTGACCGTTACAGCTTAACCTCTGTAGAGGAAAAATGCAGGCGTATATTAAATGTTGCAATGCTGAGTGTAGAGTGTGTTTATTAAAAATTAGCAGGAATGATTGGTAGACTTGTAGCTATGCAGTTGGGACGCAATTGAGAAGTGGAGACAGGTTGTTCGCTGCCAGAGTCAGTGTCGTGCCATCCCCTGTGTGGATTCCTTCTCATATATAATATCTCCTGTGCATTTCTTTTTTTTTCCACTGGGAGGTTTCTGAAAGGCTGCAGGAATTATGGCTTTATCTTTAGTGGGATCCTTATGGAGGATGGGATGCGAAATCCAGGAACTATTTTTGAAGTGCCTGTATGTTTTAACTGGGAAGATATCGGGAGATCTCTACTCTGTGCATTAGCTTAGGACACTCCTATTTCTCAGTCTATCATGAGCTCAGCAGGGGTTTCTGATGCTGTTTAACTCTGCTCTGTGGTTACCCTGCATTATATGTAACCAACTTTTGGTTGAATTTGCATTTATCTCATTGCCTCTGACTTCTTGGGTGCTGAGAACCAAGCAAGAAAATAGTGATGGTTGTTCTTTTCTCAGGTAGATAAATGTCCTCATTACCAATCCTTTCCCCCTGCTATTTTTCTGTTCTTCCTGTGATGGAGGAGATTATGGCCAGGACTGCAGTGTAGGGGACAAGGAGCTGGTGTAAAGATCTCAAGCATCTCTGTGGAGAGAGGAGAGAGCTGGTGGTAGGAACCTTTGTATGTAGGTTCTAGACATGGAATCACAGAATTGTAGAATCAGCCAGGTTGGTAAGGACCTCTTGAGATCGAGTCCAACCCTTGATCCACTATCATTATGGTTACTAGACTATGACACTAAGTGCCACATCCAGTCTCATCATCAATACCTCCATGGATGGACAATCCCCCACCTCCCTGGGCAGCCCATTCCAATGCCTGATTACCCTCTCTATAAATAATTTTTTCCTAATAACCAGCCTAAACCTCCCCTGGCAGAGCTTAAGACTGTGCCCTCTTGTCTTACTGATACCTGCCTGGGAGAAGAGACCAACCCCCACCTGGCTACAACCTCCTTTCAGGGAGTTGTAGAGAGTGATGAGGTCACCCCTGAGCCTCCTCCTCCAGGCTAAACAACCCCAGCTCCCTCAGCCTCTCCTCTCAGTGCTTGCGTTCAAGTCCCTTCACCGGCGTGGTTGCTCTTCTCTGGACCTGCTCCTGGACCTCAATATCCTTCCTGAACTGAGGGGCCCAGAACTGGACACAGCACTCCAGGTGTGACCTCACCAGCACTGAGTACAGAGGCAGAATCACTTCCCTGCTCCTGCTGGCCACACTGTTCCTGATACAGGCCAGGATGCCATTGGCCTTCTTGGCCACCTGGGCACACTGCTGGCTCATGTTCAGCCTCCTGTCAATCAGTACCCCCAGGTCCCTTTCTGCCTGGCTACTCTCCAGCCACTCTGTCCCCAGCCTGTAGCGCTGCAGGGGTTGTTGTGGCCAAAGTGCAGGACCCGGCACTTGCCCTGTTGAACCTCATCCCATTGGAATCAGCCCAACTCTCCAGATCCCTCTGCAGAGCCCTCCTGCCTTCCAGCAGGTCAACGCTCCCTCCCAACTTGGTGTCATCTGCAAATTTACTAATGGTGGACTCAATCTTCTATTCTAAATCATCATTAAAAATATTAAACAGAGCTGGAACCAAAACTGATCCCTGGGGGACATCATTAATGACTGGCCACCAACTGGAGAGAGTGTCCCTGTCCAAGCTGTGGGCTGCCAGCTTTTCCAGGAGTATATTATGGGAGATGGTGTCAAAGGCTTCACTGAAGTCCAGATAGAGACATCCACAGCCTTCCCCTTATCCACCAGGCAGGTCACCTGATCCTAAGAGGAGATCAGGTTGGTCAGACAGGACCTGCCCTTCCTAAACCCGTGCTGGCTGGCTCTGATCCCTTGTCCATCCTGTAGGTGCTGTGTGATTGCACTCAGGATGATCTGCTCCATAACCTTGCCAGGCACTGAGGTCAGGCTGACAGACCTGTAGTTTCCTGGGTCCTCCTTGCAGCCCTTTTTGTGGATCGGTGACATTCCTCAACTTCCAATCGTCTGGGACCTCCCCAGCAAGCCAGGACTGTTGGTAAATGATGGAGAGTGGCTTGGTGAGCTCTTCTGCCAGCTCCGTCATCACCCTAGGATGGATCCCATCCAGTCCCATAGACATGGGAGGATCCAAGTGGCTCAACAGGTCTCTGTTTCCTCCTTGATTACAGGGGGGCTATTCAACTTCTTATCCCTGTCTACAAGCTCCAGAAGCCAGCTGTCCTCAGGACAACCTGTCTTACTTTTTTAAAAGGTAAAGAAGGTGTTAAATACCTCAGCCTTTTCCTCATCTTTGATAACTAGGTTCCTGCCCATGTCCAATAAAGAATGGAGGTTTTCCTTGCCCCTCCTTTTGCTATTGATGTATCTATAGAAAGACTTTTTGTTATCCTTAACGGAAGTGGCAAGATTGAGTCCAAAGTCTACCTTCATGTCTCTAATTTTCTTTCTACAAGACCTAATTACATTCCTAAACTCTTCCTGAGTAACCAGCCCTTTTTTCCATGATTGGTAGACTCTTTTTGTACCCTTATTTCCTTCAGAATCTCCCTGTTCAGGCAGACCAGTTGTCTTCCCCGCTGGCTTGCCTTTTGGCACACGGGACAGCCTTCTCCTGTGCGTTCTAGACTTCCTTCTTGAAGCATGTCCATGCCTCCTGGGCCCCTTTGTTTCAAGGGCTATTTCCCGGGGTACACTCTGAACCAGTCTTCTGAATAGAAGAGTGTGTGAAAGAAGAGGGATGGGGAGAGGTGGCTTATGGAGCAGCAGAGACTGGTGGTCCCACTTCTGAGACTTCTGTGTCTCTTTGAGCAGCTTTTAATGTGAGTGATGGCCATTGATTTGTGTCATTTCAGGTCATCTAAGAGCTGAGTTGGTGGTGATGCTGTTACTGTGCTTGATAGCTGTGGATACAGTGAGCTTGTAGGCAGAAGCACTTGTTCAGGTAGATTTCAGTGGAAAACTTCATGTCATAGGAAAAGTCTGAATGAGTCTTGGCTACCTTAAGTTAAAATTTAGTATTGCAAACTCCAGAATCTTAATTCAGTCATAGTATTTTGTCTTGAACTGGAGGCAGGATGCAAACACAGGACAAGTATAAATGCTGGGCTTCAGGCTTCTGCTTCGATTTATTGTGTTTTCAGAACAGATAATTAGTTCTGTTTGGTTGCATCTGTATTTGTTTTCTCAGTGTTGCAGCCATGACAAGTGAGAAAAGTAGGAGGGGATGCAGAAAGACCAATTAAGGAATGCGTTGTGCTTTGTGGTGTTGAAGTGGCATGCAGCAGCCTCAGCTGTAGCCACTGCTGCACTGCACATCCTGTAACTGAGAATTTGAGTAGGTGCGATGCTCAACTGTCCTTTCGACAATATATGTATGGCCTGGCAGAGTGTTCGACAAAACAGAGTGGCCTGGGGCCTGCACAGCAGTTTTCTGTACGTGCATGGGTGGCATCTTCTTTGTTGCTCCCAGGAGTATTCAAGCAGGCCTGAGACATACTCTAGTGGCCATGCCCCTTCTGCTTTGTTTCATGGGGGACCTGTGGCTCATGGCAATTTGATCTTCATCCTGAAATTCATACTCTTCCTCAAAGGGCTTCAGGAGGCTAGAATGATATTTGGATTTAGTACTTGATCCTGTTCTCGACACTGCACATGGAGCACCCTGACAGATTGATCACACCAGTTATTTTCCTTATCCTTTTTATGGGTTTGAGTTGGAGCAGTGCAGATCTAGTTCCCTTTAATGTCTATTATAATTCATTTACACTGAGGAAGTGTGGTCCATCTGTCTTAGTGTTGCCAAAAAGATGCTGGTGAGCAGAAATTGCATCATAGTTCATGCAGGTCCAAAGCCATGGGGGCCTGGTTACTGAGCATATGGTTTCTAGACTGGCTGGCTCTGCTGGTGTGGAATTGTTTAGAAAACATGTTGTTCCTTACACTTTCACCCAAATACAGGACCTAGTGCAGAACAAGTTCTGGTGCCAGAGTTGACGACAAAGAGCAATGGGAAACAGTTACCTGTGTGATAAACCTGGGTATAGAGGAGAGCAGCAATCAGAGCCATGTAGAGACAGTGGCATTGGAGCTCAAAGTGAGAAGGGATCAGGAGGGATTGACGGGAAAGTCTTTCAGACTAGCTGTTTAGATATGTACCAAGTGAACCAGCAATATCTCAGCGTTCATTCCTTCAGAAGTGTTTCGATAAATTTAAATTGACAGCACGAGTTAGTAGTACTCAGCACTGTTGAAGTTTGTTACTGATCTCACAGTAACTATTCTAAAACTCGATTTACTATTCCAGGTACTCACGGCCTAAGATGCTGCAATAACAAAGAGCTGTCTTGCTCAGTAGTATGCCTTAATTAGGTAGAGATTTCAGCAGAAGAGGCAGTTTCTTCAGTGACTGCCAGCTACAGTGGGCTGAAGTTACAAAACCACAAATGCCGAGTGATGGCAGTGTGAGAACTCTTTAATGTTATTTCTTATGCCAAAGGCTTGAATGTCAAGACCTTTGGATGTTTGGGCCGTGCTTGGAACTTCTTTGGTTTCCAAAATAGTCTCGTGGTCAAAAAAGCCTAGCAGCAACTTGGACAATTTTTGGAGGGGAGCCAGGGACTCTTTCTGACTGTTGTTTTTGGAAAGAAGATGGAAAATTTCATCATAAGGTAAGATAGAACTGAATAAAAGGAGAGGATGGGAGATAGGGAGTGAAGTGTGGTTGAGTGAATTACAGAAAACTGCAGAAATGGCAAAAGTTAGGTGATGTGCAAAGGGGAGGGAAGTTGTGAAGAGCATAGAAAAGATTGTCTGGTAGACTTTGTTGTAAACTGTGATAATTTCAATTTGGAAAAGCCTTTTTGTTTTCTAGAGAGAAGAAAATGGATAATTCAGGATTACCATCAGTTTTGGAATTGACAAATTCCCTTTCAAGTCTAAAAATGTGATTAGTGCAGTATGTCCTAATTATGTTCTACTGTGATTTGGTAAAAAAAGCCTCCTTTTTATTTAGCTTGTATAAGCAATTCAGAATTTTTGGCTTTCAAATTGAAATCTTCCTTTCCTAGCATCATGCCAAATCCCCCAAACAAAACATAAACTGTAATTCATAAAGACTTGAAGGTCTTTTGGAGTGTTAAGTAAGACGTGACGTGCTTTGGGTTTCTACAATTGTCAAGTTATTTACTCTTGCAGTTATGGACCACTGTACGCTATCTTTCTGTTTTGTTTTGATCTTTTATGGGAATAAAAAGTTTGTTTTAAGACTTTGGGAAGTGTTTCATTGTCAACACTGTGGTGTGGACTACATTTTGGACTGTCTTCTGTATGGCTACCAATATTGCTGGGAAACTGCAACTTACATTCCAAAGGTCCTCCCTCTTCAGTGTTTGTGGGGCAGGGCACTCACTTCTCACGTGCAGCTGGACTGCAGTCGAATGCTGTACATTTTTGTCTCATGGTTGTAAAGCAGGATCCTTCTTAAAGCTCTGTCTGTGGTCCTGCTATACTTCCCAATTGGAAATCTACCTGTTCTTTTGACTTAATGTGAAGTGTGTATGCACACTGCATGCTAAAAAGTTGTTCCATGAGCAACTGAGCTAGTGAACCTTCATTTCCTAGGGATTTGTGTCCTCTGCTTCTCAGCCTGCCCCTCTTTCTTGTGTTTTTGCTGTATCCATCTCATCCTTTAGCAGCACTGCTAATTTGCTTTCATTCTGTCCCTGCCCCAAACCCAAAGCATCTCACTGCTGTAGTGTTTTTAATTGTCTCTTTTTCCCTAATTACAAGCTGAATCAGACACTGCTTGTTCTGCGTGTTTTTGCATACTGACCATTTGTGTAGAGGCTAAACAGAACCAGGCACTGTTAAGTGACATATTTGGCTGTAGCCTCAGTGGAGGCATTGCTTTCATTCTCTACTCAGTTCCTGATTTTCTTGAAATGTGTAGAAATGTAAAACAAGGCTGGATTGCTTTGTCTGGTTTGATTGGCATTGACTGTGGGGCAAAGTGTTTGTGTAAGCCTCATTTCCATGAGAAACCAGGGTAAAAATGCTTTAGGAATAAATTAAGAAAACTTGCTTGAATGCATATTTTTAGATTTGTTTTTAGTCTAATATCTATTTCGACAAGAAAATTAATGTTAAAATGACACAAAGATTTTGAGTGTTTTGAAACTGTGTGTCTTACAAGACCCCCCAAAATTAGACTGATAGCTTAGCATGATAATCATCAAACAACTGTTTAATTTCAACTTACAAGAAGAGAGGCTGTTCATTCACTTAAATGTCCAAATATTCCTTTTTACCTTCCACTTTTATGTGAATATAACTTACAGAATATGGTTTTCAGATTTTGTAGTCGCTGATCCAGGTAAATTCTGTTGGAAATAGTGCGTTTCAGATGCTGCATTTCTGGGGGGGGAGGGGTTGTGTTTGTTTTTGGAGTGCTTGTTTGGTTGGTTGGTTTATTGTTGGGGTTATTTTGCTGTTAGTTTGGGTTTTTTCTAAGGTCTTACAAATGCAATAATTTTGACAAATTCCCATCTTTGGAGTGAGGCAAAAAATGCTTTGGATACATAGGACTGTCAACGATGCCAATTGGAAAAAACACCTTGTTGTTTTTCTTAAACACCTTGTTGTTTTTCTTAAATAGTATATATTTTTGTTATTAGGGCAGCAAATGAAATAATGGAATAGGAAAAATTCTTTTCATAATAGATAAAGTTTTTATGATCAACAGCATTTGTTTTTCATGTAATTAGTGAAAGGAAAACAGTGTTTAACAGATGAAAGCAGGGCCTAAGATTTAGGCTGGTGTTTTCTTGAATGTATTTCCTGTCTTCGTCGAAAATTGCTAGTTTGTTTTGAAATTTAATGATGAAGATGTGTTTTTGAAATGTCTTTATCTCAGTGGCAGTATTTCAAAGTACTTTTTGTTTTCAGTTTACATGTGTAATGGAGAAAGCAAGTCAGTTTTATCAAATGAAGTATCACCTGGGTTCTTTTTTTATCTTTTACTTCCAGATTTTTTACAGAGGTTGGAAGGCCTATCATTAAATATTAGCATTGTTTTTTTCAGGTTCAGCTGATGTAAAATGACTTTCAGAAGTTGGAGACACCTATGTATTTCTTTATGTTGTTGTTAGTACCTTTGCAAAACTTAGGCTATCTAAAAAGGGAAATGGGAGGGGAAGTGCACCTGATTATTTAGGAAAGACAGAGTTGAAATTAACATGGACAACTGACTGTACAGATTTTTTCCTTTATTGCAGAAACTGAAACTTCATCTTTAAAAAGTGCAGTGCTGTGAAAACTGTTACTGACCATAGAAAAATGGACATGTTGCAGATACTCCGTAAAACCACAGAACGCTTGGAGTGTGACCACTGCAGCTTCAGAGGAACGGACTATGAAAACATACAAATTCATATGGGTACCGTTCACCCAGAGTATTGTGATGAAATGGATGCTGCTGGTTTGGGTAAACTTATATTTTATCAAAAAAGTGCAAAACTGTTTCACTGCCACAAATGCTTCTTTACCAGCAAGATGTATTGCAATGTGTATTACCACATCAAAGCACAGCATGCAGCACCTGAGAAGTGGAATGAGGAGCGGAAGGAACAGCGGGTAGAAGGAGATTCAGATTCATCTAAAAAAAGTGTCACGTCGGAGCCACAGAAACCTTCCCTTTCCCCTGAGTTGCACAAACCCGCCCTTTCTCCTGAACTCCCCAAATCTGAACCTGTTGTTTCCCCCAAGCTTCAGAAATCTTCTGCATCTCCAGAGCCCCAGATACCTGCTCAGGTGACTTCCTCAGAGGCAGAGAATACATGCCAGACTGTATCCCCAGATCCAGAAAAGTCAGCCCAGGCTACATCTCCAGATCCAGAGAAGTTAGCCTCCGCGGCGTCCCCTGATCCACAGAAGCCATCCCCGCCTGTGTCCCCCGATCAACTGAAGCCATCTCCTGCTGTGTCCCCTGACCCACAGAAGCCATCTCCTGCTGTGTCCCCTGACCCACAGAAGCCAGCCCCAGCTGTGTCTCCAGAGCCCCGGCGACATTCCCCAGCTGTGTCTCCAGAGCCCCGGCGGCATTCCCCAGCAATGTCTCCAGAACCCCGTCGGCATTCCCCTGCTGTATCACCAGAGCCCCGGCGCCATTCTCCTGCTGTGTCTCCAGAACCTCGCAGATACTCCCCAGCTGTGTCACCAGAGCCAAAGAAACCTACTCCAGCAGCATCCCCTGAACCACGGAGGTATGCCCCAGCTGGGTCTCCTGAGCCACGGAGGCACCCCTCCCAAATGCGTAGGCCTGCTTCTGCTTCTCCTCCTGAAACCCGGAGGCCTGCTTCTGCAGTTTCACCAGAGTCATGGAGACCTGGTCCGACTGTTTCCCCTGAGCCCTGGAGGTCTCACGAGGTGCAAAAGTCTTCGACAATTTCTCCCTGGGCTCCAAAGCCTGCCATGTCAGTGTCTGTAGAATCCCGGAGGTCTGCCCCTGAGTCCCGAAGGCCTGGCCCTGTTGTGTTGCCAGAACCTAGGAGGCTTGTTTCTGATTCATGTAAGTCTACATCCTTTTCTGAGTCCCAGAAGTCTACTCTTGTTTCTTCTGAGCCATGGAAACCCATCTCATCTGTTTACCCTGAAGGCTGGAAACCTGTTCTGTCTCCTGACACATGGAAGCATTCTCCCCCAGTTTCTCCTGAGCTTCGAAAGTCTAGTCACACTGTTGCCTCTGACTCTTGGAAGCCACCTTTCTTTCCTGAGGTCCGTAAGCCTGGTGTTTCAGTATCTCCTGAATCTTGGAAACTCTCTGAGTCACGGAAATCTATGTATTTTTCTGAAACTCAGAAATCCACCTCTGCTGCTTCGTCTGAGATTCAGAAACGAGCTCTTTTCCCTGAACCTCGGAAAAGAGTGCTGTTCCCAGAGTCTCGTAAATCTAATCCTACTGCTTCTACTGATATCCAGAAACGTGCCGTCTTTTCTGAGCCCCAGAATCAAATATCTACTTCTGCTGTTTCTACTGAAGGTCAAAAACAAGCCCTGTGTTCTGAAACCCAGAAATCAGCTCTTGTTTCTTCTGAAGTCCAGAAGCATGCCCTATTTTCTGAAGCCCAGAAACTTGCTCCCATTTCCTCTGAAGTTCAGGAGTCTACTTCCTTTCCAGAGTCTCAGAAATCCACATCTCCTGAAATTCAGAAACATGGCCTCTTTACTGAGTCCCAGAAACCTACTCCTATTTCTCCTGAGACACCCAAACAAGTTGTTTTTACCGACTCCCAGAAATCTGCTATTTCCCCTGATGTTCAAAAGCATGCTGTATTTTCTGAGATGCAGAAACCTGCTGCTGCTTTATCCTCTGATGTCCAGAGACATGCTGAAACTACTGTACCTTCTGAAATCCAGAAGAATATCCTGTTTTCCGAGCCTCACAAGTCTACTTCAGGCTTTTTCTCTGAGCCCCAAACACCTAGTGAATCTGGTGAGAGTGACTTTCTCTCTCACACTTTAGATGATCAGAAACCACTGGATGATTTATTCTCACAGGATGAACAATCGTTACTAGCCAAAGAATCACCAGAAGACATGCTATATTCATGCCCGAAAAAGAAGCCCAAGAAGGAAAACCAGGAGAACTCAGATTCTGAGCTAAATATCAGTGAGTGTGGGAAAACAGAGATGGACTCAATGGAGATAAAGGAACAAGAATCCAACAGTGACCAAGAGCAGTATGACATGGAGTCATCTGATTATGGCAAAGAGAGCAAAATGGATGCAACTACTCCCACGCAGCCACAGTGTGTGCTGCAGTTTACTGAAGAGAAAGAGGCTTTCATCTCTGAGGAAGAAATAGCAAAATACATGAAGCGTGGCAAGGGAAAATATTACTGCAAAATTTGTTGCTGTCGTGCAATGAAAAAAGGTGCTGTCTTGCACCATTTAGTTAACAAGCATAACGTTCAAAGCCCATACAAGTGTAAAATATGTGGCAAAGCTTTTCTCTTGGAGTCTCTTCTTAAAAACCATGTTGCTGCTCATGGTCAAAGTTTGTTGAAGTGTCCCCGTTGTAATTTTGAATCAAATTTTCCTCGAGGCTTTAAGAAACATTTAACCCATTGCCAAAGCCGTCATAGTGATGATGCACCTAAAAAACACTTGGACAACCTTGAACCACTTGAAGAACAAATTTAATCTTTTTTTCTCCTTGTGGTAGAAAAGCTAAATTTACAGAAGTGTTCAAAGTGTTACTGTATGTTAACCGAGTAGTTTAGCTGATCTGACAAGTCAGAAGATGCATGGTTTATTGTGCTATGTTTACCTTGTCTTTTATAGCTGTATTACTGAAGAGATTTACTTTTGAAAGTCATTTTAAATACGTGTTCATGTCTTTGTATTACCCATCAGTAGAGTCATATTTTATTTTTCAGATGTACTATGTTTTTGAAACCAAAATGGATACAAAATAGTTTTGTAAAGATTTGTAAAACGTATAGGCAATTAAGGACTGGAGTGGCAAGCAATCCATATTTTCCTGTGAAGACAACTTGTTTTTTCACATTTGTTAAATGTTGTATTTTTCAAAATGTTTTTATCAAGTTCTCAAATCTAAAATTCTCACTAAATTGAATGTGAATGAGCCAGGTATGAGAAACTACCAGTGTCCTGGAATAATGATGCCCTGACGTTGTCATTGAGTGTATAGTCAATTGTTGGAAATTCATTGCACTCAATTCTTCGACTTACTTGTCTCAGATTTAGAAGCATCAAGGTACCTATTTTGTGATTCTGTGTTTTGGCCATGTTTTAAGCATGTACTAATATACATTAAATTGATAGATTAACATCAGACTATGTATAGCTCAACACTTTCTCTTGATGATTCAGATGTTTGTAATGTCAGACAACCCCTAATTTTCTTGTATTTGGTGAAATGTTACGCTTTAATGTTTTAACAATAAAAAGAAACCCAACCTGGTGTTGGCCATTTTTCTTTCTTTTTTTTTTTTTTTTCAAATCAAGAATGAAACCTTTCATGTTCAACATACTCTCTTCTAAGTATCTTTAGCAACAAGAGATGCAAAATTACCGAGAAGTTCTGAATGCTTGAACTTCTCAGTCATCAGTTTGTGAAAGAAAGGTTAGCCTAAATTTCATGTCTGTTTTAGAAAAACACATCAGATGTAAATGAAGGAAAACATGCAAACCAAGAATTTGTGCATTGTCATTTAGCAGGCTGGCCTCTGTGTGATTTGCATATTATCTGTTAAAAAACCATAAGTACTTTATAATTCAGAAAGAATATAGATTTTAAGTGGAAGTAGCACAAGGAAGGTTTAATTCTTCTCAGGCTAAATTATGCATAGACTTAAGGTGTTGTAAGTATTGGTTTAGAATATGAAGGTGTTAGTGTTAAATAGTAATAAAAAAGTCTTTAAGTGTAAGCTCCAATCAAAAGCTTTAGGTTAGTTTGATTGAAGCTGGTACCTTAACCCTTTTGTCTTTCAAGAGGGTTCTGAAAGTATGGGAAAAGGTATTTAAAGCTCTGTACTTCGGTGATTTCTCAGCACTCCTATTTAGAGAAGGAGTTAACTTCCTACCATGTTGATAGAAATAACTTGAATGTATTCTGTGACTTACTAAAAGCCAACAGAAATAATTCACTTAGACAGCATAGAATCAGAGATTCATTCTCTACTTCCCAAGTATTAGAAAATACTATTTCTTGCAGTGACAAATAATGCACATTAATGAAAGTCAGCATAGTGAAATAATTTCATAGCTGTGCAGTATATCCTTAATACATACTTGTGTATAACACAATATTCAGCTTTCAGATTCTTTCAATTTTTGAAGGTTACTTTAATAGATCAAGCATGTGACTGAGAAAATGCTTCTGTATGGACTTCTACGATCCCTATCCTTGGAGAGAAATCTCTTCTGTGTGTGTTTGAAAGGACACAGGTTTCAGTCATTTTCATGAAGAATGCTTGAGGGAAAGTACAAAATGAAAACAGAATAAGGAAACACCAGAAGGATAGCTGTGGCCATATATGCTATACAAACTTAACTTCATCTTTTTATTGTAAAAAGTGGTTAATAATTGTGTGGAATGTCCAGTCATGTTTTCAAAGTGCATTTTCACAAGCATTCTCTCAAACTAAAAGTAGTCTGTAGAGAACTCAGACGTGTTTTTCAAAGGTGGTTTTTGTCACAGATTATGACTTCATTTCATATTAGGGAAGAGATTCTTTCAAGAATTACTAGTTTCAGTAATATTTTATCTTCTTCCAGCATACCTAAGAGTATCTATCTGTATACCTGGTATATATACCTGTCTAGGTAAATCTGTATGTTGCTTAAGATGTAGGTCAAAGAAATCATATAGAATGTAACCTAGAGTGTGAACATTTATATAATGTTAATGGTACTAGTTGGTGTTATATTAATGATTAATTGGGGAGCAAAATATTATCAAAAACTGAAGACCATTTAGGGTTCAGTGTTTTAAAATAAGAATTGTGGGCTTCACAATTGCCTATTCTGAGAAAGATTATAAGAAGAATTAAATTTTAGTTCATTTAGTAGAAGCCAAGTCAAAGGAATTCTTGCTAATTTGTTCGGGTTACAGATTCTGCTGGGAATTTGCTCATTTTTTTCTTGTGTTGTTGACTTAAGTGTGTTTATCTGACTTGTCTTGCAGCTACAAGTGCTGGTGCAATGGAAACAAGTGTGAGGGGAACATTTCTTCTGAAGGTAGAGGGCCAAGTCCAGAAGGGACAGTGAGCTCAGGTGGGCTTATGGTAACTCAGAAACTGCACCCTCCATCACAGACATGCTAGCTAAGTGGCTCATCTGTGATGTCCTGGCCACTCAGTTACGTTATTTCCTCACATCTACCTCTTATCTGTCAGTTGTCTGCTGGATTGGTCTTTTCTTTCACTGCCTCTCTACCTTTGTAGTCTATGTTACTGGATGCTGCAGGCAAGATTCTTATGCTTGGTGAGAGTATGCCAAAGCCACAAGTGCTAACCCCCGACAAAAAGGATCAATTGTTTATGTATGCTTAGTGTTTCATTAGCTGAGCTCGGAGCCTTGGAGTCATAGCTGAGACCTGCTGTTCTGTTGAAGCTGTGGGGTTGCCCTCATTGTGCCTGGACAATCCATGACTGCAACAGAGATTTGTAGAGGTATCAAAACCAGATGTTCTAAATCCCTGTCTCAAATGCTTATATTAATATTAACTCTTCAAAGTGCACAACTGTCTGAAACCCAAACCCTCAAGCTCCAGCATTTAAGCAAAACTCATTGGAGAAGCAGGCATTGATTCCCAGTGGCTTTCTCTAGTGCTGCAAGAGAAAATTTAAAAAGTTTTCTCTTTGTACACTCAGCATTTAGTTTTATTCCTTATTGTCCCTCCATTCACAGCTGTAGAACTTGAAGCATATTGAGGAAACCCAGTTCCTTTTAAGTGACTTCCAAAGCTACATTTTTAAATAAAAATAAAAATAAATCATTTAAATCTAATGAGGAAAATTAAATCCTTGTATTAAGAATAAAGATACCTAACATAGGTACCTGTCATCCTGACTTTGTGGAAGACTAGAAGTTTTATCAGTTACAGCATCCATGCTATGTACTTCTAGTTAGGAATAGTCAAATGTTCACAGGCACAAAAGGAGGAAGCTTCTGGCAGCTTCTCAGAGAAGCAGCCCACCATCCTTCTGTAGCCCCCCACTACTAAAACCTGGCCACACAAAGCCAACACACAGTGCTGCATTAGTGGAAAAAGCCTGAACAAGGAAAACGTGGGACTGTTACTGGGTGGAGTGGGTGGATTGGTGACTGCAGACACATAGAAGTCTGAGGTACCTAGTGCTACCTTTGTCTTGACCTCATCAGCAAGGTCTCCCAGGCCTCTGTGATTACTCCAAGGGTTGAAGGAGTGGAATAACTACCATTAGAGAGGGTTGAGTCAGGAGTTACTCAAACTCAAGTCATACAAGTCCATGGGACCCTGTGGACAGTGTCCCAGGGTGCTGTGAGCATTGACTGACATCTAAGGCAGTTGTATATTATCTTTAATGGAGTTATCACTGGCATTCTATAAACATTAATACTTACCGTGATTTTGAGAACAGAATCTTTTTGAAAATTGAAGCAGGGGGTTGTACATAAAAGAAATCTTAAAGCTTCTTCAGTTCTCCCTCTTCCTGCAGATTTCCAAGTATGTAATATAATGGTTCAGCAGTGCAGTTGCTACAGATATGAGTTCGCTTGGTGGTGCTGTTTTATTATAGAGAACAGGAAAGTTGGTAAGGACCAAATGAAGGATTTGGAGAAAATGAGCTCTGCAGTTGAAATGATATCTCAGGATGTCAGTAACATATTGGTAGTATGGCCTCACCAGTGGGACAGAAGGTTTTTACACAAAGACCATATGTGCACTAAAGAGATAATGTAATGACCTTTCTGATGTGGCTCTGGCTTAAGGGGTTACTGCACTCATCTGTCTGACTCCTTTTGTCTGTGCATTGTTCCTTAAGCCTTTTTTGTTGAACTGTTCACTGGTGTTATTTCTAAAGCAGAAACTAGTCTCTTAAAATGTCTTGTCTGTAAATAATTCTTTTTCAAAACCACAATAATTTGTAAGTGCCTGCATTTATGGTTAAATGAAGCATCCCACTGTGGTGCAGATGGTGTATTAACATCCATAAAGGGTAGAAAAAGGTGGGGCTGAATGGTAGGTAGTAATTAAACATTTTTAGGAAACGAACACATGCATAATAGGAAAAATTTCTTCACAAAAAGGGGTGTCCAGCCAGACAGTCTAGACCAGGTGGCTCAAGGTAGCGGTGGAGTCACCATTCTGGAGGTATTCAGTAGATGTGGCACCTGGGGACATGGTTTAGTGGTGGACCTGGCTGGTTCTACATTTACAGTTGGACTTGATAATTTTAGAGGTCTTTTCCAACCTAAACAGTTCTATGATTCTGTGATTCTGTGTGTAGCCTATGTGGACCGAAATATTCCTGTCTGAATGAGTCCTTCGCTGCATGTCACCTCAGGTTTCTTCCAGGACCCTGTCACTAAGTACTCTTGGACTTGTATCAGCTGAGGCACAGGCCTCCCTGTTAAATGAAATGCTTTCCACATCACTGTGAGGCAAATCATTGTGTATTAGAATGTTAAATGGTATTCCTTAAAGTTAAAATATTTTCCTGCATAAATTAATTTTTTTGTGGAAATTATACCCAATGAATTGTGAAATACTGATTTCCTCTTGTTCCAGATGTTGTTCTGCTCTGTACCCAGACTACTGTCCCTTAGTATTCTTCCTCTGTACTCTGAAACCAGTATCTTGGTTTAAAAGTCAGCATTGGAAATAAGTGACAATATAGAGTATTACTTTCTCCTACAAAAAATAATTACTGTGTCTAAAGGCAGGGTGGAGTTGACACAAATAAACCCTTAAACAAACTAAATATTCCTGGTATGCTTGTGAGAGAAATATGCATTGGATGGAAATGGGTTATGTGTGTACAAATGCAGTGTGGCTTTTACTAGTATCGCTCAGATATAAGAGATTGTTTTGTTACTACTTTCTCTCTTGTCTGACTTCCTGAAGATCTCAGAGCTAAAACAATTTTCAAAACTGGAAACCAAACAGACCTCACCCCCTCTGGACTCTGCTAATCTCTGGGATGTTTGCAGTGACTTTAGGAGTGCAAAGTGTTAGAAAGTATTAGTGTGAAAGTTCACACTCGTGTTGCCAGATTTTATGTACATTTTAATCTACACAAGAGGAATTCTGACATCTTACTAAATTATAATATTAAGATTTTTATAAATGATTTTTTAAATTCAGAGTGGATGCTGTCACATTTATCATGAACCTATACTCTGGCATTACTGTTTGTGCATTGCTAGATCATGTCATTCATTTTTTAGTCTCCTTATTATGAGATTCTTTTAATTTGCTCTGGGATCAGCAACACATTTTTTGATTGGGCAGTACCTCTACTGTAGCTGCAGAGAAATCTGGCTGAGGGTTGAGTGCATCAGCCTGCCCGCGTGAACCCTGGCTGCCTGACTTTGTGCTGCGAAGCCTGTCAGGGAGCAGGGAAGTTGCCAGCCACCTCCTAGTCTGCAAATCTTGCTGCAGCTACTGCTTTGCTCCTATGCTAACAAATTATTATACAGCACAGTTAGGCTCTCTAGATGGTGGTGTGCCCCACATGGGGCTCATGTGTCTGGGCAGTGCAGCCTTGTGTGGGGTGCGGGATGCAGGGTGCAGAGCAACCTGACTTCTGCTCTTCTGCCACCCCACCAGCGCTGTAGGGCCTTTGCCTCTTGACTCACTGTACTATGCCTTTAACCTCTTTTAAGAAGAGCTGTAATATCTGCCAAGATAAAATAACGGACAGGGAATGATAACAGCATTCTGGTTTTGCACATATGACAACTCTTATGACATAAGGATCTTGGGTTTTGATGTTTTTGATCTCTTGCCCAGAGAAGTTGTAGATGCCCTATCCCTGGATGTGTTCGAGGCCAGGTTGAGCAGGGTGTTGAGCAACCTGGTGTAGTGGGAGATGTCCCTGCCCATGGCAGGGAGTTTGAAGCTACAGGATCTTAAAGGTCCCTTCCAACCCAAACCATTCTGTGATTCCATGATTCTGTGCTACACCAAGTGCTGTTTTATCTTGTTACCGCTTGCTGCTCTCTGGAACACAGTTTTGGAGAAGTTGTCATTAGAGGGAGCTCCAGAGCAATTTATGAGAAAATCAGCTCGAAACATATTAAATACACATGTGGAATAATAATAATACACAAACGGTTGGTTCAGGAATTACTCTGGGCTTTTGTTCTTATTGTGGTGAATTAATTTTGGCCCTCCTCAGGCTGATTTCCTTGCCACCGTACTCTTAGTCCGCTGTTTTAAAGCACTTGTTTGTTTTCTTTGACACCTCTCCCTGCTGTGCAGTATTTCCATTCCCACAGCACATGCGTTATTTACAAAGATGTTTAAAATATTTCTGTAATCTCCAAAAAGTAACAGCTCTTTTGTCTCCTAGGTCACTACTCCTCTCATCTTGGTAAGAAAAAGCTCTAAGGGAATTATAGAGGAGGCCTGCCCTTCCCATGGTGGCACTGTAGCATTGGGCTGTACTTGAAGCCCCCCAGTGCCAGCCTGCTGTGCCAGGGACCTGTGCTGCACAAAAGCTCTGTAAGTGCAAAGAGTATTTAACTACAGTCCACGACAGACAACAGGTGTACACAACAGAAATGCAGCCTCTGGCTGACTAGAGGGTTTAAAAATCTCAGACCTGTTGACCACCAGAAGCTGAGAGAATGAAGCAGGGCCACAAGCACTCCCCGTAAGTCCTGCTCATACAGCACTTACAGCTGGCCCCTGCTGATTTTGTGAAAGATCCCAGCACAGCTTGTCACCCAAAGCTTACAGAGGGGAGGGTCACACAGAAATTGCACAGTGATTCATAGTCACACAGAAATGCACTGGAGGGAACTAGTGAGGTGGAAAAGAGGAGAAACATGAGAAACCAAATTTAGATCCAGGTTAACCTTCCCCAAGTCTGAGCAGAGAGGAGACAGCCTTCAAGCAGGAAATCTGAAAATACAAATCCAGGTGTAGCTGGCACTGCCACAGGAAATCTGCCTGCAAGGCAGTGGTAGCACTGACTGGGTTTTGTACGTTTCCACTTGCAGCATTGACAGCATTTTCTTGACTATTGATGGACAGCAAGAAAATGACTGTCTTGCTGTAACTATCTTGGAGACATTTATTTATTTATTTTATCTAATATTAAATCAGATATAAGGGAGAAATTATTTACTGTGAGGGTGGTGAGACACTGGAACAGGTTACCTGGGAAAGCTGTAATTGCTCCATCCCTGGAAGTGTTCAAGGCCACTTGAACACTTGGATGGAGTGTTGAGCAATCTGGGATAGTCGAAGGCGTCTCTGCCCATGGCAGGGATGTTGGAACTAAGTGATCTTTGAGGTTCCTTCCAACCTAAATGATTCTGTGATTCTCTGATATGTCTGTGCTCTGACACACTGCCTGTAGATGCAGCCTGTCCATCTGCAGTCATATTTCCCCTTGACATCCTCAGGAATTTTGACTGACTGAGGCTGTGCACTGCCTGACTTACTGAGGCAAACACTGTTTGCAGATATGAAATACAGACAAGCCCCGAAACTTCTGTTCTTCATCATTTTACATGGACTTGCTGTGGTCTGGGCTGTCTCCAGCATTTTTCCTCCCTGTACTCATTACTTCAGGCAATAATGAAACTGAGTAAGCCAAATGACCAACTTGGCCTTGACATGGCCATAATGTTGTTGAAAGTGGGGGAAAATACAAACATACTGCCTTGGCCATAGGAACCTTCCTGCTTCATTTACAGTAAAAAAGAATCTGAAATCCTTAATTCCCTCACTTTCAGACTTCTCTGATACACATGCATTCTAAGGCATTGCACAAAACATTAGGAGAAAGAAGTCAGAAGACCTTCATAGTTTGATCTTTCAAACTTGTCAATGAGAAATCCTTCAAAATTTAACTTCCCACTAAAGAAACACAGGTGAAGCTGTAGGGATGTTTTAATTATATTAAAAACAGTCGCCAAAGACGGTCACATCACTTGGAAGCAAATGTGACTTTTGAGTAATGATCTCTGACTGCAAAATGAACTGACAAAATAAGAGTGATAAATGGTCTTAGGCGGGATCGTTGGCATAGCTTTCATTGTGATTTTGAAGCAGCAAGGAAGGATTCAAATACCTATGCATTTACAACAGAACTGGAATGACTTATCTGCTCTGGTTTATGTCAGCACGTTTCTCTGCAAATAGCTGGAGTGAAGATTCCAGTTTTCCTGATAAATAGCAGAAAATCAACCCACTGCCACCGGCATGTGCAGCATAGTTCACATTGCTTTGCAGCAGCTGCAGGATGTGTTCCTTACACTTTGTGTAAACAAAGACATATGATGCCAGCATAGGGAAGGGCTCCTGACAGGCTGCTGGTGCAGGAGCTGCCCAACCGCCTGGCCAAGAGATATCAGGCGCTGGAGCCTTTGACTGCTGTTGGCCTGAGCTGTACTCTACCCAGCTTTCTTACAACTGGCTATTTTATTGTTTGGATATAAACTGGTTGCTGAATAGATGGAATTAGGTTTGTTTAATTAGGAAAAAAAAAAAAAAGCTAGGTAATTGAGTTAAAACTATGTGGTTTATGGCAGAAAATGCCACAGTAATTACAGTTACCATCTGTTTCATCAAAACTCTTATTTGCTTTGAATAAGTCTATTGTCAGGTCATGGCTGGTTTTAATGTCTGTCTCAAATTTATTCTAGTAGGGAGGTACTCTGAAATTAAATTACCTTATTCTCCATAACCTCAAGCAGACAACAGTGGTGGTGTCTGCAGTGACCTTATGGTGCTATTTCTTGAAAAGAAAATATTGCTGTGGCTTTAATCACTCCAAGCTTATCTCTGTGCACAGAGAGCTTGCATGTTTTTTTCCAGGGATTTATTCAGGGAGGCCTGTGTGGTTTTGTATACTGCAAACATGAAGGGCATTCTTTTCCCCAGTATCTCCTTTCCACTACCTGACCATAATTTAATTCCTGATACATCAATTCTCAAAAAAACCCTGAAGAATTCACCTCTCCCCATGTACTTATGCACAGATGCACAAGTACCTGCACACGCCTCGCTCCCAAGAGCTGTGTCATGATATATGAGTCAGCTCCCTTGAGAGTCTTGCAATACACTTGTCTGACGTGGTCTGGAGGAACTGAGTGACTGGACGTAGCACAAGCTTGTACTGCGTGAACTTGTTTGCAACATGGAGCCATTTATCCCAGGCTCTTACTGCGCTGCTGGGCTGCCTGCATTCCCTGGGGGATGCTAGCACAAACACCACTTCTTGCCTAGTTACCAGGAGGGCTGTGAGGTATTTGAAATCAATGTTATGTGTTGCTGTTGGTAAATAGAAGAGGGCAGGCTATTGCTTAGGTGAAAGAAGCAAGATGGATGTGAAAAATGGGAGACAAAAAAAATAACTTCTTTTAACAGCCCATCTGTCTTATTATATAAACATTCTCCAAAACATTTATTTCTGTGGCAAAAGTATCACTGATACTTTCATCATTTCCAAGGCTTGAAGGAATGTATGAATTCATGTGTACTGAATCCTATGAATTCAAGGAAAATTCAATGGATATTTAATCTGCTTCTGGAAGGAAAAATTCTTCCCTTTGCTTCCTTCAAAGAGAAACAAAAACATCCTTTATTATTCTTAGTAAGAGAACCGTGCTGCAATCACTCTACATAGTGAAATGACAACTTCTTGAAAATCTTGCTGCTCTTACATCTTGGATAAATGCTAACCTAAAAGTGATAGAGAATTAGGCAATAAGATTAGAAGGAGAGATTGTTCCTGAATCAGTCCATTAGGATTAACCAGGCTTTGTTCCATGGCAACTTAGCTAAGAATAATCATGACTGCAAATAGTGCAGTTCCAGTTTCTTGGGTGGAGCACAGAGTAAAACTGCTGGTCTCCAAGTGCAGTTGTTAATGTGTTTGGCGGTTCTTAAATGTCACTGTGGCCATACTTCAGCAATTCAGTTAGAATTGGTTTTGCCATCATATGTGATGCATAGGGAATTCAAAAGCCTGTGGGAGAGCTGAGTTCATAAGGTCCTTGTACATTCAGATTATTTCTGGTGGGGCATGATTTCTGGCATTAACAGTTGAGGCTGACAGCATTGACTTTGCCACCTCAGTCACCAGTGGTATACGAGGCATGAAAGGAGTATGTGAGAGAGGTGGGTTGGAGCAGTCAGGCTGGCACATTGGTGGGTCCTGATGATAAACCAGTTCTCAGGAATGTAGATCTCAGGTGGAGGAGAAATTCAAAACACCTTCTCTGTTTATTTGTGCTGCAGTGCCCCATTTTGGGCATGGCTGAGCTGGGCCCAAGGAAAGGCAGTATCACCAGTGAACAGTTTGATTACATTGATCATATCCAGGAAGAATCCTGAGAATCTTTTAAGAAATGTAAACTTGTTTTTACTATTCTACTCTATGCTCCCCCACCTCACATTGCAACATTTTTTTATATTAAATGCATTTACCTGTCTAATCTGTGCTTGGAAACCATAGTGCTTTCTTAATCAAATATATAAAACTATTCATGCTAGCTTAAATTGGTGAATTATGTTGTCACAGTCATTTAAACAAAGAATGCATTAGGCACAGGCACAGGTTACAATGAAGGGCCCATCCCATCTGAGACGTTTCATGGGCAGTGCGGTTAGCTGAAGGAGTAGTACGTGTGTGGTCACAATACTCAAGTTCCCATCTGCCATCCAGTTCTTTTGTCCTGGTAGAAACCCCGTTGTGTGCCATAGTTTTGTCATGAGGGGAAGTACACATTGCTTACCAGCTGTGTTTTGATTCCACTCACTGCCCCTCTGTGTCCTCTTGTATGTACACTGCTTAGGATGTCTGCCAAATCAGTCAGTTGGGGCTGAAATACTCTTCAAGATACTGGTTTAGGAAATATTTATGCAGGAACAACAAACGAGAAAATGCGGCTTCTTTGGTGTCCTTTGTGTTGTAGCTAAAATTAAGTTTGTCAGCAGGAGAGGAGCAGATGTTCTGCAGGCCAGAGATGGTGCACAGGCTCCAGGGCCGGCCGCAAGCCATGAGGGACAGGGCTGCTGCTCCCAACATACAGCCCTGGGCAGCTCACACTCACAGCACTGGGGTAAAGCTGCGGGCTGTGTGTGACAAAGCACCCTCTTCGTCACACACACCTTTGACGAAGACCTTCACTTGCCCTGAGCAGGAGGTAGGCCTGGCCTTGTGCCACTTACCAAGTGCGTTTTTTGTTCTTCAGATTCAATTATTTAAAAAAAGTTTAGACAAAGATAACACACACGACCCCTTCCCTAAATTACAAGAATTTATTCAATGCTTTGTGCTTTTTTGCCAAGTTCATAAAGAACACCTCCTTTCTAATGCTTTGCAAGAAAATGTTGATATGTTTTCCAGAACTGTATTTAAAATGTATATATTGAAGTTTGATATGCTGCAGATGTTTGGTGAAATTCTAATAAAACAGCCAGAGTAACCCACCATGCGAATTTTATCAAAATCCTCTTGAGGAAAATTAATCCCAAGGGATGTGTCATAGGTCAAACAAAAGCTGTCATACCTCCTCCTTGTTTTGAAAACACCCAAAACACCCTCTTTTATTTACAACCAATATATAAAAGCTTTTTGTCAGCAATTTGTCTTTTTATTTATGTGCTGGTATGCTAACTAATTATTACAAGTTCCACACAGTGCTAATCTTGCAATAATGGTATTTCTAGTATGACAACTTTCATCTGCTGACTAAACAAGCTGAGTCTTGCCTTTTCTCAGCATGGCCATGACTCAGAAACAAATCACTGGGAATTAAGGATCTTAGGGCTCGCCTGTATGTGGGTTTTGCATGAGTGCAATTAGACAAGTTTAAGCCAAAGCAGTGCAGCCCCCAAGCCTGGCTGAAACTGCATTCCTGCTAAAGTCAGCCCTGCTTATCTGACTAAATTCAGTGTTACATGCAGTCCGTGTTAGAATAGCTGCTCTGGAGTACATGGAGTGGCTGTTCTGCTCTGGCTGAGATAGTTCCATATTGTCCACCACTGTGCCATTGTTCCCAGGATGTTTTTTTCTGACAGTGTAAGAGTGAGATTTTAGAAAGAGCTCTTGGGAAAAGAAATTGGACATCATGCTGTTCACTAAAAACATGAGATTTTTTCCCTCTGCCTTCTTTCCGGTCCGGGAATTAGGGGCCTGGATTCTGAGCCTCCAGTTGCTTATAGGGAACAACACAACACCGGGAACATTCAGGTCACCTCACACCCAGTGACTCGGTGCAGGAAACACGCCCTTTCCCACCTACCCCAGTGCAGCAAATGTTCTTTGGACACAAAACCTCATGGAAGGGGCTCACCATGCAGAAACCTCACCACAGGACCAGACTGAGGGTAGTTGTCCTCTACCACGTGCTATACTGTGTATGACACATCTCCTATATCATGGGCATTTTGTTTGTTCTTTTTTTCTTTTTTTTTCTTTTTTTAAAGCCTGACTACGATGTGCTGATGGTGCAGGTACACAATGTGTTTGCTCTGGCAGTGAAAGCAGCTGAATAATTTCCCACTTCATCCCCCAGCCCAGCTGCTCACCCTGTTCCTCTTGGTTGTACTGAGGTAACTGTTTGAATATGGGTAGTATAAACCAGGACAGAGAAATAACAATGTTAAGAAGTGACTTTCAACAAAACAACAAAAAAACAATTACAAGGGGGACACTGACTTATTATTGAGACAGGAAACCACAGCAGAGGGCAAGCAATTTTTTGATATATCATTACAAAAGTAATTCATACAGGACTCTGGAAAAGAAGTAGGAATCATCTTGTGTTGGGGCAAGGATGTTAAAACCACAAAAAATGTGAAAAACAAGTGTTGAAATAAATAGCCCAAACAACTAAGATGACATTTGGAATTACACTAATGTGTTGTCATCTACTATGAGTATCAAGTGTACTTCTTCAATTTGTCTAATCTAATATAAACACTGAGCAGCAGGTATATCTAAAAAAAGCCTCTACCAAAACACTGCAGATACCCATCTTGCCCTGGGGAGATGAAGACAGCAAACCAGGTATGACAGCACCTAGAGGCGTAATTTAATGCATGGTTAGAAGGCATTCGCATTTACAGCCCTCTAAAGAGGGCTGTAAACACAGGAGAGGAGAGGGGAGGGGAGAGGAGGGGATGGGCAAGGTGAGAGGAGAGGAGATGTCAGATCTGAGTTAAAAAATTAAAGCACTTTAACACTGAATGTCACCTTCTCAGTATTTTCTCTCTTTTTTTTTTTTAATTCAAAATAGAGACCATGCAAGTTCAGCATAAAAAAAAAAAAAAAAAAAAGTAGCATTAAAGCTTAATTTTGGTTGCTAAATGTACTGGAACAAATGTGAATGTTTTTATTGCCGCTGACATATTCAAAAGCAAGTTTTTCTTCAACCTGTTTGGGTTTTTTTTGTCTTATAGCAAGCTGTTATGATTAAAAAATCCCACCTCTTTCCAAGCATATACAGCATTAAGCCAAAAGACTCCTAGCATGAGTTCTGGTTTGAGTGAGTAACTTTGACTCTAATTGAATCTCTTTTGAGACACGCCTAGAGTCTGTGTTTTGTAGAACTTTGGACTAACTGATTACAAATTTTTTTCCTTGACTGGTAGCTGATGAACCCACACGGGTTTACTCTTCTACCCTAAAGTTTTATTGGCAAGTAAAGTGAGGTGTCAAGATTTGGTGTGATTCACAGTGAGGATAGGAGTGAAGCTGCCATCTGATTTTAATGGTAACTCTCTTGGCCTTGTTTTGCCCACAGATGACCTTGCTCAAGAAGGAGGAGAGAGAATTTCAGGTTCTGCAGATAAGAAAGCTTCCTTCTGAGATTAGAAACAACACTGCCTGAGGTGTGACTCTTGAATGTCTTGTGATGTTAAATTAAGCTAGCATTATATATATATATTAAAGTTTCTGGCATATTTTAAGTGCTGTTTGGATGTAGACTATACAGTAACAGCTTCCAAAATGGCTTTGCTCTAAACAGGAGAGGATTTAACATGCATTTTTATCTCTTGCTAAGAAAAGTTTTCTGAGCAGGATTAGCCAAGGAAACAGTGTTTGCAGTTGGATTACTTTTCTGCCTTGAGTTTAAATCCTGCTGTAATAACACTGTCTTTCAAAAAACCCCTGTTTGGGTCGTTTTCCCTGTCAGTGCTGGAAATCCCATGAAATCACCAGTGATCGTATTTCATATTTGTGGGTGCAGTCTTGAAAGAGTTCCTGAGATACTTTGGCCATGCATAGCAAGAAATTGGAAGGCTGTCTATACTTTGGCTTTGATGCAGAATGATTCCTCCCTTAGTGGTACAGTCATTCATTCCTGTCCATGGTGATCTGGCATGAACACCTGCACTGAGCCCAGCTGTTTCCTTGCCCTCTGCTCTTCCCCTCACTGTTATGCTGCACAGAAGGCCTCTTCCACCTGCAGAGCTGGGCTTTCAGTACCCAGCATGCTGTTCTCTTAAAATGTTCTGTCTTCAATCTGTCTTGGCAAGTTTTGTCTGTGGCCTGCATGGAAATATTTTAAAACCCAACAAAGAACATATTTCAGCTGTTGACCTCAGCAGTTCTTAGCAGCTACATCATTTCCCTGTTACTTGCAGTCCAGTAACCAGAGAGGATGCAAGCTGGCTGGCTTTTGGCCAGGGAGCTGGTTCCTCTGCACATCTCTGCAATCAATCCAGTCCATTGCCACAAGTGCCAGAGGGAGTTTTAAAAGACACAGAGTCATGTTATAAATGCTTCAGTCATTGCAGCTGTGTATGAAAGAGAAACAGGCTGCCTGCCTGGTGCTTTGGGGAGTTAAGAAGTTGCAGTACTGGGATGTAAATGAGACCATTTTCATGTATTCATTTCTGTACAGGAACTGCTGACAACAGTGGTAAAATGGTGTTTGCCCTTGAAGTTCAGATCAAGCCCATATTCCTGAGAGGGCCCCGTTCTTCCCCAACCAAGCAGGTTGGTACTTACTTAGGTGAGCTGATGGTCACAGAGAATTTAGGTGGAATGAAATACTAGCTTACACAGGCAGGAGACATGTGGATTCTGTCCTCTTGTGTGTTTACTAACACAAAACAATGTATTTACTTGTATTTCAACCACATAGAAATTGACAACTTTCTTTGACAATGCATCTCCCTGGTAGATTTTAGATAGATCTTTACATTGAATTCCAGCTATCGCAGCACAATTAGTACTAAATAGCTGGTCTTGTTGCTTTGGTTTGGGTTTTGAACTGGGTGGGTTTTTTGTTTTGTTTTTTTTCTCTTTGGGACAAGCATTTTTATCTCTTCAATAACAAATTTAGGCTCCTTCCCCACTGCAATGGTAGGCACTCGAATCAGCAGAGATTTGCCACTGCTGTTAGATGGGGGAATGTCAGAGTATGAGTTTTAACTCTGCAAGGTGCCTGGTTCTCTTTTAACCATCGCTCCCGATGGTCACCACTGGGACAGTCATACCAGCTCCTGATGCAGAGAAGGCAGAAATAGGTAAGGGATCACACCCAAGCAGGGCTGTACATGAGGCTGACACTTCCTAAGGCCATAACTTAAAACTACCAAGGCCAATGATACTTAAGCAATTTGGAAATTTTATTTTATCATGACTTCCCAGTCCAGTATTTTGGATGTTGGGCCAAAATCCATCTGAGTTCCCTTGGATTTTTTTTCTTTTTCTTTCCGAGTGGCAGACATAACAGTCTAGCTGTAGCATGACAACATGCCAGGGATCAAACTTGTCTGACTCTGACCAGAATAGTTTGGTGGAGGAGGAAAATATAATGAGAGCAGGATGGCAAACATATTATCACAACTCTTTCTTCTGCAGTACACTCTTTCAGTGCAAGGGGATAGTAGACAGTCCCTGCATGGGTAACACCGACTGTCAGCTATGCAATAATGTAGTTTTTTACCTTGTAGTGTCTCAAGCCCTATTTGTTGAAGACTCCTCAAGTCTCGTTCAGAAAACATTATTTCCTCAGAAGACATTCTACATGGTTTATATCAACAAACATGTGGTGGCTTATGCAAGGTATGAGTGGCATCATCTCCACAGGAACTAAGACCTGTGTAAGAAATGTCCGTGTTGTGTGTGTTATTTATTTTGGATGTTCTACTTGAGGTGTTATGGACCCAGCATTTGGGACCATTTGGCATTGTTTGGCACTTTCTCGAATCAAAAACCAGTAACCCAAGGCAAGCCTGGTGGGAAGGGTTCATTCTCAAATTCTTTCTGGGACTGAAAACACAGAAAAAAAAGGGTTCCTAGTCTCAGTTCTCCTGCCTTCACCCAGGACAGTCAAGAGAGTAGAGGAACTGCATTTAAATAGAAGGGTTTAAACAGCTCTAAGCTGGACCACATTTTTAGAAAATTAAGGTAAAAGGTGTTAGCATATCTCTATTGAGCATATGCAACATATATTTTTTCAGATGTTTGTAACTTGAAAATAGGAAAAGGTACGTTGCATGCCAAACTGCAGTTCTTTCCTCATGATGTTGATGACATTGCAACCTTTACATAATTTTCAATGTGAAAAACTCTCTTTGTCCCATAGTGTTATTCTGCAGTGCCTGATCTCCCACAGCTGACATGAAGAGAAATACACTTCTCTCTACCCAAAGCCCCTGATTAAATCAAACTGAAGTTGGAGAATGAAAAATTTCAGACCATCTGTTCAAAGTTATAAACAATTGAAACCAAGGTATTTTTCTGGCCTGAGCAATCAAGCATATCTACAATAATTAGATTTAGTTATGTTTCTTTAAGCCATGTTCTTTTTTATTCCCATACAAATACATTTGTTATCTAGAGCTCCAAATACACTGGAAAAGGCAAAACAAACACAAAAATTCTCTTCCTGCAAAGATGAACAGGAAGAAAATACGCTTCCAGAGTCAGAAACAAGGGTACTGTTCACAGGGAGAAAAAGTACCATAGCTGCATCTGCTTACAAAAATTACACTCAGATGACAGTGGGGTTTGTTGCCACCCTTGGCAGCAAATTACTTTCATTCCCCATCCATAGCTCTTTGACATGATCAAAGGAGTTAACAGCACAGAGTATCCAAACCCTCCTAAGGGAAAAAAAAAAAAGGTTGTATTTTCAATCTTTTGTGGTTTTTACATTTTTGACATATTTGTGGATATTACTGCATAACAGGTGACCTGCAGAGGAGTTACGTTCATTTAAATGCTTCTACCAACTTAGCAGCTTCACCCTCGCAGTCAACAAACCTCAAACCCCATTTTCATTTGAGAAAACCTTCCAGAGTGAGGGTGATTCCCTAATTAGCCACATCCTCCATGTATCACCATTAGATAACACAAGGAAATGTGTTCACGGCTTGCTGCTTCATCGAGCTGCTGTAGTGATTCATTCCACATCAACTAGCACTGGGAGAGCAGAAACGCCCAGGCTGACAGCAGGGATGTGAAGAGAGCACCATTCTCATAAGATTTTTTCCCCACAGCGTCTCCCCCATTGTTTTTTCACAGATGAAGGTTTGCCCTGTACTGCCCCAAGGAGCTTGCCCTCCATTTATCTCCTAGAGTAGAAGATCTTTGTGGGTCAGTTGTCCAAAACGTGTCAAAATGTGTGTTTCTCGATCCTGCTCCCAGCTGCCACCTCATAGGGGGATCAACTGGATGCCAGTGTCTCTCTGGAGCAATAACATTCAGTTCCCATGAAGTCCTGCTCCTGGAGACTGGAGGACTCTTGATCAAATTCTTGCAGTCACAGGACTCTGCTTACAAGAAGAGACGCTGGGGCATGGTGCCCTGCTCTGAGCACCACACATGCCACGATGACTGATCATTCTTTGTGGGATCCTCCATTCAACTATGGCTGTCTGAACACTGGCTGCATCGTCCCAGCGCAGGGCCTGGATTTCTTCCCTGGCCAGGGAACAACAGCCACATGCATGCATCTCCAGAAGCCATTTTATCTGTCCTGTTTCAGACACAACTGCACAGGAAACGTAAGAAACCATTTTTTGATCAGATCAAGCTCTTAGAATGCTGTACTTGAGAAAAAACACCTACAGCCTTCTGTATTCAGAAATAAAACTTGTATTTCCCTGAAATGGTGAAAGAAGATTTATGTTTTGAGCATCTCTGCATTTTCACATGCTTCCACCTGTCCTTGTTACCCACATGTAACCTGCCTACACTTATGGAATTATGAGTGAATACTCTGTGTGTGTGTGTGTGTGTGGTCTCAGAGTCTGTCACTGGCCTGCTAAGAAATGTGATGGGTGCAGGAATTACTTACAGTGCAGCCTGGTGCACTGAGTTATTTCAGGGACTCAGCGTTATTTTGAAGGGTGCTCTGTATTTTAAATTACATGTCTGCAACATTGTTCCTTACAACTGCAATATGTCATTAGCTTTTCTTCCAAAGAATAGCCTCTTCTAGGTGGCTTCACTGGGCCTGTCTTCTCTGCGAGCACATTCCCTAAAGAGGTGATGCACCACTCAAATGTATCATGTACTTGATGACTACTCCTAAGGAGGCATGTCAGTCTTAAGGATTAGACTCAGTGTTGGAAAAGTGCTGGGAGTTTCCCTTAGGAACAAAACAGTCTGTTTTGTTCAGTGAGGGTTACCATACAACAAGAAATACTGCTTTATGCTTTAGCCCTAGTAGCAGCATGCTACTTAAATCCATATTAAAACATGGCTCAACTGTTCTTTGTCAGTAGTTTGGGGCCAGATGGCAAAGCCTTATGCTGACCTGCATCAGGGAAATGCTGTGCTTTGATTTTCAGTGCTGGCTAGCCCAGGCTGCTGCCAAGCTCCTCATGCCCTGGCCTCTTTACCTACTGCCAAGCAGAGTGATCAGCTGGGCATTTGAATTCTCAGTCCTGCTCTCTCTGTCCTCATTCACTTTGCTGAAAGGCTCCTTTTCCCTTCAAAGGGTGTCTTCTCTCATGCATTGGCATTGCAGCCCAATCTGCTCCAGAAATATGCCTGAAGATGACTAATACGTGTAATACACAAGTAAACAGAATGTTTAACATGTTATTCTAGGTCCTTTGATATTAACCATGTGTATAATGCAGAGGAGGTATTGTCCTGCCAAATTCTTGTGCCATCAAAAAAATCCTGTGTTGTATCAGTAATGACCTGCTACAGACCCTATTTTCCAGCAGCATTTATTGTATTTATTTAGACTGTGCTGAGGACACAGACGAGGATGAGAAATTAAGAGGTGCTGTGCTGACAAGAGACGTGGAAGAGAGACTTTAAGGCACAAAGCTGACCATACAGAGTGAGATGGGTAGACAAAATGAGCACTTGGCCTAGCAGCTAGTTGGGAGAATGGTGTTACACCAAACCAAACACTGCTATTTAAAAGCAATTAAAAGGTACAGATTAAAATACCTTTGATAATAGCATCATAGCTGTATGTGCCTGAAAGGAAGACATACCCTCAGGAAGACAACCATCAGCTGTGCTCTCCAGCAAGTGGGAAATGATCTATTACTTCTCATCAAAGGTCTTCACTTACACTGAAAGTGGTGGATTTTTGTCTTTGTCAGTGTTGGAATCTCTAAAAGGTATAAGCATCTTGAAGAGAGAGTAGTATTTTCTTGTTGTGTCTGGTTAGCAATATTCATACATGATTATTGTTGTTGCTTTGAAATGTGGGAATTCCTTACCTTACATCAGCTTTACAAGCAGGGCATTTGTTTAGTGCCAAAGTAGTCTGGCACACCAACGCAACATTCAAGAAGCAAATGTCATTAGTACTAGTTTTATCTCTCTTGGGATGTCCTTTTTTTCTTTACTTACGAATAAGATAAGTCTGTTAAATAACGTTAGTTTGTTATCAAACTTTCCGTCCTTAGGAAAGGAGGGGCCTTTTTCCTCTTTAAATGTGTTTGTTCTAGTTCTGAGGATTACTCATTTCCAGAACACTGGCAGGTAGCACAGAAAGCAGGGTTTAGCAACAAATTTTCCATACCTGAGTCACAGGATGTACTATGGAAAGAATACGATGTTATTTAGAAGGCATTAGTGTTTTCAGTATAGGCCATATGCAATGTAAAAACTAGCAAAATAAGAAGTGGTAATGCCTCACCATTTTCTTCACACAGAAAACGTGGCCAAAACCACATCAATCTTTTAAGAAAACATATGAAGCCTCTAACATGTTTCATTACATTTCTTGCAAAATAGTGACTCTTTCTGAAACAGTACCTTCTAACCTGTAACCTTAATCCTATTCTTTTTAATATGAAGCAGTAAATAACCTGAGATGCAGTTCCCTGCCACACAATTACAGGGAAAGAAATCTACCATGAACAGGGATCGGTTTGTACCATCACTGCAGAAATACCTTTCTGTGTGAAAAGCCTCTCTCTCCTGCAAAGATTCCTGTCTCAGCCTGTTGCTCTGCCACTTGCTTGTGGAGGTGTCACCATTGGCTGGAGTTTGATCAAGCAGATCTAGTCAGAACACATCTGCTGCTTGGCATCTTCCTGCCACATCTTCCTGCTCTTGGCCATCTCCTTGCTCTGTCTGTGTCAGCAATAGCCCAGGCTGGCTGGTGGCTGCTCAGGTTCATACCTGGGTAACATCTCAACAAGCATTTGAAGTACAGTTGATCACACTTCCAGGCACAAAGAAAGGTAAAATTGGTGTTCCCCAGTCTGTGGTCAGCTCCATGAAACATGAGAAGAAGATCCAGGAAAAGGCTGCAGAACAGTATTTCTAAAAAATTACTCATGCAATTACTCACCTATATGAGTGAACAATAATAAAAAGAAGTAGTGGTGATAGATAAACCTTCAGACTTTGGCCTTTTCGCATGGTTCCAAGTACAGATCTCTGTGGCACGGCTGTACAAGCAATTTGTGCTCCTTTGACCAAAATGTGGAGGACCACTAAACAAGCCCTACCTATTGTTTTTTCTATGCAAAGGGTAACTTAAACAGCATTTCACAAGGCAGGTGCGTCTTTTGTGCACTGCAAATATGACCCCCTGCAGCAGCAACAAAGGTGATGAACAAGCCAGGGTGGCTGGAGCCTCTGCCTGAGTAGCCCTGCTCATGAAGCACCTTGAAGAGGAGCCCTGAGAATTTTCCCTTTTCACTGAGACAGCCATTCCCCACAGGCATTATCCTCCTTACAACCCCTCCTTAAAATCCTTCTTTGACATTCCACTGAGCCTCCTCAAAGATACCCACCAGCAGGCAGAGTGGGCCAAGGACTCTGTTACAAATTGCACTGCCTTTGTCTCAGCACTTGATCACTATCTTGTCTTGTACTGTAAAGGTCTGGGGCAGTGACAATCTCCTCCTCTTCTCTGTATCACTTAGCTCAACGGGGTCAGCTCATAAGGATATCAAAGAACTAAATCAAAAGAAGTAAAAAAAACCTCAAAGAATTAAAATAATAAGCAGTTAAACAAAGGAAGTGATAAGTACCCATATTTAGCATATTATACATATTTTTAAACAGTAATAGAAAAGATCACCATAGGAATAATAAGTGTTACTATTTATGCCTTGTGTAGATCTTTTAATCTGTGACTTTCTGAGCACTCTAATTAAAGACTTTGCACATATCCAAGTGCAAATAATTCCCATCTGGAAGGGACAGAATGCCAAAAGTGAAGCAATTTAATGCCAACAATATCCTCATCTAGCATTATGACTGCAGATCTGGGGTTAAGCTTCCATTTTTAATTAGCTAGCAATCTTAGTATGACATAGATAGATAAGGGAGGTCCTCATCTGCTGTTTGATACATGGGTCAATAGTCACCATCAAATCATGAATGTTTGCAATGGGCATTTACCAGCAAATCTGTGACCTCTGAAGTGACTCAGTTATTGGCTGGAAACACTTGAGTGCTGGTCTGCAGCCATAAAACTGGGATTCAGCTTCAAAGCTGAAGGTGGTAACTTCCTTCTCCTTTTACCTCTCATTATGTGTGGTAAAATAATTCCTTCCTCCAATTTCTTACTTATCTTAATCTTACTGATGGCATTAAGATTTCAGCTTTTCCTGTGTGGGATGGCAACCACATCTTCTCTGCAGCAAACAGCAGAGGAATTGGTGTCAGCACCAACCACAGACCTTTTCCTTGGAGCCAGGCAGCCACAGCCCCAGAAGCTGGGCAGCCATAGCAGTCTTCTCAGTAGAAAGCAGCAAGCTTTCAAACTTCATCGTACATTGATTTACTAAAACTTCTGCAGATGATTAGATGACTTTTCACTTTGCTGTGTGCCCATGGGGAGGGATAAAGGCAATCACTTTCTCCTCCACCCGCCCTGTTTGACAGCGAGGTGAGTGGTTCCCACCTTTGTTTCAGAGGTCAGCTATCTATTTGCAAAACTTCCAGGGTCCAGTTGCTCTTCCCTTTTCACAGACTAACAAATTTCCAGTATTTCTTGGAGCAGCTCTGAGTCGGGTTTGGGTATGAGCCATGGGCCCGTCACAAGGAGCCAGGCAGCCAACTAGGCAAAAGGCACCCCAGTCACATTTAGCTGTATCTTTCAGTAGCTGTTTCAGTTGAAGTTCCCTGTTTGTTCAGCCTGGAGCAGATGGTGAATCAGAGCACCTTCGGGCAAGTGGAAAATCTTCCAGCAGCAACGTCTGGAGCACTGAACTGAGCTCCTCGCACGTCCTCCCCCCTGCCCAGCCGTGCTGGCCCAGGGTACTGGCTGTCTGCTCAGATGGCTCCAGACAGGGAAGAGCACTGAGCAGGAAAAGTGGCAGAAGGCAGCTGAAGCTGGATCAAAACAGGAGGCCTCACCTCTATGCAACAAGGAGTGATAGGAACTGGATTTTTTTCCAGCTGTGTTTTGGTTGGCTGTGTTTAAAAAGTGACCCTCTGCAGAGAACTTTGAGGTTTTTTTATTTAAAAAGTCCACAACTGCCTGCTGTTTTTCTCGTCTCACCCTGTGTATGGGTGTGAAGGGCCAGATCCAGACGTAAATTAAAGTATCTGTAAGTGGGAAGCTCAGGTGACAGGTCCCTGGATGTGGCTCTATCGACCAGATGTAATGCTTCGGCTGCGGGGAATTTTTTCAAGGGGTGATCCACCTTTATTGCCATGTTTGCTGTGTGAACGTGTCTGTGCAAGATGTGTAATAAAAGCAAGGCAGCTTTTTCTGTGGCCCTCCTGTGTTAACAGAAAGCTGGCAAAGCTTTCACAGCCCTTCCCAGGTGCCCCTCCTGTGACGATGCCAGCATATTTTGCAAACGCTGAATTGGCCAAGATAGCTGCTTTCATGTGTGCTAAAATTTACCCATAAAAAGTACTGGGAGGGGGTGACTAAGAGTGATGATCAGGCCTGTAGGAACTGGTATATGACCGTGCAGTGCTGTTCCCTATGCTCAGAATAGAATAATGGTCTTGTGCAAGTCTGGGGGTATTTAGCAGATGTGCTTGGTACCTGCTGCCAGCTATCCCTCTTTCTTTTGGTTTCTCCTGTTTTGACAAAGAAAAATATAGATTGTGCTAGCAGACTGATCTCAAGTCCTTGAATAGAGCAAGTATCAGACATTTGTAATTTAATTTTGCAATTTCACAGTGTGGAAAAGCTAAAGATGAGACCAGTAAATAACAATAAATCTTGCTAGCTGGAAAAGAAAATATGGCAGAGGTATCAAGTCTATCTCTAAGACCTAAGCCTTCACTACTGAAACTGATTAGGCAGCACCGTTAAGATCCGTAAGCCTGTGTTTGCTGCTCTACCAGAAGAGTCCCAGCCACTCTGCAATGAGATCTCTGAAGTAAAGGAGATCTAGCTGTGAAGTTTGCCAGGTGGGAGAAACTGAAACCAAAGATAATTTGAGTCATAGAATTACAGAATCATTTATGTTGATCCTAAGATCATCAATTCCAACTGCCAAGTCCATCACTAAACCATGTCCCTAAATGCCACATCTGTGTCTTTTAAATATTTCTAGGGATGTAACTCACCACTTCCCTGGGCAGCATGTTCCAGTGCTTGACAAACCCTCTGTGAAGAAATGTTTCCTAATATCCAATATAAGCCTCTGCTGGCATAACTTGAGGCCATTTCCTAACTTCTCCTTAATTATGTTAATAGTAGACAGGGGACAATCTCTTTCTTCTGGCTTTCTGATGATTAGGACTGCTCCAAGCATTTCTTATCTTTCCAATCTCCTTTGATTAAGGAGGAGGTTTCACAGAACATGCAGTATCTCAAGTAGAGCAATACTCAAGCAAATTGAACTGTGTGACTTATTCTAAGCAGGAAGTGGCCTTGATAAGCTTTTCTAGTTGTCTTTTGACAGCTTCAAAAGCAATTTGCCAAGCCAGGAGCCACCTTGTTATGTGACTTAGGAGAAGATGTGCCAGCAAAGATCTCTGGCCCATTGGCAGGAGGCTGGGCTGGAGCAAGTAGACTCTACTGGAAAACTGTGTCTCTCAGCACTACATAATTGGTGAATGGTTATCTTCTGAGACTTACACCACAGTAAAAATTAAAAACTGAATGTAACGTTGGGGTCTCAAAGTATTATTGTAATTTTCTGCAGTTGTCTAGAATAATATATAGCTGATATGGGGAACAGTGGGGTGTCTTTCCTTTGGGCTGGGATTCCATCCCATCATCACCTGTAGATGGAAGGAGCTACAGGGAACCCTAAGGTCTGTCTGATTGCGTGGGGTATGATCTGCTTTTGTGGAGGTAACTGCACTGCCTCAGGTACCCTCTGAAAAAGTTCAAGAAGAAGTGCTTTGGTCTATTTTAATGTCTGCACTAATTGGTTTTGTCATTTCACGGCCATGACTTGTATGTTCACCTGGAAACAGAAATTGCAGGGCATTGACATGACTGTAACTGAAAAGGAAAACACCTGGGTCTCTCAAGGCAGTTTTTCAGGAAAGAAGCCAGGCATCTACCAAAAGTTTGCTAAAATGGAAGCAGAATATGAACTAAGCCTTGAAGGAAAGTTTGAGGAGATACATCCCCAACCGTAGTTTTGCCCGAAGACCAGGGAGGAGGGCAAATCCGTCTCAAGACAGCTTCCTTGCAGAGGGGAAGGGGGAAGGAGAAAGGAGACTCACTTTCATTCAAAGCAAGCCCCACAGATTCTCAACATCCAGCAGCACCCAGTCCTCGTTTTGTTGGTGAACAAACCCATGGCTGAGGGGGAACTAGAAAGTAGTACAAACTGATTTGCTCCACTCTGTCAAAGTATCTCTGGAAAACTTGGCAGTGCCCTGAGGATTTACTGTAATTCTGAAGGGCAGCTGTGTTATTTTCCATTCTGCGAGGGTATCGAAGAGGCTGCCAGATTCTCCAGATCATTTGCAGAAATGGAAGAGCCAGAAATAACCTGAAAAAAAGCTGTCTCCCAGCATGTGGCTGTAGATCTACAGTATGGGCTCTTGCATCACCATGGAAATTAAGAAATCTCTGACAGCTTAAATCTCACTGAAGAGGAAATAAAGTAGTGAAATGTCACAATATGGGAGGACAAAATCTGTCCTCCCTGGATTCCCATTGAGATAAACTGTTCTGGACCAGGGTCAGATAGGGCAATAGGAACTGTAATGGGCTCCTGTTGGAGGGCCCCACTGGTGGAGAGCAATAATGTTTAGAGTAATTACAGTGCATTGAAAATGTCTATCCTGCCTCTTGGGAAAACATGGTAGTTAAACATTAATGTGCTTCCTTTGCCAGTGGCACAGGTTCCAGGACGGGGACAAACAGACAAATGACCACAAACAAACTTGTGTTTCTCTGACCTTTTACAGATCCAGTGTTACATCCCAGTTTAGAGCTTTGCAGCTCATATTTACCTTACAGTGTTTCTGACTTAGTGATTTTAGGAAATAGTGTTGCTGGTGGGCGAAAGCCCTGTTAGCCAGCACAGACTAAAGTCTGCTGAGGGAAGGTGCTGCTGTGGCAGTGCCATCACTACCTTCTTTCTCAGTCTTTCAGGTATTTGCTACTGCCATGTTATTTGACTGGACACTGGTGCTTCTCTGACCCTTCTCTGAGCTGAGTTACTTCACTAAGATGGCAGAAAACTAACTCCACAAAATAAAACTGAATCCCTGATGGGTCTGTAGCAGGGAACTGAATCCATTCACTAAAGGTTCAGATGGCCAGCAAGGAAGGAATTATATGTTGGGAAAGAGCAGTGCTTGAGAAAACAGGGGGCAGGTCTCCTTCCTTTGGAAACAAAGAGCTGTTGGAGCAGGTAGGCTTCTTGTCTAACTGCACCCATACTGGTCATGGCTTGCTCCATCCTCCACTGACACTGGGCAGTTGAGTCAGGACAAGCTGTAGGAACTGCTGCAAGATTGGTCTCAGTGTGCCTCTGACTTGGGTCAAGTTATGTGGTAATCTAGGACAGCAGAGGTATGAAAATATGGCCAAGGGAAACAGAGAGGGAGGCTTTCCCAGGCTCCAGTTACAGTAGTCCCACATCCTGCTTTGGTTACTGCATTCCCTCCCCTGTGCTGTTGGGATGAACTGATTTGCTCCAAAACCTTCCTGGGAAGTGAAATGAACAACCAAAATGGCACATTTGTTACTGAAGGACTTTCAGCCTTGAGCTATCCACGTGCAGCAGAAAACAGGGTGTCATAATCTGGCGTTGAACATGCCAGGCCAAACATAATGTGGATCAGTCAAGGACACGAGGTCCCAGCCCCACGTGGTCAGGAAGAACGTGACACAGGATTTGTGCTGCCCCTAGGCTGGCTGTAGGAGATGAAGTGTGATCCAGCATAAAGCTCAAGTGGCACAAACAGATCATGTTAAATCTCCTATAAAAAACCCCCAACCCTGCCAGTACGACAGATTAGCTGTGAAAACTTGACTCAGCAACAAGAGTTCGGTGTAAGTCAGCACTTTACATTGTGTAGCTGCAGTGATTTTGACCTAGGAGCCCTAATGCTGGATTTACTGCACAGTGAAATCACGGGCACGGGAAGAGCAAATGACCAAGTGAAGCCAAAGCACTCAGTACCTCAGGAACAGCGGCCAGTATGACTAAGTCTCCAGAAAACGAGAATATCTGCTGGGCCTGGCAGTGTTCTGAGCTCCTAACTCCATTGTAAGGACCTGTCAGACCAGATTAACAGCTTGCCAAGTGCAGTATGTACATGAAAAGCTTGGAAGAGGGAATAAAGATAAAGTATCTTTCCACATTCTGATTGCATCTAATTTGGTGACTGACCATCTGTCTACTTTTTTTAGCCTCTTTTTAAGTCTGTGACATGTGTGCTGGTTTTCAAAATCACTTCCAGATACAAAATTCTTTCAGATAACAATCTCTTTTTACTTCTTTCACGTTAAATATTTGAGTATAATGGGTATTGGTGAAATGATTCTTTTTACCATTCATAGCTTATAAACATTTTTTTTTAAAGTGTGCTGTATTCCAGAATAAGAATGCTGTGCCAATCTTCTCACATAAGGAGCTCCAGTGCCTACAGTATACACACTGACATCCCAAGTTGCTGTTCCACATACTTCTCTGCACAAAAGGTCCCTTAAAGTAGCAGAGAACAGATCCAGCTCCTGGGATAGTCTGCTTGAGGCACATTCTATTGGAAGGAACTTATGAAAAAAGGAAACTGTGTGAGGAAGATATCAGTGTTGTCCTTGAATAACAGATTTTTTTAAAATAACTGCAAGGGTTTACCATGGAGTGTCAGACTTGCACAGTGACAATTGAGTTAATGGAAAAATTTAAATAAGCTAAAAACTAAATCACATGGAATGCCATGAGTTTAAATGTCTAAAATTCGTCTCCTGGGGATTTCTGGACAACAAATTCCAGTACTCTTTAACAGACAGTGAGAATGCTTTGAAAACAGATTTGAAATGAATACTTTTCTAAAAATTCCTCATCTCCTTTCACATCCTTTTACTTTCTAGCTCAGCTTTAGATAACATACTGGAACTATAATTTCTATAGAACTTGTCACAGGCAGTATATTCTGCCTACTGGCATTCACTCATTATTGAGATGAAGAATCTCAAATATTTCAATTTCTTTTATCAGAAAGTTAAGAATCTCTAATAAAATTACCAGCAATGAAAATATCTTCTATGAAAGTAAGTCCTGATTATCCAAGTTACCTGGAAGGAGGATAATGAAGATAATGGATATTTTGAATTACAAGTAGTTCAGAAAAAAATAAAAGGAAAAATTTATTTTGAGTTCCATCAAACCAGAAACCTTTCAGAAATGGCTGGTGAAATCAAAAGAAAAAATTTTTTGGAAAAAAATAATTTCAGGATAAATGAAATTTGTGATTTGGCCTAAAATGCATCACTGTTTCTGCTCTGAGCATTTTCATTCATATTTAACTTAGTAGAAACTAAATGTCAAGGAAATACCAAATCAGAAAGCTGAGCAGAAATGCATTTCATTTTGGAAAAGAGCAGACATGAAACAATTAAAAAAAAAAGAATTTTATTTTTCTTCTGAACAGACAGTAGCCCAGCATCAATTCGTGCATGTAAGTTGATTTCCAAGTGAGAAGAATTGAGAGCAGGAAGGGATGCAAACAGTCATAAGGAAACAGGAGTTGCAGGCCCTGCTGCCCATCTCTGGTGAGCATCCTGAGGGGCCCCAGTCCTGGCTGCTGGCAGGACTCAGAGAAAGTGAATCTGCCTGGGGCTCCCAGGCTGCACTGCACACAGAAGGAAACTTCTTGAGCCAACAGAAGAAAACCAAACCCTCTTGTTATGAAACAATTTTAATCTGATGAGGGAGAGACCTCCATGTGTACGTTAAAATAAACAGAAATTCTTACTGACAGCACAACCATTTAGATTTCCTGTATATATAGATTTAAGGAATAGCCACTAGAACACTGATTTTTTGTGACCCTTGCCCTTCCTGTTTGTGAGTGGCAGCTGAGATGCAGCCCTGATTCAGGGCAAATTCCAGAGCAACAGAGCCCCTCTCCCTCTCTCCCTCTGGGTCAGCTCTGGATGCACCAGCCTCTTGCCACTAAGAGCAGAAGGACCGAGGGTCTCAAGTCCATGTTCTGAGTGATTCTGCTGGGAAAATGTGAGTATTGCCTTGGTACTGACAGTCCAGGTGCAGCTCTGTTGCTCACCCTTCAATTTCACCCCAAATTTTCAAATCACTTTCTGTTTGATTTTCAATCCATGCTTCAGCCTGCTTCTCCTTTTTGATCTTCCTTAAAGTCCTATTTTCTGTGTTTGCAAAACCATTATCAAACAGCCATTTGCTGCTGCTAATATAAAGAAGGGAAAAACCATTTCTGCCAAAAACATATGAGAGATTCTTACTCTTAAGGGCAGGATGTCTCAGCCCTAAAACCTTATCTGCAAATGAACTGTACTGCCTTATAATAATTGTACCATCTTGATGTAGAAGTGTAGATGTAAAGAACCATCTGCAGGGGCATCTAATCTGATGGAAGGTGTGACCATAAGGTTTGTGAACGAACCTGTAAGGATAAAGCCTCACCTTCAAGTTTCAGAGGAAACTTTCCAATTGGAGTATTTTGGCATTATGTCATGATTTCAAAGGGCACATTATTGCAATTTAGTGTTTGTTTGTTTTCTGCATATACTATGTACTCTGTGGATTAAAAAAAAAAACAAGTATTGTGGCACAGGACAAAGCAAAGACACAATAAATATAAAATACAGCACAGAAATCCGATGGCAATCCCTCCACACAGTAGGAGACTAGCATTCAGCTAAACTAGTCTTCTGGTACAGCTGGTTCTGGCTAGTGAGACTCCATTGTTATTTACAAGCAAGCATATTTAAGTGATTAGGATATCTTCGTTCCATTTTGTTCTGATTTGGCTGGTCTCCCTGTACTTAGTGCTCTCTGAGCACACTTAAGGGACCAACCCTTTCATTTACATTTTCAGTTACACAAGAATTTTTTCATCAGGTCACTCTTCCGTGCATTGCCATGTGCCGAGTACTGCATTTGGAAGCATTTGATGGTCTCGAGAGAGGCGATGCTTCACTTGTCTTGGGAAGCAGAAGACAGAAGTCCTCACAGGCAGGAAGAACTGGGCTAGATGGAAAATGTATTAGCATAAATAAGATAAAAATTTAAGGCACAGAAATTGTAATTGCAAAATACATCTGTGTGAATTCTGGCATTAAGGGAATTCTGGAAACCACAAAGAAAATAACTGCCATTAGGCTGGGAATGACAGTAGAACAGGTTTAAACTAAACTACATTATGTGGTTTTTAGGATGCACCAAGAGCATGTGTAAACATTGAGGTATAGCTGTACAGTACATCTGAGGATTGCTAGCCATTTGCCACTGCCAGAAGGAGCAGCCCAGCCATTTTCTATTGGTCCTAGCTTTGTCCCTTCTCTCAAACCATCTCTGTGCCTCATATGAGAACTGGTGAGCCAATTCTCACCTGGCAGAAACTGCTCACCTTTTATTTTTGGCAGGGCTCTTTTTGGTCAGCACAGCAATTTCAATTGGTGCTTCATTCCATCAGATGAACACCAGAGCCAGTGCTTGGAACAGGTTGAGGGCTTTCACCCAGTGTGAGCAGTGCTGGCAGAGGGCTGGTACCTCATGTTCAGTGGCAAGGAGCACGTAGGTTGGCAGAGCTCTGTCATTCATATTGCAGCAGCTGGGAGCTAAGGTACATTAACTGTGCTCTGTGGCTGTGTAACTGGAGAGCCTCAAATGAGCCAGTCTGAGAGGTATAAAACTCCACAATTTTTCGGAAGGATTCATAATGTTGCATTGTCTGTTTGTCTGTGTAGAGCTTCTGAGGTTAGAGGAAAAAACAGTTTGTTTGGGGACATAGAGTAGTAGTTGGTAGGCATAATCTAAACAGTGTTAGAGTGCCTTTGGACTGAGGATTGCTCAAAGTTTGTCTTTTTTCTCCCCTCCCAGTTCCTGTGACTTTACAGCATAAACGTTTTTCATCATGTCAACAAACCAGCCTCAAATCCCAGGGTTTATCTCTTCCAAGAAAGCTCAAGGAGATAAATAATGCGAAGACAGCTGAAAGTGTCATTCAGATGCAACCACATCAGTATGGGTTACTGTTGGCATAGTGCATTTTTTCTTTGTAAGTGTTGCTGGTTTTGAGTTGGTATCAATACACAGCCTGTTCCCAAAAACACTGCAATGCCAGTTGCAGTTCCTGCCTCTTGTGCTGCTGTCCCAACTTGACACTCACTGCTGCTAAACTGCAGCAGAACTGAAATGCTGAGGAGTGTGCATAGGAAGGGACTTTCTGGAGTCTAAGCAAAGTTTTTAAAGAGAACAGCTTAAAACTGCAAATGTTTATGGGAGGTCAAGATTCTGTAGAAAAGACTGAGACTTTTAAAACAGCAAAGGAGATTTAGCCACATGTCTTTCATTCAATAGTACCAGGAAATCCCCACATCCAGCTTGGAAATTTTTGATATGAATTATTTAATTGCAGATGACAGTCTTCTTGAGCAATACTAGCTCCAGCTCTGATTCTTTTAAATACCAAATTCATAGACAATAATGATAGAAAACTAATACAGAAAAACTGTTACACACACAAATATGCTGAAGAATGACATTCTTTCCATAGTGATATAAAAAAAAAAGTTCTTGAACTCAAGCCAGGATTTAGGGGCTACAGCAGTGTAGAAACCTTGGCAGGATAAGGAGCACTGAGAAGGTTATTGTTGTTACTCTTTTTCTGGTAAAGCAGGAGCCAGTTCTGCTAGAGTTTACCTCAGTAATTTAAAAGGGAGCTTTTTGAATACTTCTACTTAGTTCTCTTATTGTTCTCTTAAACTTTTGACTACTTCTGGTTTCATATTTTTTTTGGTCAAAACCACAAAAATTTGTTAAGGAGGACTTGGTTAGTTCAATGTAAATTTTCTCTGCTTGCTTTCTCATCATTGTTTCTTTTAAATCTTATATGAGCAGAGGTTAGCTCGATGGGTTTAGAGCTTCAGTTCCCATTCCTTGACAATCCAAGCATGGGAGAACTGGAGTTCAATATAAAACTTAGAGTAAAAACTAGGGAGGTGTGTCTTCTTAAGTCATCTGTTGTGTTTTTCAATCAATATTCCTTTTTCTTTTGTCTTTCCCATTAATGACTGACAAATAGTTTGCAAAGAATGCTGCAGATGACCAGTGTTGTGTGCTGCAAAGTGTAATATTCCTCTGCCCTGGAAGCTCCCCAGTGTGAACAGCATTACCTATTTGTATAGAGTGCCTAAAAGGTTACCCTGTAACATGAGGTGAGGAAAAAATCTGTAGAATTCTTAGAATAGGAAAAAGGAACAGATTTGAGAAGAGATCCAATGAGAATTATTTCAGAATTATATAGAAAATTACTTTAGTTTTAGCTAGTCATACAAGATCCATCACCTCCCTCAAAGAACAGACCTGTGCTCTTCCCAATAACTTCAGAGAAAATGAGTAAGAACCTTTTGAGAGAGCTAGTAAGAAGGAAGTCCCTTTGTGGCTCTTGATTTCTAAATATTTCTCACTGTCTAAGTCAAAAGGTTCTTTCATAAAATCCTTGCTCGTCTTGTCTTGATCCCAAGGTGGAACTAAACTCCCCAAGCACCAAAGGCCTCAGATAGACCAGAATTCATTCCAAAGGCATCGACAGCTTAGCTTGCAGTTCTGTTATCAGGCTAAAGAGCCTCACCCTGCACCCAATTGGTTGGTTCCGCATACAAGGCTGGCAGTAGGATGGGGATGTAACAGAGGGAAACAATGTCTTTCCTGTGGAAGCCCAAATGGGCCTGCATAAGTATAACATCAAACCACAGTACAGAGTCAAGAACTGTGTTTCCAGATGCTTATTTGCTACTTCAGAGCTTTGCAGATGGGGAGGGTTCTAAAACATCAAACTCTTCTACTTTTTACCGTGGAGTAGCAGTTCTTAAGCTTTGAGACATGGAGTATTCTGTGGCAGAGCATAGAGGAGCACCTCGTTATTCACACACAGGTACAGGGCTTGTACATTAATATGGCTCTTTTGAAGTTAATTATCAGAATGTAACAAAAGAGATAAAAGTTGTGTGGAGTAATTTCTTGAAGTTATTCCATAATCTGTGGACAAACAACTGGCCTGCAATGCCATAATTTGGTGTGACGTGGCTTGTGGTGTGCAAGTCATGGAGAACTCTGACTCTCTATTGACTCATTACCATAACAATTTATGTTGGCTTACAAGTACTTACCCTCAGAAAGTCCTTATTCCCTCCTTTGACTTTCGAAAGATTAAAAAGAGTAACTGGTAATTTAATTTCTTTATGACCATATTAATCCTGTAGATCCTGCTCAATCAAGATGCTGATATTGCTGCTGATTAAATACAAGTTGACAGACACACGCCTACACCAAATTTATTCCTGCACTTGACATGAACAAAGTGTAGCTAAGCTTAAACATAAGGAAGTTCTAGTTAATCACAGCTCTGGAATTAAATAGCAGCTACGTACATAAATTAGTGTAATACAGAGCAATTCTCAGAAAAAATACCCTAAGATTTTATTATTATCACCCTGTGAGACTGAAATTTGTAATTTGCACTATAATTCCATCAGCTGTCTTTTCTTCTTCTGTGCACAATCAGATATAACATCACTATGTCATTAAAGAAACAATTATTCTAACAACATACTAATAAATGCCTTCTGTTAGATGCAGGATTTAGCCAGCAAACATAAATAGGCCCTTTACATCAATACCAGAGAAGATTAACAGTGACATTTTCATGTCACCCACTCATTCATGAATTGCCACATTGTCACTGCAAGCCACAGGGTGGAGGAAAAAAAAGGGAGACAACCAGCAAATGCAAAGTTATCATTCGTGGGAGTGAAGAAACTGTGACTATTTAAAGATGTTAGTGAAAAACTCTAAAATCAGCAAATGTTTGAATACCGCATAAATTCCATATTTATACTGTACGGTGAATATTTAATGAGAATTTGGTTGATCAGATTTTCTTTTTGGGGAGGATACAGTACTTCCTACATATACACGGCCTTCCTGTGTAGACTTGGACAACTCATACAGCATTTGTGTGCCTCTTATTTTCTCAGGCTTATAATTTTTGGGATATATTTCACAGCAGTATTTCCCATTCCCATATGTGGATTGTAAGCAACTTAGTAGTGTCTGTAGAGAATCTACAGATGCTCTGTATAGATGGGGTAATACTGCTGTTATGATGAAACCTGGGAACCTGAGGATCCTGTAATAACAATTGTCTTCTCACACTCCCCAAATCAAAAAACAGATTATAGCAAGCAGCAGGGTTAATCTGATTCATAACTGGTGTATAGTTAAAATTACCCTGCAAAATTAAACAAAAATTCAAATGCTGATTTTTTTAACAGAGGTTTTTTCCCTGCCATTTTTTCATAGATATCGGTGCAGGAACTCACATAGTAGGTTTTCTGTAGCACTCATCATTATGGTAGTTACCTATCAAGCCCAGGATATAAATGCAAGTTGTCAGCTAAAGCCTTGAAGCCAGTCTTGCAGTCACACACTGATTTTCACATATATTCATCGACTAGGTTGGGCTTAAGTTCTTCCTAGGAATATTTTATCAGTTAAGCCTGAATCCAATTGTGTTGTTTAAACAAAGTTTTAAGGATATATGTTTGCAAATTTAGGCTAAAAATATCCCTTGAGTCAATCAAATGAGTTGACTGGCTCCCAGGAAAGTCATAGTGAGATATGAGGGAAAAGTAGGAAAACAGCCAAATTACAGCCAAAAGCTGTAATTCCTTTTCTTTTTTTCATGTGTGCACATACATACATACATACATACATACATACATGAATGATTCCTGCGTGGCTGCCACCATTTGAGTAGGTTGCAAAGATTCAGTGGGTGAGGAGCTACAGCCTTTCTTGTATTTAGACAATATTATGGGATACTGACTGTGCAATGTCATCAGCACAAGTTTTGACCAGGCACCAGGAAAAGGACCCCTGAAGAGCACCTTTGTGGAATGTGGAACAATAAAATCATTCTGTGATTACAAAGAAAGGAGTTGTTGCCCTGTACTGATTAGTCACCATGTGTGCTGGCATGTTTGAGATGGTTTACGGTTTTTTCCCCCTTCTTCTTACGTCAGGCATTCAGTTTGAAGGGTGTGTAGGGAAGTTAACTTTGATTAGTCATCTGTAAAGTTACAATATTCTACTTTTAATACGATGTGAGGCACAGTTTTCCAGAATTTGGATTCATCTACATAGGGATCACAGGGCACTCACCAGCAAAAGAGGATGAAGTGGGCATTCAGGTTAGTCAGAACTCCCATTTAGGACCCATTATAAAAGATAATAGTCTTGACATGGCTAGTGGAATAATCATTGGAAATCCTATGAACTATGTTAAGTGTTTCTTATACACCAGTGTTGCCTTTAAGGTACACAACACTAAAATCATGGAAGAGAAACTGTGGTAACTGCGGTCCTTTCCCACATTTCCCCACTAACTTCTTCTTGTCTCTGTTATAATTAAAATGCTACATGTGGAGACCTCTGTTATCAACACAATTTTTTTTGTTCTCATTCCTGAAATTTAAAGTAGAAAAGGAAAGCTTATGTTTAGTTTTTCCATGTAATTCTTAATCAAGAGATTTCTTTATCTGAAGCATCCCTATTTTCTGAGCTGCATTCCTTTAATTATAGTCTCCCAAACTGTCACAGTGATTTCTGTAAGACAGTATGCCATGGGTAACAAGGAAGAGAAATAGCAAATATAGATGTCCTTATACGTTCAAGTGTTACAAACATGTTTTCTGGTACTTTGATGCTTTATGTCATGCAGGTTTTGTGTCCAGTGAACAGAGATAACTTTATAGCCTGCACAGTCCATTTTGTCTTTCTGTATTTAAAGTAGTATAAGGGACAGTACCTCTTTAGTACGAAATGACTCAAGGGACTTCTGTGCCCCAAAATGTATTGAAGACATCCTTTACCTCTTTTTGAAAAGAAAAAAACCCTGCTAACTCCTTCTCATGCTCCCCAGTAACCTAGGAGAGCAGACAGTTTACCACTGTCTACGTAGAAGGGTGGGTGCACCTAAACGCACGAGAATGGTTCATTTGGCATGACTGATCTAGCTGAAAGAACGCAGAATGCTTTTGCACCTTGACCCGAGTATTACCTGCTCTAAGGGCAACTCTTTCACATGCCAGCAGCAGCTTTACTCCTGGCAAAAGTCTCAGAACACAGTTTCTTCAGGTTTTACAACATAAGATGAAATATCTCTAACACAGTTTTATTAAAACCAAACACAAACCTGATAGGTTGCCTCAGTTTTCCCAATAATGTGTATTAGGACACACCAGTATTAGATTTGGCTAAACTGAAAAATCACAGAAGATAAATTCTGGAACAGCTGCAAAATAATGTGTCATTATAACAAAACTGGAAATTCAAAATTGTATGTTCCATCTTTTTCTGTCAAACTGTACAGTTTTAACACAAACTGAAAAGCTAGTTCCTCTCTCAAATCCTAATTTTAATCTCAGACTTCTTCCTTCTCCCCACCCTCAGTAGAGGACATGAAAAAAATGACAGTATGCACCTTCTTTTTAATTCTTCAGTGTCAACAGGGAAACAAAATGCATGACTAAGATACCCTTTTCTGGATAAAGTCTCTGAAGTTTAATCTATTGCCTTCAGGTTCATATGCATTCCTATAAGTCAAGGCATATTAAGTCAGGACTGTAATCCCGTTAGTCCTCCTTTCTAGCTAATGGAAAAAAAAGTCAGCAATGCAATGCTGAAGGGTTTCTCTTCCAGTGAAAAGCCTAAAGTGAAGTGTGTTCATTCTGATGTTTCAGGACTCTCCTGCAACAGCTGTAGCTACACTCAACACAAGAGTTGTTTGCGCTTTTGCAAACAGTACTAGTCACACTAAGAAATGTTGGTAAGAGGGCCAACTACAATACTTAGCATCAGACATTAATTTACATTAGAGCTCTCAGCACGTCAGCTTTCTCAACTATTACTCTGCAGGAGAAGGGAAATACGTTTGGATACAATTTTCTAAATTAGCAAGCCATTGCATGATCAGCAAGGTTCACATAGATTGCTCTCCTACCAAGTCCTCCACCTCTCCCATAACCGCAAGCTGCTTCCTGCATGCCTCTACCCTCTCCTAAGTTTCCAAGAACACTTTCCCCGTCCCTTCTACTCTCACTTGTGTCACCGTACTACTGATTTGGGGTTGCTTGGTGCATGCATCCTGATCCACCAGCATGGTAACAGCTGAGACTTCTTCAGTCTAAGCACAAATCTGTATGTCTGTCGGAGGAGTTACCAGCCGCACAAGGTTTACTAGTTTTAAAATATCTTTTGGTAAGGCGGCAGCTTCTAAGAATTTTTAAATATACCAAGATCCCACCAGTCTAGCTTGGTAATGAAATGAAACTTCCTTTTAGAGAAACCACCAGCTGTACTTAAGACATGTTCCAAAATACCTTAATCCTAAACCTTTTTTAATTAGGTATTGACCTGTACACAGTGACCAAAACTAGTATTAGTCTTTCCAGGGTCAGAGATATTAAGCTGCACAGAAGTAAGGTCAGGATACTATTTTCAGTTAAGCAATGCCACTCTTCCAGGCCCTTATTTAGACATACTTGTCTACAACAAAAATTGTTGTGTCTTCATTTGCTTTGACATGAGTTATTAGAGAGTAACTGCCAAAGAAAAATGTTACTTCTTGCAAACAACTCAACTGTATTTTTTCTATGTCTTACTCTTTGAGTGCTAGATGGCATCAGACATCTCGATGATAAAAAAAACAACACAAAACAGGACAGAGTTTTAACACCCAATATGCACATAGCACCTAAATATGTAGCATAGAGGAGCTGACTCAAGCATAAACAATTCATGGGCTCTTTTATTTTGTAAGACCAAAGCTTACAGATTCTTAACTCAAAATCATTCAGAGAGACACCCATAAAAAGTGTATTAATAAAAACTGACTCTTATTTTTTTTTCAAACTTAAGGTAAAACAAATGATACCAAATGTTTACATTACAGTCTTGCCACCTTACACACGTCATAAAAATTGAACACATCCAGTAACTTCAGACGTACCATTTAAAACATACCAGTAAGTGCTCCAGTTTTCTGTACCATACAACTTTATTTCAAATTCACATCTTTCTAGGCAACGTATCCAAAATATTTGACTCAAGTGTACGTTTAGACTGTAAATATCTTGAAACAGAGTCCCATCTCAAAAAACCCCATTAAATTTTAGCTCATGTTATAAAAAGTAACCATGTGGAATGTGACAATTGTGAAATCAAAGTGCTTTATTCCCATAGCGCAGACAGACACAAGTGGTTATCTAGCCATTCCTCATTGTATCTCAGACAGATCATCAACAGAGATGTTTGCTCTGTTGCACCCCACCTTGCAAAGACCTTTGGACCGCTGTGGTGAAATTTCATTAATTGACAGATGAACAGTATCAGTGGACCAACAATTTCACTCTGATACATCAAATAATGAGTTATAAATGAGGCATCTTTTTTACTATTTTTCAAGTTCCCTTACTAATTACAAAAGTTCTACTGTATTATGTAAGATTATGTTCCAGTTAGTCTCTTCAAATCCAAGGTGTGCTATATTCAAAACCCTCAAATTATATCCCAGAACCAACAGCTATCTAAAACTCAGTATTTTTGTGCAATTCTTTGCTATTTGCATGTGAAGAGAGAAACCCTTCACCCACCAGCTTGTATGAAACAACTACAAACTCAAAACAGAAAAGCTACTTTAATAAGGTCTGGACATTGGTAGTTGCGTGGAATATGTCTTCAATTGAGCTCATGTTGCAAGCATTCGGTCAGAAAACTTCCTTCCTAAAGAAGTCTAAAAAGCGATTTATCTTCCAGAGAGAAGGAAGTTTAAGACTTAGGCATTTAATTTTCTTTTCTGTTGCAACAGAGCTAGCTCTATGCTATAATTTGTATGATTGGTCCCTCCCTCTGTTTCAGACACTTCATTGTTACATAGGTGTACAGCTTAAATGGGAAGGGTCAAGGGAAAATTTCTGGTCCCATCCCACAGATGTAAAGAAAGTGCTTTGCAAGACTGATTTTATCCATCTCATTTGTGGCAACCAACCCAAAATGAAGGCACGTGAAATCTATATCAATATAGCTTATAAGTTATAAACTAAAGCTGAATCTCCATATAATTTCTAGTCTTTCTGCACAAAAGTAATGACCAGCACCTACACAGAGATTCAATTTTTTAAAATGTAACTTTTCCCAGAAATAGTTAAAGTGTCACTTGCATGCCTATGCAAACACTGTCATTTATTAGTTTTGACACAAAGTGCGGAAATAGGTAATTTATCTGCATGGGAAGTCTAAAGCCAATGCATTGGCAGCACTTCCTCTTCCCCTGTTGCTACAAGAAATGCAAGCCAGCAGCAAGAGCCACACACAGCTGTTACCTTGAAAGTGCACAACTCCCAGCAGCAGTTCCCCTGTGAGGTGTTCTACAGCTTGTGGCATGCAGTTAAACAGAGTCTCGAATTTGGATTTTAACATGTCAAAGCCTATCTACTTTTGGTTAGCTACTGGCCAGACATGCACATGTATTCTAGGAAGCCAACTCGAATCATGCTTTGACAAATGTGGCATTGAAACAGGCCAAACCTTAACACTTAAACACAGATGAGCTGCTACCTTGAGTAGCATTCAGGATCCAGGGTCAGCTAGATTTCTGCCTGCTAGATTTCACTGGAATTGCTACATTTAAAGCAGAGAAACAAGATTCAAGGTTTCCGAAAGCTTTAGCAGACGGATAGGCTCGTCAATCAGATTAAGACTTACTAGGTTGTTAAACAACAGCTCAAAGCCTTGGTTATCATTTCTCTAGAAAAACAGGTTTAAAAGAACTCAAAAACCATTGCCATCACTTAACTAGATTATCATATGTAATTATACTGCTTCACTCAGAATGATAAACAAGGATAGAGTTTCAGAATTCTAGCTTTTCACCCCATGTGTGAATTCACACACCTTCCTTTTATTCCCCCCTCTTTTTTATTTTTCTCTCCATTTCTGCACAAAGTCAGTTGAAGGGACTGGCACACAAGTTATTAGTGAACGCAGACATGTACATGACCATATTAGAGTTTCATGAAGATTTCATGCAATGGTGTCTTGCTCTTCTATTCTAAAAGAGAACAACTTTCACAGGTAACACATACAACACAATTTTCTGATTTTAAATGCAGTGAGTTACACAAAGAATATTAATAGGAATTGACCAGACTTAATAACTGGAACTGCGCTAGGTCTGGCACTTGAGAATTCACAGTGATTAAAATAAAACTGCTTTGCCTAAGACAAAACATAAGATACCAAATATATAAAAACTCTTTGCTTCTATTATCTTGTATTAATATTCCAACAGCAATAAGCAAGCTCAGTAGTACCTCAGACAGCAGAGACTTCTGCACATAGTTAACTTTATTCATTGTTTGCAGAGCAATAATTTTTTTAAAAAATATATTCATGATGTCAAATCAAGCAATTTTCAATGCATAAAGTCAACACAGGCTCAAGTCTTTGATTCTGACAGGAAACCATTCTCTACCATGTCATTTTGGGTACCCAACTCCACACTGTGCCAGGTGGTATTGCTGTTAAAGAGAAACTTAAGGTATACTTGCGTATTACTGAAGTGTTCTGGCAGCAAGTTGTTTGCCAGCATAGTACCAGGTGATAATACAGGAGTAAAGCATTTGCCCTTTTCTTTCCCCCTCAACTCTCTAATCCTAGTAGATCCACTAACACAGGATTATGATACTGAAGCCTGCTTTTAGAGAGAAAGGAGCACAGCTTTGAAACACCCCAGCGTTTCTCAGCCCATCCGCTGGCTCTCATTTCAGCACCGAGGGCCCAGCCAAAGCAGCTGCTCTCGGGAGCTATGAGCTCCCAGAGCCCCGCTGACCCACTGGGCTCACTGTGACACCACCGAACTGAGAGTTAAAGCAAGATACTCAGGACCAATCTGGCTGGAGTCTACGAGTGTAAATGAGCACCCACTCGTACCTGCCTCACCTTCTGTGCTACACCTTAGGGCACTTTGGTCCATGCACCCACCTCCCAGACCTCCTGCTCCGCGGCCTTATCCAAAGACATTGGACTTTGGCCTGAGCTTGAACGACGTTTTGAGGGATTTCTCCTCATGCTCTTCTTCCTCGGTTTCACCACGAAAGGAGGGCGTGTTGTGGATGATCTGAGTCCTGAAGCGGATCTTATTAAGCCGAGGTTTCATCCGTCCACTGCTGGAGGCTTTCCTCGTCATCTCCTTGCCCTTGCCTGGCACTGCTGCCCCGTCGGTGCCCTCAGCTTCCTCCCCAGTGCTGTGATGGTGGTGGGAGAGCCTGTAGTTCATGAGGTTGGACGGCAACACCTTGGACAGCCTCCAGCGCCCGCTCCCATTGCCAGCATTCCCTTCCTCCTCTTCCTCCTCCTCCAGGGCCCCCACGAGGCTCCGCATGTCGCCCGAGGTGCTGCGGTGCAGGTACTGCGCAGCCTTGCGCCCGCTGTAGTCGCGGATGTCCACGTCGGCGTCGTAGGCACCCACGAGCAGCTTCACCACCTCGGCGTGTCCGTGCATGGCGGCGATGTGCAGCGCCGTGTGCCCGCCGCTCGTGCGGGCGTTGATGTCCACGGGCAGCCGGTGCCGCTGGGCGAAGTTGACCAGCGTGGCCAGCAGCTCCTGCCGCCCGTGCTTGGCGGCCCAGTGCAGCACCGTGAAACCGGTGATGAAGTCCCGCTTGCAGAGCAGCGTCGGCTCGCAGCTCAGCAGCCCCTCCAGGCTCTCCCACCGACCGTCCGAAGCCGACAGCATCCAGGCGTGCTCCAAGGGGTCCAGAGCCACGGCGCCGGTGGTGCTCCCCTCCTCCTCGGCGGACGACGAGGCCACCGAGGCGCTGTCCGAGTCGCGGCCGCGGCCCCCGCCGGGGAGGGCGCCGCGCTTCAGCTGGGGGGAGCCGCCCCGCGCCCCCTCCCGCAGGCTCCGGCGGCCGCCGCTCTGCGCCGCCGCCCCGGGGGCACCCTCGGCCGCCGCCGCCGCCTCCGCCGGCGGGGGCCGCCCCGGGCCCTCCGCTACCGCGCTCTCCTCGCCACCGCCTCCGCCGCGCCCGGGCGGCGGCCCCCGGCGGGAGCCCCTCCGCTGGACCCCGGCCACCGCCGTGCTTGGCCGGGGCGGCTCTCCCCGCCGCCCCGCGGGCTGCGGGCGGCTGCCGGCATCCTCGCCCGCTGCCGCCGGCGGCGGCGCCTCCTCAGCGCCCGCCCGCGGCGAGGGCGGCGGGCTGGACCGCTCCGCGCTGTTTCTCACCGCCGGCGGCGGCTCCTGCTCCCCGGGGGTCTCGGTGGCGGCGGCCGGGGGCTCCGGGGCGCAGTACCGGCGGCGGAGGTGCACGTACTTGACTCCGGTGCCGGGCTCTTGGCGCACGGTGGCCACGGCGTTGACCAGCTCCTTGAAGCGGTGCCGGGCGGCGGCGCGGCGGGCGGGCTCCGCGGGGCTCAGCCACTCCCGGAAATGCTCCAGTAGCTCCGCGTTGCGCGCCCTCCCGCCCCGCTCCGCCAAGAACCGCACCACCGACTCCTGCCGCAACTCCGCCGGCTCCGCCATCGCCGCCGCTACCCCATCGCGCCGCGCCGCTCCTCCTGCTGCTGATGCCGGTGGTGGCGCGGGCGCGGCAGAGCCGTCGCTGCCCTCGCCCCTCCTCCCGGTGGCTGCCTGCCCAGCAATCACTGCCGCGGCACAGGCATCGCGCCGCCCTCCGGCCGGGAGGCGCCCGCCACCACTGCCCGCCTCGGCGGCGGAGCCGGGACCGCATCCCCGCCCCGCGCTCCTCCCCGCCGCGTGGCTCTCGCCCTTCGGCGGCAGCTGCGGGCGCGATTTTCCCTTCATCCCTGCTTTCCTCACTTTTTCCCTTCCTCGCCTGGTGAGGCGATGGCTGCTTCCGATGCCGATCGGCACCCGGTAAGTCCCCTCCGGGTGTGGGAAGGGGCTGGTGAGCAGCCCTATGAGCTGGGGGTCACCCCGGCGCGGCTGAGGGCACGGATGGCCCGCCAGCGCCGGCACCGAGAGGGGAAGGAGAGCGGCGGTAACTCTGTGCCAGGAGGTGGAAGTGCCGCCCGATCTGAGCTGCCCTCGCCGCGGGGCACCGGGGGCTGCGTGGCGGGCGCTGATGAGGGCCGCGTCAGGGCGGGGGTCGGGACTGCGCGGGAGGTGGATCCTCCCTCCGCAATCCCGGAGCTGCCAGGCTTTTAGAACACTTGTTGTTAAAGGAACTTATTGACAGATGTCACCCTTCTTAGCGCTCCTCTGGCGCATTGCATATTTCAAGTAATAAGTGGAGTCGTGGCTATTGAAGAGTTGCTTCTGCTTCATGGTAAAGCTGCCGGCTTTACCACGCTCTGAGGACGTCGAACCCATCCACGCGCCAGTACTGGAGCGTTAGTTCCCTAATGCCCACACCTGTCCGTGGTTGTGGAAAACTCAAGGCGCTGAAATAGTCCCATTCGGGATGCCCATGGGCAATGTGGTGATGTCCCCCCTCGGGGCTGATGCCCAGGCATCCTTTCCCAGGGCTTCTGTGCAGCCTGCGTAGCCTCCTGGGGCTGGCGGGACCCTCGCCTCCTGCCCCGGCACACGTCTGTTACTTTTTTTTTAGGTTTTGAACAGCAAATTTCAGTCATCTCTACCAGCCCAGTGGAAAGCTAGCTTTTTGCTTGGACTGCCGGTTTGGTCCTGCAGAGGCTTATGCAGAAAGATGCTTGTAGTCTTGAGACCCAGCTTTTGCTGGGGAATGGCCCAGCGTTGTGCAGTTTTAGTCAGAAATATGTGGCAGATTTAAAAGATAACTAATTTTTTTAGTTTCTTTCTGCAAGAAAAAATAATTTTTAAATGTTAAGCTGTCGCAGGCAATGATTTGTCTTTGCATGCTGTTTTTAATGGGCAAGATGACTTGATATACACTGAAATACTTGATTAAATCATAGAGTGGTTTGGGTTGGAAGGGACTTTAAAGATCATCTAGTTCCAACCCCCCTGCTGTGGGCAGGGACACCTTCCACTACATCAGGTTGCTCAGAACCACGTCCACTGTAATGAATCTGCAGAAATCTAGATGCATTAGCTGTGCTACCAGCCTTTTAAAAAAGGGGTGAGGGAAGGAGTGAGATGTAATTTAGACCATCTCAGGCTATCTGTATTACGTGCTGTTTTGTTCAGAGTATCAATTCTGAGGAAGCAGTGAGAAACAGGAAGTATTTATGGGAATATTGCAGCTTTACTAGCATCCAGATGATAAGGTTTGAATTATTCACTGAATAAAATTGAATGAGATGCTGTCTTCAAGCATAATTAAGCTGCACCATGCAACAGATACTAATTCGAAGAGACTGGCTAGTAAGGTAACTGAATTGCTTTCAGTGTGATCTACAGTTCGTAATTTAGGGTTAGATTTCTTACTGTAGGGTAATTTTAGATTAGATATTAGGAAGAAATACTTTACTGTGATGGTGGTGAGGCACTGGAATAGGTTGCCCAGAGAGCTGTGGATGCTTCATCCCTGGAAGTGTTCCAGGCCAGGTTGGAGCATCCATGGACTTGGAGCAACCTGGTCTAGTGGAAGATGTCCTTCTTTAGGTCTTAAGGGATCCCTTCTTAAGGGATCTTTAAGGTCCCTTCCAACTGAAACCATTCTATGATTCTATGATTTTTGAATTACCACCATTTTTCTAATCTGGCAATACACTAGTAACTTGTTTTTCAACTACATGATGTATTATTTCTTTTGGAAGTAGTAGTTGTTGACAGATTTTTTTTTTTCAGACTTTGGCTTTTCTTCATTGCATGTAAATCGCAAGGAATGTGTTCCAGCTTACTATTAGAGTTAATTTGTTGCAATTGCTAACTGCTTTGCAAATAGCTTCATTAACATATTTTTAAATTATTTTTCTGTAGAAAAATGATGACTGTCGAACTTTATCCTTGTCTGCGCATGTTGGGTTTGATAGTTTACCTGACCAGCTGATTAAGAAATCCATCAAGCAGGGCTTCTGTTTCAACATTCTTTGCGTTGGTGAGTAGTATCTGGGTGCTTCAAGGCTTTAGTAATATAGCTGTCCTTAGGAACTGAAGTAACTGAAGGTAACTGAAATTTAAATCCACTTGTGGTGTTAAACAGTTTCTTTAATGTTAAGCATGAACTATAATTCTACCCCTTCCCCTAGCTTTGCTTATTTGTGTCCATTCTTTGGTTTTATGTTTAGCATTTTTGTAAACAACATGAAGACCAAAAATGTTGAAAACCGATGCTATGAGTTTATTGGTTTGTCAGCATTTTTTGGATTCTTCTGAGTGAACTGGACTACACTTGTAACAAAGAGCTTCAGGTTAAAATCCTAAAATTCCAAGGTGGTGTTGCTGAAGTGTTTTTATACTTATCAAATATTTGCTCTAGTATTTTACCCTTATTCATAAAAACCCTTTGTTGAACCTTGTATTTTCACAGCTAGCTATGTAACTTCTTAAAATCTGTAGGAAATTAGTTCATACTTTTAAAGAAATCAAAGTGTCAAGAGACTGTTCTGCTTATTACTCATTAGCTGGTAACTTACCCTAATATGTAGGATGAAAAAAATTTGGTAAAAGATATTTAGTGTTCAGTAAAGGAACGCAGGAATGCATTTTGCTTGGAGAAGTCAATTGAGAAGTTTTTGTGTAAATTTGTTGAGTTTCTGTGGTAGCACTCTCTATGCTTATTATGTATTTACTTGATGTCCAAAATGTCTTCCCCAACCCTTCTGTTTAACTTTAGGAGAAACTGGAATTGGGAAATCTGCCTTGATGAACAGTTTGTTTAACAGCAATTTTGAGGACCCTCCATCAACACATTTTCTGCCAAGTGTACAACTTAGAACCCAGACTTACGAAGTTCAGGAAAGTAATGTTCTTTTGAAGCTGACCATTGTAAATACAGTGGGATTTGGTGACCAGGTGAACAAAGGAGATAGGTCAGTGCCCTTGTGTCCCTATGTTATGCAGAAGTTTTGGTCCTAACGTCAAGTTGATTTATCTTTGGGCTTTGTAGTGAATGTTTGGCTTACATATGTTCTAAATATATTGTTAACTGTTTTTACTGTGTAGCAAAGTAAACACATTTTTCTTTTCATGTAGGAAATTCCTTCATGAATCAGATGAAATCTACCCCTTTACTTGTGATATATTCTTTTATAAATGTGTGTACATACAACATGCAGTAGTTTCTTTTGGGGCATAGGAAAGCAGGGAGGCCAAAGGGAGGCTTTTTAAACAGCCAAGGAGTTGGTCAAGTACTGTAGATTGGGACATGTTGAAGACCTTGAACTGGAAGTAACATCCTGTGGATTACTGAAGGCCTCTGTTCTTTATGTTGGATGGATTTGTAGAGGTAGTGCACTAGTGTCTTTCCAAACTTTTTTTGAGTCTCTGCTTTTATGAGTTGAAGATTTTACAGTATACGGAGCTGTCTCAGCAGATTTTGTTTCTTTTACCCTAATTGTAAAGAATTTATGCTATTTGAGTGCCTAAATGGTGGCAATAATAAATGAAGGCTGGAGAGTCATGTTAAGATTGTCGTGAGAGCCATGGTTTATGGTATATAACTGGATTATATGATAAATGTAAGGGTATGCTGCTTCTGCATCTAGAAACACTTCCTTTTTGAAAGCAGATTATAATCTGGTTTTAAGTAGGATAAAGTATACTTAGGCTGTACCTGTTTAGATTTACATTATTCTTCTACATTTCTCATTTTCAGTTTTTATCTATTGTTTAAGAGCTCTCTCATTACAGTACTTTAGAAGATAAAGTTCTGTCCTGTTTCTTGATACTATTGGTTGCATATTTTTTCTTTTCTTGTATTGTACCTAAGAGGTTATTGTGTCTTTCTTATATCTAAGAGTTCTGCGTTTGCACAGCTTGATGGCAAAAATTTAAAAACATCACTTGGGAAGATCAGTTGTAATCATAATTAACTTTGTGTACCTTTTTCCACTAATGGTAGCTAGGAAATGTTTTATCTGTATTAGATACACAATTCTTTTTTGAGTTGCTTTTCAGAAATTAAGATTAATCTGTGCATTTAATTTTTTGCTCTGCTTTAGCAGCCTTTTGACACGTAAAGCAAAAATCCATAAAACAATGCAAGAGGAATTCCCTTTTTAGTTTGACTCCGTTTAGGAGTAGCTAATCTCTAGTTTTTAAATTTTATTTCCTACAGCTATCAGCCAATAGTGGATTATATAGATGCACAATTTGAAGCCTATCTCCAGGAAGAACTGAAAATTATACGTTCTTTATTTAGCTACCATGATACTCGCATCCATGTCTGCCTCTATTTCATCTCACCTACAGGACGTTCCCTAAAAACCCTAGATTTGTTAACCATGAGAAGCCTACACAGTAAGGTAAGACTTTGAAACAGAGTTCCAAGAGTTTGTCTTCATTTCTGAAGCATCTTGAAGCTTTCAGGTCCACTACCACCTTTCAATTTTATATCTGTGTGTTTGATTTTGCAGTGTGTTGGTTTTTTGGGTGCTGGTGTACCTTAAGTTTGGAATAAATTATCTCTGCAAGTAGCTTGCAGTTCATCACTTGTTTATTCACAAGTCAAAAGGAGAGAGACATCCAACAAGAACATTGAAAAAAAGTACAGCATGGTTTGAAAAAATAGTAAAAGAAGTAGAACTACACCAACTTTAAAACCGTAAATATCATATGGAGATTGGATAGGGTACCTTCCATGAGTGCTGTGGTATTTCTAATTAAGCTTGTTTCTAGTTCTGGGGCTGCTGGAAAGTTGGCATATAAAAGGCTTTGCAGTACTATGAAGATCTTTGTTTTAGATAAGTGAAGAGGCATGTGCCACGAACAGAACACCCTGCCAATGTGGCTTTTTCAAAGATAGACTGCAGTAGTGTTTTAACATGTTTATTTGTTTAGAAAGCTTTAAAATAGCAGTTTCCAGTGTAATTACTTGCACTTCCTAAATCCTTAATTTTTTTCCTGTAAATAGGACTGTGTGAAGTAGATGAAGCTAAATGTTTAACCTATTTTAAGAAATCTTACATCATTTGGATTCAATTTGTTGAAATGTTGAGAAATATGAAAACTTAAATGCATTTTCTGTGCCTTTAGTCCTTTCCTTTGTGCTTTAATAGAGCCCCTCCTTGCTAGATTTTCTTTCTGCATTTTCTTGACACTTCTCCAAGATAAGAAGGATTAAATCAGCTGTCTAGTCTGTGTTTGTGATAATGAGCATGTTTGGGATTTTTTTAAAATTTTGTTTGTGGATGTATTTTGCATTTTGAACCTTCTCAATAGCACAGAGCAAGTGGAGTGAAGGTGTGGTGGTACAAAGGTAGGGGAGAGCGGGGTCACTTCTGTGTGCTGTGTTGTTGGTTTATGCCAGATTTAAATGTTTATGAAACTACTCTAGAAAATAGGACAATCTCAAGGACCGTGTTCTACACTGAGTTTTGAAGTTGGAGTTTGTGTTTAATCACAAAAATACTTGTTTTGTAGGTTGTGCCCTCTCCCTTTAGAACAGTGTTTCTTTCAAAAGAAAATTATATAGATGCATGATTCTCAGCATCCTGAGTAAATATTTCCATCAGAATAACTAAAAGTAATTCTGCTTTGGGGAATTTGGCTCCTAGCCACCTACTGTAATTATTTTTAGTTCTGCTTTGGCACAAAAAGAACATGAACCACATGGAACTTGATTATTTTATCCCTTTGCAATGGATTTTACTTTCTGATTTTACTACTGAAATACACAGTAAAAGTATATACTTTAACTGTAGCTTGGTTTCTGTCTTATAGTGTAACATACTTGTGGTGCTTTTGGTACTGCATTCTCTTATGCCTATTAAGAATTTGGGATTTCCTAGAATGTGGAAATCCCTGGGTGCATTTTCTGAGAACAGGGTTCCCTAAAGAGAAGATGTTACAGCCACATCAAATGTGTAAATCTATGTCAAAAAGCTGCTCTCAGTTTCTTCCTAAAGCCACCACAGTGTACATCGTGTGCTTTTGTTACGGTCTGCTTGGTACAAAACAAGACCAGATTACATAGCACAGAGGTAGAGAGGGCTCTTGGAATAAGATAAGGTCATTGTGTACTCTGTAATCCTGGGAGCAAAACACCAGAGTATCTGTGGTCAGTTAATTTTTCTCCAATTATAAATTGGATGACTGGCTAAGAATTTGGGCTGTAGCTTTTAGGCATTGAAAAATCCTATAGTTTTGCTTAGGATGCGATCACTACAGACCAGCCAGGTTTCATTCACAGATTAAGGGAATCTTTTTCTGTACCCTTTCTTGCTGGGAATAGTGATTATTCAACTAAGAGATCTGCAGTTTTAATTCATTCTTATGGAATTGCGTACAGGTTACAGTTAAGTCAGGAAATTACATGAGTGTACTTTGTGGGGTTTGAGGTTTTTTTTCCTTCGGAAAGAATCTTTGGAAATTTTTGTATTGATTCATAGAGATACTCTTAAATCAGCTTGCTCTTGCAACCAATAATGATTTCAAAAATATATAAATTTCCATAATATGTATGTGTTTAAATTCTAATACAATGGCTGTGATGTAACATCGATGTTGACAGCTGTAGTCACAGTTTCTGAGGATTTTGCTTTTCTTTTGTTACTGATCTCAGTAGTCTTTCTCTGCTATTCATTTTCTAAGAAATTCTCTCCTAATTAATGAGTGTTTGAAAAACTTTGCTGTTGAAAATATAGAATAGAGGTTAATTTGATTCTCAGGACTCTCTGTTCCATCCATTTTTAGAACTGTATTATAAAAAACCTAAATTGATGTCCCTCAGCTAATTTGATGCAAGCTGTGAATTATCCTACCTGTCCTCACTTATTAAAAAAATATATTCCAGCATTTAATTTGATTTTAGATATTTTACCCAATAGGTGCTTTGGTTGCGTAGGCTACACAGATAAGGACTATCATCATGCAGTCTTAGAAGTCATGCTTCAGAGTTGGCTTGCTTCCTTTTTGTTTGGACATTTTGCTTAGGACAGAAGTGTTATTTGAAAAATATCCATTTTGAATCTGTTCTTGAGTTTCCATGCTTAGGCATTTCCATTCAGACAGCATAATCAAAAGAATAGAAAATGTGTGGGCTTATATTTTTTTTTCTTCTCTCTTTCCGTTTTGTATCTATGATCAAAGAATTCTGTAAAATTCTCATCTTCTGAAAGATCTGGAAGAATTATTTGTATTGTTCTTCCAGAATACTTGGATATTAGCGTTCATTATTTGTATCTAGTTCTGAAAAATGTGTGTTTCGGAAGCAGTGTCAGGATTTAAAAAAAAAAAAATAGCATCTACTACTGTCCTAAGTTACTGCCACAGCTATTTTAGGAAATAGGGCAGATTAGTAGAACTGAATTTCAAGTTCTGAATAATTGGTGTAAAGTCTGGTAAGCAAGATTCTTCAGTCTTTGTCCTTCCTCTGCTCACATCAGATACTTGAGAAAGTCTTTGCTGCAGTGGTGAGGTGAAGATGATGTTGTAGCTGAAAGGAACCCAAGGAAGAAGCTCGGGGTAGGCAGGGTTTGATAGCCAGTTTCCTTTTCTTTGTGAATATAAACTCTCAGCTTTCATTTAACACCTAAACCACATTCTCTGGTGCTAGAAACTAGAACAGTCTGGTTTTTTAGTAGAAATATAAATAATGACATTTAGTTAATGGGTAGGCATTATTGTTCTTTTGAGTACTCCACTGTATGACCTCCTTCCTTGTTCTTTTCTCATATTCAATTAATTTTCAGGAAGAATTAAATAATCTGTTGCTATTTTGTTAAATGATGCCCATGAGCATATTTCTAATGATTTGTGAAGCTTTGATGTTAGTTGATGGAAAACTTTGGGTTGGGGAGAAGTTAAAGAGCTTATTAGAAAACAATGTAAGTTACAAAAGCTGTCACCTTAAAATTGAAGTCTCACACATTTCATATAATTTATATCATTAATAGGTGAACATTATACCAATTATAGGCAAAGCAGACAGCATTTCTAAAACTGAGCTACAGGAGTTCAAGAGCAAAATAATGAGTGAATTAGTTAGTAATGGCATCCAGATATACCAGTTTCCAACTGATGATGAAACTGTTTCTGAAATTAATACCATCACGAATGTAAGTAAATGACAAAACCATTTATATTTCAGTACTAAAGCATCACTCTCTAATGTTGATTATTGGAATTTCTTTCACCATTATCTTGAAGTTTGTAAGTTTGTATGTCCTGGGTTTGTTTGTTTATTTTTCTCTCCTTAAAAATCTCATATGTTTTGGCTTTTTCCTTCCCTACTTGAAAATCTTCCTGTCCCTCTGCTGTTGATATCACTTGTTTGGTTTTTTTTTTTTCTGGCTCGGCAACAGAAAAGAGGTTCTCATGCATAAATACTTTTTCTAATTTCTGGATAATTAATATATAATTACTATTATGGATAGACATTGACTTTGCCCTTTTCATCAGCAAAACAGCTTAACATGTGTTACAGAAGTATCTAGGTGCCTTGTGTTTCCAGCTTCCTCTGGTCTTTATCACGGCAAGTCTTCTGCCTGCATTTTTTTCTTTTATTTAGTACTTTCATTTGAAATTAGAGCAAATTTTCTCTGGGGATGAAAAGGTCAGATATAATTCTGGCTTATTTTCTATTGTCCTTTCAGATCCTCCCAGGATTAGCTGCCAGCTTCAACTAAGCTTCTGAGGCTAGATGACTTTGTTTTGAGCACTGTGCGTTTGTTTATGTGCAAGTGTTTGTAGATGCACATGAGCATATGTTTGTTTGTACCCAGGTTTGAAAGCAGGGAGCAGGAGCCGGTGTGCTGGAGTGCGTGGCTCTGCATCCCAGCCTCTGTTACTTGGCCAGGCAGTGACCATGTGCAGCTCTTGGTCAGTGACAGGTCCTTCTGCTGTGGGGAAGGGTGGTGGGCTCTTACCTACCCCTTCCATGCTCTGCTTAGTGATGTGTTTTCCACTTTATGATTTTTGTTTGCTTGGTCAGTTGCTGTGGGTCAGCAGGCAGGCAGTCAGCCGTTTGGGCAGCCCACAGCAGTAACTGCACCATCGGTTCCAACCCGTGATTGTCACATGACTGTGACTGGGGATATGAACTCTGACTGAATGCGAATCACGTGTTCCAGAGCAGCTTTCTGTTTGCTGATGATGCTCTTCCTCATTCAGGATGTAGTCGGCTGCCTTTGCCATTGGGGCAGACCTGCTGAATAAGGTCCAACCTGCTGTTCACCAGGTTCTTGTCCCCACATCTTATTCTGCAAAGTGCCTTTCCAGACACTCGGCCCTCAGCGTGTGCTGGACCATGGGTTTGTTCCTCCTGACGTGCAGGGCTTGGCATTGCTCTCATTACCACTGCATGAGATGCCTGTTGGCCCATTTCTCCAGCCTGTCGAGGTTCCCCTGAATTGGCAGCACACCCATCTGGGTCTGTGAACCAATCCTGCTGTTGTTATTGTAGCTTGACTTTTGTATCAGTAGATAGTGACTAGCTACTGATCTCTTCAAAGTGGTTTTTGGTTTGAAATCGCCTGTTGGACTTCCCTGAAGTGGTGTTTTTCCCCCTAATTTATTTCTGAAGTGTTTTTCAGTTGTGGCATAAGAATGAGATAAGACTTGAGAGATAAGACTTGATTGGTATGACTCTTACAGGGTCATTTGCCTTTTGCCGTGGTAGGAAGTACAGAAAAGGTGAATATTGGAAACAAAATGGTGAGAGCTCGTCAGTACCCTTGGGGCACTGTAAAAGGTAAATGAATTCTCAAAGATGTTTTTATGAGATTTTTGCTGTTGTTGTTGAAGTGTAAAATTCACCAGTAATACAAGGGGCTGGTCCACTGATGCCATGCTGATTGTATTTTGGATCAACAGCTTAAGAAGTTTAGCAATTAATATTTGAGGTGTACACTAACTGGTAGTTTTATCAACACTGATACATCCTTGGAATCAAGGTATGAGATGGTGTATGTAGTATTTGGGTAGGGTAGTATGGTGACTGTTCCTGTAGCACTACCAAATTTCAAACTGTATGATTGTCAGTAAAGAAGGGGGTAAAAAAGAATAAATGTGGTGGTGTTCAGCTCAAACAGGAAATCAAGACACTTTGAAACATGTTCACCAGTACTTACGGTTCTTCGGTTCTTCAGTGTCGTATGTAAGAAATTACAAGGAAGTATAAGAGGTATAATAAACAATGCTATACCTTTTTCTAGAAGTATGTTTAGTAAACAAAATAAATGAATCTCAGTGCTGTTTGAAATGTATTATAACTATTTTGCTACTCGTGCATAATAATAAAATCTTTTTCTTTTTACCAATTAGTGGAAAATGAGAACCACTGTGACACTGTAAAGCTTCGCAAGATGCTTTGCACAAATATGGAAGACTTAAGAGAGAAGACTCATGCACAACATTATGAGTTGTACAGACGCTGCAGACTGGAAGAGATGGGTTTCAGAGACATTGGCCCCAAGACCAAACCAGTCAGGTAAAGGACTTCATGTGCAGCACTTGCTTTCAGCATCCATTCACCTCACATTTGACTGTATCAACCCAATACAGAGCAGTGTTCATACACAAAATAGGTTTTCTATGAGGGAAAGAAAAGTTTGGGTTTTTTTAAATCAAAGGATGTAGCTGTTCATTCAGTTATCTTCACGGAGAAGTGTATGGGATTAAGTGAGCATTGCTTTTAAAGACATGCAAGTGAGATGTATTTTGAAATCTTTCTCTTTTATTATAAACCTGGGGATTTTAATTTTTCTCAGGAAAAATGTCTGCTTTCTTCAGGTACATGTACTTTATTAATTTTTTAATTATTTTGTAATCGGTCAGAATCCCGATGGGAAAGAACTGATGCATCAGGAGTTGTTCATGGTTTACTGAAGTGCTGTGATTGCATAAGTGGGAAATACTGACTTAAACCAGGCATGAAAACCAAATAATACTTTGCATTAAGAACAGTTTCTAATGATTGGAACCTACTAGTTTGTTGATGATTTACTTAGTGATCAGAATGTCTTTACCCATTCTGTTCTGGTAAAAATAAATGTCTTCCCTCCAAACAGTTGGTTTTAGTGGCTTAAATTCTTTGCTTTCACCTGTTCTTTGCACAGAAGTTTTAAGTAAGTCGCGGTTACTGTAACTTGTAGAAATGGAGCAGCATTTCTTTCACTTTGACTAGATCTAGTTCATATATTGTTCAAACAATAAAAATTAAGTAAGATTAATGTAGACAAGGAAAATGCTGGATGTGGACAGTTTTTTCTGAAGTCCTAATGTCAAGGCTCATTTGCAGATTAGTTCATTTAGATGATCTTGACCTGTCCATGTCTCACAGTAACCTCTTGAATATTCTCTTGACTTAACAAGAAAGGAATACATCCTTTTCATAGAGAACCAAAGGTGAAAGAGGTTTAAAACCAACTGAAATTAACCATAGCCTTTCATTTGGTTTAGGTTTAAGAACGTAGGTTAACAGATAATGTCTCATTGTCTTTGTCCAGGGGAAGCTTTTTTTAGAGATTTGTTCATGGCAATACTGACTGCAGTACCTTTGGCTTTTCTGAACTTGAATGTCACAATGTACAGCCATCTCAAGAAAGAAGTTAAATTATAAAAAGTATCATCCACAGAAGTATTTTCTTCCACAAACTCAAGAATTCTCTTTGTAAAACCCATACACAGTTTGATTTTACTAATGGTCTAAAATGGTAGGTTTGTATCAGAATGTGCTGGTATTTTACACTTCAGAAGCTGGTTTAGAAATCGATTACTTCGTGGATGTACAGAAGAGTTGAGTTCCCTCTGGTGTGTAGTTTTTATGTATGGCCCACTAAATGTCAGGTTTATTGAGAGATTTTTGGCAAGAAAGTACGTTTAATAATTAGTTTTGGTAAACTGGATCTATTGAAAATGTCATTTATTTGGAAGGATGAGAATAGATGTTCCACAGGACTCCAGAAAACAAACTTTTCCCCAGGTTTACTGCAACAGGAAAAGCATGACTAGGGTGGGTGTGGTTGTCCCTCAGTTGTGTGGCATAGTGAATGACACAGAGGTCTGAAAGAGAAGGTGTTTGGTGTTTTGGGAGAGATGTTTTATGATACCATAAGAAAGGAAGAGAATTTAGGGATCTGTATGCAGTGTAATTAGCAGACACCCATAAGGTGTTTTATAAAGCTACTGAGGAAACCATAAAAAGTGTCATCCTCAGCAGTGTGATAGAAAATGTCTTTTTACTAGAGGAAGTTCAGTGCTTCCTGTTTTGATGACTTGTACATTTAAATATCTTTCAGAATAGGGACTATCCAGTTGTTCTAGGCAAAAATGTGTTATTAAATTGTCATCCTCTTTGTCCTTAAAGATGTTTACAATATATACAGGTGGATTCTGAGAGCTGTAGTTTTAAAGTCAAATTAATATTGCATAGCAGTATATACCTTATGATTAAAATTTTATGCTGCTTGTGTAAATAATGATCAAAATGCATGCCGAGAAGTCATATTTTGTGCCTCTGATGTAGCTGTCTACGTATTAAATTTGATAATCTGAATTGGGTTATTTGATGTAAATTTAGAAAACTTTTGCTAGACTTGAATAATTGGCTATTTGTAGCATTTGAACATCAACACTTGAGACACTTTTAGCATGTTGTGAAGGTGCATGTGACATTCCTCTACCACTCTTTTGAAGTACCGCAGTAGTTTATTCATCCAAATTTGTAAGCCACTGCAAAGCAAACCCAGTAATTCTTGGGTGTTCAGCTACCTTGTGAGGTAGGTTGTGGGCAGACATCTGTAAAGGCTTTTCACTCACATGTGAAAAATCACATTGGCAAGCTTTATTTTTTATGGGAGATGTAGAAAGGGATGGATTCAGCACACAACAGAAAAATATGTTTGCATCTATATTACTAGGTGTGAGAAGGGAAAATAAAGGTAGTAACAGTCTGAAGTGACTGTTTTGTGTACACTTTTAAAATACCTATTCCCTATATTTTCCTATATTTTTTGTGAAGCTGTTTCATAATAGCCTTTTTAATTTATTTATTTGCAATTACATTCTAAGAATGAAGTAATGAAGTCAGCGGATAGCAGAGTATATGTGTTATGGTTTATGCATTTTATCTGTTGTATTTTTTTTTTACTGCTTAAAATTGGGATTTGCCTATCTTTGTTGTTGAAAAGTAAAGACAGGCTATGTTTTGCTTGTGGATGATCTAGTACTGCCTTTTCCATGGTCCAATTATGTCCATTTGGAACATGAACTCCTACTTTCAGGTCATTCTCGGTGAGAGATATTTGCTGAGACATTTTGAATAGAAAAATTGGGAATAGTTGAAAACAGAAATCTGGACGTGAAGAGTACTACCAGCAAAGCAAACTTCTAAATATATTCACACATGTAGTTAGGTTAGGTGTTTGGATGGAAGGAGAGGAATAGTAGCATTTTGAAGCTGGACATTTTGTTAAGTCCGTTTTTTGGTCTAGGGGAAGTTGGTGCCCAGAGGGACTTCCTTGATTTGAAAGAAGAAAACTAATAGACCAGCGTCTGTTGAAAAAAGCTGAAGATTGATATTCAGGCTGTGTGCTTGCATTTAGACTCTCTGTTAATCATTGTCTGGTTTAGCTGTTTTTCTGTCACCATAATTGCAATTGTTTCTTCATCATAATTGCAATTAAGCATAATTGTAACATAAGCAGCTTGTTTGCTCAGTACGTGAGGAATCATATATTCCATGCTTTATTCCTCCATGAAACTGGGATATTCAGACCTTGCTGTTCTTGAACTTGTTTATATTTCAATCTGTTTTGAAGATGATGATAGAAAAGCAGGAAGGATTCAGTAATATGAATAAAGTTTATGTGCAGGAGAAGGTTGATATGACTCTTGTTGTCTTTTCTAAGAAAAGAAACCTAATATCTGAAAAGCTATTAGACTTTTTTCTTTAGAAGTCTCTTGGGAATGGAGTTCATCTGACCAGCTGCAGATCTTTGCATTTGAGCTCAATATTTTAACTGTCTTAAGGAGAGATTGAACTACATCCAAAATACCTATTTTTCATGCCTGCACTGGGAAAACGGTAATTATCTACATCTACAACAACCTTAGCATTGCTTAATATCAACTCAGGTAGTTAGGTAGTCAAGGCATCATGCTAGAAATACCTGCCAGTAGTTAACCTTTAATTTTCTTTGGTTTGTTTGGTTTGGTTGTTTTGTGGGTTCGTTTGTTTTGGGTTTTGTGTGTGTGTTTGTTTGGGGTTTTTGGTTTTCTTTGTTTTGGTTTTTTAGTTTTTCTGATATACCTTAATTGATAGTCAAATGTTATGCAAGAAGTTACTTTCAAATTTGAAAGCTTGAAAAAATTTAAATACCTATGTTCAAAGTGCACAAACATTGTGTTCCACTGGGAGTTGAATTCAATTCAGAGTCTTTATTTATGAACGTAACGTGTTTGATTTGCATCTTTAGGCTTCCATGCTTTAAGTCTTATGCAGACAGAGAAACTGTATGTCACAGCTATGCTTCTTCAGAAAGGTAGTGCTGGTGTGTATGATTAGTTTAGACTTTCTTCACAATCCCTTCCTCCAAAACCTTAATAAGAATGCATTATTTAAATAAGTAGCTATAACATTTAGATTTTTCAAGTGTCTTTGTACAGAGTATAAAATTCTGGAGGTCTAACCCAGAAGAATGAGAGAACCTATGAACTTGTTTTTCATAATGTTCTAAATGAGAAGCAGTGAAACCAGTCCTCAGATAAACTGAAAAGTGTTGTACTGTGAGTAATGGATGCAGTAATGTTGAAAGGATTGGCTTAAGATTTGGTGAACTACTTCCCCCTCCTCCCCAGACCTCCTAAAACCAAAGAGTGTTTGAGTCATTATGGTGCTATCTCCGAAATGCAGAAGAGGAGATTTTGTTCTAGTTTTGTCTTTGTGATTTCCAGAACAATTCAGTCCAGGGGGAGGGGGCATTTCAGAGGGTCATAGAATGGTTTGGATTGAAGGGGTCCTCAAAGACCATCTAGTTCCAAACCCCCTGCCATGGGCAGGGACGCTTCTCACTAGACCAGGTTGCTCAGAGCCCCATCCAACCTGGCCTTTAACACTTCCAGGGATGGGGCATCCCAAACCACCCTCACAGTAAATTTAAAATATTCACTTAATTTCTTCTCTTCCTTCTACACTTAATTTGATAACTTAGTAAATCCAGTGTCTTCAAAGTCAATCTTTTACTAATTTCAAGACAAAATTGCTTTTACCTGGTAAAGTAACCTAGGTTGAGTCTAAAGACATCCACATGAAGAAATGAAGGTGTGATTGCAGCATGTAAGCTCAGTCTAGCACTTGCTCTAGCAGCTGTATTGCACCCAAAGGCAGCATGTTTGCTGGCAGAACTGACACTGGGTGCAAAGGCGTGTCTGGTGTGAGACTGCTGGCACTTGAAAAAGCTGTGTTGTAGCTTTATTGTCTAAACTTAAGGATTCCGTGAATTAATGTATCTGTATGAAAACCATGCCCCCTTGTTATGTGATAGATAGAATTAGAATTTCAGGATGACCCAATTTACTTCACAGCTGGTTAAAAAAAAAAACAACAAACAAATAAAAAAACAAAGGGGTGATTGTTCTGAATATATTTTGTTGCTGTGTAGTGCTCAAATAAGATAGAATAGGAAGAGCACTCTGACCTTGATAACTTAAAAACATTGTCTGCATGTGCAATTTCAAGATGATTCTTCTCTCTCTTTAGATGATATTTTGAATACAAATAAGAAACTTTAGGACTGTGAAATTGCCCAGTCATCATAAATATAAATATAGAAGAGAGTAATTAAAGCTTACTGTTGCTCTAAATAATTAACTTTTTAAATGCCCTTTTAAGTAAGTCTTTCCATTTATAAACTTTTTAAATAGAAACAGTAAAAGATAAGACAAAACCTGATACGTAAGTATGGATATGTATTAAAAATATAAAGCAAAATTAAATATTTTATACACATACCTATTTATTTTACACTAGAGTGGAAGGCATGAGATACCTGGCAAAGGACAGTAACTGATGTTAGCTGAGAAGGGCTGACTAGTCAGTGCTCATGAAGTGTTAGAAGAGATCAGTGGTGTAACAGAAACAAAGAGCTTGAACATTATCCATGTTTTGATCTGTTCATAAGCACAATGTCCTAGAAGATAATGGGCAGGTGCTTTTGAGTTTCTAATAACCATTAGCACAGCTATGATCCACCAATTCTGCCTCTCTGGAATCCTGTGACTCAGAAAAGTTTGTGGTAAATGTTTTGATGGAAGAACTTGTGTCATTAAGCAGTTTTGTTTTCCATAGGCAGTGTGCACTTTGGTGTATCAGATACATCTGTGTCCAAGCTCCATTCATTTTTCCTTGAAAAGCTGAACACTTTCTGCCAGCACTGGGTGATAGCAGTGGGTACTATAGACCTCACACCTCTAGTAGTTTATTTGTATGAATAAATTACCAGTGTCTTTTAATTTGACATAATATGCTTTGCCACAAAAGAAGTATCTCAATTTTGAGTGCCTGTTGTTTGGACAAAAAACATTATCTTGTGTACTAAAAGGAAAGGGAGGCATAGATTTAAAAGTAAAGAGATGTTTTAGTTACTTGCTGATTTGTTCTGTTGCCAGGTATTTACTCAATGATCTGAACTAATTTGCACCTCCTGTATAATTTCAAATATAAGTATGCATGTATGCAGTGTATTTGCTTCTGGGAGAGAGGATTCAGGAAAACCCAAACAATCTTGAGGTTTTGACTAATGCACGTTGGAAAGTAACCCTGTCTTGGGAGCCCCTGGTGGTCTAGTGGTAAAGGCGCGGCGCTGTCACCGCCGAGACCCGGGTTCGATTCCCGATCAGGGCCACTCCCGGGCAGGTGGGGCTCGTTAGCCCTTGAAAGGCAACCCATCTACGTCCTAAGGACCTCGCTGCCACCGTCCAAGCTCGCTTGGCCCCGGCAGATGAACCTTAGGATTAAAGGGTGGGCTCAGTTCCGCGCACACTGTGTCTCACCTAAAAAATCCAATGCGCAGGCTGGAAGGTGGAAAGACCTTCCCCGGATCTTCGCTCGCAAAGACTGGCCATTATTATTACTTAGGAAATTGTTTTTATTCTATATTAATATAACTGCCATATTTAAATTTTGACATTACATAAAGAGGGTGCTATATATTTTGAAGATCCTGTTATTGTCTTTAATTTTCATACAGGAGTAATAACTTTTTTTAGTTGTGTTAATGTTCCATATTAATTGCTTTTTTAAGTTCCTACTTTAAGACTGAGGTTTTACAATGCGGAAGTTCTGGGGGATTTTTCTGGCAATTTCAGTGTTCCATTAGTAAGCAGCTTAAAGGAGAAATTTATGCATGCTGGAGTCAGCAAGGTATAACTCAAGTCTTTAGAACGTTAGATGCCTATAAGTGCTGTATTTATTTTGAAATGTAAATTGCCCAGGAGCAGTTAGCATAAATAATTTTACTCAGGGTTGTTTACATTAATAAAAAAATAGGAATATAAGATGCTTGCTTCTGTTCAGGTTTGTTTATGAATTTTTATGTGGGAAGCTGTAGAAGTTAATATTTCAGATGAATATTAATTGTTCAAATGATTTTCTAGATTGTTGGTTTTCCACATTGAATAAAGCAACGTGCTGGAAACTTGCTTGTTTTTGGACTTCAGTCTGCAGGAAGCCTATGAGACAAAGAGGCATAAGTTCTACCTTGAACTGCAAAAGAAAAGAAGAGGAGATTAAACAAGAATTTGTGCAGAGAGTGAAGGAGAAAGCAGCAGTGTTGAAAGAGGCAGAGCAAAAGGTAAGCATGCCTGTCTATATTGTTTGCTGAGCTTTGGAACAGTTAAGTTCTTAACAGAATCACTCGTTGATGTTTATAATTTCCTAATATTTTGAGGACAGTAATGCTTTAAATCAAAAGCAGATTGATTACACAGATTGATTGGTTTAGCAGATTGATTAGGCACAAGCAAACAAGAGAATATGACTTAGGAGGAGCAGCTGAGGGATTGATTAGCCTGAACTAAAGGAGGCTCAGGGGAGACTTTACTGCTCTTTAGAACTACCTGAAAAGAGGTTGTAGTGAGATGGGGATTGGTCTTTTCTGCCAGGTGACAAGATAAGAGGAACTGGCCTCAGGTTGTGTCAGGGGAGGTTTAGGTTGGATATTAGGAAAAATGTCTTGACCGAAGGGCTTGCTGAGCACTGGAACAGGCTGCCCAAGGCACAGTGGTGGAGTCACTGTCCCTGGAGGTGTTTAAAAGCCCTGTAGGTGTGCCACCTGCGGGCATGGTTTAGTGGTGGACTTGGCATTACTGGGTTAATGGTTGGACTCGATTTTGAGGGTCTTTTTCAGCATAAATGATTATATCCTTCTATAAATGGCAATTTTTTTTGGAAGGAAGAAGCTTACAGTCTAATGGCTTTGGTGGACAGCAGGGCCAAATCTATAGAGTAGGAGTTGATATGGTGAAGTAAAAGAGTGATGATTGTAATAGTTGTGTTTCTTTGTCTTCTCTAGCAGTATGCTGAGAAACATTGGTAAGTTATAGCAGCACACTAGGTACTTTCCATGCATAGATTGCTCTGTAAAAACCAAGATTTTAGGAAAAAATGCCATGTATGTTTTTATGAGATCCAGATTCAGTTATTAAATCTAAGCTAGCCTTCAGGTTGAGAAGTTTGAAAGTGTGGTGTTTTTGTTGGTTCAGGTTGGTTCAGGTTTTAAAGTCTCAGCAGTTCCCAGCTGCCTTAAGACTATTGGGAGATATGGAATATTTCTTTACTATGTTGTTGAAGATTTAGTCCTGTCAAGCTGGACTGAAAAAACAGGATCTTCTCATCTACCTTCTGCCAGACTCTATCATGGCCATGCATATTTATATTCAAATTACAGGTTTAATTGAAATTGGAAACCTGCGTATTTTTATTAATGTTCTTTTCTGTACATTAGTTTCTCCAGCAAAGCTGTAGCAGTTTTTTTGAGGTGTTCAGGTGCATGTTTTAAATAAGAAGGCTTAATATTTGTTTTCTAAATCTGTTAAGATCTCCATGCTACTTGTGGAGAAAAAAGATCAGATTCAGTCCTTCTCAGTAAAAGGCTATCCAATTGGAAGAATACTTGGCCATGTTCAAAGTAGGTTCAGCAAGATTTTACACAATATCTGTGATACCCTTCGATATTTTCCTTCTTTGAGTTATATGAGGTAGTTTTTGAATTCTGCATATTGCAATTGATTTACGGATATTAGTATTCCAAGTTCCTGATATGGGAAAAGGATCATGCAGTCACTCCTAAAGAACATTTGTCATATCCTCTTGCTGCTCCTTTGCCAAGAAGGGTGTGTGTGTACCTGGAAACTAAGAAAATCAGGAATTTCTGTTGTACTTAAGATTGCTTTCACACCCTTCGTTAGAGAAAACTTGTAGGTGCTCCTATAAAATCTGAGAGCTCTACTGGGTAGAACAGGAATACTTTTATATTTATATCTTAGTTATTTCTTCTTCTTTGCAAAAGAGGGAAATAAATCTCTCTGATTTCTGTACCAGTGTAGCTGCACTCAGAGTTACACCCATACAAATTAATATAGAAGCAGGATTCTAGATTTAGTGTGTGGGAAGATGGGAGATGAGGAAGAATGGAGTGAAGTAGCCTTTGGTTATCATGCATAACTTCACAGTAGGTTTAAACTGGTTAAAATATGTCTGGAGATTAAAATGCATTAATATATCAAAAGAACAGTCAGAGAACAATTACTGTAGAATAGTTAACTTCTTACAGCCCACCTGTAACTCCCCAACCAGACTTAACTCTATGTGTGTACATATTGATATTTAAATATGATCATTATATATACTGAAATGATATACACATACATGAAAATACATATCTATGTAACTAAAGTATGTATGATTCCTTACCCATTTGATTTTAGCGAAATATATTCTGCTTGACAGATCCTCATTTAATCCGTCTGCTGGTAATGGTTTCATCTTTAAAGGCCTCCTTATTTTTGATATAACAAAGATATAGTAAAATGTAGTAATTAAAGTAGAAATCTAGTACTCAATGCCTTCCACATTTTCCACCTGTACTTAGTGTATTAGCACAGCTTTGTGAGAACAGTATGACAGGAATGATTATTTTTATGGTTTGCTGTTTTCTAGTCGTAACAATTTGGGGAAATAAGTGCAATTTCTTACGACTGTAAACACCAGTTAAGGTAGGTTTTGCTGCTAATTTACAGAGGGGTTTTATGTTGTGATATCACCACCTTGTGTTACTAGCTGGAAGCGTTATTTGTGCTTTCTTAAAATAGGTACAGACTAAATTTGAATGTCTTGCGCTAATGCGTCAAGAAGAGGAACTGAAATTAAAGGAAAAGAAAGAAGTTCTAGAAGATGAAATAGCTGAGTTTATTGAGAAGAAAGCTACGGCTGAATTGCTTCAATCACAAGCGCCCGTCTCTACCCCTGTTGTTAATTTGAATAGACAAGGACTGCAGAAAGTGAGTGCTGATGCTGGTCATTAGAGGTAGCAATAAAAAAAAATCTTCACCTTCGCTTTTATAACTCAAAATTCTGTAATCTTTTAGAAAAGTCAGAAACATGCACCTATTCTGTTGTGTGATAAGAAGATAGAAGTGTGTAAAATATTGTCATGCTTGGATTTACTTTTAGAGTAATTGCTGTATATTCTATGAATATTTTTTTTCTTTTTTTCCATGAAAGAACCAAGATTCTCAACTTGAACTCCAATGCTTTGATGTCAGAGATGAAGGAATTATGAGTGTTCGAGAACAGAGCGAAAGGGAAAGTGAGGAGGAGGAGGAGTTAGAGAAATTCACCTAGGGAATTCCAGAAATAGTATTTGATTGCAGCACTCAACGCTTTGAATGTAGGGTATGTTAGTTTTATGAAGTGATCTGATTGCTGTTGTCTCATAATATATGTCTTCCTAATACAGATTTTTTAGAGAAGAGGTTGATAAAATTGGCTGTGAAATTATACAGAGTGCAGAATATGACCCGATAAAGATTTCACTTCCTTCTCTTCCACCCACTTCTTTTTTTCTCCGCTTCCAAAAGAAAAGCTTGAATTTCAGAAATATATTCAAAAGTAGTCTCCAGAATAACATGCCCAACTTCTTCATATATAAAAATTGAATTAAATGCTCATATAATAAATTAAACTGATTTAAATGTTTTTCTCCTCCAGAACTAGAAGTCAATTATCTTATTAATTTCATTTCCTGATAGGTTACAAATTTACTGCAGATGACATTTTGTTAATTAATAACTTACTGGAGTTGAAAGCAGATTTTTTGGTTCTGAATTTATTCATAACTGCTAGATTATGAAGAACTTTTGAAGCTAGGTTGGTGCACATATTTCCACAAATATGTGACATTTTTGTGGTGTATGATAAGAGCCTGCTTATGTTTTTGCCAAAATTTATTGCATTTCAACTACTGTTACTGAGTTCCTTTTCTTAGACTCCTTTTTTTCCTGGATTTACATATGAAAGTGGAATTCTTAGAAACAGAGGTCATTATCTGCACTACTATGAGTAACTCACAACTTCAGAAAATTTTTTGTTTGTTTTCTCTGGTTTGGTTTTATTTCTTCAGAGTAAGTTAAGTTTATGTGCTTGCTGTGTTTTTTTAGTTCCAGCTTTCCATAGTACTGATGACAGAAGACACAGTATTGATAATTTCTCTCGAGGAAGCAATGACTCATGGTGCACTTTTGAAGGTATAGGTGTTTCAGTTCCTTATGAAAGGAAGATATCTCTCATTGCTGCGTGCTGCAAAACAAGAATTTTTATGCATGATCTGTACACATAGAATGAGGTGATTACTGTCATCACCATGAGTTTTCTTCAAATGGTATGGTTTAGTAGTCTACTAAGTACTATTCAGTACAACTGTTGACATATTTGAACCACTTACTGATTGTGCTGACAGATTTTTGTTTATAGGCTTTTATGTATATGCAGTGTTCTAGATTTCAGATACAGTCTTTCTAATGAAAATTTATTGGAATATATTTGCAGTGGTGTACTGTTGCATGATAGTTTATCTAACATTAATTTAATATGGAAAGTACCTGTAACTTTTTGATGCTTATGAGTGTGGTGTTCAGTTACAGCTGAAGCTTTACAAAAACCATTAACTACGAGAACTGCAGGTTAAAACAAGTTTTAAATGCCTTGTGTATTTTCAGTAGCCATGATAACTAATGGGAAACTATAAGAGGTACAGTTCTCTGAAGTTCTTTTGTGCAAATGTTTGACAATGAAATACTAACCTGACAAAAGTAAAATAGATTGATTTTGCTTAAGAGTTACTCTTGTTCTGCTTTCTGTGCCTCATGTGTTATTAAAAAGGAGTAAGATTTTGTATTTATCTGAAAAAATAAATTTTTTACATCTGTTTTAAATATCTTAAATCATTTATTGATTGAAAAAAATAGGTGATTTGTGTTACTGTACCAGAAAGGCAATGAGACTTGCGATGTACTTGTCATACACCACTGTACTTATCATAGAGTCGTAGAATATTTCAAGTTGGAAGGAAGCCATAGGGAGTTGGAAGGGACCCAGCAAGGTTCATTGACTCCAGCTCTCTGCTCCTTGAAGGACTACCATTGACTCGACCGTTTGCATCTGTTTGGTTAGAAGCAGGGGATAGGTCCTCCTTAAAGTAGGTAACAGCCAAATGAAAAGAAAAAAATATTCTTTTTAGTAATTTACAAGTGTTATTAGGTGATCTTGAACAGAATGTAATAATAATTGATTTGTATTGTCAGCACTCAGTTATCCCTGTGTAAGTTATCACTGCCGCTGATGTTAGTTAGCTCAAGCACGGCTCTTCATGAGCGTTAAAAAACTGTATCCAATGACAAATTTAGCTGTCTCTAGTCTGGCAATTTTGTTGAGGACAAAGACTGAGATAGTTAAGTACTGTTTGACCTAGATATCTCTGTGCCTGGCCAGCACTAGAGGGTGTGCTGTGCTTTGACAGCTGGAAACCACGAATAGTACTGTATGGTACCACATGTCTTGGTCAGATGGGCTTATGTTCAGTTGCATGTGCTGGCTCTGCAGGACTTAGCAGCAAACAAAACTGGTGCAGGCACCTGTGCAGGTGTTTGGAACAAGTGACAGTGAAAGGGAGTTCGTTCAGTTGTAGCACGAAAATGGCACAGCACAAAATGAAAGAGCTGGCGGGTTTCTCTTTCTTTGTTCCCTGATACTCATTTAAACAGAGAGAGAGTCATATGTAAGTGTGGGAAATTCCACAGTTGTTTTGTTTAAGTTTGCCTAAAGGTGAGATATCAGGGAAGCACACAAGTGCACATTACAGCCTGACAGTCAAATGCAGATCAAAAATTTATAAAGGAGCAACTAACCATATCGTCTGAAAGTGGAGAATCAGTAGTGGTGGTAAATAAAAATGTATATGGCTCCTTGTAGTTTATCTTAGCTATGTGCTTTTTAATTGAACACTTCAGAGAGGTTTATCCTGCAGGTGAAGTGGTTTCAGGACCATTTATTAAGGTTTCTTTATTGTTATGGTACCTTTTCCATGTGGCTACTGGATAATTGTTTACAGCCTTTACAAACCTGAAGGTTTTGTTTTTTTAGATCCTTTCCATAGGTTATTTTCCATATATATTTTGTATAATATTCTTAACCATATCTTTAAAGTTACTATGCCAGTAACAAGACACAGCCAGGATTCATAAGCAGTTTTATCTTAAATCTGGCTGACAGGTCAGGCTCAAAGAGCTATAGTAAATGGGGTTACATGAAGCTGGCAGCCAGTCACCCCAAGGCTCCATTTTAGGGTCACTGCTCTTTAATGTTTTTATAAATGATCTGGATGCAGGAATTGAATGTACATCAAGGAAGTTTGCCGAAGATACTAAATTAGGGGGAAGCTGTGGCATCCCTCTGAGATAGAGAGGCCTTACAGAGATGTCAGGATAGGGTAGAGAGCTGGGCAATCCCTAACCAATTGAAATCCAACAAGAGCGGGTGCCAGAGGCTGAGGAGAAGTTCATACTGGACTTCAGAAAAAGACTTTTCACTGGGCAGGTGGTGGATCACTAAACACCCCGAGACAGTGGTTACAGCATCAAGCCTGTCAGAGTTCAGGGCGTATCTGGAATATGCTCGTAGTCATATGGTTTAGTTTTAAGTAGTCCTGCGAGGAGCAGAGAGTTGTGCTTGATCCTTATGGGTTCCTTTCAGTTTGAGATATTCTGTGATTTTAACTTATGGTGACACAAGCCTCTTTCATAGCAGCAGCAACATAATATTTTATAGAAATGAAAATACTAAAAAATGGGTAATTTTCCAAGACCTTTGTGAAGGCTTGTGTAATTCACATTCAGCGTATCACTGTGGAAAGTAATTTATGTAATTCATGGACAGGTAAAATACCTAAATGGATTTTTTATGAGGTACCGAGGCATCTACTTTTCCTTGTTTTCTTTAATATATGTATTTTTTAAAATCCAGACCCTAGCATCAAGGCAGCAAAGCACTGTTAGCTAAGTATAGACACTTGCAAGATTTTAAACCAGAAAAAAAAAGTCTTCAACAAGATTTTCACTAGGGTGCGCTCGAAGAACGTGGCTTTCACCCTGGGGAAGGGACTGTGGCACTGAGCAACTGTGTCACTGGCTCTGAAGAGCCCCCTCTAGTCGAACCTGCTTTTACCACAGGGTTTGGAGGCTCCAGAGCCCCCTTCGAACATCAACTGTTCTGTGATTCTGAAACGCATTTATCATGAGCAGTTTTTTCCCAGATATTAAGAGAATATTAATTTCTGTAGAAACAAAGCTGTAAAGCGTGGAAAACAGTATAAAAGTAAGTGCAGTGAGAGTATCTGAGCTGACGCGGTTGATTACCTGCTAGGGCATTAAAATGCTGGAATCAGTCTTCATAATTTGAAAATTTATGAGTTCAATTGCTCCTCTGAGCAATTGCTCTGATTCTGAGCCAAAATCTTTTAAAATTACTTCCTAGAAATGTGTGTGAAAATACCCAGTTTTTATTGTTGGGAAGTACTGGTGAGATGCGTCAGGATGTTTTCTGGGTTATCATCCTGCGAGTCATAGGCTTTCTGAAAAAGAGTATTGTGTAGCTGCACAAATGTCTTTTGGTATCAGGTCTCTAAGTATCTCTTTATTTTGGGATACTTGTACTTGTGATCATTAAGTAATAATCTCTCTTGGCACTTTTATGTATCACAATTTCTTAGTGTAATTTTCACAAACAAGGAGCCCACCGAACTAATGGTTTCAGAATTAAATTCTGTCTTATGACAGAAATTTGCCTTTCTCTGATTTTCATATCCAAGTGTGAAGGATTTTATTATCTTCCTATTCACATATACGAACCCATACATTTTTTATGGCTGTACATTAAGAGGTGCGTCTCGCTCCTGCTGGTGTGTATGTAGATATATAGATCACTCACCAGTGCCACAGTTAGCTAAGAGTGGTCCCCAGGCTGCATGATAGGTTCAAGAGACTATTTTAGTGCTTAACACTTGGTCTGGATGCCTGACTGCAGTTCCTGCATTCCCTTGTGCTGGGAGGAGGAAATCTTTGCTCCCCTACTAGTCTGCATACATTTGGAGGGGCAGATCCTCCCCAGTGAGAAGAGACTGCAAGACAAGAGTTCTCTGCACCCCTAAGATTTTACATGTTACCCTCACAGAGTGGAAATGTGGAGCTACTCCTTCCTCCTCAGGGAGATGTTAACTCCTTTCCCCAGAGTTTGGAACAGTCAGACTGGTAGTCATCACTGCTTTGGAGAGAAGAGAAAATAAGTAGCATGTTTAGAAAGAGGATAAGAAAGTACTGGTGTTTGCGTAGCTGTTTTTAATGGCTTCCACTTATGGCTGTTTTGCTGAGATGGGGTTTATTTGGTAAGTTTGCAGAAAGCCAGAGGTGGAGTTCCATTCCCCGTGCACTGGCAGTGTGAAGATGTTTGGTCCTTTTAGCCTTCTGGGAAAACAAAGTGATCCCAGTGCATTTTGGTATATCCTGCTGCCAAGGTGTGCGAGCAGCCAGAGAGATGAGACACGCAGAACTCTGTTGTAGCCTTTCCTCAAACATTCTGTCCCTTCACGGGGTGGGACAGGACTCACTTGGCTTGCAGGCTCCAGTGAAAATCTGTACTAGCTGCCATCTAGAAACACATCAGGCAGTACTGATGGACTGTGCATAGGAACACAAAATACCAGTGCTGTTTTATGACTGTGTTCATAGTAGATGAATGAATCCAAGCTTTACCCCACAGTCAAATCAATATATGCCTCTAATAACTTAAAATGTGCAAACACACAATGCAAATACCTATATTTAAGAAATAATTCCATTGTCTGTTGTGATCGCATTTAAGACTGGCATGTGTGTTTTGTCTCCAAAGTTACAGAAGTTCTCTTTGCCTACATTAGCTTCTCAAGGGGGAAAAAAATCTTAGGCAAGTTGAGTATCTTCTGACTGCTTCTCAATCTTCCATGTATTTATTCTCTCAAAATGAACATTAAGAAGTTCAAAGATGCTGCATTGGAAAATGAGACCCACAGGGGGTAGGGCTCAGATTTTTAAGTGTATTTAGGTTTTGGGTTTTTTTACTTGCACTCACACAGGGAAATCGAGCCGTGGAAGTAAATCCTTATAGTTTTTAATATATAGTTACAATCCCATAGCAAATCTGTGTACTAAGTACTTGTCCTGACATCCTTTGCTGGTACTAAGCACAGGTCTGTGCTCCCCAGACTTGTACATAGTTCTCAATCCTGCTGTTGTTTATACTGATAAATAAAACAGAGGAGTTTTGTGGAGAGTGATCTAGGCAAGGAGGAGGATGCATTCTGAATTCGGACTTCTGTGGTTTAGGTTTGCATGAGTACTTTGTTTCCTTAAATACAGAATTTAAATGCCTTCTCTGTTGTATCTAGATTCCCCAGTCACTTAGATTTTAGAGAGGAACTCATGTGCATTTTTAATGTCTCCAAAACCATACTGGGTTTCCCAAAGGAATATGGTCCATGGTGTGGACCTGAAGTGTTTGTGACTGTCGTGGTCAGAGGAGAGGCTTCATAGTTTATCCCGAGTTGTCAGTCCATCCCGCTGATGTTTTCCAGTTTTATTTAGATGGTTAAGTATGCATTGATCCCGAAACAAAAAGAAAAAAATTGCAGTTTTAAGTTCAAGTCAGGTTTTGCTCATTGCTCCAGTATGGGTGCAGTTTTTACTAAATGAAGCTATTTCAACAGGAGATAAGGATACCTCAAAAATTCCTTAGCCTGGAGTTTTCAGCCAAGTTCATTGTTTGAAAGGTGAGAAAGCTCATTTCAAATCCCTCCTCCAAGTCAGGAATAACAAGGGGCTGGGTTTAAAACTCTTCACACTATAAAATTATTTGTGAATGTATTTCCTGGAGTTCCTCACAAGGCAGGACTTTCTCAGGTTCCTGAGTAATGATGATCTGGGGAGGGCAGGTGTTTACATGTGACTGCTGGGAGGCTCTGGAATCATCAGAGGGGAAAAAAAAATAATCTACTTTTAATGAACTCCATCCCAGACTTCCCTTTCCAGACAGGCAGCCCTGGCCTGGGAGCTGGTGTTTGCCAGAAAGCCCTTTGTAGCTTCCTGCCTTGGTGCAACCTCAGGCTCATCCCCAGGCTCACTGGTCCAGCTTTGGCAGAGGCTGAGCCAGTTTCTAACCAAATGGACAGTATCTGGGCACAAACTGCCTTCCACTTGAGCATGCAAAGACTTAATTCATATTTGAGTGGCTGAAGAGGAGACCAACAAGGCATCTAACTGACAGCATCTTGTGACAGTGGCACTGCTGGCAGGCAGGGCAGGGAAGAAAGGCTCAAAACTCATTCATCTCTCATAAATCTCTGCTGGGCTGGATTCTTTACCTGGAAAAAACTAAGATAAACAGGAGATGTATGAAGACTCTCTGGGAATCTGCAGTTCAGTGAGCTGAATTTTAAAGATTATAGAAACACTGATGCTCTGTTTCAGTAGTTTTGGAAGAGTATAGGAATCCTAATGAAAAGACTACACGGTGTTTATTTTGGCGTCCAAGGAAGTACTATCCTAATATTCCAGTGAGGCTGGAAACAGTTTAGTTAATGAATCCAATCACTGAAAATATGATCACAGAGGCTAAAGATCACAATAAGCTGAGGGCACTGCTGATAATATTCCTGGTAAGTGAAATGTAATTGTAGTAAGTGGAACAGCAGATTTCCCCAGTAAGGGCTTGCGTGTCAGTCATATGTTTTGAATGTGCCTTACTTTGCCAGTGAGGTCAGGAGTGATCCTTGAGAGTTTTACTGGAGGATATAATGGTGTTTGTATATTGGCAGAGCTTACTGGATCAATAAATAAAGATACCACATTGCAAGCTGTGAATTAGTGATTGCTGTAAACAGTTGGCTGATGTTGCTGTCACTTTGGGTAGACAAGTAAAGGAATTACAGCCTAATATGCACATTGCTAAAAGCCATGTTTGGAAATTGGCCTGGATAGGATGTGTAAAAAAAACCGCATTCAATCCTGATGTGCTTCTAAAAAATTATTTACAGCTTTAAATTTTTTATAAGGTACAATACTACTAATACAATATCTCAGAACACAATAACTGAAGCATTAAATTCGCCTGCCTTCTAGCAGAAAGATAAAACCCCATGCAGTAGTTTTTGGACCTTGCCTTGCACAGCCTCAGAGGCTGAAGGTGCATCGGTGAGTTTGACTGGATGGGAAAAAGAAAATATTTCCTTTCTGATGTGAAATGAAGTTGAAATGTACTAAAAATGCCCAGCAGTCCATCTAAAACTCTGCAGAGGAATTTACAGATCTGTGTACTTCCAAATAAATTAATTTTACTCTGGCCAGCTCTCACTCAAGACTACAACAAAGACTACAGAATTATCCCTAATCATGTAACTATGCCAAATGTAAGAGAAACATAGATCAAGGTGTCCTCTGGATGCATATTTCAGGTGTCATCCTTAATCTGCTCACCTTCAGTAGCTGGAACACAGTTAACGACCTACTAAAAGGATTCTTCACATAAAATGTTTGCATGTAGATGCTCAGACAAAAAATAGACATGAGACCCAGGACGTCTCTTTTTTGAAATACCAGATCTGTTTGCAGGAAAGACTGTTTTTTAAAGAATATTACAATTATCTCGGAAATGTAATTTCTTGGAAACTAGAAAGGAAAGGTATGTTGTGGTTGCTGTTGGTCTGTGTTTCTCTGGATCTTCTGTGTGGTATGTTTTTTGTTTATTTCTCCTCTCTATGTTAAAGCCTGTTTTAATCTATTTTATGGAGGCTGCCAGTGAGGGGTGCTATGTGACCACCCCAGAGTGGTTGCAGCTCCTGAATCTGTGTTCTGCTGCCAGCCAAAAATTATGTTTAAGCATGAAAATAAACCCCCAAGCAAAGGAAAGCTGTGAAAGCCCCACTTTATAAAGCCAAAAATTAGAGGATTGTCAGGATTTTACTCCTCTGAAGCAACCAGGATGGAAAATCCTCGGGCAGTTTGTAGTCCGTGAGAGTGAAGCAGCAGGAAGGATTCAGCAGCGTGGGATGTGAAAGGCTGGCTGGCAGGGATGAGGTCTTCAGCATGAGCAATGTGGAGGGCAGAGAGGAGAGCAGCTGGGGCGGGCATGGCATGACAGTAGTGAAAAATCGTGACCACCTCAAGCTGGGGAGTGTGATACAATATATGTTAATGCTTGGATGTAGAAGAGTCTTGAGATTTTTCTGTCTCATCTTAGTTGTCAAAATACATGAGAGATTATTGTGATTTAGACCAGTTTGTGTGTTTTCTCACTGCACATTTTTTTAATTCTAGACATCACAGCACATCCTTTTCCATCTCAGCTGCTTGCTCACTAAATCTTCTGGTGGAGGTTTTTGGGGTTAAAGCTGAAAATGTGCATTACCTAGATCCAAAAGAATGCTCTTTGGTAATATACTCAGTGGGTTTACATCCCAAAAACACCGTTCAGAGTAAAAACTGCACAGCTGATGTGCCTGCCCTGGTGTGCTGACACTGGAGCTGGAAGGCTCCATCAGGCCCCATGCAGATGCTCTCTGCTTCCTGGTGCAATGCTCTGTTAGCAGTGTCTGAGGGTGGGTTTGGAAGTCGCTCAAAGAAGAGATTAAAAGTACAGATACAGCCAGGTAAAACAACAGAAAACTCCCTAATTAGTAAAAAGAACTTCCTTCTTAGATTTCTGACATGAGTTTTTGCAGAATTGAAGTGGGTGATGTCTGATCCTCTTAAGGATGGGCAGTAGGACAGGAGTAGTTCTGTTGCAGCAAATGGTAGAGGCAATGGAAGAAAAAACTTCACCAGCTGAGAGTCAGCAGTGATGGGAGGAGTATTTTCTTTTTTCTGTCAAAGGCAAAGGAAGTAGTCAAGCCCTGGCTCTTATAGAATCCCAAAGAAAAAGCCTTTTCTTCTCCTTTCTGAACAAAACCTAGTGAAATAAAACATGTAATTTCATTTCATTCTGCACAAATTGCTCCTCTGGGCACAATGAAACATTTTGTTCTCTGGCATGTGTGGGTCAGTGTGGTCTGAACACTCCATCTATCACATGAGGTTCATCCTTCAAGCTGCCAGAGAGGATTTGTTCTGGGCTTGTGTGTTAATGCCATGGGCATCCTGATGGTGATCTGGGATGGTCAGCATCTGAGTAACAGTCCTCACAGCTGTGCTGGGCAGCAGGGGATACTACTTATACCAGGTGGTCTTGACTCCAGCAGGTGGTCTGCAGGATGGCTGAGCCTCAGCCTTGCTTGGTGGCTGGAGGAACATCCTCAGAGCCGGATGGAGCAGGTCCATCTTCACTTGAGAAGAGATGAGGACTGTCACTACCTCTTTGCCATTCAGGTAAATGCCCCAGTTTCTCAGCTGGTGGTAGCAGGGAAGGGGCTAATTTTCAAAGAATTTCTTACCTTGGGGCTAATTTTCAAAGAATTTGGGGATGAAACCCGAGCCTTTTTGGCGAAGAGGAAAAATAATCTCTGTCTCTTCATCTGTGGGTTCCCATTCCAGCACCAGCTTGCTTTTTCTTTCCGTCCCTCTCTGTGATTCCATTTGTAGGTCACGAGGGTCTTATCCCCTTGCCTTAGTGTCTGCAGCCTGCTGGGAAGTTGCTGGCAGCAGGGATGATGCAGCTGTACAATTTACTGCAGAGGGATGCAACTCTTCCCTGGTAATGCAGGATGGGGACATGCTGGGTAACTTTTGGTCCACTTAGTGCAAATGTAGCATGGACAACAAGTAACATTTGCCATCGTTTTGCAAAAGATTTAAACCTAAGAGTTTTTTGAGCGCTGCTTGGGAGGGTTTGCTCATTGTTTATTAAATCACCATTTTTTGGTGCACTGCTGCACAGTCTCTCACCTCTGCGGGACAGGACTGTGTGCCATGGCACTCAAAGGAAAGCAGCAGGAGTGAGGAAGATCTGCAGTGCTGGTGGCACATTTGTGGGGGCACCTGGCTGTGATAAAGTGACCTGCAGCCCCCTGCACCGGGGCCTGAGCAAGGGGGGCAGCCACTGGGCTCCTGTGGCTCTTAGCAAGGCAGAGTCTCTTGTCCATGGTCAGGGATGGAGTTCTGCATCCTTCCTTCCTCCCAGACAATGCTGGGTTGACTGTGCAGAAGCTAAATACGTATCTCAGTGTCCTTAAAACTGCAGTATGACCCTGTGCTTTTAGTGCTGTGCAATTCCTGCTGAGAAACGTTCTTCTGGGCTCCTGTGTGCTGTCTCACACATGCATACACTCATTCTTCATCTCTTGCTTGTAGACTTATTTTAGCCCTTGGTTTCTGAGTGCTTCCTACATGAAATGTCTGTGGGTTTTACTGTTTTCCCCAGGTATATTAGGTTTCACCTTCTCCAGCTTATTTTTCAGTTATTTGTTAAATGTACAGGATTTGTGAACATTTCAGGCCCTGTTGTGAAATTTCTCTGTCCTCACTTGGGACTGTAACACCTCCCAGCTCCATATTGTCTCCAAATGCAGCATGCTATTTCTTATAAAGACTAATAAGATAACAGCTTGACATCAGCTCGGGTGTCTGCCAGGACATGTGCTCCTGACTGGAGTGCTCCTGTGCTGCATGCCCTGACGAAATGAAGCAGTGACAAGGCAGCGGGGTGCCTGGCCTGACAGCCAAGGGTGGGAGGTTGTGCCTTGTGCCTGTCAATGTGCATGGCACAACAGCTCTGAGCAGTTGGTGGCCATTCAACTGGGCCCATCACTGCTGTGAAAAGCTGGATTAGCCCAATCTACCCATGAGAAGTGTGGGGATCTCTCACCCTTCTTGACCTAGCCTGAAACCCTGATGTGATGGGAGACAAGCTCTTCTGGAACTGTTGGTATCAGAGAGTGTTTAGCCTTTTGCTGGTGCTTAGAGGTTCTGGACTAGCAGTATGGCAGTGTATTTGTTTAGTGGAATGGCAGCAACCTGGTCAGGGACACTTCTCAGGAAGCCTCAGTGTTTAAAATGTGAACATGGAAGAAGCTGTGGGGAGGGAGAGGGGAGGAACTTTGGATTTGAACCTCCTTCCTTCTCTGCTCTGGCTGAGGTCACTTGGTCTATTCAGTCTGGAGAAGAGGAGACTGAGGGGAAACCTCATTGCGGTCTCCAGCTTCCTTGTGAGGGGAAAACGAGGGGGCAGACACTGTTCTCTCAGGTGATCAGTGATAGGACTCGAGGGAACAGCATGAAGCTGTGTTAGGTGAGGTTTAGGTTGCATATTAGGAAAAGGTTCTTCACCCAGAGGGTGGTTGGGCACTGGAACAGGCTCCCCAGGGAAGTGGTCACAGCACCAAGCCTGACAGAGTTCAAGCAGTGTTTGGACAACACTTTCAGTCACATGGTCTGATTCTTGGGGCTGTCCTGATGAATTTGATGGTCCTTTTGGGTCCCTTCAAGCTCAGGATATTCTATGATCTGCATGTGCCCTGGGATCTTCGTCTGTTCATGTTCAGCGCTGAAACAGGGACAGTATTTCCCTGTGGCCAGGAGTGCTGGAAAAATAACCTTTCTGTGCCTTATATGAACCACTATCAAAGACTCAAATTTTGTCATTTTGTAAGATATGGGATAGGTATGGTAATTGCTGTCTCAGGACTGGGACTCACTTTAGGCTTGCACAAAAATTGACTAGGCGGTAAGAGGGTGGTGGGCAATTTTACATGGGTGAGTCTGTGCATACTTATCCATTGCTTCAGAGGTAAAGCACATAAAATATGATAATTCCCCAAATGGCAGATTAGAGCAGGAAGAGCACTTAGTGTTTTTCCACCTGTATATTTTCACAAGGACTGGGTAAAAACATTCACAGCCAGGAGCACTTTTGTGCCTGTTGCTGATGGACGTGCTAGTCTGCTTTGTATCTGTACAGCTTCACAGGTCCCGTGGTGCTGGATAAGGAATGGAGTGCAGGTATTTAGCTTTGGCGTCACTAGGGATGGAGCACAGAAGTGGGCTGGGGTTGACTGGGAGCTCTCCCGGGAGGGAGAAGAGCAGAGCTGTGAACATCTGCATTACAACTCCACTGCCCTGGGTGGATTCTCTTTTGTGGGCCATATTGACCATCCTAAGAGAGAGATGGAGACTCCTGCCATTGTGGCCACTGTTTCCACTTGACCTGCCTGTGATTTTTTTCTCAGCTCTATGGTTTGCTTCTCTTTTCTTTCCTCTTCCCCTTGCTCTCATAGCTTCACTGAAGCCTTTGTTGCAAACTGAAGTTCCTGGCTGTGGCTTTCTCGAGAATTTTAAGGAATGACTCAGTGCTGCTGGCCACAGGCGGCCTGGCCAAAAGCAGCCACAGCTAAAGGAGTTGAAATAACCCCCGGGTCTTGGTGGCTCAAGGAAGGCTGGGCAGATTGCTGCATCAAAACTCTGTTTGTGAAGGGTCCTAGGCCTTCACTTGTACTGAAGTGGGAAGCAGAAGTGCTCCTGGAGCCCCACTACAGCACTGGTTTGGTTCTCTCATTATGCAGGTGAGGAGGGCTAAAAGCTCTGGGCACAGGTGATGATGGCCCTCGTTTGCAGACTGCAGAAGGCAAAGTGCTGGCAGTGGGGGCAGTGCAGAGCACATCCCTCTGCCAGCCAGACCCACAGCCCCACAAAGGTCTGCATCACTGAGTAAGCCCATGGTTATTCTTTATCTGCTGGTGGATCCTGGTGTGTCCTGTGTCCTGCTTTTGCACCGTTGGCTTTTCCTTCCTCCCGTTCAGCTTTGCCACATGGGCTTATGGTTCTGTGGTAGCCAGAGTGTCAGCTGTGACAGCCCATTGCTGTTGAGCCAGAGCTGCACTCTTGCTGGTGATTCCCAGATGCTGGAACAGCCTGTGCCAGTCCTGCAGCCAGTTCACTTCCCCCTGTGTGCCCCTGTTCCTGCTTGGCACAGAGCAAACCCATGGAGAGGCAAAAGCACGGGGGTGGCCTCACAACATTGTCAGAGTGGTGCCAGGGCTAGACGTGGCTGTTGCAGGGGCTGATCTGAGCTCTCATCTCTCTCCAGAAGGAGGAGAAGAATTAAATTTGACACACTTAAAAAAAAATGACCTATCCAGAAGTAGATTGCAAAATGTATTCAGTTAAAAATATAAAAAATACTTTAATAAATGCAAGGCAATGTTGTAACAGATTAACTTCTGAAAACCTGAGGTAAAAACTGAGTTATACTTATTAGGGTATGATGGAGATTTAAGTGAGACATTAAAGAGATGTGTTCTAATATATTGGATTCACTGTAATTTTATTAAGTCAGAGGCAGGCACTGTGCCTTCCTTCACTTTGCTGCTGCATCATATGAGCACTTGATGCCATAAGCAGCAGGAAAGGAGCAGGCACCAAAAGTCGATTTTAAAATTCATATTATCACAGTTTGGCCCAAGGAAAAGTGATGGCTTAAAGGAGCTAAAATCAAGCCCAAAGCCCATCTAAATAGAAAACAGTTTTTACATCCGCAGATGATTACTGGGATCACTATCTAGCACCACAGAAACAGATTAATGTTTAAATTACAGCACTCTGTTCAGTGAGAATGATAGTTTTAGACTTGATATAAAGATCTTCTGTGCTGCAGTCCTCTTAAAAACATCATTTTAGGGTCTCCTCCAACTCATTTTTGGTTCTACCGGAACCATTAGAAAAGCCTGTGGTGCCACGTTGCCTCCTGTACGGTGACAAAGAGACGTGGTGCGAAAACAAAGAAAAAGCTGTACTCTGCGTCAGACCGTAATGAAACTAAATTTTGCCTTAACTGCATTCAGTTCTTCTGCCATTGCTGTCACATGCCAGAGGCTTTTGTTCCTAATTGAAAATGATAGCTCCCCGGGAGCTGGGGAGGCATGTGGCAGCCTTTTATTGCCGTGTGGATTATGTGCCCGCTATATTTCACACACTGCCTGGAGAAATGCGACAGATTTTATTGATATGAGGCACCGTCCCTCATTGTGGTTTATTCCATCTCTCTTATGCTTGCATTCTCGGTGCAGCTCATTTCCAATTTTATTAACATCTGGGATGTGGTAGGAAGGCTTCAGTACAAAAATTAACAGAGGCCTCAGGAAGAAAAAATCCCCAATGCTTGGATTACAGAGATGTGCATGAGTATAATTCCAGTATTTCAGTAAAGGATAATTAAGGAGGGGGAGGAGGGGAAATCCCCTGAATTTGTTTGACCATGAAAAAGTTAAAGAAACTTCATCTGTCCTCAAAAAGGTTAATTTAATCTATCAAGCCAAGGAGATTAATGGAAGTAAAGAAATGAATATAGTTTAGAAACTAAGCTTTAGAAAGCAAGATAAGGCTAATGACAAAATAAATCACTTTATAACCATCTACCCAGAGTAGTTTATGACTAATGAGGTACTGAGCGGGTGTCCCTTTCTGAGCTGCAGCCGTGCCCCAGCAAGGGTGGGCCAGCAGCTCACTTGTCCCAACAACACCCACCAGGATTGCATCCTTGCATCCTGCCAGGCCTGCACCGAGCAGGGGGATGCTGCGCCGAGCAACATCAACCATGGGCAGCAGGGCTGTGGGACGAGCCTGCACTGCTGCAAGCCTCCCCAGCACTGAAATCAGCAGGATGCTTCACTAGGCAGCTTCCAGAGTGCAATTTGCTTTGCTCGCTTGCTGAGAAGAGCAGCCTTTTCTGCACAATAAAAGCTGCTCTGCGTCTGTGTGAACATGAAGTAGTTGGTGAGAAAATGGGCTGACCTGGATAGCTCCTCCTTCAGCTATCACCACTCTGGTGGTGGCCCTTGCCTTCACCCCACTGTATGGCCAGGGAGTTTGTATGACCGCATTTAGCAGAGCTAATTTTGGACAGATCCCCCTCCAGGGATCACCCTGTTCAGTACCAGCAATGGCTGTGTCTGGGCTGGTGGGTGTCAGCAGGGTTCTCAAACACTGGCTTGCACTGCATCCTGCCACTGTTTGCACAGGGAGGGGAAGATTGATAGATGAGCCCCACACCAGCACTCCTGGAGCTGGGCCAAAGTGCTGTGGGCTGCTTCATCCCTTCCTGCTCATGCTGAACCTCAGGCGTTGCCTGGCAGTGCTGCAGGGGTGGTGAGAGGTGCTGCCCCACCAGCTGCTTGAGTATCCAGCCACGTCCAAGGTGTCATTGCTTCAGCCAGTATTGAGAGGGTGATGTGATTCTCCACATCCTTGGGATAACCTGAGCTGCTGGCCCCTCTCCCAATGCAGTCTGACTTCTGGGACGGAGCATGCAGAGGCTGGAAGGTGCCTTGGGCACTCACTGTCTCTCTGCTGGAGACACTGGCTGGAGAAGTAACTGGCAACCTGATCCTCCCCACTCCAGTTACTCTCCCGTGCTTTTGTCATGCTCTCTATCTCAGCTAATGAATATTTATTTAGACAAAGCGAAGCAGTGCTTTTAACAAATTTTCTTGGGCAAAATCCAGCATTAATTTGGTATGTGTTTCCAGACCAATTTACTGTCCTCTGCTCAGGGTAAATGGATGAAGGTGCAGTATTGCTTCTGCTCTTCATATTAAGCCATGGGAAATGCTGAAGAATACATTTTACCGCCTTTACATCTGAATGAGTGCTGCCCTATTTAATGAAGAGCTCTTCTTGAGGACTGGAGAACTGAAGGAAGGAGGGCTTCATTTTTTACTTCAATTTCCTTTTAAAGTACATGTTCCAGAGTTCTCTGACATTAATAGAAAGTTTGGTCATTGGATAATTTCTTAAGCGGATCCTATTGTTGCATTTCTGGTGGGAGGTCATCAGAGGAAATTCAGAAGCTGCCAGAAGGTCCATGCCCTTCAGACAAAGGAGTCACTCACAGCCCAGACCTCAGGGTGGCTTTCCTCGAGTTCCCAGTGTTGCTTTACAGCTGACATCTGAAACCCTTACAACGCACCCTATGCTCTAGTTGTAAGCACTGGTAGCCCTGGACCAGTTTAAATAGCATCAATCAAAATGGCAGGCAGTGCTGCAGGACCCTGAGAGCTCAGCAAGAATGCCAGGCTCTTTTCTGGTATTAAAGTAGTGATGGTGGTATATATAAATAGATGGGTATGTGTATATATATATATGTGTGTGTGTGTATATATGTATTTATCACAGTAGTGAAGGCAAAGTCCATCATGTTCAGTTTGTGAAGCAACAACCACCGTCTGTCCTCAGCTCACCCACTCACAAGAGCTGCAGTGTAGCAGCCACGTCATCAGAGCCTTTTGAAAGTCACTTGCTGTGTTTTCTAACAGCAGTAAGTTAAACAGGTGTTCATTAATTGGCCAGATTTGGAGAACTGCCCACAGTCATGTCCCATGGTGCAGTGAGTCCCTTTGAAGGGACTCCTTGGCTGGTCTCTAAAGGTCTCAGTCACAGAATCAGACAGTGGCTGAAACCAAAATCCTGGTTGCCCCCTCCTAAATGGAGCTACAATCGCCACTTAATGATCTGCCTTCCTGCAAGTCCAGATTACCATGGCCACCCCTGGTGTATTCACTTACTTTCAAATGTCCTTTTAATCACAGATTTGTGTGAGTTATTTGGCTGTTCTACACCAAGTGGTCTGAGGGCCTAACAATTTATCCACACACAACTCGTGTCACTTTCACAGATCTATTGCTTTTTTCCTGCCTTGCAGAGATTCATGCTCATTTTTCTGCACGAGACATATTTAAATCGGAAAATAAAAATGACACATTAATCCTTTCCTTCCTTTGCCTCCCAGATGAGCAAAACTGTTGGAGTGAACTCAAACTTGTTTCTTAATTTATGGAGAAATGCAGAAGTCTAAATCAAACTCTGAGAAGATTAGATTACAAACTTTCAGTGGAAAAACTTAAAGGAGACCAATTCTGCGAGCTGCTGAAAGCTTTGAGTTACTGAACCTCCTGAGCTGCCATGGACACCTCTTCCCCACAGGACAAGGCTAAAGAAAACTATTGCTTTCCCTGAGGAAAATGGCATGTGGGACCAATGCCAGTGCAGATCCGATACCCTCATGGCCAGCTGCTGTGGACGTCGGCCCCGGCACATGCCCCGGTACCCCCACGCCTCACCCTGGCACTCAGCACCACAGCACAGAGTGTTGTTCAAGAGTGATGTGCTGACCAGGTTCAGAAGTTTTGACTTTTGCGGTAACATTTTTTACAACCAACCAGCTAGCACAAAAGCTGCTGCACGTCCAGTATGGGACACCCAGCACGAGATGTAAGCCCAGCACATGGTGGCATCTCGGAAAGCCACTGGTCTTGGCTGCATTTAATTTTTCAGCTGTGTCCTGTTCCGGCATAAGAATGTTGGAGATACCTGGGCAGTGCTGGTGTGTATAAACCTGCTAATCTAACAAGAGAAATAGGCCAAGGGTGCAGCAAATGTTTTTCTGCCTCTTCGAGGCACTGCAGTGTGTTTCATCAGAGGAGAACAAGCTGGGAGCAATACACATAACAGGATTAAAATGAGGGCTGCTTTGTCATTTTCCACACTAACCTGGGTGCCTGAAAATTGCTGAAATATGGCTGAAATGCTACTGTGCTACATCTTGTTTAAAAAAGTGATTTGTTAAAAGAAAATCCACACTGAATAACTGAGTCTGGTCCATTAAAATAGTATGTAAACGCTGGCCCCACAGTTTAAACATTACACATTTTGATAGCCCTTAGGAACTGAAAGGCAATTCTCTCCCCCCTCTGCATTATCATATAATCTCATCAGAAGATAAACAGCCTCCTTACCCCCACACATTTTGCAATTTGCATTTAGATTGTTCGGTGCCAATGTTCAGGACAAGTTACTTCCTAGCTCTGTCAAACAAAACCTGATTGTCATTTAGCAGAGTGGCAGTCAATTTATGTTTCCATTAACACAGATCCCAGGGAATTTATCTGGTGAGGGGGAAAAACCCTAGCAAATTGCCCCCCTGCCTTCAAGGCTGATTTTCCAATGGGCAGCTGGAGGGCAAATTTGACATACCCATGAGGAAGAGAAAGGGAATGCCTTTCTTTTGTTTCTGAGGAGAAGGGTGAGGGGGGAAGCTCCCAGACCCCTTGGCTGTGCAGCATCACACGAGAGCCAGTCCCGAGTGCCTTGTGGAGGCAGTGATGCTGTGGGACAGGGTCACCACCCCTGGGTCAGGGATAGCAGTCGGGATGTGTCTGACTTCAATTCCCAGCCTAATTCAGTGGCAGAGCCAGATGCTCCAGCAGGTTTTCTTGCGAGTTTGTCCACTCAGCAGGTGGAGATGCATTGTCAGGCACTGCCCTGTCTCCATAGTCCTGTGGACTGTGCCTGTGCCCTCCCTGAGGACCCTGACTCCTAAGCACTTGTGATCTTGCTTGACCAGGTGGGATGGCAGAGGACATGAGCTCCTGGTGATGGGATTGCCCTCCACCACTGCCAAAGACACCCCACAGCTTCACTTCTGGGGCCTGTCGGGGGGTTGCATGAACCAGCATGACTGACAGCAGCTTTACCAAGCCCTTGTGCCAATGCAGAATGCAAATTTGGTGTCTTCTTTCTCTGACGGTAGTTGAAGACACTTTTCCCTTCTCTCTCAATGGCTTCATTTTTCCTCTGCCCCATCATTCAGCTGTGCTCCTCATCACTTCTATGCTCCCCAGGGTGACAACAACCCAGGGGACCCCATGGATGACAGCAACCTCTCCACCAAAAGCATCTTCCTTATCACTCACCCCCGTCTTTTGCAGTGGTGCAGCGCTGATGGCATTGACCAATCCAAGGTTTCCCCAAACAAGGCATTTCCCCAAGGACACTCACCCTTAACTAAAAAGCCATCCCTTTCCTTCCCAGTGCCCTCTCTGAGAGGGGTGGGCAGGTAGCACCAGCGCAGCCCCACTCCCCACCAGCACTCCTTGTTCATGGATTTTTCTGCGCGCACACACATGTGTGCACCCAGGAGGAGGTCACAAAGCTCCTAATCTTGCACGCAAGATTGTTTCTTTTGCCTTTGGAAAAACATTGTGTCGCATCTTGGCTGGTGCAAAAGAGCCATTTGTGTTGGAAACTTGCTTTCAGTGACTCCCTGGCCAAATCAGCAGGATGCTGGCTGTCTTTCCATGGATTGTTGGAGTCTCCTTAGAGTGGGAGTAAAGAAGAGGGCCAAGCAGGGAAGGGCTCACCTGCAACTGAGTTGTACCTCTGAACAGGGGGACACACATGGGCGGTCTGCCATGTGCTGCAAAAGGACCACCCCAGAAAGCCCCTTGGTGTCCTGGCTCATGGCCCCTTTGCAGCCCCATGGGGCAGGTGGTGCTGCTTGGTGGCTGAGAAAAATCAAGTCGTTTTCTGAAGGGAGGGGAGACAGCCACACCCCAGTGATTGGAAATACATCTGTGACCACTTGGAAAGTTATTTTTGCTACATGAAAGGCTGGGGCATGAGGACAGGGCCTTCTCCAGACTGTATCACCTCTTGGCTTCCCTTCTAGTACAGCTCATTTATTTGGTTTGGCACCAACTAGACAGGCTGTGTAGCTGCCAGGTTCACCATGTATAAGGAGCTGCTGATGTCAGGAAGAGCTTTTGGCTGCAGGAGAGCCCTGCAGATGTTGTCCAGGTGGTTCTGCTCTCTACGAGCATTTAGGAACAGTCAAACCATGTAATAATTTTACAATGATTATTTTTCTTTCAAAACATAGCTGAGATTTCTATCAGGCACTGGAGCAGAAGCAAGGGGCAACATGCTGTACGAAGACTGGGTGAGGTGTGTGGTATGTGCTGGCAGTGGGGGCTGGAGGACATGCCAGAGGAACAGAATCTGGTGAAGTGTGGAGGGACTGGCACTCCAGACGAGCTGGAAGTAGCTGGCAGGCTCCTCTGTGCAGTGTTTTGCACCACACTGCTTGTCAGGCATGGCAGCCAGTGAGGCTGAGCAGAGGGAGAGGGGTTGCCTGCCCATATTTAAGTTCTTGTGGTTCCCACGTTTCAAATTTGGACTCAGCTGGGGCAAGGAGAGACTCGTATCACCTTGCTGGAGGGGTGGGCTTGCCTTGAGCAAGCTCATGCAGATGACCTGGTGAGCTGACTGTGCCTTGCTCCTCCCTGCCCTATGCATTCCCCACGTGGGCAATGAACCACCACCTATGGGTGCCTCTTCCACAGAGGTGTCTCCCAGTCAAATCAAGGCAAAGACATCCAGACCCACTCCTGCACTCATGTTCCCCCTCCAGATGTTCTGCACCTTGCTGCTGAATGGGAATCTCGGGCCACGTGCAAGAATGGACTTACAGCCATCACCTGAGTCAGAGGGCATTCAGATGCCCAGGGTACAACCTGCTTCCTCCACCTCTTCCAGTTCCTTGACTATTCACAGCCTGGAGGACATATGGACCCTGCTGGCACTACACCCAAGCCCACCCAGGGCAGGAGGAAAGGGGTCTTCCTCTGCCTACAAGCCTGCTCAACCCACCAGGTGACCTCAGAGCAACCCTGAAGTCCGCCAGCAGGATTAGTGGCCACTATTTTCCTTGAAAACATTTCTCCATCCACATCCCTCCTAACCTGTCTGCCACAGCCTTGCCTTTGCCACCTTACTCCCTTTTCCTGACCTGTTCCTGCTCTCTTGCTCTGGACTACACACCTTTTCTCCACAGGTTAGTTGTTAACTTCTTGAGATTTTGAAGAAACCCCTGATCTGCCAAAAGAAGGAGAAAGAGATTCTGACTTCTGTTCGTGCATGTCTTACCTTTAACTGGCCTTTATTAATGTGGGAATTACCACAGGGTTTGCAGAGAGGCCTTCCCTGCTTTGTTTGCAAACCTCAGAGCCACTTACTCTGCATATTCACCTTGTCGTCTAATAGAGAGAGAAACTTTAGTCAAGTTGCCTTAATGTTTATTTTATTTAAAGAATCAGAAACACAGTCATTGTAGTTCATTTGTACTCATATCTGCCAACACTTCCTAAACCACGTTAACATTCATGTATAACAAAAACATTTTCTGAGCTGTGCAAAGTTCAAAGGAATTGTTCAATTACTTGAACCCATTTCTAGAAGAGCAAACCTGGCATTTTACAAACTGAGGCCACCAGAAGGAATCTTTCCTTTTCCCTGCCCTGTTGCAGGAGATGCAGATGTCCCCTTCTCCCCCTTTTCCTGACATGACAGGTAAAAATTAGACCACAGAATGAGCTGAACCTGTCAGTCCAGGACTTTCTGAATGGCACTGGGTCTTGTTTTTGTATCACTGAGCTGTTTTAAGTTCACTTCGATACTTGTGCTCCTGGCATGGAAGTGATTTGTCCAAGGAGATTACTCAGTAACACAAACTGTGATGATAAGCAATAAACAGGGGCCAGAAACAGCTGCTATCAAGTAAAACACATCCCTCCCCCATATTTTTCCTTGCAGGAGGTATGACTGGACAGGTTGTTGACCATTTAAAAAAACCCATCATCCTCCCTGCAAAATACATTGCAAAGCACTGATTGAATGATATGACATCTGCATGTTTTCTTTGATCTTCTCACACACCAACTTTTGTCCTGTTAGAGTTAAGCATGAAAAGTTGGAAATCTGGAACCATTTTAAACCTGGCTAAACAGAATAGGCAGCAAGCAAGCTGCCATCCTGTTTCATTTTTCTGACTGTAGTAAATACACCATGGAACAGAATTTTAAGAGCGCTTTAACCACTGTAAGTTGTCAGAAAAAATCTCATCTCTGACAGATCTAAACCAGAATTCTTATTGGAATCAATAACACACATTTTGGTGTTGCTGACTCGCTAACTGTGCAGTTTACAGTTTACTGTCTGAGGTGCACTGACACCAGTTCTGACCAGGACCAAATAAGTGGAACAGATATGGCTCTAGTCTCAATCAAGTCTTTCCAGAAGACATTTCCTCAGTCTCTTACTGGTTATAAAAAGGCAATTTCCTCTCAACAGTAACTAAATTTTTAGTGGCTGATTCATTACGATCTGGAATATCAACAAATGCGGCAACATTAAGTATATAAAGAAACACCCTGAAAATGAGGCCTCCCTGTTTGAAGGTGCTATACTTGGCCATGGACTGTGTTTCTGGAATTGGTTTGTTACATGTGATAGCAAGAAAAACTTATTTTACAGAGAACAAAGTCACAGAGTTGAACTCAAATAGGAATGCTCACTTACATGGGTTTTGATATGTACTAGTACACACAGCTTGAATGAAAACAAAACTTACACCTTCACATATGAAATACTGGTAACGCAGTAATGATGTTCACCCACTGGGCCTCTTCCCTTTAATAAGATCATCTCCAGGTTACAGTGCCTCCAATATGCATTTAAACATCCACCACATGTGGGCTTTGGCAAACAGCCAGCTGCTGTCAGAGGCAAGGTATGGATACAGCTACGAAAAGCCTTTCATCACCATTCATTCCTCAAGAGCTGATGTCTTTTTAAATACCCTCACAATCCCATTACGGCATTTTTTTCTCATTCTGTTTCATTCAAATAACTGGCTAAACTCACTTTACATTTATTGCACCTTTAAGTCCCTGGTAGATGGAAGCTTATATTGCCTGATACAGTTTGTATTGTAGCTTGACCATGTTAAGAAATCCAACAGTCTCCAGAACTGTACATTTCTACAGTAAGAAATCACATTTCAAGAATGCTAATTACAGCTTGTCGCAGATCAGCTCTCGACTCCATCATGCAATGACAGAGGAAAACTCCACAGTCCTTGCGTGTGCTAGAACCTGCAGTGTTCTTCTTATTGCCATGAAAAAGTCAATTAAAACGACTCCTCTGGGAATTGCTTCCAATTCTGGAGTCATTATCACTCTCCAGACAGAATGCTGTGTTTCAGCGTGGGCCTCCAGCCACTCTAAATATGTAGGAGAGAGCAAGCATGGGCATATTGCACAGGCACGCTCCCCCAGGTATATTTATTGGTGGCCATGCAGCTTTTTTTCTCTTTTCCTCTATGGAGCAAGAACAAGCAGTCTGATCTCGATCTCCAGGTACACTTCTAATTTCATATGTTGAATGCAAATCTTGTTGCAGCCTCTCTGTTTAACCGAATCTTTAACAATTAAAAAAAATAGCACCAGATGTATGAAAAGAGGAAATGTCTGATCTAGTAGGAATATATATAAAGTAGAGCAATTCTTACAGTAAAAAGGTACTCTGTACAAAAAAGCAATGGAAAGTGATACCGAAGGACAAAAATCCATGCTGCATATAATAAGGGCAGAAGACAGGCAAAAGGGATTCTGCTCAAATAACCACAGTTTAATGGTGGAGCTGTACTTCCTCCAGGACCTCCCTGGCAGCAGCGCCAGGACACCAGGTGGTATGGGACTCTGAGCACTAACACACTCACCGAAAAACTTGCGCAGCATATCTTTGAGGTATATAGAAAGCATGACATTAACATTTTGGACTCCTCATTCTTTCTTGCACAACGATGCACTGATCTTTAGCTGGGGTTTTCTCCACCGTCCCCTCCCTCTTTTTCCCTTGGGAAAAACAAAATCCCAGTTTAAGAGCTTCCTAGCACACTTTCTTGAACTCTCAAATCCATCTTGCATAGGCCAGTAATAAGAACACTGCAGTCTGACAAATAAGTTACAGCAATATAACAGCTTTCCTCTTAATTTTTTTTTAAAGATATCTTCTCTATAATTTACACAAAGGGTTAACAGCCAGAGTTTAGGTTACTACAGTCCAGACGGGCGTCCTTTCAGTCTGTGATTCCAGGTGGAAGGCACTACTTCAACATACCACCGTATGCACCGCACATGGTCTCGGGAGCACAGTGGGCACTGCGTCTCCAGAGCTGCAGACTGAAGGGCCTGGGGGAAGTCTTTGGAAATAAAAATGGCAGTGGTTATCAGTCCAGTTTCTCTTTGCTGTCTCTTCTTGTGCTATGCAGTTTCCCCTGAAAGCTCCTCAGTTGAGAGAGCGGCGATTCATCCTCAGAAGCTCTCGACAAAGCTCCCTGGGAAGAGGCCCGTCCTGCCATTCCTCTGCAACGTCCCTTTGTACCAGCCATCCTCCCGCTTCTTGTGCACAAACACAATGTCACCTTCCTTCAGTTCGATCTCAGCCTCACTCTGTGGTGGGTATGGGACCACAACGCGGTACCTTTGGAAAAAGAAATGCAAGGACTTGGTCAGCCTGCACACAATGGGAGCAGCCAGGCACCAGTAGTAAAGATCTTGGAAAAAAAATACTTTTGGAAATATCAGTAAGTTACATTTTTGCACATCAGTTGTATTTAATGCAGCTACATTTTCTACTAAGACTCAGTAAGACATGGAGATTTCTGGCCAGCTTGACTGAAGACTGGACCAGTTTCTGGACTCCAGTACTCTGGAGCCAGGCCATGAAAGCAGGCCATGCTCCCAGTTGTGTGCTGAGCCTGTGCCATGGACTCAGCCCTTTATCCTAGTGCTGCATCTGCCTCTGCTGTAACATGTCTCATCCAGCTCTGCATCTTCTCTATCCAAAATCATAGAATCACAGAATGATAGAACAGTTTGGGCTGGAAGAGGCCTTTAAATGTCACCTAGTCCAATCGCTCTACCAGGCACAGGGACATCTTCAACTTGATTAGGTTGCTTAGAGCCTGTGTGTCAACTGCATGAGCAGCTTGGTGTCATCTGCAAACGTGCTGAGGGTGCACTCAATCCCACCATCTATGACACTGATTAAGAAAGATACTGAATAGCACTGGTCCCAGTATGGACCCCTAAGGGACACTTGTCACCAGTGTCCCTTGAGACATTGAGCCATTGACCCTCTGGATGTGACCGTCCAACCAATTCCTTATCCACCAAACAGTCCACCCATCAAATCCATCCTTCTCCAATTTAGAGACAAAGATGTTGTGGGGGACCATGTCAAAGACCTTGCAGAAGTCCAGATGGATGATACCTATAGCTCTTCCCTTGTCCACTGATGATGAACAATGGGGTTTGCAATGCTCTCACTGACTGTGATACCAGCAGAGATTAGCTAAAGCTTTCACTTTTTTTGTCTTCTTATGTTTCTTGAGAATGTACTTTGGGTCCCTCAAACCTGGAAGGGAAGCTAAAATGGAGAGGTATCAAATGACTTTCAAAGCACTCTCCAAACCAACAGGGACCCTCAGCCCTGAACCATTCACAGGGCGCTCTGAGAACTTAGTTTTCAAGTGTCACTTCATTTCAATGAAGTAATGATGTGTCTGAGCCTGATACAGCTATTCTGCACTCAAGGCTTATCAGCAGGCATCCTCCTGAGAACACAGACTGGGCCATTTTAGATCAACGCACTTGTGTGCAGAGCAGGGAATATATTTCTGCTGCATGGTTGGTTTTTTTCTTCAGCACATGTACTTTTGCAGTCATCTGGCATTTGGTTAACAGTCAATAACTGTCTTGCTAATTGCAAAGTAATGAATACAGTAAGATAGTTAAAAGATGCCAATTGATTACATAAAGCACATCTCCTGAGAATATTTCCACAACTGCTGCATGGCTACTGATGCCTCAGTTATGTCTGTAACAAGATGAATATTTATTTAAGATAATATCCTGTTGTTGGGGACTCTCCAATAGCAGTCACCCATTTTCTTTGCAGACATTGCTCAGGTACCTCGTGACTGCAGTTCTGAAACTAGGGACTCCACTTTGACAAGACACTGAAAATACCAGCTCCATGTTTGGACATCTCCACAGCCAAACAACCCATTACTTCGTAAAGGATTAAACTCTTGGAGCAGGAGTTCTCTAAAACCTGACTGTGGGTTTTTTATCTTGACACAGCAACACAGTCATGTGGAAAATATATGTGTTAAGTACCATCAAAAATCTGCTGGTCCTCTCTGTACCTTGGTTAATAAATCTAGCTGTCAATTCCTTCCTCTGTGGAAAAGCAAATAACAGAGGTTGAAACGTGTGCTGCTGCCTGGCTGCAGGAAAATGGTCCATCAAGCTATCATCTGTGGAACTGCTACACTTACATTATGAAGCTTTGGCAATTACACCCATTATGCAAATGAATGCACACATTATTTCAAACACTCTGCTGCAGTGTTGATTAATTAAATTATCAGAGTGGAACAATTTCAGCTAAGATGATGCCAAGTTTCAGATCTCACTGCTCTGCACACTCACAGCACGTTGGAACTCTGCACCAAGAATTTGAAAAAGAAAAAAAGCTGAGCCTCAATGTTAGTTGAGTGCTGTAGAGATACTCATGGACCCTTTTGGCTGGCCAGGAACAAAAACACAGGCTGTCTTGGGCAGGGTTGCTCTAAAGACTCAGCTGTGACTGCCAACACCTCATGTCATACCCTAAGCACAGAGGCATCCTTTTAAAGCCAAGCTACATCCTAGGAGTGATGAGCTGCTAGTCCCTAAATGGTTCACATGAGGAGGGAGGTGACCACACTCAATAAGAATGTGCCCATCGTCCTAAAAGGGGTTCTACACAGCATCTTCTTAGAGATTTAGAAAAATAAACCACAGTCACTGCATTACAAAATGAGGTCCTTTTTCCCATTTAGGAAACCTCAAATGCTATGGTTTAAATTTAATTAACTACAGTACCTTACAGGATATCGCTGAAGAGGTTTCTGACAGAATAACAACATATTAGCTACAAAAGACCTTGCAAATCAGTTAAGAAATCGTCTGTGAGAGATGGAAAAAGATGCGAGGCCTGGGAGAGGCATCCCAGTGGGGGCTGCAGGGGCAGCAGCCAGGCACTGTTGCTGGCACAGGGTGCTGTGCTGCCCCTCCACACCTCCAGGTGGCACCTCAGCCTCGCTTATCCTCTGGAATGGTATTGCAAGGAGACACACACACACACATATATATTTTTTATATATATAATATATAATATATAATATATAATATATATATTATATAATATATATAATATAAAATATATAATATGTAATAATATCTATTATATAATATATATAATATATATAATATATACAATATATATTATATATAATATATATAATATATAATACAATATAATATATATATATATAATATATATAATATATAATATATATTATATATAATATATATTATATATAATATATATAATATATAATATATAATATATAATATATAATATATAATACATAATATATATAATATGTATAATATAATATATATAATATATATAATATATAATATATAATATATATTAGGCGTATTTTTTTGGCAGAAAAGGTCTCTTCTCCCAGACATCCTCCCTCACTCCCAAAAAGGCAGTCCAGTATCCTTCTATTTATATCTCCCTTTTTCATTTCCCCTTTTGTCCCCTCTTTGAGAAGATACTATAAAATTTTAGGTTTTCTTACACCAGTGTCTTGGCATTTTAGATGAATCTCAGTTTCCTCAGTTTTGTTTGGTATTTTCTGTCATAAATTGTGGTCTCATATAGTAAAATTCTGCAAAATGTTAATCATTTTGGCCCAAATTTTCCACAGCAGTTGGAAGGCTGAGGGTCCAACATACAGCCCAATGGCCTCATCACTTCCAGGAATAATTTAAATATGCACCAGCAGGACCCAGGTGAGGACTTCCACAAACTGCTCTCAGGTCCCTGTATTTGGGAGCAAAGACCTGTCCTGTGGTTGAACTGTGGTCTCTCAGGGATTGTGTTCCTTCAGAAAATCACCCCCTCTCAGCCGAGTAAAAAGCATTTAAAGCATCCCAAAATGGCACATGTTTAGGCTTGTACAAATAAAATAAAATAAAATCTTTGCTGATTCACGCTCCAAGCTGGCCTAGCTCTGCGGGACCTCAGAGGTTGCATTTCTCTTCCTTTCTCAACACTGGGCCCCTGTTGTGTTTTTCTCTCAGGGAACAGACTTCCCCACTGCTGGCTACTGTGGTATCTTTGGGTTGGGCACTTCATCCCTGGAGGGGACTGTCCAGGATGGGCAGTGATCTGGGAAGGGTCTTTGGTGCCCAAGAGATAATACATGGGAGGTTGCAAGTGGTATCAGCAAGGACAGGGGATGGGACTTGCCTGAGCAGGGAAACCCCAGGGAGCTGAAGGGCAGGGAGAGGTAGGGAAAGAGGTGGAGGAAGAGGGAGAAAAACCGGGAGCAGAGAAAGAAATGGGACCATGATGAAAACTGGAAGCCCCAACAGAAGGTGTGGGCATGGCTGCTGAAAGGGGAAGCTGTGTTGAGCAGAGTCTGGGAGAGCAAAGACCCTTGGTGGGAGGGAGCCTGGGCAGGGACATGGCATTCATTGGGGCAGGAGACTGCATGAGCAGAGGCTGGCACTGGGGCTGAGGGTGCGATAGGCAGTCTGGCAGCAATTAGCTCACTAAGGCAGGAGTAGGTCCATTCTCTGCTGTCAGCAAAGACCTTGAAATCCCTCTCTCCCCTGTCTTCATAGCACTTGTCCTCACAGTCAAAAGGAATAGCTCTCCCACCCAGCTCTGCCTTTGCTACTGCTACTGAAATCTGGAAGGTGCAGCTAAGACTCCTAACCTCAAATAGATGTCACATGATGGAAGCTCTGATTTTGTTTCCTTTAAAAAAGCAAAATGATTAAAAATGTCATGCAAGTAGATGCATAAAGACATCTACTCCCTTAACAGAATAGGAGTGTTTCACACTCATGCACCTGAGATGAAGAACCAGGCAACTAAAGTCACCCATGACTTCACTTTTGCTTCCATGCAACATAATCTTCCATTATATGACTGCAGACTATTTTTCCCCTAGGATGCCTGCCTCATCTAGTGCACAGAATGCTTCTCTGGATGTGAGTCAAGGCTCTGACATGGAAACCACCCCATCTTTTGCAAGGTTGGAATATCTCTAGCAAGTGACCGTGATGAAACTCACTGAGTAGGGCAGATATGGGGAAAGTGGCATCTCTGACTCCTCCAGCTGCAAAGCGTCGTGCCACACTTTCCACAGGGTAATACTCATCTCATGCACCCTGGCTGTGTAGGAGTCTGTCTAAATGACTCATGCAGGCTCTCTGTCAGTGTGCACATTGAACAGTATTGATCAGAACTGATCAGTAATTAAGGGTTGGACTCAGGCCTGGAAACTGATAAAAAACTCCCCCAAAATACTGAGTATCTGCTCACTGAGTAAATATGTACACCAGGACACTGATGGAACTAGAGAAACTAAGAAAACAAACGTACAATGAGGCAAATACAGTGTAACCTCCAATCTGGTTCCATTTGGAGTTCTTGAATTTGGATGCTTAATGCAAGTTCCTGTTTGTCAAAGTACGATGCACTAAGGACAGGTTTCAAGAGTCCAGTCCTGTGACTACAACAGGTCCCTGATGTGCTAGGATACACAATTTTGGGAGGAACAGGTAATCGGTGCCAATGAAGCATCTAGCCCAACTACCACTGATTGTTTATCAGTGGAGCTCCGTTTCTCCATTCTTTTACTGGCAAATTGAAGAGGACTGCAAAGCACCTCTGCACAAGCCAGAACCCGCTTCTCCATAGCATGGTATTTGAATCAGCAACCTTAGAAGAACAAGTCTCAGTTGGGTCTTTTACCCTTCTGCTGGAAATATTGCAAGATTCCATTTCTGAGATGGTCAATTCTAGTTGCTCAGTCCTAAGGCGGATATCCCTAGTCAGAGAAGCACTTAACCGTGTGCATACATGTCACTGTTCAGTCAGAAATTACTCCTGGGGTCACTTTCCAGGAATGAAAAGAACCCTTCTTTTGCCTTCCTTTTTGCCAAAGAAGATATACATGCACAGGAAAATTGAAGTCAGTGGGTGTTAAGCACATGCTTGAATGCTTCCTTGAGTTGGGAGCTCAGTTTCTAATGTGGCAGTGATTTGTGGAAAGATACCCGGAAACAGGGAAGGGTCTATTTTAAAGGTCAAACTTACTGCTCCCATCTTACTCGGCAGCACTGCTGTGGTTACAGCTTGCTTGAAAGCTCCACGTAAACATAGAAACACAGCACAAATATGCCAGTTGTGACAGTAAGTCTGGACATGGCCACTTTATCAGAATATAACATGGCAGAATTAGTGCCAGTTACTATAAAAGAGTCAACAACGCGTGACGTGTTTGACTCAGGTCTGCATCTGGGAACAGTGCCAGGCAGTGAAGGGAACATGACTCACGCACACACACACGCACACTCAACTCTCCTGTTTTGCTTTATGTACAGTCATATTTTCTTGAAGGGGGTGGCAAGGAAACTATTTTGTTTTGGCGCTGCTAGGCACACAGCACACCCCTCTCTCATGCGAACAGTGTTGGTGGGATGTGGGCAAGGCTTGGCCCAGCGCCTGCCTCACCACACTGCAGCCCTGTACTGGTCCTGTTTCTTGCTCCAGAAGAAACTGGAAGGAGCAGTAGGTGGAAAAGAGCATGTGGGGCACACACAGCCTGATAGGGTATTCACTTGGCAGTCAATCACTGCAACACAAAGTGACAAGGACACCACCTGGGAAATTTCTCTGCTTTGCTGCTTGGACTGCTGGATGCTTTATGGCAGAGAGCAGAGGAAGGAAGGTGGTTTTATAAACTGATAGTGGGAACTACACCCAGGAGGCAGAGGAGGGCTCTGACTATCCCAGCAAACCATACAAATACGAATGCTAAATGACGGGAGAGCAAGAAGCAATTTCCTTTCTAATCCAGCCATCCATGACCAGGTTTTGGAATATCAAGAAGGATAATTGTTTTCCTCACTCTATCTATGTAAAAAAAAAAAAATGAGTATATAAACATTACCAGCACCTTCAAGAGGGTGAAGCTCACTTCACCTTCCTGTCTACCTGTCTGCAACTCCCAGGAAGAGCTGCACTGTCAGGCAGTAGAAAAGCCAATTCTTCCCTTAAATCATGAGCAACCAGAGCCCTTTAATGCACCTCTTGGTGCATTGGGTTTGATCAGTAACCTGGATGTGGCAAGTGCTGGAGCTGCAAGCCAACCTCTATAGGAAAAGTAGCGGTGATCTGCTGCCTGCATGAGCCTCATTTCAAATGCCGTAAATATTAAGGAATGTGCTACTCCTTCCAATCTTTCAGTGCTCTGTTTCTGTGCGCACAGATGGGCGTTGGGAGACAGAAAGCCAAGTACAGCTAAGTGTACTGAAATGCTTTGCAGCTTTTTAAAATTTCATCCAGCATCTGAATCTGTTTATCTAACCTTTTTTTCCCTCTTCTCCCTTTTCTTTCTCAGAGAATTGCTCCTACTGTGTGGATGAAATGCACCAAAATGCAAACAAGCAAAATATGGAGCTGAGTGACGTTGAATGCAAGTTGCTCCACTGCCAGATGTGAAAAGAACAAGTGGTTTGAAAACCATAATTTGTTACAAAAAAAAAATAAAATTTGGTACTTCTGAGAAAATTTGATGCTTTAATGAGCACAGATGGATGTGGGATGAATTTCTAGGAGACAAGTGTTTAATGTATCTGCTTAGATTATTCCAGGACTAAGCATTATCCTTCCTAGTGCATGAAGGTAATTAATATTTCCCATTATGGGCATGAAAAAACCCATATGATCAGTTAAGGAATGCAGATACACCAATAATACGGAAGTTAATTCATAAATCAATTAGAGAATCTTGCCTGCTGTGTATAATTAGGGTTACTTCAATTATAGCTTATTTTTGGATTTAAGACTCAGGAATTAAAATTAGAGTAAGTTCCTTATCAGCATATACTGCAACTGGAAGTATTTAGTCAGTTTTAGCAGTCTAAATCTATTTGCTCCTGATTCCAGCACAGCTAAGAGAATAGAGGTAACCCATGTCTCTCTGGTTCTATTCTGCCACTTAAAATGGTCATCAGTTAAATGCTGCCCTATATGGACCACCCTGAGGCGGACTGAGAAATCTGTAGGATGTGGGACTAGCCCTGACATATTAAATAATGTGTCTATTCTCTACAGTAAAGCTTTGAGAGAAGCACCTTAACAGTCAGTTCTGGAGACATCAGGGGCTGTTCTTCCTGGCTTCTTTTCATGGTTACATTCAACTAAAGGTGCAGCAGTCCACTGATTTAGTTACACTCGTGCTAAATCTGGTTTATATCGATTTATCTTTTCTTATAGCATTAATCTGAACTGATGTAGACCAAATTAAGTGTGCCTAAATAGGGACTGGTTTTTCACTCCTTTTACTAAATTGCTTTTTCATGGATTTTACGGACAAGAGACTACTGAGATAGTCTGCTCCCACTGCCTTCATTACAATGCTGAAGGACTTGCCTTGCATTTATTTCTGCTTCAAGTCTAATAGTTGCACTTGAACAACAGCATCTCTTTTAGTCAAAATGCCAAATCTAGAGTAAAAATATTCCCATCTTTGTCCTGACTGCAGTCTCTTACAGACTGTTACCAAGCCATTCCTGAGCCTGCTCTTTACCAGGTCTACCAGAGCTCCGTGTATCTCTCACTGCAAGTATGTAGTTTTAAATCTTTCGTTCTTCTTAGGATGGTTCTCTCAGACCACTCCACTTTGCCTCAGATTTGTTTCTTCTGTAATATATTGTTACTCTGTGTTGTCCTTACCAATGAGTTGGATTAGTACCAATGGGTCTGCCCTCTTCATTACCCACCTTCACCTCTGTCCTCCGTTCTGCAACAGCAAAAGTTTTACACTGGAAAATGCAGGTCCCAGACCCAACTCTTGTTGGGCTGCACTACCTACATAAATAATCACTTTCTAGTGATTTCTGATCTAGAGTTAGATTTGATGCCAGTGAATCAATTTTCAATCCACTTAGTATCTGGTGGGTTTTGTACAGTTTACTCAACCAAGAGATTACATGGTAACAAACCAGATGCCGTAGAAAGGTTTAAATATGTTACGGTGTGATTGTCACCTTCCCAACCAAGTTCCAACATGCATTCAATAAAACACTGTGTAAGGTATGAACTATCCTTATTATGCCCTACATCATCTGGCTCATGAGCCAACTGGATTCAGTCAGCTGTCTTTCCCAGTCCGTTCCCTTCAGCCTCTTTCATACACTCAGACAAAAGTAGTTTCTTTCAAACTTCTCCAGTTTTAATGTTGTTTCAAAATTGTTTTAAATACCAACTCAAGAGAGTTCCCTAAACTGCTTTTTGAAAATTCCTTGATGCTTTTGTAAAAAACACATCCTCCTCAATCACTTTTTGAGTGGAAAGCATTTTCATAGCATTGTAGCAGTGTATTATCTACTCCCTTTCCCATGCTCAAACTGCAGTAGAAAACATTTACCTGAAGCCAATATGACTCTGCACATGGAGACCCAGCTCTTCTCCCTACCTTTGTTTCTGGCAAGTTATCTCTCTCTCCACCTGCTTTTGTATTTTGGTGCTCCTACTCTACCCTTTTTGGGTTTGCAAAGTCCTCTACTCTAAAGTACCAAGGTGCAGAGCAGACTGCTGAAATGGACTCCAGAGTCACTGGTACATCTTTCACTAGAAATTAGCTACACTTTTGGTAAGAGGTCACTGAAGATGGCCATACCTGTAAGTATCCTAAACAAGGAGAATTCGAAACAGCCTTTAGTATTGCAGAATAGGACAGAAAGAGCTTTGATAAGCAAACACATCACATCTGTTACTCCCAGGTGGGACATAACATGTCAACACCATAAGTTTATTAAAACATATGGATCTCACTCAAAAAAAAAGTGGCATTTGCACATAAACAGCATTTACACCATTTACACTGAGAAAGCACTGCTGTCCTCCATATTTAGACCAGGGCTGTATGGTGTCATGGACAGGTGCTGCTCACCTTTTTAAACCTGCACTGTGTGCCAAATGACTTTCAGTGGGCAGACATGTGTAAGCCCTGTCTTCCTAAAAGACAGCTGAGCCACCTGCAGTCAATTCACAGAGCAGCAAAACTGCAACAACCCATGAGCAAGTTAAACTTGCAGCCCTCCTCCAAATGCTCCCTGAGGACACTGGCAACTTCAGGAAATACACAGCTTACCTTTCCCGGGGCAAAGGCTTGGGCTCTGGCCGAATAGCTGCCATGGAAGAGAGGGGTGGCCTGGCAGGAGAAGGGATGGAAAAATTCAAATCCAAGGAACCTGTTTTCCTGTGCAGAGGCTCCAATCCCATAGCTCCTTGCATTTCACTCTCGATAGGGCATGAGCCAGCTCGGCCATGACTGGAGAGAGAGGAGAGCTCGGGTCCCACTGCCCCTTGCAGAACTCCTTCAATGGCTGTCTGGGGGTCGTGCGTGGGGGACACAGATGGTGGGGAGCGTGACTTCTTTTTTGTTGATGCTCCTGCTAGAAGTTTCAACAGCCCGCTCTTCTTCTCCTTCTGCAAAGGAACCAAATGAAATATGGGCAGTGAGCAGACATACCAACTCCCTTTGTTTTTCTGTTGGAAAATCCATTGTGTGTGGCAGAAAACCTCTCAAAACTACCATGCCTAGAGGTGGATCCAGGTAGAACTTGACCTTTCTGTAATAAAGATCCTATGATAATCTCTCCCTGTCCAACAGGACTTCAACTCATTCATGAGAGTAAGGACCAAACATGTTGCAAAGACTGTCTCCATTTTCAAATCTATCCAGGCAGTGTTCATGTGCCTTTTGAAAGAAATAGTGCAGCTACAGTGGGACAGCAAAGGTACAAACTTCCCATGCAGAGAAGACAGCAGAATGCTGTCCTCTCCCTTCCAGGATAACACTGTTTGAATCAGTAACAAAAAGTAATAAATCAGGACCTGTGGCCGAAAACCTCTGCTGGGAAGCCCAAGGGGCTGGGGAGAGATTTCAGATCCCAGCCCATTGCAAGGGAAGCATTCATCATTACTGTCTCATTTACTACCTGATGCAGATTTACTGTAGGTAGAATGGAAGCACAAGACAGTGGTTTGATAGTTCTTTTGAGCACGTGCTTCCCTTCACATCCTGCATCACACAGCGATACCTATTCGTGTCTCCCTCCTAGAAGTGGGTCACACTGCTCCTCATGTGTTAAGGCAATGGTATCACCTTGATGTTTGAAGATAGACCATAAAATTCACAATTGGCAGTTGCAGTGGCAGTGCATGAGAAGTTTCAAAGTTCTACAAGGGTTTCTGATACAGAAGAATGAAAAGAAGATAACAGCACCCTTTCAATTAATGTGAAAAAAAAAAGAGTTCAGCCTGTGTTACTGAAGAAACTTATCTCACATTGTGAGTTTTATATTAGTGCAGTGAGAAATCCTGCTGCACATTTACTTCGAGCACACATAAATACCAAATAAAATGTCCTTTGTCTAGAAAGTTCTCTGCGTGTGTAGAAACTGGCTATCCTCTGGTACATGCTGCACAGCACTAGGTTAGAGTTGCAACCTTCAGTAAATTTTCCATTTCTAACAAATTATACAAGAAATTTTGCAAAAGGTCTGTTCGATTTCTTCCTCTTTTGTCAGAAGAGCAAGCCATTACCCAAAAACTTCAGAGACTCAGGGCTGTGAAGTTTAGCTGCATTTGATAATTTGTTCAATAATAGGATCCCAGGGGATAAAATCAAACCCAGCAACTGCAAGACTTATGGAACAGAAACTACCTCTCTCTCTTCAAGTAAGAACACTCTTTGGAAATACAAGCCAGTAATTTATTTATTCTTTGCAGACAAAAATGTCCCATGCAAGGTTTAAAATTATGCTCTTTTATGTTCTGACTGCTGCAGTAATTTTTCAAAGCAGCTTTAAAGAATAGGAGGACTACAGTAAAATAAATATAAGCTTTTAGAAGATATTTGGTTTTACTACTGTAAATGCACTTGGAGTATCTGGTATCTCTGTTTCCAAAGTTCTTGTCTGCTCTTTTTAACTGTCACAGACTGGTAAGAAAACAGAAATACCTTAGATCTTAAGATACAGAAGAGCTAAAAGGAAGCACAGTTGTTGTGATACAGCCAACACCCACTGATTTTTGAAGAGTAGAGTCTGAACTGTGTGTCCAGATGCCAGTCTCCTGAATGCCATTGGTTATGTTTTAAAAGAGCATTTGTCACTTACGGGATGAAAGTATCCATCCTGCCAAGATGTTCACCCAGGCACAATCCATGAAAGCTAAAGGAGGCTGGCCATATGGCATCACCAGGTCAAAAAACCCTAAATCAATTCCCCTGAAAACCACAGCGAAGCAGACCAAATGCCCTGATAAATATCCTCTTTTCCCAATGGGAAGTGACCGTTTTGGATCGTGTGTCAGGTGTGCTTCCTGGAATTCACCTGAAACATCAAAGAAATACTTCAGTGTTTCTCTCACTCTCTAATTAAGCAATATAGTTGCTGTCATCATTATATCAAATTTTAAAGCTCTTCACGAAATTGCGAAACTCTCCTTTCCCTGTGGCACACTGAAACAACAGCTCTAATGATCCCAGCATCCTGTGTCAATACGTATCTGAAGGTGTCCAAAGGTCAGTGACAGAATACAATAGCCATTGTGGGGCTCTGCAGAAACGGCTATTGTGCCGCAGTGAGCACTTTGAGCCTTTTTAATTGGCAGCTTTGCACATGCAAAGTAACCATGTGAACTAAAGCCCCGAATAACGAACAATTAATATTCCTATGTAGTAGCAGATTCTCTAATTTTTTGCTTCTAATTTAAATAGCTTGGCAAATTTTCATTAGAAAAACCTTGTGCTACTTAGACTATTTAAGTCACAGAAGCAAAAATATTTGAGAAGAAGGGGTTGCACATTAAAAAGCAGATGAGTCTGACAGTCATTCGGTTTTGTTTACAAGAATGGCTTCCACTCTACAGGGTTAGCCCTGGTATAAATTTCTACACTTAAGCTACTATCCCTTGCATAACAGAAAGCTATAATGAACTTGCTGATGTACCCTTTGTTCTACTTCAATAAAAGGAAAAATAAACAATTGATTTTTAGCCCCCACTGAGCATTTTACTAAACTTCTGAAATGAAGATCTCTGGTCTCTGAAGAGAAAAGATGACTTAATTCAATTAAGCCTAGTCAAAACCTGAGCAGTACCAGCCTTCCAGTTGCGGCCTTGGGCAAGATATTTAGAGGTGAACTGATACCAACCACTCTGTGTGCATGGAGATTAGACAATATATCCAGCTCTTCTCCTTTAGAGTCTGGCTCTCAGCCTTCTGGTATCACAAGGCCAGATCCTATGCCGACGCTGCTCAGAGCATTTTAAGCAAAACAAGGACTGTCAGGAGCTGAAAATTTACTGAGATGCCTCTCCTGAGAAACAGATTTGGTTTGAACCTGTGATCAGCAGTTCAATCTAAACCACTTCATGCCTCCTCCCCCTTTCTGTAAAATGGGACTAATTCTTCATGTGCTGTGGGAATTCATTAATGATTCCAGTGTTACAAAGCTGTACATATCTTCTGGAGTACCCAGTCCTTTTCCATGCTTTAAAATTAAAAAATTAATAAAAAAAAAAAATAAATTGGAATGGGATGTTAGTATGCAGTGCCAGTAGTGATTTATTGCAAATGTCCAAGTATTATGAATTCATTTAATATTTAGTGTAATAGCAGCCGTCCTTCACAAGAAATTAATATTTATATGTCTATTCAAGACATTCCTTCAGCAGTTTCACTGTAAATCAATGAAGCATTAATGGGCAGAAATGCTGTAGAGAAATCTACAACGATTGGTTACAGACTCTGTTGAGATAAGTTTACAGGGGACATATCTGATGACTTTCAGGAATTAAGCTTTTGAATTAAAAAAAAGACAGTTTACTTTTTTTCTATTCACAGATGGGGGTTTTATTGTTTTCTAGGAAATCTGTAATCTACCGAAACAGCTGTGTAATTGTTGAGTTTTCTTTGTCTAGTAGCTACATTTCCAACTGACTGCAAACTGTGTTTGACATTCCTACCTCCTGAATCTGCCAAGGTCAGACCTTCGCATCTGTGTTGATGGATGGATTCACAGTATGGACAGCACTTCTCCCATCTCCTGGTTACTGCCCACATGTTTAACTGAATATAAATCATCACCTTTATGTTGCTCAGGTTTTATTCTAGGACATTCAGAGTCAAAACTTCCAAACCATTAATTTCAAAAGGATTCAAAGAAAAGCAAAAGATCAGAATTAGTCCTTACAAATAAATCCCAGGCTGTTTCTAGTTAAGGAAAAAAAAAAAAAAAGTACTGTGAACAAAGACAGCATAGGCAGGTCAGAATTTCTTCTCTGGCAAAGCCTATACTTGAGACACTGTTTCTGTGGTGTAGCATGAAGGAATCTCAGTGGAAATCAGTCTCTAGCAGCACAAAGATGGGTGGGCAGCACTTCTGTGACCCTGAAACATATACTTAGGGAAGCCAGCACCTGGACAGATGCGAGTTCCTCTTGATATGTCGGTGTGGGAATGTTTGGAAAAATGAATACCATCTGAGTTTAAGAACTCACGAAGGATCAAAATTAAAGTCTGAGGTATGTAAATGTTGAAATATTTTGCTTCACAGTAATTGGGGATGATTTTTTCCCTCATTAATAACTCACTTGAAGATAATAACTAGCTCTTCTTTCAGCTTCAGAGATGAGATGAGCACAGAACGCAGCTACTTCATTGATGACTGAGTGATAACAGAGTCCCCTGTCTGCAAAGTAATAATCATGCCACAATCCAAATATCAATCATATGTACTGGTTATATTAATACAGATATATATTTTTTAAACCACCCGAATACACAGAACATTCTGGTTTCATTTTCTTCATCTTCAGTTCCTAATACCTAATTTTCTACCTATCCAGGTTCATTAAATAAATGAAGAGGCCTTACTGCAGCTGATAGAAAAGCTGTCTCCAGTCATTGAAATGAGGTTATTTCTCATGCAACAACAGTTACATCAATAGATAAGAGAGCCAGAGGCAGAAAAAGAGGTTTCATTTAAAAATGAAGAAAAGAGAAACAAAACTGTTCAGATGCTGCCCTGAGTCCTATGAGGGCTCAAATGCCCTCACAAATGAAGAAATCATCTATCAGTCAGTACCCCCAGACCACCACTTTCATTGCTTGTTTAACTTGGTCAATGTTTGTTTGAGTAAATTTAAGTTAGTGTCTGGAGAACAGTGTGTTTTTATTCTGATTCCAACTTGGCTACTGGTGATTGATGCTTGCACTGAAAGAGTAGGTGGTATTTTGGATTACATCTTTGAAGAAAAAAAGCTATTTGGGTTTTTTAAATCTGCAAATTATTTTACTTGAGATTTTTGTTATTTAAAAAGCCCCCAGAAAACCCCAACCAGCATCATCTCAAAGGAAAGTTTCAGGTCTGGGTTGTCTTTGAATATGTATTTATCATTTGCAGTTTGCCGATATTTCTCATGAGGCATTGATGACACGCTGAACAAGACAACAGCAATTACTTCCTACACAATTTCTTCTGATTTTAAGGAAAGACCATCTTAGTATCATATATTGCATGGGAATACTTGCCAAAGATTTAGTTTTAAAAGGAGACAACTGCTTCTGATCAGAAGTCTATTATAATCTCAGTAGACAAGTTACATGCCAAGAAACAAAACGAATTTTAGGATCATAGTATCATTAGCTTTTAAATTTCAGTGACAGCAACATGCATATAGATGAGCACAAACCTTTAAGACTTATAGTCATTGATCTGAAGATAACTAGTATTAAAACCAGGCTAAGATAAGTAAAATGACTTGCTAGACATGATGGGGAATTTTAAATGCTTTGAAAACCAAACTGGTAAGAAGGAATTAGTGTTCAGGTCCCAATACAGCAAAGCATACAGGCTCTTCACCATGTGCTTTTGTTGAACTGGGGCAGATGCAAGACTTCAGAGGCTACAAAAAGACATAAAGAGGAAATCTAAAAATATATTTGAATATTCACTTCAGATGGAATATTAGACATTTCAAACACTGTAACAAAGTTAAAGGCTAGCTCAAAGGGAAAAAAAAACCTGAAGAGGAAGCACAGAGTCTCAGCTATTGTTGAGCTTCCTGGAGGCTGACAAATTCATAAGAGGTAGAAGGTGAAAGGAACCCTAACATGATTAATGGTGGAAGACGGACAGAAAACTTGCTACACTGATACTGTAGCAACTTCAGTGTTATTTTGTGGTGGGAACAGCTGAAACACAGCACAGGGAATTGAAAACTACTGCTGTGATGAAGTAACTAAAAATTGAGTACTGAAAAACTGAAATGCAAGAATACCACAAAGAAGTGATAAAACCACGGTTCTCATGAAGACTGTGTCCCCACTTCCGCTTATTTCCAACCAGCCACTCTCTCTAGAACTAATGTCAGATGATGTATTTTAGTCCTGATTTTAGTCTATCTCTTCCTTTGAAGTGTGAGCAACCTCTTTGGGGACACAAAAGAAAGGAGTAGGCATGATATTCTTGTGCACATTTGACATTCAGCTTCCTTCTTCACTCAGAATTCCATGGGATTTCGATTATCCTACAACAAGTAAGGGAACTTCAGCTCAAAGCACTGACATCTCCCTTTCTCTGCTCCACTCTCCTGCCCACTGCACATCCGACATGGAGAGGCATAAAGTGTGTACTTTGAGGATGCCTGCCTGGAAAGCAGACAACTGACAGGAAATATGATAGTGACCTACAAAATCCCTTCCTGCACAGAGAAGGTGATTTGGGAATGGATTGGTTATTTCCCACAATACAGAAACTAGGGGGGACTTAATGAGATTATCAGGCAAATGGTCAAAACTGAAAAATAGGAAGCAATTTTTCACACAACACATAATTAAATGCACACAGTATTGTGGAAGCCAAAAATATGAAGAGGTTCAAAGGGGATTAGGCAAATTAATGGAGAACAGACCTAGCAAGGGCTATTAAAATAATAGTATGAATCCAAACTCTGCTTCAGCTAGTCCCAACAGGTAAATGAAATAGCACTTAGAGCATACACAGGGAGACTCCACCTCACTATAAAGAGATCATAAAAACAGTAACATTCTCAGAATTATTGCTATGGTAAAACAGTTAGGTATTTTGGCAAGAGCTTAGGAAACAGGACAAAGCCAGGAATGAGCTCTCCCCTGTGCCCTCTCAGCTTTGGGAAATCAGCTGTTTGGAGACTTCCTTAGCTGCAAGGGTCTGAGAGAGGGCAAAAGGCAGCCATCAGGATGCAGTGTCAGCCAAGGAAGAGACACAAAAGGTTGGGAACTACAACCCCAGAGCACTTTCACAGCCCTGCAACTGCTATTTGGATTCCTCAGCTCCATCTCTGCTGTGGAAAACATCATAGATCAAGGGCTGCAGCACTCACACTGTACCAAGGAGCCACGAAAGTACCAGTGATGGTGCTGACAAGGCCTTATTCCTTCTTGGGTCCCAGTTTACTTCCTAACCGAGCACTGAACTGCCTTTGTACATACCAAGAGCTTCCTTGGAGCTACCGTGGGGGTCTGCTACATAACACTACACCATGTCTTGAAGATCTGCCCTAAACTGAAGCCTAGAAATGTTAAAGCTTTGGTTTAATACAAATCAAAGATGCCTAAATGATTTAGGCAACTGTGGTAGACTAACTGTACTTTCTGGATAATTTAAGCAAAACAGCTGGACAGAGCATGAGCATTCTTCTGAAATGCTAGGTTCATTTATTCAAGCTAGAGGATAATCTATCACAACTTGACTGACAGCACGGGACTCTAAGATGAGAAAAAGATGTATAAATACATTAACTGCTACACAGACTGCTTAAAATTAGTGTTTCTAAATAAGATGATTTAGACTGACTGGTTAGCTATCTGCTCCTTGTCTCTCATAAGGAAATGAAAAAGACATATAGGTCTTGGGGAGCACTGGGAACAACACTCACATTTTGCAGAAAGCCAGAGCAAGCTCAATCACTGAACACCTGAATGAAATGACAGAAGTCACACTGTGCTTTGACATACTCTAGTCTTACATGTATTTGGCTCTGGCTCTCCCCAGTCATAAGAGATAGATTTAATTTCAGAAGCAAACAGTTAAAATTGCTTGGCCTTGCTTTGTAATCTTGTTAAATGACAGGCAAGTGACACTTTTATGGAAAGCAGAAACATGTGGGTAAATGGCTGGGATTAGTGGAGGCCGTCTTGTCCCTTATCACTGATGAATCTATTCCCGCTTGGTTGATATTGTTCCAGCAGCTGTGCCACCTTAGGCTGTTTAATTTCAGCACTTCCAACAAACTATTTGGTATTGGGCTGGCCTGCACTTAGAGGGAAGGTTGCTTTTGGAAAAATTCAGGCATCACAGGAGGTATATTCTTTTCTCAAAATCAATTCCCCATGGAAGAGAAAAAAAGGTGTGTCTGTGGACAATGAAAAATTGTCAGGATTTGTGTGTACTAGACACTGGAACATATTACAGTGAAATAATTCCTATAAAGGATTTTAAACAGCTTCTAAAAGATGCATTTAGCTAAAGACTGAGGATTCAGCTGAGACTGACAGAACAATCAAAGCTGGATGGACTGCGGCCTAGAGGTGACCAAAGCAGAAGCTCCTTTTGCTCAGTCAACGTATTTCTAAAAATTATCTGCCCTTCACACTACTTTAGGGCAGGCTGGACTGAGTGAGGGGCAGGAATGAGAGGGGCCCTGAGAGTCCTCAGACAGTCTGACATTTTAGAAGCAGGTCCTCGACACCATTAAACCCAAAAACACAACAATTTTGCTCTCTCTGAAGGCTGACCTCCAGTTTTGGCAGCTACCACAGCATCAAATCTGAGCATCCAAAAAATAATTTCTAATGTATTTCATGCCTTCAAAACATCAGGCCTTGTTCCTGCTCCATCCTACCATCATGACAGAATGTCTCAAACAAGGCAAGTGATACTACTAACATGCTCAGGCTGATGGCTTCTTTTCTGGGAGTAATGGAAGCTCAGCCTCTCAGCATACGTGGGAGTGCAGGAAATCCCAGGTGCTATTTTTCCATGGGCATCACAGGTCTCTCTGCGATGTCCCTCACACAGGGACAGAGCTGACATCCTGCACACTGATGTGCAATCAATTATTGCAGTGCATATGCTTTGCAGGCAAAGCAGCTGAGGTTTCTGCAATTCCCCTGTCAGCTGTGCTACAGGCATTTTCACTCCTACTACGTTCCCAAGCAATTCCCAAGTTCCCTGTGAATTGCTCCTAGGACACACTTAGGTGGCTAAAGTAGTTTTCTCTCATGGGGACCAATTGATCACGTATGCTCTTTAAAAAAATGAAGAAAGAATCCCAGAATTGTTTTAAAGGATTGCAAAGAAAGTGGCTGTCAGTGTCAGAGGAATGAGCAAGCATGTAAATGACAATTTCTTCGATAAAGTGACCCAGGCACTGTGGCTTTTGAAATGCCACAGCACTTGGGTTGTAATTACTAGTGAGCTTTGCAATGGCAGAAGGCTTCCTTTCTCAAGTCTTGGTGGCACATGTAATAGGAGCATTCTCTCTTCATCAAAAATTGGATTTCATAGTTTTTCCTAGTTTCCTCTTTTTGTTACTTAAAGAAATTTAAGCCCCCCACATTTTCTAAAAACATCCTATGCTAAAGTCAGGTCTTCAGCAGTATAAAATTCCTCTTTGTTAAATTAAAGAGCTGAGCAAGAAGGATCAGCAAAAGGAAATAGAGCTAACCAAAGGAAACAACTAGGGTATAAGGAGGGAAGGGGAGTCAACAGCACTGTGGCTTTTTTTCCTTTTGACAAAGCCTGGTTTTACATTGTTATCCTATCCCTCCATTCCACCTTCCCTTCCTTTGTTTGTTTAATCCTCTTCTTTTTCCCTGACACATGACTTGCAGTTATGACCATATAATTAAATGCAATTGAGTTACACTGATTTAACTAATTACTACTTGTGACGTGTGCCACCTAAGCTGACGTTCTCCATTTCCTCATCACAGACCAACTGTGAGACAAAACACGTTAGCTCAAATGTCAGGCTTGAGATGATTTGGGTAACCCAAGATGTCTGAGGACATCCTTTATGCCAAAGCTGATGGGTAATTTCAGTGATGCAGCCAGTCAGCAGCATCTCACATGGGTTGCACACATAGTCACATCTGTAACCTCAAGGGCTCTCTGAACACAAATTGGTTGCATGTTTGGATTGGGCTATAAGGCAGTGACATCTGGTTGGTGTTTTCACATGCAACTACTGCATAAATAATTACCAATGACAACACACATACAGCATAGTGCTTTTCACTCTGCCAGCTAGTTGAGTGATGCAGAAGAGACCAGTGTGACCTGAAATAAATGGTGAATACTGCCAACTATTGGCAAGAAAGGGTCAATTTTAACACAGAAGCTAAAAACGCCTCCGTGACAATGTTGATCACATACATCTTACATCTGCAAATGATGGAAACTATGAAATCACTACTGCACTGGGGCAGAAATGGCAGCTTTGCCATAACAGTCCATCTCCGAGACTGCCTAGACAGATGAAGATGAAAAACCCTTTACACAAGTCAGATAACGGTATAAGACTGCAGGGATTGATCGACAGACTGACAGACTTTCTTATTTTCATTTTAGCAAAACAGAGTGGGTAAACAGTGACTTGGAATTGTCCCATATTCAATTTGATCATGGTTGATTGGAATGTCTGCCTATAAAGATAACAGAATTAGCAGTCCATTAGTTAAGCAATCACGACTTCTATTCAGGCTCCCGTACTATGATTACTTTGCTGTATCTGACAATCTTCCCAGAGCAGAGTAGGCAATATGATGAATATCTTGCATGAGTTTGTTCTTTCAACTTCTTCTTGCTAGAACAGCAATGTGTGTGTTTGAGGAGTTCCTTCCAGCATTGCACTGTCCCTCTTTTTAACTCAGCAGTATTCATGGAAGAACTCAAACTGCAGATAACCAGATGTACCAGTTGCTTTGCAGTGTTTTCCAGTTAATGATTTTCTGTCAAACCAAGAGGACATTTCAAGTATGTGCCATCAGGGCTTGTCTCAGTTCCAGTGCTAGTCAATCTTTCCATTAATTACTTGGTAAGTAAGATAGAGAGTGCACTTCTAAAACCAGCAGTGGGCGCTGAGCTGAATAAGTCCACAAGCAGTTGAAAGGTTTACTGGTTTTAGCTGTGATAGAGTTAATTGTCTTCATAGTAACTCATATGGTGCTGTGTTTCAGATTTGTGACCACACAAGGTAATAACACAACTTGTTTTAGTTATTGCTGAGAAACACTTGCACATTGTTAAGGCATTTTCTGCCTCTCACCCCACCCCACCAGTGAGGGGGCTGGAGGTGCACAGGGAGCTGGGAGGGACACAGCTAGGACAGCTGCCCCCAACTGACCAGAGAGATAAGCCACACCATGTGATGTTGTGCTCAGCAATTAAAAGCTGGGGGAAGAAGAAGGAATGGAGGCACATTCAGAGTGATGGTGTTTATCTTCCCAAGTCACCACTACTGTGATGGGGTCCTGCTGTCCTAAAAATGTCCACTGGTGAGTGAATTCATTGTTTTGCCTTGCTTGCATGTGCAGCTTTGCTTTACCTATTACAGTGTCTTATCTCAACCCATGAGTTTTCTCACATTTTACTGATTCTTTCCCCCTTCCCACTGTGGCAGGGAGTGAGTGACTGGCTGTGTGAGGCTAGGCTGCCTGCCAGGGTTAATCCACAACAGTAGGATAAACAGGGTAAGAATTCAGAACAGTTTTCCTAAAATGGAGAAATTATCCCAAGTCACCATAGTGAAATCTGCAAAAATAAGCATGACATGCTACTGTTAGGAAGGAGAAATCAAATGCACAGATGCAAAATGAGGAGTGACTGGCCAGCCAACAGCTCTGCAAAAAGGGACACGGGAGTTAGATTGGATCAAAACTGGAAGTGAGTCAAGATGCTGCTGTGAAAAAGACAAACTTCATCTGGAAACATCTTATATGTAAGTCATGGAAAGTGCTTATTCCATCCTAATTGGCACTAACAAGTTCCCAACGAAACTCCACTCTAGGGCACTACTCTTTAATACTCCAGCAAGCTGAATAGTGCCTGGAGCAGAGCTGAAAGTGTAATCAGAGCCCTAGAAAACATTACCTGTGAAGAAAGGCTGGGAACTGGGCTCAGTGAGAATTCTCGAGGACTAAACACATTATTAGTTCTCTAACATGTCAAAAGAAAGCTGATTAGCAGTTCCATCTGGAGCAAGACATGAAGAAACAAGACTGATTTGTAACCAAAAAAGATTTGGGAGGTATACAGGTAATTTTCTGGTCCTAGGAATATGAAAGGACAGGAGTGGATTAATCAGGGAAGTTGCGGAATGGTGTTAACAGAATGATTGTTTAAAAAGTCAGACCGACATCTGTGGTGGGTAGTGACATACATCTGACTCTCATAGCTGATGAATGGAAACCCATCCCAGGTCTTGGGGTCACCATCCTCACTACCTCCTCTGTGCCTGCTGCCCAGCTCTATCTCTTAGCGAGGTTCCCTCTAAGTCTGCCAACCAGGAGTATCTGGCTTAAATATAAAACCTATACAGAAAAATTTAAAAAGTTGGAAAATCAGTTCCCCCTTTTATGTCCTGATCAAAGCCCAGCTTATGCATTTCCCTTGCCACAGCAGGCACCATCATGTTGATAGAATCTGCCTGCCCGACCTCCTCCCTTTGCTGTCTCAAAACTTAAGATATGAAAAATAACATGATGTTGTACAGCAGGGAATAGAGATCTCTGAAGTCATAAAAAAAGTCAGCTAGTTCCATTTTAAAATACACGAGTTCTGGGCTCATCATGAACTGGGACAAAAAACTACAGTACAGGAAATCTACTTTACTGCGAAGTAAGTTGGCCACGGACTCACATTAAATTACTTCTTCTCTCCCTTAGGCACCTGGTGATGAAGCCCAATGCCTGTCTGCTTCTAGTGTGCTGAATACAGTGAGCTGAGACTGAAGGTTAGTATTACAGTTTCTGTAGTCTTAACTCACAGAAACATATCAGTGCATATGAACCAAACAAAATGTATGTAAAAAAAAGCAAGGAAACAATAAAGTTCTGCCTTTATAATAAATTGTTTTCTAGACAGCTGACTGCTTGACACCCAATATTAATTGATTACAGGCAACCTGCAGATGTACTGTCTGAAAAGCAACAAACAACTTTTGTATGGTGCACTTTCTGAATCTCTGAGACTGACTTTTTTCTCCAGAGGGCAAAATAAAAGCATTTTTTTTTCCAGTCCTTCAGAGACCAGCACTGACTCCATGTCTTGACTTGGTCTGAAGGGAATTACTAGATGCTTGAGACATTCAGTCAAAAAAAACAACAACCCAGACTGACTTTAAAGTGGCTTCACCATTTGGCAAAAGAAAGGCTGAGGGCTTGTGAATCTTTATGCTGTTTCTGCAATACGTAAGATAAACAAAAATATACAAAATAAGGTAAATGTCCCTTTGTTATAACTTGGTTGTGCCCTCGAGTTACATAATAAAAATAGAAGCATGCCACAGATATGTTGACTGTTATAACATGCTGTTCCTACCGTACTGATGTTTGTCATAAACTGCAATTTCATTTAGTTTATATAATTCTTCTAGCAGAGCTTGCTGAAGTATTTCTGCATTGATGTTAGACATTTTAACCCACCTAGGAAAAATACCAGTAACCATGTAACAAGAAAAAGAAACATGGGCACTGAAAAGTTGATTATAGACAATTTTCACAGAAAAATTCAGACTTTGTCTCCATAAGACAACTACACTGGTGCTTGAGATACTTGTATCTCAGTAAATAATCTCTGTTGCCTCTTGGTGGTTTAAAACTTACTGGCTTGTGAATTCATAGTCGGAAAATTGCTGAGAATTAAACACTCTGAGTCCTGGACACGTGGAAGGTCAAGATGCCACCAACTCTGACACATTTCAAGATGTTTCATTATTTTCAAGGCATCCAGCTTCTTACTCCGCTTTTCTTCTGGAATGGTTTCATCCTGCATGTCTTCCTTTCTGGGAGTGGTGGGGTAGTGGCAGCTCATGCTAGCTCTGTGTGTTACTGCTTCAAGGCAGAAAGTGGACTACAGGAGACAGGCACAGCATTCACATTCTGTTTTTTTTAACCTGTGCATGGGAATTGGGAGCTTTATGTTATGAGGGAATGAGAGATCAAACCATGTTCTTCAGGAACAGGGCAGGGATAGGGCAGAAGCTGTGAGGGGATGCTCAGCTGCAGAATTCTGTGGTCTGGAGTGAGGATTGGCCCCTATGATCCCTCAACAGCTGGAATGTGTCAATGTCTCCCATCTATAGCACAAGAGCACTTACATTTCACCTGACTAATCCAAGGACATACTTGCCATCCCCACCCACAGCCTGGCCCCATCCAGCCATCTGGTCCTGCGTGATTCCTTCTACAGGCAGGGGAATGCCATGAGAATGCCAGTGCCAGGATGCTCACATGCAGACACACGCTAGCGCACACACACACACGCCTCCAGCCTTCTGCTTCCAGTGCTCCCTTGCATGCTCTTTCTTTTGTCAGTTCTACTTTCTTCCTCAAACCATGCTAAGGATTAGTAAAAGCCTGTGGGTCCTCTGTGCTATAAAATTAGGTCTCTACAGGTGCCAGGAGAGTGCTGTGCCTTGGCATTCAGACAGCTTCATCTCCAGTTAGTAGATAAACTGAATTTCCTCTTGAAGTTAAAGCACTCTCCATCTTCTCTTCCCCGGGATCTGCTTCCCCTTAAGGCCGTGGAATGCAGCACAGAACCACTCGAAAGAGTGTTAGAGAAATCCACTGTGGACACTTGAGAAATCCTGTGACAGCACTGTGAGGCAGATAAGCAGAGGCGGAGGGAGAAGAGAGAAAAAAGGAATAGCTTTCGGAGACTGCTTGGCAGCAAAGTCAGTGCTTGAAATATCTGTGGGGAGTTTGAAAGCATTTCCTAACATCAAAAATGTGAAGAAGAAAAAGAAATTTTGATCAATGACTTATTGCCCTTGATCTAAGCAAAAGAATCCTAGCCAGTCAGAAATAACAGAAATCTGTTTTACTGTAAAGCTTAAGTTTTCTATGTTTTGACAGCTGGGGCTCATGCTTTTGGCTGGATTATTTGCCAGCCTTAAAATATTCATCAGTGAGTTGCCAGGTTTTTGTCCTTTCAAATTGAATTCTAATGATGAAGGAGAAGGTGCTGGAGAGATTTTAAGCCTCAGTTTTCTGCCCTAAAACAGAACTTTGTGGCCTGAATTCACGTGACCAGAAAAAGAGATTTCCACTCCCTGGCCAAGCTTCTGGTGAATCACTTGCTGGTCACTGAGCCAAGACTCACTTTCTAGAGCATGGGAAGCAGTGGCTCATTTGTGATGAAGACAGCCCCCTCGCCTTTGTTGAGAGGAAATGGATTAACAGTATATATTCTTGAACAAGTCTTGAAAGAACTGAACTAAAATATTCCAGATTAAAGCATCCTTTCTGAGAAACAAACTGGAACATGTTACACTGAAAAGTCAAAGGTGCCTCTGAAAACAATCAGTGAAATGTTTGTGTTGGTGGCTCCAGGATGAGTTCAGATGTCTTAAAGAGTACTCAGGAAAATTAATGTCACAGAACTCATTCTTTGTCTTTGATGCAAACCTTTATATTACTATTCCAATGCTGCTTCCTCTTAATGCATCCTACACTTATTATAAGAATTCAAATCAGGCTCTCTGCTCTTGCGAAATTTTTTTATTGTTATGTCTTGTGCTGCTTTCATTTCATCACAGTTTTTATCATTCCATTTCATACCTGTAAACTTAGTGGGCTTTCTTCAGGAAACCTAACTAAAATATTTTTCACAAAGTGAAAAATAATAAATAATTTCATATCTGCTAGGAAGACTGAATTCCTCTTCCAAAATCTCAGGGTCAGTCATATTGACTTTTTATCTGAAAAATCTGCTTCCATCAACTCTGTCCTTAGCCTCTTCTACTCATCCCAGGGTGACCACTATTTTTGTCATATTATTTTATATTTACAAAGTCCTTGCAAATGCTCAGCACTTCACTTTTGAGACTGATCTTTCATTTTCTGGATAAAGAATTAAATTTCTTTGGGGATATAAAGTGATAACAAATCCTTTTCACTCAGGGACAAGTTAATATGAGTCAAAGTTGCAATGCAGAGACTAATAGTAATTAAAAACTGAAAGTGCACTACTTTGTAGGGTCCAGTTCTTCAGGCAGCTTCAGTTCTACCAACTGATAGCTTAATCAGACAGCTGTAATGTGAACTAAGGTCAAAGAGCATCTCTTTGACCTTATGACCTTTATGAAGCCAGATTTCAAAAGGGCCTTTAATCTTGTTTCCAACCCTATGTAAAGCTGGGGTGGGTGACTAAGTGTGCAGGCAGCAGGTCTGCACTGAGGGATGCTGCCAGGTAGGACTGAGCACTGGGCTGCAAATTAGAAGGTAGAGGAAGGCACTGACAGAAAGGGGGAGTGGTGGAGAAGGAAGTCTCTCTGGTCATTTTTATTCTGGCATATAAAACAAGGTCAGGATTTAGCAACATACCCTGGTCTGCATCCATTAACCATTATGGGTTTGGCTTATATCAGCTTTCCCCTCTCCTCTGCTGCAGCCTCACCTGGAGTGCTGTGTGCAGTTTTGGGCACAATACAAGGAAGGTATTAAGCTATTAGAGACCATCTAAAGGAGGGCTGCAAAGATGGTGAAGGGTTCAGAGGAGAAGCTGTATGAGGAGTGGCAGAGGTCACTTGGGCTCATTCAGCCTGGAGAACGAGGAGAGACCTCATTGCAGTCTACAGTTTCCTCACAAGGGGCAGTGGAGGGGCAGGCACTGTGGTGACCCATGACAGGACCTGAGGGAATGGCAGTGTCAGAGGAGGTTTAGGCTGGATATTAGAAAAAGATTCTTCACCACAGAGGGTGGTCGGACTGGAACAGGCTCCCCAGAGAAGTGGTCACAGCACCAAACCTGCCAGGGTTCAATAAGGGTATGGACAACACTCTCAGGCACCTGGCGTGACTCTTGGGGCTATCCTGTGCAGGGCCAGGAGCTGGACTCTGTGGTCCTTGTGGATCGTGGATCCTTTTCAACTCAGGATATTCTATGATTCTAAGAACTAGCACTCTCCCAGGACAACACATGGGCATAGCTTGGGCCACACCACTTACCTGGAAGGACTATTCTTGATGATCAGTCTGGATGCAGGCACCCTATTTTGGGCAGAGAAAAAAGCTTAAAAGCGTGGATTCAAGTCATGCAGGGACACTTGCATGGCTCTATTTTGCAAAACAGTTCTTACACCAGCATCATGCCAAACATACTGTATCATTTGAGGAATGCAGCTATTTTGAGCAGAAAGACTGGTACTTGAGAAAGTGAGTGACACTGGTGAGAGCAGGCAGATGTTTACTGATTCTGTCTTCATATGCAAAACTGTTGGTGCGTGTTCAAAGTAACTTTCTGAAGATGTGTCTCTTGTTATCTTACCATCAGTAAACAGCAGCCTAATGCATTTTCCTGTTTGTTGTGACTTGCTTATCTAGATCCTCTATATATTCCAGGGACACGGTTTCTAAATTTGAAGCTGCAAACAGATTTGTTCTCTTGACACACTTGCAAGAAACGTTTAATTTTACATTGCAATTTTCAAATATTTCTATATACTCTGGGTAGGTAAAACAGTAAGAAATTAGCATAACTCAGTGCTGAATTAATGACTTGACTAGCTCACTAGCGCAAGCTCTTATTTTCCTCTCTATCAGCTCTTGGGCCAGACATTTTGGAAGAGTTTAATCAAAATCCTCATCAAAAGCCAAATGAGTGGATTTTAAAGAAAGTTTAATTACAGTGGTCAAACCACCCAGCACGATTTGCTTGATTTGATTAACGTAATGAGGAGCTCATTTAATGAGAAATGCATTAATTCATTCAAACAAGTGGTTTTATCAGTGGTATTAAGCATCAACCCAGATTATGTACAGCAGAAACTATTATAGCAAAAATTGACCGAGGTCAAAGCAGTAGTCATGCCATAATTACAAGCTCTCAGCTGTAATCTACCAGTTGAACTTGGGTAGTACTTATCCTGCATGAAAAAGCAGGGTCCCTATTTTAAAAAGCCCCCAAACCACAGGGGTTTGCTCCAGTTCCACAGCTGGGGTCTCCATATCTTTCATTCAGATGTTCAGAAGATTTGGGAACTGGAACTGAGTTCCCCAAGTTTCAGATGGCTACACATGCAGATACTAGTAGCAAATGACAAAGGGAGAGCTCAAAGGAGCCCTTATATCACCCCAAACCCTTAAAGGAAATGGATGTTCTTCATTTGCTCTCTGTTTTACCTATTTCCTGTCCCTGTGATTTTCAAAACCTGGAACAGAGTGACTTTGGGGGAAAATTATTATTTTACTTCTGGTGAAGGAAACCTCCTTGGAAAAGAAGAAAAACTGGCCTCAAGTAGGAAGTATTTGAGAAAAGAAAGAGTCTCCTTTACACCTTGCTCTCTTCAACTACATTCTTAGACACATTTCACACTGTATTTCAACTCCCCTGTTTGAGGCTCCCTGCCTGTGAGCTTCAAACAGCACCCATCACCTCCACTCTCTCCACTGGCACCCCTTCTCTCTGGTGCCCTCTGCTATATCTGCCAGCAGCTGCCAATGCTCTTCTCTCTCCTATGCTGCCCTGATCCCCACTACTTCTTCAACTTCTACCATGCTGCCTTGCCTTTATTCAGTTCACGACTTGTTATTCCTGCAGTGTCTGCAGTACCCCTGTATGAGCTGCCTTTCCTGCTACTTTATACTGGGTCCGTATAGCACTGAAACTTCTTTGATTTTCAAGTGTTCTACTTCTAAGCCTGCTTGGCTGCCAGAGCACTTTCTAAGCACTGCTGCACAGTGGACTTCAGCAGTCTTTTCTCAGCTACCACCAGCAGCTGGTAAAGGAGACCATATTTAAAACTGTTCCCCAAGTAGACAGGAGGCTGGTCAAGGAGCTAAGAAGTGGAGCACAAGCCCAGTTGCAGACAGGATCCTCTGTGAGTAGATGCATACTGAAAAGTGAAGACTGGCATCAGCAGGAATATGACAGTAAGACACTGTTATTAAGGTGCCTAATGGTTGTAAGTACCAAGGTTCACCTGCAGGTTTAGATGTCTGGATCAAGATCTTCAAGAAATAAGCTGAAGTAGAGAACTAGAGACGTCAAAAACTAGACCTAAGGATTTATTTGCCACATTAATAGAAAATGAGCAAGAAAACCGTTCATGCTGAGCTAAAAATATAATCCTTAGGATCATTTCTGCAAGTTGCCTTTAAACCACAAGGAAATGAGTAAAAATTGGAATTGGAGTCCCTTGATTTTAGAGAAGTCCTGGCATCTGCCTATATCTGCTGCACGCCAACAGGAACCCATGATATTGGCATATAAACATTTAGGAAAGCATTAACAGTGATGACAACAAGGCTGTTTGTAAGGTAAAGTCAATTCCATCTTGGAACAAGCAACGCAAATAGCATATACAGACTCACTGCAGAAGCTGCCCCTTGATGTCACATTTAGTATCCCTGAGCAGAATCTACATGGGAAATCATAAAACGTAAATTCTTAGAAGATCCTAAGATCCTATCTTAAAATACTTTTTCCCACTATCTCCCACCCCAGCTTTCAAGAAAGCAACCAACCTTACTAAACTTACCACTTGAAGAAAATTCCCCATTCCATTGATTATATCAATGACAAATGTAAAAATTGCAATTTATGTCCACAGACCTCAAAAGAACCACGACAAACAGTGGATCCTCATAATACTCATCCCTGAATGCAAAGTACTTTTTATTTATCATGTGCCCTCTATATCATAGTGAACTCACACTGACAATCCCTTCATGAAAGAAAACCATGGTTAATAACAAGAACTTGTCTTCTAAAAAAGTCATTCTCCCTCTGATCATTCAGCCTTCATCCTCAAGGGCATCCCACAAAAGAAACTGGAAAGACTAAGACAGGATTAAAGTTAATAATTTCATAGGACACCACAATTTTTTGATTCTAACAACAATGCTAATTTTATGGCACATTACAATTTACCTCACATACGGCTTGCTAATCTCAGTTTCTCAGGAGATAATTACCTGTGCATTTCTTCCATCCTGTGTTCAGTAGAGCTGAAGACCTTATTACCTCTCCTCTTACTAACTTCCTCTGTTCCTTTCATCTCAAAATACCTGACTGATTAATATAATGAATCTGAACTCAGAAAAACTGCTTCTGATCTTTGCTTATCTGGCAGTTTGCTAGCTATGTCCCTGCTTCTGTTTTTTGCTCCTTGATCTTGTCTGATTTTTTCCTACTAGGTGTACTCTTAACGGATACCGCCTTTCTCCACACATATTCCTTCTGAGTGTTATGACTATTCCCTATTTATCAAAAAACCTGCCCAACCATTCTCCACTTTGAAAGTATCAGGCATGGTTCCAGATATGGTTCCAGTTCTGACTCACATGTACCTTTTTGAATTGTTATATGGCTTTCTGTCTGGCATTATCTGAGCTCCCAATTGCTTCAAAGAAATATTTTGGCTTAGGCAAAGAATAGGAATACAATCTAACTGGCCAAACATCAGTCACTATTTCTAAAAGGAAAGGAAACACTGTTAACTCAGGTCTTTCTAAAATGAAAGTGAAATATGACATGGATGAGATTCAGGAATATGTTGTTCAGTGTGGGGCAGTTACGTATTTCCCAGTCCTGTCAGAGATAAAAATTTTTATTGTCACTTCTGTCTAATACTTTCCAGGTAGTGAATTGGTCTTCGGCAATGCTCATTGCAATGATGTTGTATATTATTTGCTTCTCCCCTTCATCCGTGCAGCTCAAAAACCTCTTCGCTTTACTTTTCTGCATCCAGATTCAGTAACTTTAAGCTGTAACAGCTTGGGAAAGGTTAACCAGTATTTTAGGACTGGACTCAATATAATTTTGCCTATGGACTTTCAGTGTGCAGTCTCACACGAATTAAAATACATGGACCTACAGTTTAATATATTTTAGGAAGTATTAAATAAGCCAGTACACAAAACTCAGGTAACGTGAAGATCTACCACCTTCTGCCAAATGCCATACACTTCCCTGGACTTGCCAAAGTAGCAGGTATTGTTCTGCTTGCACGGCATGCAGTCCTTCATGCACACCTGGGTGTCGTTCTTTGTAAGCAAGTACCTGGATTTCACACCCAGGCTAGAATTTCTACAACCTTCTTCTTTCGCTGAAAGGCATTCAGAGAAAATTCAAGACAGGATTAAGGAGAGGATTTTAAAACTTGTATTCCTCATTTTGCGAAACTAAGGGTTATCTGTGACCCCAACGACCAGAGAGACCTGCCACCTCAGTACTACCATGTACAAAGTAACTGTTTACCCCATATGTTTCTGTCACCACGGAAAAACTCAGGGAATATATGGAAAATATTTTTTGCAGGTTCAGAGGAAAAGCAGGTCCTCTCATCTCTTTCCCCTACTGAGATACAAACCAGGATTTTGCTCTGCTAAGCAGTAGGAAGATAATCTTCAGTATTGATATATGGCAACTGCTGATACAATGTAAATATTTGGCAAAAACAAAATATTTGCCAAGAACCTAAAAGACTGTGTGCTTAAAGCAGCTCTCCAGGCTGGCTTTCCTTAGCAAGGTGTACAAGGAAACGTGTACTCAGCTATCAGTCCCACTGCTGCCTCCTAAGAGACTGAACCTATATCCTGACGAGTCTTACTTAATTCCCTTCTCCTCTTTTGGCTCTGCCACTGCAATGAAAGTTTCTTGCAGAAATGGAGGTGTTTCTGGAACAGTCAAACAGCTACCACCACCAGTGTCTGTGGCACCTGCTGTGGGACTGGTACCACCATCAGCTTCTTCAATGTCACGAGGCACACGCTCCTGACTTGGCCGTCTGGTTCTGATGGCCAAGAGCCCACTAAAACATCTCTCTGCACCACTACAACATCTCTCTGCACCACTTTATTTTGCAGATCTTGGCGCCGATCTTTGGAAGAAACACACAAATTCAGCTCAGTCAACCTCGTTTCCCGTCCGTGATCAGGTAATGCAAGAGCAGTGTTGAGGATGGTGGGGGGGGAAAGGATGAAGTGTGAAAACAATGTGAGATGAGGATGCCCAAGATGTCTGGTGATGGAAACCAGTTTCCACCCTCCCAGGTGGCTGCCAGTTCCCTCCTCAACACCCCCATGGGAGGGAGACATGGCAGGAGTGTGGGGCACAGTGGCCCTTACCTTCTCATTCTTCCTCTCCTCAGCTTTGCCAGCAGGTCCAGGGGTGATGGGGGCACACAGGGGCCCACCGCCCACCTCCCCATTGAGGTGGGCCGCGCTGACGTTGGGTGGGGTGATGGCGGCGGCGGCGGAGGTGAGGGGGATGAGGGGCCGGGCCCCTGGTGTGGGTGGCTGGTGGCCGTGCTGGGGGGACACGGCAGGGTGAGGCCGAATGGCGGCTGCGGGCAGGCGGGAGGGCGAGCTGGGCGTCCGCAGGGGCGACACCGTGGCAGTGGGTCGGTCCGGGGCTGGCACCGTGGGGTGGGCTGCGGAAGGAGGACAGAGCATGGTTAAACCTGCCTTGCACTGGCAAATCTGGCCCTTCAGTGGCCATCACTGTCACAAAGTGCCAGGGCCCGACAGAGAGCTAAGCTCTTAGCCTTAACCCAAGATATCTCAGCTTGCAACTGTTTGCAGCTAATTCCCCTCCAGGCTGCAAAAGGCCTGTCTGAAGTCACCAAAATTGGCTTGTCCTCTCCAGTGACGTGACTATCTCATGCCTGGAAACAAATATCAAGTCCACTGTCTTTTAAAAATACATTATCTAGTTCCAGCTGAGCTGTCTTCCAAACCCCCAGGACCCCCTCCTAACCTAATAGGTTTTAGAGCAATGCAACATGGGACCTAAAAAGTTAGCCCAGAGGATCCACACCAACGAAGCAGACAGAAATTGCAAAGGAAAGTCTCTTGTTTCAGCCCTAAAAAAATTATCAACAGCACATCACTGTGCTGGTAAGGATAAATTAAGCAGAAATCCATTGGAGGATTTCTGAGCTCAGCCTCCTCTCTGCCAGCAAAGTTCCTAAGGGACTATGCAGTGCCTTTTAGTCTGGCTGCCCCTGCTAAGCAAACCCTGCCTGCAAGCAGTGGGAACCAGAAATTAGTGCTTGTATGTTTAACGGTGACTGTGACACACTGCCGAGGTCAGCCCTCCAGGGATTCCGGAGCCTGTTGCATGCCTCATGTTGCAAGAAATGTGACAAATCTCCAGATCCGTTTTCACAACTATGTTGTCTATGACTTCCAGGCTGGTTGCTTGCATAGATGTAGCCTAAATACCATTCCACTTCAAGTATTTACAGCCTAGAAGTCAAGTTCACACCTAGACATTCCCTCACTTAACTGATTCAGTAATAGGACTGGCTGGAAAATGCCCATTTCATAAATGGTTTCAAGGTTTCATAATCTTGTTTAGTTCTGTCTCATTGCAAAATTTGAACCTTTGAACATTTTTCTGAGAACAACCTACTCACACACCACAATAACCTCTATTCTGGTCAGGTTATTCACCTGGGATGTGAAAATATAGGATCAGGTCACTGCACTGTTCTCGTCTGTGGAGAACACCATTGGGAAATTGTCAATTCCCTTTGCAACAGCACAGCTTTATGGTTGGTAGTTCTATGGTTGAACTACATCCATTCCTGACAAAAAACATTGAGTTCAGCAAATCAGCTTTTCTTTGACCAAGATGCATTTTACTGGAAAATTCTGACCCACTTTGATCTGTGGTTTTCTTACAAATTCATCTGAAGGACGCATTTTTATGCAGCTGGAAATCACTCAATCTATAACTAAACAACAATGCTGGAACAATTCAAACCACTGTTTTCTGTTTCTGTGGTTAAGAGCGGTACCCATTACCAGGGATTGAAATGATAGAGTGCCATTAATAAAACTCACTACACCATCTGAGCACTCCTGCCAGGAGGGAATTTCATCCCCCCGTCTTATGCCCTATTATCTAAAGCAGTACTGAACATAATGGGCCAGTGACCATCAGATTAAGTTTGTATGATTCTCCCTCCCAGCAGCTTCTTGATTTTATAACATCTCTTTTTACTAATGTTGCTTATAGCAAATCAAACTGTCATTAACCAGTTTGTACCTTGATGTGATTTTATCAGGTAGCATCAGGAAGGCCCTAAAAGTTGCTATCACAGACACCTTCAAGATTACTCTTACTATTAGTTACCATCTCCCCCTCCTTGGATTACCAAGAACATACACTGAAAAGTGCAGTTCAACTCCAGAGAGCCAGGCAGGGCACCACTAGTTATCTTGAAGCAATTCACTCCTGATGTTCCCATTTGGAACGTGTGATGAGCAACCGCTGCTATCAGAAATCTGATTTTCCAGGACAGTTAAGCTTACAGGGTCAAAGTTTTGAATTACTGTTTGTAGGGCACAATGACTTTCTTGAATTTAGAGCAAAAGCACACCAATGGAATATCACTGCATGTACTTGGGTGCAGAACCCTGATTTGGTAATATAAGGTACAATACTTCTTTCATGTAGGACTTGGTGTTTCCAGACAGAAAAAGGAAACAGAAAATATGAGAAAACAGTAAAAGAAATAGCCGGAGAAAAATCAACTCTGAGCAGAGCTCTCACATTTTATTCTGTAATTTCATCTGCTTACTGTTACAATGTATGCCTTTGCTCTAGAATCTCTGTATCTGGACTGTGCTGCATCAAACATGCTATTAATTAGCAATGCTCACTGAAGGCTATTTCTGTACTACACCACTCATATTTCATTTGGGGTGTATTCCTACATTAGTGGCCTTGTGCAAAATTGATTTGTTACTCATGTATATTGCAAGCCAACAGAAACGTGATTTGAATACTGTGCCAGCTTGCCTCTCTGGGAAAGCTTTTGCAAAAGGCAGTGCATTGACCTGTCCTGCAGGACTAAGGGCACCTTTTGAGGGGCTCTGATCCACAGGATACTGGTGAGAAAATCTATTACAGAGACAATGACTGATAATCATGAAAATTTCCATTATTTATCCTGGAAAAGGTTTATTTAATTAAGATAAGAATCTCATGAATCTTCTGGAAGGGTTGGAGGACTCCGTGTTACGAGGTTTTGAAACAGTTCTGTGGTCTCTGGATCCCCCTGCCTGCCAACTCCTTGGCACTTGAGAGGTGTCAGAGTGACCTGGAGGAGCAATCTTAAACCAGTGAAGCTGCTGGAGGTGTAGCACAGCAGTGCTGCAGAAGGAAGCCATGGGGCATGCCAGATCTCTGGGGCAAAACAATGTCACCTCAGTTTCAGGGGAGTGAGGAGAGCTCAGGAGGCACAAGGACCACCTGAGCACTTCCTGAGAGCCTCACCTAAAGGGGGACATTTTTGGCTCTGCACTGTGGGAGCAGAAGGGCTTTTGGAAGGGTGTGACTTGAGGGGTAAGCAGCACTTTCTGAACTAGAGAAAAAGAGGATAAATTGATTATCCCGCAGTGTGACATGGATACCATGTAAAGCCCTGCACTGTTTGCTGAGCAGAGGAGTCTGCACTGTTCGAGATTCAGATTCACATGTATTTGATTATGTTTTCTTCCCTTTGGTCTGGACTGTGTAGGAGGTGAGATTATATGGTCACAATGGTGCCTTTTTGCTTCAAAAGGTATAAATCCATGACTTTCTCCACAGGGTATTTCTCATTTGTGCTTGCTCTGTTTTATATCTAAGACCTCAGTTTTCAGCAGTCACCGTTTTTACTGATTTGCCTTTGCAAACACAATGGTTCACATCCCTATAAAATATCAGAAACAAAATGTTTTAAATTTTGCTAAAAAGTTCCACCCCAGGATTTACTTTTACTTTATTCAACATCAGAGGCTGTTTAACATCAGGGAAAGGGGAATAAATTGTACTCTAGAAAATTGTGCTGTACATCAGAAAGGGAACCTAGAAAGAACAGAGGCCCCCTGGTGCAAGAAGCTCTTATTTTCACTTCAAAAAGGTGGCAGCATTTTTCAGATCTTTTTCTTTATCACTAGCACTGGGTCCCATTCTGCCTAATAAATACCTTTCATCTCTGAAGCCCAATGAATACTTCTTAATTTTAAGGCGTGTATTACTTGCCCTGCAATACGGGCAGTATTTTTCTGTCAGTAAGCCAACTGGACTCAGAACTGTTAATCTCCCCAGTATGCAGGGTGCTTGCTTTCACTCAGATAAATTGTATAAATATTTGTAAACACTATAATCTATTTCAGCTGTAGCAACCGAACAATCTGATAAACACAACATTGTTCCCAGAGATCAATAGAAACCCATAAATATTACAAGCAAAGAAAACATACTCTATCCCACGTTGACTGAACTGTGACTAAAACGAGAAAGAAAGCTGCAGGGACAGGCAAGTTCTAGAGGCTTGCACTCGAGGGGCAAAACATCAATCCTCCCCTCACAGGGTGAGAGGCACTGATGGGCGTGCACTCACCTATCTGCATGGTGTTGCGGGGCTGGCTGGCCGGCTGCTGAGCTGAGTACCTCAGGCAGTTATTCAGCTGAGGAGAGGCTGCCTGCAGCTGGGGATGCGTCTGGGGAGTGGTGATAGGAACAACTGGTCTGACAGCCGTGGTGGCATTGGTGTGACCAGCCCCGATAGGGTGGATGGCTCCTGGAGTTACTTTTGTTGTTGGAACTCCTCCGGCTCCGCTGTTCCTGGGCTGCCCGGCTCCCACTGGCACCCTGTATGGAATCAAGGCACAGTGTAAGCATGCTGCAGAGATCCCAATACCTAACCACAGTGCTGATAAGCACCCCTAGTTACTGAGGGGTTTCAACACGATACTCTCTCACCTGTTAAAATAAACTGAGATATAGATATACATTTATCTTTATAGGGCCCAGGCATAAGCATGCCGGAGGATATTTTCACCCCTTTATCCTACAGGAAGAAGTGCAGGGTAAAAATGGAAAAGATAATTTTTCTCATCACTTTTTTTGTTATGCTACATTTCTGTGTGAATAGCTTCTAGTAAAATCACAAATCTTAATTCAGAGGAAATAAGTATCTCCCAAATGTCATTTTGTGTGCCAGAGGCTATTTCACATGGAGTGATAATTAAAACATACTCAGAGATCTTTTCTTGGGACCAAACCTGCATACAGCCCTACGGGGAGAAACAAAGATGGATAATGCCAAGTTGGCTATTGAAGGGGACTGAGAAGCAGAAGACTTGACAGGGCTTGGCTTGGTTGAACATTTACCCTATTCATGTAACCAGCCCTAGCTCAGATTTGCTAAGGGAATGCAAAAGGGAAGGGAACGACAGCTGACCTGAATGAAAAAGAAATCCTAACAGTAATCGATGCCTCTTTCATTTCTCACTTAAACTGTATACAGAATTTATATTTCATCTGAGTGGCCAGGTATACCTCAGAGGAAAGGGACGAGGCTCCTTCCCCCATGTGATGAGTTCAGACTACAGCATGTCTTGATCCTCTTACCACTGAGCTAGAAACTCTCTGACCAAGACAGAAGGACACTGCGGAGAACAGAAGGACACCAATGGACAAACTCAGCTGCTACTCAGCAGCTCTTTCTCTGAGTTTCTTACTCAGGTTCCTGAATAATTTCCATGCCCAGCAATAAATGCCATGAAACAGAGGGATCATTTTGTGCTGTTCTCCTCTCCCAGACTGCTCCCTGTGTGAAGGTCCTCTTTCAGGAAAGGATGGCACAGGGAATACGAGGCAGAACAAAAATGAAGGAAATAGAAATGTGACAGTGCAAGGAATTAGCAATGGAGGAGAGAATAACAGAAGAAGTACAAAAACCAACTACAGGGTGGACTGGGAGAACTTTTGGGTCCCAAAAATTGTTGTGTGGAACATAGAGAGCAGAAGACCAAACCTGAACACTCTGGTCTGATTCAGAGGACATGAATGACAGAAGAAGTAACCCTTAAAAAAGACTAAAAAGTGGAAGAGACAAAAGAGTGAAATTCTGATAGAAAAAGACCAAAGCACAAGCTGGAAGATAGGGTCCAAAAGTGCAAAATATAGCTATCCCTTCTGCCCAATCCTCCCTCCCCAAAAACCACAGGAGGAAAGACAACATTATGCTGTCAGTGCCTTGACTCATCTCACAGTGCAAGGTTTGCCTGGATTACATTTTGCTAAGTGAATCTGATTTTTTTTCTTCATTTTTTTTATAAACCTATAGGTTGGAAAAAAACTGGGAATCCCACCAGATGGAAATCTTGACTGTCTGTCATCTGCTATGAAGAGCTGGCAGGGTGCCAGGAAGGTTCAGCTGAGCTGACTTGGCCATCTGCACCAGATTGAGTTTGCCAGAAAAGCACACCTATCAGTCCACTGAGAGCTGTGTTCAGGAAAACATGCATGCTGACAGGTACAGAAACTGTCTGTGACTCCCACAGAGATGGATAGATGTTGAATATGGCAAATTTTCTGCCCTGTGCCTGTCTGTCCATCTAAAGAGCCTTCTTTTTCCACCACAGTCTGCTCATGCATGTGTTTTGGCAGCTTATAAATCTAGTTCAGTGTTACTAAATTCACAGACAACTTCTTTTCCTTGGTTTTTGTAGGGAGTGGCAGAAAAACATGTATGAATCTAATCTTCTTCTTTGCTGTCAAAAGGGAACAAAATATGTTGAAGGTGCAGCAAATAGGAGATTTTGTTGCTATCAGATTTTTCTTGCTCTTCTCCCTAAGGTGATTTGCACGGGAACTTAATTAGCTCACAGGATCATAAATATAATCATAAAGCTGCTTTCGGATTTTGTGGAAAGCACTTTTGCCCTTTAGCACTTCTCTGTCTTGTTCTAGCTGTGACACACTGCATTTAATAAAGTCTTGCTGATTCAGATCACCAACCCTTCAGCACAAACTTCCTTACTAATTAGGAGGTGAAGAGGCAAGGAGTAAAGGCAGCCAAGGAGCTCTATAAAATAAGGTAAATACATTTAGTTTGATGAACTGTGAAGAACCAATGAATTAATATTTGAGGTTTCTTTACGGTAATGCAATAATAGGACTGTCAGCAGGCTTAGCTATCATCTTATAATCTGCTCTAAACTTTTGGTCTTGCTCACCTCACATATTACACACTTGACATAAACTGTAGATGGAACAAAGCTGGATCAATTTTTCAAGATCAACACTGTCTGAATCGTGAAGTGCCTTTCTCTGGAGAGGAGTGAAAGATGGTGGAGACAGTGTGCATGTGGGAGGAGAGATTGAGCATACGAAAAGCAGTGAGCTGAGTTTGCAAATCCACAGTTTGTCTAAAAGAGACATGGGCATACATATGGCACCATTCACCTGCAAGGAGTACGTGGGGCAATCAGTCTGGGACACAGAGATGAACTTTCTTCTCAGCTTTCAGACTGTTTCAGAGTGGGCTCTAGATCAAAAACAACCTTGGATTTGGTGTTGTCCAATACTGAACTCTGAAAAACGGCATTCTTCCCCAAAACATGTTATTCTTTCCTTTTCTCATCTTCTGCAAATGAGATGGGTAGCTAAAATCAGACAATTTACTGAACTGTCCTACCACTTCTGAATTTTAACAGTTCAAACATTAGTCCACATCCAAACCGTTCCAGATCTTAGCTTTAAGAAAAACAAAATCTACAAGAGAAGCTACTAAAAAGCAAGACACAAGTATTCCTTATTATTCCTTATTTTGTTACATGTCCAGTAGTTTCATAACAACAAAAAAGTCATTAGCCAACAGATTCTTTACAAAAGTAAAACCTGGGCTTATCAGAGGTTATAAAGGCCATCAATTCAATACAACTACTGCAATCTCCTGAGGTCATGGATAACTCCAATGCTACAACCAGCAAGTCTCATTACTGAAGTCTGCAATGCCACCAGAAAATTTCTGGAAGAAATGTTATTTTCAGCATCCTCCAGATGCAGAATCCCTCTCAGCCCCTGTTCAGGCCAGTGGTCCTCACCTTGAGACAGGTGTCACGTAGTTGCCTGGGAAGACACCGGACATCCCACTCCTCAGAGACGTCCCCTTGAACCAGCCGTCCTGGCACTTCTCAATGACCCGGTACATCTCGCCTTTGCGGAGCTCCAGCTCGTCGTTCTTCTGGGGCTTGTAGGCGTACAGGGCTAGGTAGCTGTGGGGAGAGGTCACACAGGGAGAGAGCACACAGATGACATCAACCACCACTTGTCCTGCTCCAACTCCAGCCCCACAGAGCAGAAAGCAAGCAGAAGCTATGCTAAGAAACTGGAGTTGAAAAGGGACATCATTACAGCATACCAGACAAGGAAGGGAGAGACTGGATTCTAAGACAATAAGGGAATAACTAACCAGAGTAAAGTAGGCTGTAATTTAGAAATTGATGAGACATACTTCTCACAGGGCAAAACCAAAGCAAAACACTGCCACATAAAGCAGCACTGAAGTTAAGGACTTAGCAGCAGTTTCAGAAAGACAAGGAAATTACAGAGACAGACAGAGCAACAAGGACTAGAGTAAGAGGGCTTTGCAAGGCCTAACATTTGGATAAAGCATATATTCATATGCTTTAGGGTGGGAGCCTATTGAGGAGTTTCAGAAGAAACTTTTCTTATGGGTAGGCAAAAGCACTTAAGACAACTTTTCTTGCATCTTTCTCAATACTATTTATGCTGGCCAAGTTTAGCAACAACACACCAAACTATTCTGATCTGGTATGGTAGTTCTTGTACCATGTGGGTAAAACAAAAGTGACAGAGGGACAAATTCTGTAAGGGGCTTTTCACTTCAGTGGTGAAGTGGTAGAATTTGGCTTTGGATGTTTTGCATGCAAATATTCTAATAAATCTTTAATAACAATACAATATGTAGAACTTGCTATTTATTTAATTACAGCTTTTATTTATTCCCTTTGTTTAGAATCTTTCTATTTATCTCTACTTTGTTCTTCTGTTACTACTTCAGGGATGTGTCTAATATTGTGAAATGACTACAGCTTAAAGTCCCTAAAGATATTCTTTCTGTTTAAAGAAATCCTTGTTGAAAATTAAGAATGATTGCTTGCACTTTGGGAAATAATGGAAAGCCGGGATAGAACTGCAAGAGTGCACACACAGAACAACACTTTCTTTGTAAATACCATTTGTTTGTGGTTTTTTTAAAATACTGTAGCTTTTCTACACATGCAGAAAGGCATTTCTGGTAATTCTTGATCAAGGTTATGCCTTCTTGAGGTTTTTTTTATTTATTTGTGCTTTATAGGCAGTGAAGAGAGATTAAGACAAATGGGAAAACACTTACAGAAAGTGCATTTACACTACAAAGTGCAGCAGAATGCTCTTAGGCTCAGGGGTGGGTGAGAAGAGGCTCACTGCCCACCCCATAGCACTGAACCAAAGAAATAATGAAAACTATAACCATTGTGATTGTAGATTTTCAGCCAATAAAAATGATACATGACTTTTTCCTTCTGCTCTCCGGGAAATATAACTCAGGAATAAATCCTGTTAGTTTTCTTGATTCTACTCCTTTACTGTATCAGTAGATTTCCTTATTTTTATTCTGAGGGCAGTAAATAAACAGCAGTAATGAGCAGAATATGAAATATTGGTAACAGCTCCTAGGGGAATGCTTAGGCTGATGTGCCTGGCTCTGTTTACCACGTGCATGGGGTACAAAGACCTAATCAGAAACTGTATTTCATTAGTCAACAGATGGGAGAAACCACCCTGCACATCCTTTGTTTAGCCTATGTAATCAGGTGGTATTGAGCAGGTCTGTAGCTGTTCACACGATGGAAAACATAAGGCTACGTATGAACTGAAGAACATCAGAATGTATGACCCTAACAAGAAATAAGGTTGTATGCTTCAGTGCTGATCTTTCAGCACTACACTCTGCAAGGAGAGAGCAGAAAGTGCCAGACTGCACTCACTCAAGGGAGCAGAAAGTGTGGCTTTGACTACCACTTTTGAAGTTGCTGCTTACACAGGGCTCAGATTCAGATGCTATGGGTAAGGCAGGGGGTCAAGGACAGAGCATTTCTGATAGACTCCCTTAGCCTTTTTCCCCAAGGGGCTACATGTAATACTGTAATTTACAGGTGGAGATGCTGGATGAAGGTGCAAGGCAAACTACCCTAATTGCACCGTAGGCTGTTGTGCCTTGCAGCTATCTCCAGCTCTCCTACTAGCTTCTTTCTGTTCTCTCCTACTAGCTTCACCCTGCAAATTCCCCCAAATCAGCCACCAGTAAATCTGAATATCCAATATCACAATAAGCCTGAACATCCTCTGGATATAGTAGAGACTAAAAGAATGTGTACAACAGCCCAGCACAGACACCATACCAAAACAGACCAATCTCTGTATGGCTAAAGTGATGAAAGTTTGTATGTGATAACCATATATGGTGACTCTGGGACAATGGAGGTGGTCAGTTGCTTTCTTTGTGGACTGGTGATCCCATTACCTACATGGAGCAGTGAGGATGTCCACCCCTGGGGGTGTCCTCTATTAGTTGCAAAGAGGCAAGGGGTTCTCCAAACCCAGCAACAGGCCCAGCCTGGGTCCGTTGCCCACTCTTTGAGGACAGGCATATGCTCCATGTGCTGGCAGAGAGGGGGCTGTGGAGGAGCTGGTGGGATGCCTGCTCTCATCCATGGCTGAAAACAATCTGAGTGCAGGCAGCTTCCCTCACCAGCAAGTGTTTCTGGGTTTCTCCTCTGGCAGGGAATCAGGTCTAGCAGCCCTATTTGCTGAGGCTGATTTTGCCTTAAGCCAAAGTCTTTGGACTTGAACACATTTCACTGTTCTCTAGATTGTAGGTGTGAAACTTCATCACCTAACTCTCTACAACCTAGAAGAAAGTGTTAAGAAAATGAAATCTTGCAAAATGCAGTATTAAGTTATTCTGGGCTATATGAAACAGTGAGGCTAAGGGTTAGGGCAAGGGACCCAGAAGAAATCAAAATGTTTATTAGAAGTTCCCTAAAAAAAGGTTTAAGTGAGAAGGTAGTTTATGTTCTTGGACTTGGGGATTTTCCTGTGATTCTACTTACAATGCAGAAGGCCCGGGGCTCTGTCTAGGTAGCACCTCCCCACTACTGCTACAGCTTTCAAATAACGCATCCTCTTTGACTGGAACTTGGCTCGCAAATGCAAAATGACAGACTGGATTACAAGGCTGCTTCACAAGGGAGACGACAGGAGAAGCACGGGAGGGAGAAGGGGAGGGTTGCTGAGGCATGGAGTCAGGGCCATTGCCAGAGAGCTGCAAAATATCCTGATTCAGCAACTAAATACTGGAAATATTGCCAGTTACTGCTTCCTAGTCAGGGCAAAGTTTGAAATAAACTGGTGCCCCACTACATGCCATGCAGGCTGCACAGGGTGACTACACGATGATGATGATGAGACCTCTCTGTGGGGCAGTCAGTGATGTTCGGCACCTCTCAGGTATAAAGATCTCAGTTTGGTAGCCAAGAAGAAATCTGTTTGGTTTTGTTCCAACAATAGGAGGTATTGTTCTTAAAGAATGTTTCCTATGTTATTTTTAGGATTTTATTTGTGAATTCAGACCTTGTTTTAGCCATATCATAAAGCCCCAAAGTATGGGTTTGCATATGTGTATGCGTCTTTATAGTTGTCCTGCTTTCACAAGGTATATGTGTTGAAAGGGTTCAGTAGTTTAACTAGACAGGTATCAGATAAACCAACTAGACTAGAAGGGACTTAATGAAGTCTACTCTTTTTGTTCTGTATCTAGTAAACCTTCTGTTATTCTACACACTGTTCAATAAGTCCATATGCCCAAGATATGAAGTCCATTCATTGCCTTTATTCATTCACTGTTTATGGCACTGAAAAAATGCAATCGGGTAATTTTTTCTGGTTAATGATGAATGTATCAGGTGTTTGATTGCATGGGACCAACCTTTATAAGAGCTTTAAATGAAGGAAGATTTTCTTTAGCTGCGAGGTGTTCAGTTTGCTTCACTGTGGTTCGTACAGCTATAATAAATAAAGTCTAAAAGAGCTCACAGAGAAAGGGTAGTCTTGCCTTTTTCTACTCATTTTTCAATTTCAGAAGAGGCTGCCTCATGTATGAAGTTGCAATCCCTCTCTTCTCAGAATGCTCCTGAGCTGAGATTTCGGCTTTCAGATTTCAAACACACACACACACACACACACACATGCACACACACACACACAATTGGAAACAAAAATAACACAGTGACTGAGATGAGCTGCTTACATATTGAGGGGGAGCTGGACCTTCGGTGGTGTTCCCTGATCTCCAATTATTGCACTTGTCCTGGGACCAGCCACTGTGGCTGTTCCAATCAAAGAGGAATCCTGAAAATACACAAAGAACACACAAAGATTTAGGATGAGGCCCATCATTTCCTAAATTGCTATGGGGTGAAGGCACAAAGGAAAAAACCCACATATTTTATTAAATTCCCAAATTTTCTAACTTCATGGTACTGCATTAAAAAAGACATCTTTTAGCCTTACACATTCCAAAAATATATTTCTGACACAAAGGATATCAAGTTATTAGCAGAATTTCTACCTGTCAGAGAAATTTTAGTTATATGTTATCTGCAGCTCTGAAAAGTTTTAGAACATTAAACTACTTGACTGCTTTGTAAAATCAGCTCAAAATATGCGTCTATGCAATAGTACCTTCTCTGATAAAGGTAACCTTTTGCCTTCAAAAACTTGTTTTTTAAATCAGTACTCTTTTGGCTAATGGTTATGGATCTATGGAGAAGAAGATACTATTCAATTTCGAAAATGCAGTCTTATTTCTATATATTGTTTTTATCATCATGAATATTATTCTTATTAAAAAAAAGGTGACTACATCACTCAAAATGTAACTCTGAATGAAGAAAGTAGTAAACGCCACTTTTACCCCAGAAAATAAATCTCCACTCTCATACAGACAACTGGGCAGATCTTAATGTGAAAGGCAATTCTAAATGTAATAATTCATTTCTCAAAGCTTAATGCTCAGCCAAAGTATGTAGGGCAAAGTCTTTTGAGATGTCTCACCAAAGTCCTCATTCATCTATGTCAAAAATGAATCTTGACTGGAAACTTCTCCTGAAGTAATGCCAAGGCCTGTAGCAACAAATCTTCACTGCAGACAGAGCAGATCTGTGCTGATGGGACTTGTAATGGTTTACTTGAGCAAAAAGATTTTTTGGTAATTCTAATCAAATGCTGCATGCACAACCATATGCAGAATGGTTCTACAAAGTAGGAACCAAAGTTTGCACACAAGTTGCAGGTTCAGGCAGAGAGTGGTACACACAGTAAAGATTCTGAGCAGTTCATAGGCCTCTAGTGCAGCTTTTCTGTTTCCAAATTCTATCTAACAAACAGTAAATAATTGATTTCAGGAACACAAACATAGGGGCATTTTTTGCATTTACAAATGACACTGAATTAAACTAAGACACTGAGTTAAACCAAGACACACATTTTTCCTTAATTATTGGATTTCAATGTTACCTCATTCTAAAGAAGCCCACATAACTATTACAGTGTTCTGTCTTGACAGTGCATTGCTAAGTTTTATCACTTGCTGTGTATGAACATCGTATCATTAGGAAATAGTGCAGCAAAACATGAAGACACTGCACTGTGATTCCATAGCTTTTGGCAAAAAAACAGCAAGATGTCTCATCTCTCACCAACATCTACACTCAATCATGAAGTTGCAGTGACAAGTACAGCTCCTTTTTCTCATTTTTTCCTCTAACCTTCTGGCTGCTTGCTCAAAGAAAGAAGAATCCAGGCAGCTCTTGGTCCTATGTGAAAAGTAAGCATTCTTTCCAGTTCTGTGACTAAGGCTTCATTAATACTGCCTGCCACATCAGTGAGATAATATCAACTTAGAGAAAAACCACAACAACCCACAAAAAAACTTAGGGATAGCTGGAGAATGATACCTCATTTTTTATTTTGACCTGGTTAATGGGGTTAGGCATTGCGGAAGATGCTGGGCTGAGACACTTGGTAGCTGCCTCGTCCAGAAGGTAAGTGAGAAATAAACTGGTTCAAGCTTCTTCATCTCATGTCACCACTGTATGCCTGCTCTGAGCTAGAAAAACTGTCTCCAAGAAAACAGAAAGTGCATCAATCCCCACCCTTTCTCACTAGGAAAAAAAATTTTGGTTTTACCTCATGAAAAAAGCAGACTTGAATGAACAGCCTCAGGATGCAACTATAAAGGCAGAGAAGATCACAACAGGATAGAACAGGACAGAACAGGAAGGAATGGAATGGAATGGACTAGAATATTTGTGTTGGAAGTGATCTGGAACAACCATCGAGTCCAACTCAGTCCATCTGACTACTTCAGGGCTGACCAAAAGTCAAACCATGTAATTAAGGGCACTGTACATAAGCTTCTTAAACACTGACAGGTTTGGGGCATCAATCACGTCTCTAGGGAGCCTGTTCCAGGATTGACCAGTCTCTTGTAAAGAAATGCTTCATAATGTCCAGTCTGAATCTCCCCTGGGGCAGCTTTTAACCATTCCCATGCATCCTGTCAGTGGATATCAGGGAGATGAGCTCAGCACCTCCCTCTCCACTTCTCCTCCTCAGGAAGCTGTAAACAGCAATGAGGTTGCCTGCTTTTCTCCAAGCTAGATAAACTGTCCTCAGCTGCTCCTCATAGGACATTCCTTCCAGTTATTCCACCAGCTTTGTAGTCCTCCTCTGGATGCATTCAGGTACCTTCATATCCTTAAATTGTAGGGCCCAGAACTGCACACAGAACTCTGGATGAGGCTGCACCACCACTGAATACAGTGGGATAATCGCCTGTCCTGAGTGACTGGTGATGCTGCGTTTGATGCACCCCAAGATGGGATTTGCCCTCTGGGCTGCCAGGGCTCCCTGCTGACTCACACTGAGCTTGCTGTCCATCAGCACCCCCAGACACCTTTCTGCAGGTTGCTCTCCAGCCACTCCTCTCTCACTTTATTCTTGTGCCTCCATCCTAGGTGCAGAATCCAGCATTTTGACTTGTTAAATTTCCTCCCATTAATCATTACCCAATACTTTACTGTATCTAGATCCCTCTGCAAGACATCTTGTCCCTAGAGTCAACAGCACCTCCTAGTCTGCTATCATCAGCAAACTTGCTAATGTTGCATTCAGCAGCACATAACATATACATATATATACACATATTGAACAGAACTGGCCCTACAGCTGAACACCAAGGAACACCACTGGTGACCAGCCATCAACCAGCTGTAGCCCCATTCACTACAACCCTTTGACCTCTGGCCTTTGGCCAGTTCTTCACCCACTGTATCACAAATCCACTCATTCCATGGGTGGATGCTGAAGGTCAGTATCAAAAGCCTCACTAAAATCCTGAAAAAGCTGCATCCACTACCTTCCCTTCATCCACTAGGTAGGTGACCCTGTCAGAGTAGGATATCAAATCAGTTAAATGGGAATTCCCTTTTGTGAACCCATACTGACTGTTAAATATGACTTCATCATTCTTTAAATGCCTTTCACTAGTACCCAGTATAATGTTCTCCATAACTTTTCCAAGAAACTGAGGTTAGATTAACTGGTCTGCAGTTCCCTAGGTCTTCCCTCGTGCCTTTTTTTGTAGACTAGAATAACGCTGGCAAGCTTCCAGTCACCAGGACCTCCATAAACTCCCAAGACCTTTGATAGATGATTAAGAGGGGTCCTAACTCCTTCAGAACTCTCAGATGAATCCCATTAGGCCCTTATGACTTGTGAACATTCAGCTGATACAGCTGGTCCCTTACAATTTCAGTGCCCACAAATGTAAAGTCACTGTTCCTACACTTGTGGTCTTGCAACTCAGGGGACTGGGCAGCCCAAAGTCTATTGGTATCACTAAAGACTGAGACAAAAAGTGCATAGAATGCATCTGCTTTTTCTTCATTCCTGTTAGTCAGATGACCACCTTCACCAAGTATCAGTCCAATGTTTTCTTTAGACCTCCTCTTGCTGTTAACATCTGAAAAAAAAAGCCCATCTTGGTACCTGAAACAACACTGGCCAGTTTCAACTCTAACCGAGCTTTGGACTTTCATGCTAAATAGTTCCTGAATAGCATAAAATTTGCTCTCATGAAGTCCAAGGTAGCAACTTTGTCACCCTTTTTTGTCATTACAGTGAAAATTTAAAAATCAATAATTTCATGATCAAGACAGTCATCTACTGTCACATTCTTCATGAGTCCTTCTCTATTCACAGATAGCAAGTCTGGGAGGGCATCTTTCCTAGTTGGCTTATTGAATACCCATGACAAGAAGCTATCTCCTACAAACTTCAAGAATTTCCAAGACTCATCACAGCAGTATGATATTCCCAGTTGATGTCTGCAAAGTTGAGATCTCCCATAAGGACAAGGGCTACTGATCCGAAGATTTCTCCTACTTGCCTATAGAATAATTCACTGGTGCTTACATCCTGGCTGGGTGCTTGCCCACTAGTAAACACCCCCTAATCTTCACCCAGGCTCTCCACCATATCATCATAAACCATATAAGGACTGTGCAATCAAATCTCTTCCTCACAGTGCCATACCTCCCCCTCTCTTGCCCTGTCTATTCTTCCTAAACAGCCTTCAGCCCTCCATGCCAGCACTCCAATCACAGAACTCATTCCACCAGCCTTTCGTTAGCTACTATGATCCTCCCTCTGTACACCACAGCCAAGTCAGAGTTTGCAGAGATGCAGCTACCCCAGCCTGGAGCGGCCACTGCAGGCACCGTTGGGCTAGCCAGACTGATTCTGCAGAGGGATGAGCTCAAGCCCAGAGTAGCTATCAAAGTATCATCTATTTTCCTGTTTGCACTGCCAGTGGTGCCTTCTGTGTCTTCTATATTACTGGAAGCATGATTTCAAGTGCTTTCTATTACACTTGTACTAACATGAAGTCCAAGTGGTGAAGAAATCATGTAACTGCCATCAGTGTTGCTGGATGACAATGTTGTTTTCTTCCCTTGAATAATCCCAAAGATATCTCCATAGTCGTGTATGTCATCTATCTACCTGACATTCAGTTTCTTGCCATGTCCTGTTACTCTAATATTATTGCATCTAGTGCTGGTCTGGACCCTATAAACCATTCATTTTCACCACTTCCCATAGTCTAGTATCTTATGCATCCAAACTCTAAATCAGTGTCTGTTTTCTGGTCATGCTCCAGCTCTTCTTCAGCTGCTCTCCCGTGCAGGCTTTGACTTGACAATCTACATGCCAGTCTGTCTATGACCCTGCTTTTCATCATCAGGTTTTACTCCAAAGGACTTGTTGGCCTTCCACACATTGAATTCAGGTCCTCTGTTCACATCTTGGTGTTTACTGTCACACAAGCATTCTGCTCTGCAGCTTCATCCTTGTCTAACTCTCTCCACGGCTTCCTGATTGTTACCATGCATCTGAATGTTCACCAGCTTTGCATTTAAACTATCGTCCCTGACACATTTGATGAAGGCTTTCCAAGCTGCCTCTTTCAAGGACCAGTTCTTTCTAGTATGTACCACTAATTAGCTCATAAGATACAATATTGCTAGATTATTTTGCATGATAGTATTCACAATAAGGTTTTGAAGAGACTGATTTCTGTGAAAGACTAATCTCCTATTTCTTCATACTTTTGATTACCCTATTGGAAGTTTACCTCTCCAGTTTCCATTCACACAATTTTATCTGCATCTCTTGAGCTACTGGTAACACTAATAATCCTCCTGGAGAACACAACAGGCCTTCCTCCATCACAGCCAGTAGCAGCACTTAGTTTGTTTTTCTTTATTTAGCCAGGTTGTACTTTTGTTATTGTGATCTAAGGAACAAGGTACTAAGCATGTCCTCCTTTCCTCTTCATCTGCTCAGGGGAATGAAAATGCAAGATGATGCTCTGATTTTTTTGTTCTCTGCTTTGATACTTTTTGGGAGGATTGTGTGCCACATCCCTGCTTTCTGATGGAACAGCCCTACATGATCCACCTTCATGTGGCACCAAACACACAAATACCGCCATGCACAGGGATTACACAGGGAGAGCTTAAACACTGCAGCATTTGTGTCTTAATCCTTCTTCCATCTCTGCTACTCATCACTACTACAGCTTAACAGGGAGGAGATGTCTCTGACAGCCAGGTTTTTAAGAGGCATGTAGGCACATATTGATAAAAACAGGTACCTTGCAGAGTTTTCTCAGGGAGGCATTTAGTACTTCACTGCCTGATTCTCATGGATTTTATTGCAATTTAAGTAATAGGAGTCACTTCTGAAAATACCATTTGGTGCCCTTCTGTATCCTTATGAGCCTCTAATGCCTTTAGACATTTTACCTTTGGATTTCTAGACATGACCTGCTGGGTAATCACATGTAGCACACCTCCTGATTAGGAGGCCATTTACTCTAATTGTGGCATGCAGTTTTCTGATCTAGACACTGCCAACTCTGATCCCAATTACTTAGGCCACTAAAAAGCCAAACCTGACTTCTTCACACTCCCTCTTCTACCTGACATCCTCCAAGCACCACTTACCACTGCTGATGTTTCCAGCACAACAGCAACACCTCTTCCATGGGACAGTACAGACCCAGCTGCCAGACAGCAGGGAAAAGCACGCTGAAAACCAACTCCAGATCCCTCTGCACCAATTTCTACTTCTTTGTGACCATTGGTTGCACAGCAACTTCACCTGTACTGCCAAAGGCTAAACTTGAGTTAAACTCCCAGACTACACACCCAGGCACAGTGATACTCCATAACAGGCATCTCCCAGCTCATGCTGTGCTGTCTGTTTTCATCACCAGCTACTCTCGTGTAGTAGGTGATTATGATTATCCATGGGCTGGATAGTAATATAAAAGGACTTTTTGGTTTTTTTCCTGTAAACACAAGAGCTTCCTTATGACCACTGAAACACAAATCTCCCCAAAATATTACTGACAAGCCCAGAAAGACCAGGAAATTAAGGGTAATAACCACTTATCTGGGCTGAAGCATCATGTCAAATTCATTCCCTTTCTCTCTTCCCATCCATATGTCTATGAAAGCATAAGAATTACTAGTTTGCACTTCCAGCATAAATCATCTTATTCTTTCTCTTGTATATTTACCTTCAATTTTCACCAGTACTTTAAGGCCACATTTGTGGTTTAATTTGAAAAGACATAGTGCCTATAGGGATAAGTGAAGTGCCTTGCAAAAGCAAAGGACTCAGTCTCCGAGGAGAATAGAAGTCAGAAGTGCAATAATATTGCAGGTTGTAGTAGCCTTCACCGAAAAATAATTGTTGCTGCTATCAGATGAGAGTTCTTATCATCTAGAAAATCACCAACCAGAAATCTCAGTTTTGACTTCAAAGAAAATTCAGCACTGTCTCACCACAGGGCACTTACAACATTCATTAATTCACAGGAAAAATTCTTTTAATGTCTTGAATTCATATTTACAGCCTACTTTAAATTTCTCTTTAATATTACTTTAAAATGAGAGAAAAACACCCATTCAACTCACATAAGTTGACATACCATCCTCTGGAAATACCATAAAGAATAGGCTAATGGGCTTTACTCGTTTCTCTAATTTGATGACTCCATAAAACAATGACTGTGGCAATCACTCCGGGCCTTAATGTTTCTAGAAATAATGTACTAGCACTTAATGCATAGTTGTGTCACCAAGTATTGATGAAAAGTGTTACATGCAAGTTTAAGTAGCCTCATCAAATGCTAATTGTCAAAGTGGGGGCTGAAACAGACTTACCAATTCTAGGGGAAGACTTTTTTTTCCGTAATGGTATGTGCGTAAAAAACCAAACAAATGTGCAGGATAACAGCTGCAGCTGCATAAATAGCTGCATAAACACCCAGTTCCTTTCTGTGAAAACTGGAGCTAAAATTATATGATTTAGCATTTACTGAGGGGTTCTTACAACCTGAAAGTATCTGTGTCTGTGAAGGAAGGTGAGGCAGAGTATTATGCCAGCCTGCTCTAGCCTTGATTGTTTTTGGCTTCTAATAGACCAAAAACTCTAGACCATATCTTCCCTGAGTATCTCCTAGAGCTATGTGGAGAGCTTGAGAAGTCAATTGAATTTATTTCCTGAACTTTCATTTCCACTACCTTGCAATCTAAGATGCCTGCAAGTTGGAAGAAAAAAAACCCAAACATTTTTTGTCATTTTCTTCCACAGATTTATCCGACATTACCACCCACAAAAGCACTGATTATTCTGGTTTGCAGCTTCTCAGTTCCCCTAAATGAGGACTAATTAAGCATCATGTGGATGAGCATCATGAGAATTATATTTTATTCAGCCTTGTTTCTCTCTCAGATAACCCCTTCAGCACTGAGTACCAGTATATAGCTCTCTATCACAAGTTTTTAAATGGGTTTATGGTAAAAATAGTTTCTTGCAATTCTGGGATCAAACTACACAAAAAATCAAACACAGAGATACAGGAAAGCTTGAAGTGAAAGCTTGACCTGTAAAAGATGTTAATTTAGTCCCACATTCATTATTATCCTTTTGATAACTGCACTACAAACTCATCAGGATCCTGTGCAATGCCTCTTGTAGGAAGTTCCCCTCCACGGAGAAAATAGTGGTAAACAAATAAACAAAAAACCCAAGCAAACAAAAAGGGGAAAATACACACTTTAGTAATTTTCCCTCAAATGTCATGTGTTTTCACATAGTGTGTGCCAGATAGACAGGATTTGGTGGTACAGTGTAAATACCATGACGTTGTCTCACTAGCTCTTGAGGCTTCCAATCCAGTAGTTGACTGGAAGGCAGTGTAAAGCCTCAGGATTAGCTGTGTCCAAAAATTATTTCAGTGGCAAAATGTTTTTGAGTTACTACACTGAGGAGCATCTGGAAAAAAATATATTGTTTTTGTGTTACAGGCAATGGGATTTCATGTACAGTTGAATAACCTGTCTAAAGCACAACCTTCTCTTCCTAGATCCTGTAAAAAATTAGGTTTTGTGGTTCTTGAAAAATCTTTCAAAATGTATTTGTGATGAGGCACATTATAGGATAAAGAGAAGATACTGTCTCTAAACTGGTAGTTTCCGAAACGCGATTTTGCTTTGACCTGGATTCCCAGTAGCTTATGTAATCAGTCCATAGATTGAGTCAGCTCATGTGTCTCATCTGCAACAGTTTTGAAAAAGAATGCAATATATCCCAATATGCACAGTGTGTTCAGAGACCTATTAGTATTCAAAAAAAAAAAAAAAAAAAAGGCAGCTTACATTCCTGCCCTGCCTAAAACTTTCTGTTTAAAAAAATTCATTCTACCTACAACACCCATCCCCTCAAATGAAATAAAGTTATTTAAAACAGGCAATGTCTGGAACCAATTATAAATAACTTTGACTAGAATTGGGAATGTACAAAGGCAATGAATTAGTTTAGGTTAGACTTTACCGACATCCCCTATGCATTTTTCATTACATATTTTTATCTAAATGACAGAAAGACAAGTTGGACCAATATTACTTCTTTTTGCCATTTTGACTGCTGCAGACTCCTAAAATAACTGCCCTTGGTTTCACCTGTCTCACTCTCATTAATGGATGTCCAGTCAGTTGTCATTCACAGCCAGCAGCAGAGCAGGTTAGATAGAATTTGGACTCCAGGCCAAACCTGAAAAATACCTGAATTTGTCTTATTTTCCCAGAGCCTGTTGTGCACTCGAAAATTCAAGGTTCATTTTTAGTCTCTGGATTTTAGGTATAATCTGTATGCTTCTCATGGTCAGCACATTTAGGTTATCAGCCAAGGCTCAACCAGAGTTCTGCTATTACATTTTCTCAGCTAAAATTCAGCACTTCTAAATAAGTGATAAGGACACACATTCAAATGATTTATATAGCAAGACACTTCAAGGAACATTTTTCATTTCAAATACTGTCACTCTTTGGGATTGGGAGCGTGCAAGACATTGTTCTCAGCTTTTCCTGAACATGTGTCCTCTGGCTGGGAGCTTGTACTAATACTTGAAGATACAAATTGACTTCTTGTGCATGGTGATCAGTTGTTGAAAACATTCACAGAAGTTTCTTCTGGGGGGAGGATCCTTTCTTCCTCACTCAGCTGTTACCCTGGTGTGCACAAAGCCATACTTCATTATTCATGAGACGTATTTTCTGTCAAAATCCAGGGGATTTGGAGCAGTACTGACCTATGACCTTTTCAACTAGCAGGGACGAATAATTCATGAGGGGTGAAAATGGAAGCAAGACAAGCCATCTGAGGTCCAGGCACAATTACTTTCCAGGGGGACCTTGCCTGCTCCCCAGGGAGTCTCAGTTGTGAACCGCTCCTCTGCACCTGTAACCTAATTCAGCTTCAGCTCCATCACAGGCTTGCAGCACTACTTACATCTTCAATAAAAATCCATTTTGCCAGTATGATAGGACATTCTGCATGATGGACAGACACTGTTACCTTTCAGATGGAGATCTTATGTTTAATGAGCGATGCTCAGCATGCAGCAAAAAGCATACAAGCAAATTCTGTTGCAGAAAAAATTAGGATTCCAGCATTGCCTCTTTGAAATTAAATGCTCTGTATCCTGGCTGTTGTGGAATTCCACACACTATTTTATCCAGCTGAGGTGACTTGAAGTTGATTCTTCTACCTTTCGAGCATCCCTAAGTTTGCAGTCTGTAAAGATGTTTTTTAAGACTATCATTCATTTCAAAATGCATCCTGGCTTTTGGGAAACAGCTGAGTTGGTTCTGCTTAAAGAACAATGAACATATTATGGATGGCCCGTAGTCTTCAATTATTAAATAAATGATATGCAAAAGTGCTTTCAAAACATGTGATTTCATAGTCTGGTCTGCATGTAAGTGCTCAATACATAGAAACCTGTGCTCTCCTGGAGAAGCAGGGAGCTCATAACAGTCTAACAATTCATAAAAACAAAAAACATGTCAGCTCGGCATGGAAGTCTGGTTTCAATTCACAAAAATTGACAAAAGCCACAGGAATAAAGTACTATGCATGAAATCACTTCTAAGGGGTGCAATATATGCCACATTTATGGAAACATGTAAAATTCACACCTAAATTTTAAGTTCCTGCAATAAGAAGCCCTAGATGTCTCTGTTTCTTCTCATGTCAGCAGAGAGAAAGTAGGTGCTCCAGATGTGGGTGCCTCAGGTCTACAATGAAAATGGATGGCTGTTTTGAGGAGACTGTTTCGCTGGGCACCAGCTGGTTGCCTTGAGGTAGGGGACTGGAGGCCATTCAAAAACTCCTGTAATTGAATTCTGCTTATTCAAAGGACAGGCTATAGGAAAACTGTGTGGAACTTTTTCAGAATGTAGAATCCCCCTGCAAACTAAATATCAATCCTGATATCTTCCAGAGAAATTCATACCTACTAAACTGAAGAAAATTCCTTTATTTCTTTTTATGAAGAGATCTATTAAATAAACAAGGAAAAACTGCCTGGAAATTTCAAGGACACGATATAAAGACACAATAAACCAAATTCACATTCTAATTTTAAAAGTAAAGACATAAATTTGCTAGGTAGTCCGTACTGAAACCGTAAATTTGTTGTTTCCCCTACAAGAAATAAGCGTTGGCTGAATTTGCTGTTGCAAATTAGCATGGGCCTGAGATGGTTACAGAGAGAACCACTCAAAGGCTATGACAATGACTTGCAGGGCAGAGAGGTTCCTCTTCAAGTGAGGAAAGAAAAGGTGAGACATCTTCCTGCAGCAGAGCTCACTGGTGAGTTTGGCAGCTACATGCACATTCTTTGTACCAACCTGCCCATGCTCTCAGCAACACCCGAGTACTTCCAGGAGCAGCAGTTGAATCAGTTTGCAAATTTGTCAAGACATTAAACCCTAAACAACATGTACAAGGCATTTACCTTAAAAATGCCAAGTGCATTTTAGAGCAAAATGATCTGAAGACAAGATTCTCACTGCCCTGAATGCCTTGATGTAAGAGCTCATGGGGCCCATTGTTTATGCTACTTTGGCTGGCATTCAGCCATGTGAATAAAAGAAAAGTGCTGAACTGATTTTCTGTCTAAGGCTGCAGCATCATTAATTGCTTTAGAGCCATGTCAGGTCTTAGCAGATGGCAGAGAAGGGACTGAATATCTGACATTTTTAATTAAAATGTAACCTTTATTATTATGGGATTAATACTTATATAAATATAGCTGCACATTTGGTAAGAGACAAATTCTGTACTCTTTGTAGACCTAACTAAGAAGGTTTAAAATCAGGTGAATTCATGTTGGTGGCTCTTTTGATTTTATTGCTAGTCCTATGGCGTAAAGCATTTTTCTGAAGGTTGCTCCTACAGCCATAGTGAAAACTTTAGCCCTGCTTTTTTCCCCTTTAGATCCACATTCATAGCAGAGTTTGCAAAGGAAAATGTTTAAATCTCCCAAATTAGAAAGCAAATAGCAAGGTTCCCAAACGCAGAGCTACATATACGTGTAAATGCCACACTTGTGGTGGCAGGGTCCTTGGGGCTGCAATAACACTTTTTGACAGAGGGAAACCTCTTTTCACTATAAGGTTGATCTGAAACACCAAGGCTCTTTTTCCCCTCGCTGGATTTTGGCCAAGATAGTTTTGGCCAGCACTGATAGAGGCATGTGCTCAGCTGCCTTGTCTGCAAACTGGCTCTATGCCCTGAGGCAGAACCCCTCCCCAAATCTGTTCCTGCCATGGGCTCACGAGTGACTTCATTATACCCCAGCCCTAGCTGACCATGACACCAATTACATGTCTTCCCATCTGCTGCAATGGACCCAACCAACATTCCTGCAGGCTGGATTTCAATAATCATAACTTGTTACCAGGAACCCGAGGCCCTTCTTGTCCTCTACCACTTGTGTGCAAATGCCACAGTGGTTTAAGAAGTGAGTGGGGGTTTGCCTCCCAGTTGTTCTGGTAAAGTAGGAGAGAATAATCAAGGCACTTTTTGTTTTATGGTCTAATTTTTTGTGGTTCACTATCTCAGAATGAGTCTTCACATGACTAGCAAAGGGGGTGTGTGGTGTTTCTCCTGACTAGCACAAGAACAGAAAACCCACTGTCTGTCACATCTCTGTAAAGTCCAAATGTGTCACTCTGAGTGCCAAAAACCTGTGTGTCATTTACTTGACAAGTTTGGGACCCTCAGTCATGTCTAGTACTTGTGCTGCTTCACAGATGTCCCAGTACATCTTGGTACACTTGCTGCTTTGTGTGGGGGCCATATCCTCACCTTCACCCTCCTGTTGAAGGCTGAAAGGAGGGGGAAGACCTTACAGCACAGAAACACTGCCTGGAAAAGGCACGTGGAAGAAAATTAGCATATTTACAAGTTGGACTGAGCTATCTCTCTGGCTCCTACATATGGATGGGCAAGGGAGGGAGATGAGCAGCTGAGGCAGGAGCAGAGGGTACTGCTCCATTGCGGCAGTGTCCCCTCAGTATGCTTTTTCGGCTGGCCCTGTGGCACACAATGGCATGCATGCAGGCACCTTGCCTACCCCAGTGTCCTTGCAACCTGCATTGCAGAGGCCTGGGGGCTCATGTCATGTGTTGCAGCAGAGCACAGCCATCAGGAGTGACCCCATGGTCTGGTGCACCACACCAGCCTCACAGGGGAGACCCACCAACACTGCAGATGGACATAAACAGGCAATTTCTGCCCCAGACAGTCCCTACAGTTTGCTGCTTGTCCCTTGTCCAGCTGTCTACATGCATACCAGCATGTGCAGTGGCTGTAATGTGGATCTCTTCCTGCTCCAGGTTGCCACAGGGATGCAAGTGATTCATGTTTGTCCCTTTATGGGGATGTGGATGTGGATGTGAGGGGTCAGAAGGCACAGCCAGGAAGAGGAAAAGGGCAAGGATGGCTTTTTTCAGCAGAGAAATGATGTGTGGGAAGACCCTGCCAAGCTTAGGTTATCTTGGTGCTAACAAGCAGAGCAGACCATGAGGAGCTGGTCTGTAGAGTGAATGTGTGTCTGCTAATCTGCACACCAAATGTGCGGATGACTGAGCATCAGTCATCAGATGAAGGCTGAGGCAGAAGAATTTTGGGACTGTAATTATTCTCCCTTCTACACCTTCAAACTGCAAATTTGCACTTGGATTCCTTTATCCACAGAAACAGCAGGAAATTGCAAGGGGTTTCAGTATACTCCTGGTGAGTTTGGCTCCTGTTTCTACCAGCCCTCAGAAGCTCCTTTTGGGATCTGTGAGGACATCCAGGAGGATGCTCCTCTACACTCTCCTTTGAGAGGAGGAAGGATGAAGAGTATGTGTGATGGTTTTAAAATTCTTTGGGTGTTTCTGAACAGCAGCTTCTTGCTGGGTACAACACTTCTCAAAGTACAGCACATTTGCTCATCCTCCAACGATCTGTATGGAAGTAATTATTCCAAAATTCTTTTTTATCCCTGATGTGTGAATTTCATACTGACATTGCTATCCTGCAGGGTAACAGATACATTCAGGGTAATGGAATCACTCAAAATTACTCCTTTCTACAACAGAAACTGATGCAACATAAGCTGTATTACTTCAAACAAACTGTAGGATTACTTTTTGGTTTTAAAACTGTTGGATTATTGTGAATACAATTTGGCTTTATCCTTCAGCTCCTGAGTGCCTCAAATTTGGCTTTATCCTTCATCTCCTGATTGCCTCCAGCCTGCCCATCGATTAATGCAAGGATGGGAATGGAGATGCCAAGTGCTGTCACACCAGGATGACAGCACTGTGTGACTGCTTCATGCAAGGTTCAGCCATTTTGAAAGAGGTGATGCAATGGTGTGACATCTGCTAAGGATGCCCAAAGCCCACCTCCAACCCTGCCTTACCTGGGCTGGGGCACTGGAGGAGAGGTGGGTGAGGTCCCCGATCCTGGCAGCTGCCCGTGGGTCGCTGGAGCTGATGAGAACGGGGGCGCTGATCTCCATGGAGTGCCGGTTGCTGGCGGCCTGGGAGGACTTGTGTGTCATGCTGAGGGCGGTGAAGGAGTGGCGCTTCTTGGCATTCTTCTTGCCTTCCACCTGCCGCTGGGCCGCCCCAGCTGCCCCAGCACCGGCCAGCGTGGAGCACGGTGCCAGGCCCACCGCTGCTGCCGCCGCCACTGCCGCCGGCTCTGTCGCCAGCGGCATGTCACAGCCAGAGGCTGCAGCCGAGCACGTCTTGTCCATCTCCATGAGCTGCTTGGCTGATTCGTTCAGCTGTGTGGGGAAGAAAAGGGAAAGATAAAAAAGGAGTTGCAGAGAGTCATAAGGTCCCTCCACTGGAGAAAAGGAGGCTCAGAGGGGACCTTATCATTCTCTACAACTGCTTGAAAGGAGCTTGGAGTGAGGTGGGTGTTGGTCTCTTGTCCCAGGTAACAACTGAGAGGACAAGAGGAAATGGCCTCAAGTTGCACCAGGGGAGGTTTAGATTGGAGATTAGCAATAATCTCTTCACTGAAATGGTTGTCAAGCACTGGAACAGCCTGCTCAGAGAAGTGGTGGAATTACTGTCCCTGCAGGTATTTAAAAGACTTAAAAGACACAGCACTTCAGGGCCATGGCTTTGTGGTGGGCTTGGCAGTGCTGAACTAACAGCTGGACTGGATGGCTTTAGAAGTCTTTTCCAACCTAAACGATTCTATGAATTTATTTAATTTTATGAAGTTAGGTGAATTATTTCCATCCACTTGTTAATGCTGGGAAAATCAAAAGAGAGGTAGGCTAGAACTAGGCACCATAAATTGTTCCATAGCAAGCTACAACATTTTAAAAAATGGCATTCCCCAAAATACCTTGTCCCAGGCTGGTGAGTCAGAGAGGCAGGTGCCTCTTCATCAATGTTTTGCTATTCCCAGGTCCATCATAAATAATAATGGCCAGTCTTCGCGAGCGAAGATCCGGGGAAGGTCTTTCCACCTTCCAGCCTGCGCAGTGGATTTTTTAGGTGAGACACAGTGTGCGCGGAACTGAGCCCACCCTTTAATCCTAAGGTTCATCTGCCGGGGCCAAGCGAGCTTGGACGGTGGCAGCGAGGTCCTTAGGACGTAGGTGGGTTGCCTTTAAGGGCTAACGAGCTCCACCTGCCCGGGAGTGGCCCTGACCGGGAATCGAACCCGGGTCTCGGCGGTGACAGCGCCACGCCTTTACCACTAGACCACCAGGGGCTCCATAGGTCCATCATAGGCCCATGTTTAATGTTCATCACACATGGCTTTGATCTAGAGGTAGAGCTTCCAAATCCCTCCAGTTTCATCTCCCTGCCTCCCACCTAAGACAGGTTATCCAAATGCAGATGCAAACTGAGGACATTTTTCCCAGCTGTATCACCTAAGCTGTGGAAGAGCTTAATGGCCACCAGAAGATTTGCTCAGGGTCCAACTTGAAAAAGTAGTCTCATCAGTCCTCTTGAAGGGTTCAAAACTTGGGCTACAGCCCAGGAAGACTGCAGAGCACCAGGACACTCAGACCAGGTTTCAGCCCACCGTTCCTCATCCAATCCACATTCATGGATAACCTTGTGCCTGTAAATGCCAGAGGCACGCCTGGTGGCACAACCCTGTCACTGAAGCATCTTAACTCCTAGCCTCCATAACTCCTACAGAACAGCTACACCTTACATAGCTGGAGCTCACAGGAATGCTACACTGATGATACATGAAGTACACTCTGAAGTCAGCAGTGCTTTCTGCACAGCACTCGTTGCCAATACGTCTTCCCTCAAGGGGTGTTAACAGCTGAGGGAAAATGCCACATTTTGCCAACAGACCTTTATATTAAACTAGGATGCACCAAAATATGTTTGTATTTATTGAATAAAAACAACAGATGAAAAAGGGAGACATAGCTAATGCACATGTGCTTTTGCTTTCACTGCTATTTTGACACCCACAAAAACCAGAGGTGTATGTAATACCATTCTGGACCAAAACCAGGCTATTTCTTTTTCTATAACAACTTCTATGAATTATGGCAGTGTCCAAAAAATCAAATGAGGACAAGGTCTTCCGAGGCTCTAAATAAATAAACAAACAGAAAAAGAGTAGTTGCTGCTCCAAGCCAATTTAGAAACCTAACACAAGTGAAAATAAAAGAGAAAAAGTGAGGCATGAGAAAGATGACAATAGAAATGTTAAGTTAAACAAATGTGTAATTGAGTAGCTTTTATAACTCCCAACCACTGTCACCATGCTGTAAATAAAAGAAATAGATTATTGCTAACCTTAAGCCAATCCTCTTAAGTTTGAAAACACTTCTGACTCAATGGGAACCCACTGTCAGTAACAGGCAAAAATCACACTAGCACCTAGAAAGTGCAGGATCAAGTGCATCAACTTGCAGGATCCTTCATTCAGTGACAGCTTCCATCAAGTCAACCAAGAGCCTCCAATTAGTGATGCTCCACTACTGTCAGAGCTGCTGGGAGTCCTGCAACCATTCAATTAGCAAGTCATTTTCCCAGCTGCACTCTTCAACTTGAGACCATGCTTAAGGCCAGTGTAGTGCACTGCACCTGCCAATTTTTGCCAATAACAGCTGATCCTATTTCAGATTCTTCAAAAATGTCCATTATTTCCCACTTCATCATGCTTTAAATTGGTACAACCCAATATTTGCCAGCAGGCTCCAAGTTGCAAGGAAACCAGATGGCTCCCCTCCCTTAAGTAGGTGTTACAGCTCCACTTACCCTATTGATGGAGATAGTCTAGCTGCATTACTTGAAATATTAAGGAGAGAAGGAGAAAGACATCAAATATTCATGATTCTACTACAGCAGAGGGTAAGGAAATACTTTGCCAATCAACAGTAAGCAGAAAAAGAATATATTTTAACTCTTTGACATAAGAAAAAATAGAGTTAAAAAAAAGAATTCAGAACTTCTGATTTTACAACATGCTCCATATGGACAATGAAATGCTCCAGTCCTTGATATCAAACTCTGAATCTCTTGTAAGAATTAGATTATAAATCCCACTGTTTGGAATCCAATTTAACACTGAACTGTTCTTTTTAAAACAACAAAATCCATTACTTTTTTGTTCAAAGCAACACCTAGTGAAAATCTCAATAAGAGAGCTCTGTATTGATATAAACAAAAGTCATTCTCAATATCAGTAGAAGATTAAAGACAAAAAGAAAACCCCTGCCCAAAAAGTCAAAATAATGAACTTTTGGGAATGTCAGAGTCTTCTGAAATACTGGGAAAAAAATTATTTTGATCTGTCAAGATAAAAAATGCTTTATAGCCTTACAACTTTATTTTTGTAGAGAACCGTTTTTAAACGGCTTTGCCCACAGATGCTGGAAAGTACTTCCCAAATAGGCTATGAATATCAGAGAAAAGTCTGCTTCCTACTTTGTAAAAGCAAACAGTGCTGCCTCTTCAGAAAAAAAACCTTTCAGAAACCCTTTTTTAAACATAAACATGATTGCAAATTTCTTATTTTAAACTCTGAGTATGTAAACAAGCATTGCTTTCTGGTGTCTGTCATCTGATCTTCAGGCAGATTTGCTTCCAGATGAGAAGCTTAATGGAAAGTTCTGACCCACAGCTAGTGTCAGGAATTTGACATTTCTGGAAGTCTGTAGCTCTTACGACAACCTCTGATACCAGAACTCAACTTTCTAGTCATTTTTTTATCCCTTCTCTAGAAAGAACCTATATTTGAAATTCTTGTCCTGCTAAACCCAAATTGTAAAATGCCCTTGAGACTGCAGGCAGACTGATTTTCCCTCAAATCCATTCTTTAAAAAGGAGATGTCCTAGAAAACTTGACGTGTGATTTAGAGAGATAAGGCTTGGATTTGATTGCCAAACCAGTCAAACATTGCCAGCAGCCCTGCAATCCTGTCTAGGAATGCAAAATCTTTCAAGGGCAAACCATTTAATATCTGAGGGACCTTACATGCAAAAGAGGCAATGAAATGGTGCAGTAAAACTGTCCACAGGGTCTCAGTGACTACTGACTGTGAGTCTTGCACACTGAGATAAGGATGCACCAGTCTCAGTTCACAGAGCTACTGTGCCTGTTTCTCGGGAAGTCCTTTTCCAGTTGTGAGGAATCATACTGGAGACAGCTCCAGCTCATCTGGTTTTGAGAGTGTAAAAGGGTGCGAGTGGATACCTCTGCACAGAACCTTGTTCACCTCCAAACAACCTTTTCCCACAAGGGGAGTAGTAATCATGTGCTGTTGATCAGAAATTTGCTGATCTTGATCAGAAAACCACGTTGTAATCCCTGCCACAATGCAAGCTGTCATGACTTCAGCATTCAGCCAGACAGCCCATGTAATATGAATTGAGAGGGTTTTTTTCTTCTTCTGCATTTTAAATACAACTATTTTAGATACTCTACTTGAGACTTTAACACATAGGTGACAAAGGTACAAATATTAAGCTACCTCCCTCGGGACTTCTCCACTACTCAAATGATTTTTTATTAGTCTATAGATAAACCTATTTTTTTCTGCAGAATGCATTATGGTGTCTTTCTCTTGGTTCTGTTGCACATGCTTGCACACGTGCATATATACATGTACACCACAGTTCAACCCAGTTCCTGATACATGTGGCTTTAAAAGGGACCACCTTTAAAGGGCTTCAACATATTTGTCCCTTAAGGATAAAGAGGTACAGGAGGTCTAGTGTGGGTGATAAATAACTCTAAATTTAGAACAAATAACAAAATATTACCTTGGAATTTATTGTTATTAGCATGGAACAAGATAGAAGAATGGGAAATTTAGGTCAGACTTAAACAATTAACCTTTACTGCATCTCCCTTGACAAGCATGCCTGTGCATTTACTAATCCATGTTAGTGGCAAAATCATTCTATCTCAGCTTAGTCTCCTAAGGGACACTGATACACTGTGGTCACCACAATCGCTCCTGTGATGTTGCATTTAAATGACAATGCTGTCTTCTGTAAGATGGAGGACAGTCTTATTCTGCTATTGAATACTCTTAGCTTTCAAGTCATTTAGGTCTGGGTAAGGGATTCATTTCTGACTGGTATCTGACCTGCCAAAGAGAGGACCTCGCTCTGTGGCTTACCAACACACTTGAGCACATACTTGATAATGTGCAGACCAAAGCGTTACCAATGGGACTTAAAATGTCACTGATTTCTGAACAAGGAAGGATAGACTGAATTCTCAGTTTAATACAAATGCTTCACTATTTTGATAAACTGGAGCCAATTTCAACCAGAAAGTACAGTTTATTAAGACTTTCAGGAAGACAACGCTTCATGTGCTACGTAAGCTTTCTCCTTCTGTCTTCATGGAAACTATTAGCTAAAGAATGGTGCCGTTCAAATACAGGTATAGTGTCAGAAATATGTTACTTCAGATCCCTTTTTGAAAGTGAGAAGTGTCAAAACCCCACAAATCAATACATGCCTAATACAAAAAAGTAAATTGGTAAAAAAAAAAGAAAATCATGCTCAAGTTTTTGAGCAGAGCAGAAATGAAAATTGAAATTATTAATAAAACATCTTCACAATGTCCTGAAAGACTGAAAATATTTTCACCTAGGGACTGCTGATTTTTATACTTCATGGTTCATAAATATTGAGAAGATCATGTACATCCCTATTTTATGCCTTGTGGAAACTTTGACAACTTGAAATTCCATATCTGATTTTGTGATTAAAATAAATAGTCTGAATTTATTACTGCATTTTAACTTCAGAGTAGTTACTTGGAGGAAATACTAAGTTCTTATGCCCTCATTAAACTAGTTTTGCTAGTATTATAATTTATGTTCTGAAGCACAGTGAGGTTATTAAGTAACTAAGGGTATAACTGTACAAGATTCTCCTGTCTCTGCTGGGTCCCTGAGAGGATTGCATCTGTAAAGGCATTTTCATCCCCAAAAAACAGCATTTCAGAAAGCTTTTCCTTGCTGTTATCCCTACTGGTAAATGTAGGATACAGCCCTTCCTCTTCTGTAGCCAAGTAGCAAAACAGACTTTGACTCAAATGGACAGTGGGAGAAAGTACATAATACTTTACCTAATACTTTAGATGTTCATCGGTAAGTTAGTATAGTGGACACACAGCGATTCCAAGAGCTTACTAATGGGATATTTGCAGACAAAGTTGTGCCAAAGGCTCGTCAGCCAAGTCATATTGAATTCATCTACCATTTTCATCTTTATTATGTTTTATTAATTCAGATTTCACAGTGTTTAGAGAAAGCCTCCAAAGTTCTCCATGGACAGTTTAAATTCATTTGGCAAAACCTACAAAATTGTACCTCGATTATACATTTTGGCACCATCTGCTAATGAAGAATAATTAATAAGGCACAGTTTAAGAGAAAATATTATAACCAAAACAAAGTGTTATTTAATGGTTTTATATTAATCTCTACAAATCCACTATTGCTTTGTCTCATTTATTGCGAGGGAGGAACAAGCAAGTGCGGAACAGATTTTTTGCAAGTGGTTTATCCATCATGCAAGATAGATTTCTGAAACCCCACACTGCGATTGAGAGGAGAATTATTCCATGCGCCCAGAAAACACAAGAAGCACAGTACATGCGCTTGCTTGAACACATTCACACGGAACAATAGCTGCAGAAATACTTCACTAGGGCACATGTCAAACTTCTAATGTTCTGTTCCTCCAGTCGTAGGCTGAGGCATACGTCTCGTTCTCTTTTCCTAAAGCCTGCTAAATATGTCAGCATGTTCTTGAGGAAGAATGTCCCTAAAACCATACAGCAGATAGCCTTCCTAATCAGGGTCATACACGTACACAGCTATGTATAGTCCAGAAAAAGCAAGCCAATTATTTTTGTTTACAACAGGACTCCTTGAAAGGCAGCAGTACTTAGCAATCCATTTTCCTGTCCTACAAGATCTTTCTCATTTAGCAGCAATGTCACTTCTAACATACTGAGAGGCTGAAGGAATGTAGCATATTAGAACAGCATGTGCTTGGACGAGCGTGTCATCATGATCTTGCAGAATGAAAATAAATGATGCGTGCAGCAGAAGTAAACACTAAGCCCTGGGTGGTGATCTGGGAATTTTTTTTCTTTCTCCTTTTTTCCAAACAGTTTTAAGAAGGAAAATGGTTTGCAGTTGTGGAGAACATGGTGAATCCCAGAAGAATGTGCAGTTTGCTACAAAGTCTGTTCAGGACCAAAGCACAGCAAGTAACCTCATGGAAACTAACGTCTAAATCACTGAGAGGAAAGAAAACAAAACTAAATTAATTTCATTAAAATAAATGAACTCACCAAAAAGAAGTATGCTTTCTAGAGCCCTCTCCACTTCCTGAAACAATGCTAGCTATCTAGCCTTCAGCTCCAAGTATAAGGACTATCTTGCTCTGATCTGTCATCTCTGAATCTCTGATCTGCTGTGTATCTTCGTTGTGCCTAAGGATTTCCTTTTTCTTCCTATCTGTTCCCTATGGACACCCTTTTTCATAATGAGATGCTCATGACTGCATTAAAGCTCCTTTGAAAGCAAGAAATGTAACCAAATACAGCTTTACTCGACATCAGAAAGAGTGAGAGAATCCATCCTATTTTTACTTATAAATTATTCAGAAAGCTAAATAAAAAGTGCAGTCATGAATTCATGGTCTTGATTCTAATTCCTTTGAAGTCAGTGGCAAAACTCCAGCTGCCTTCAATGGTGGAAGGACTAGTGCCCATCTGGCACCCATTTCAGTACCAGAAGAGTCCCTGTTGAAGCTTGCGTGGATTTGACTGACAAACTGTCTTTTCATCAAAAAATGTAATTCATTGGAACTTAAGTACTTCCCAAAAACTTGCTTGTTTTGACAAGATGTATGTCACAAAACTGTTTCTCAGATGATGTTTCTCAACTAAAACAAGACATGGACAAGGCTACAGTGATTTGGGAGTTCAACAGGACACTTGGACTCCTGGCTCAAAGTCCCTGTGTGGAGAAACACTCATGAAAGACTTGGAACAACAGTGCCACTTCCCAAAGAGAAAGCACCAGCTTTCTGTCTACCCTGAGTCCCCTTTGCTCTTGTTCTTGTAAAATGGAAAACCTCTGTGACTGTGCCCCTGAGTCCAGGTGCCCACCTGCACCACTTCAGAAGACACTGGTGCTGGCAGAAGTGTGAGCAGCCTTATGCTGGGCAGCAACCTGGACAGGGGACCAAGACAGACTCAGAAAGCTTTCAGAAGCAGTTCAGATGATGTCCTCATGCTTCACTGAAACCTGGCAGCTGTATGAGCCCTATGTTGTTACAACCAGTTGCTACTGCAAGGAGGAGAAGCTCTCTAAAGCAGCTTTGTGCTGAATCTAGAAACCCCTTCACTTGGGAAAACTTTTACTTTCAGCCAGCTATACCTATAAAATTCATCATGGGCTAGGAAAGATACTGTAGATCTTGAAGCAGAGCTGTGTGGATAACAAGTGAACTCTAAGCAATATCTGCAGAGCCTCTGTGTCTTCAAAAGAGCCAAGTTTTGTGTTTTCAGAGTTTTCATGCAACTTTCTACCTCCTTCCTAAGGCTACTGGTGCCATTGCTTACTCAAGGGATCACAAAATTTTGAATTAACTGAAAACTGACATGTTAAATACCACCAGCTAAGGCAGAGGATCTCTTCAGAGTTAATGCATACACCAAACCTTGGCATCTTAAAGCAAATGGCTTCCAAATTATGGTGTGTGACCCCAAGTAATTATAAATGGGATTGTGAACCAGGCAACATCATGCTCATGTTGTTGAATAGACCCTTGTCTTCTTGATAGCTGCACTGTGCACACATGCTACCAGACACAACATTGTGCTCATTTTCTCCGATTTGTTCCTGGAAATACAGTTCTTGAAAATACTGGTTTCGTAATGTTTAAGGGTTGTGTGAAAGAAGCAACAATACCATGCCTTCTTTTAAGGAAAACACTTGCTTCCAGCTTAAGGAGACAGAAGATAAGGATGAAAGAAACAAAACACATGTATTTGCTGAAGTCCTTTATGAATTTGATAACAGAAGTGTTCTGGTGGGCAATGAGAAAAAGGCCTAGAAGCACCTCACACTACCAATGTTACCTGCAGAAAGCATAGAAGTTGGATAAATCTGTGAAGCTCTTGGAAGCTCTTAGAATTGCAGCACAAGGAGCATGTGGGAAAGCCAAAGTAATTTTTCAGGTACTGCAAGGTTTTGCCTTCACTGAGCAAGCAAGGAGTCTTTGTTGCGGTGATTTACAACTTCGTGTAGAGTAAGAAATCTTGTGCAATTGGGGAAAATTAAGTTTTATGTGCTGCAACTGAAGATTACCTGTGGGGAATCACATACAAATAAATGCACTGTTCTCTCTATCTCTGATAAAGCAGTGAAATGAAGAATGAAAGCAAATGCCAAGAAAATGTTTTGGTTCAATTGCTTGTAAAAGGAACCAAGGTATACACACTTCAAGCAGACGTTAGCACTAAAGGGTTGTGATAAACAGCCTTTGCCCTGTGTGTGCTATATTTAGGAAAGAGACATTTTTTACTACATAGCATTCTGCCTGCTGCTTCCCATATACAAGACAGAAAAAGACTGCTGAATGTGGTACAGGGTATTTGCAACAGTATAAGCTCCCATGGGGCTGTATAGACACTGTGTGCATGGAGTTCCTGCTACAGCTGGTTACAAAGCAGGGTTACTGCTTGTGGTGGAGAGTTTCTGTACCAGCTCCAGGATCACACTGCCTGTTTCACTGGAAGCAGTGAAAATCAGTGAATGGCAGCCACCTGTCACAAAAGCCACTGTGTCATCAGAGAGCTGCATCCAGGCTTTGGGTTTACTGTTTGCCAGTTGGCATGATAATATGAATCAGGACATGACGTGCTGCTGATTCAGTCAACCATTTGATGACTCCCTAGAGGGACAGTTCTGAGATGTTTCTCTGAAACGGGAGATGAACTATGTGTGTTTGAGATGGGCATCAGCACCAGGATACATGAATTGTCCATGTGACAGGAAGACTGGTCTCCTTATCTATGCACACGGATTAAAAAAGGAGTTGTGATGAGAGAGACATGACTTGACAGCCTAAATTTGTATCTCACAGTTGCCCTATCCAGTGGTTATTACGGTACAAACTCTGCTTGCAATTGCCTGCACATTTAAAACACCTTCTTCCTGTACAGATGTGCTGATGCCTGGTGCAGCAGCATGGCTCTTTTTCCTCAGTGGAAGCACTGATTTGTATCGTTTTTTACTCTATCAGTGACCACTCAAAATTTTACATGAGCTTGTCTTACCTTTGAAACCTTTATGTTTCTGTCAAACTGGTAAAAGGTGTGCAATGGATTGGGATGGCATTATGGGGCAGGGGTTGTTGCACGTGGCATATTGCACGTTGCACAACATGCACATCTCAGTTTTGTAAGAAACCTGACCAGTAACTGAATGCTCCGAAAACCAGTCTGTAAGGTATGAAAATGTGTTTTCTGTGCTACATGATGATGTAATTGGGTTCACAACCCTTCCCCTTCATCTCATGGAAGAAAAATCTGACAAAGCTGAACTGTGACAAATTCCCTCAAGTCCACAAACTCTTGACTGAAAGTGGCAGCATTAAACCTCTCACTCATGGCATGACTGACTGCCCCAGGCCTCAAGGAACCATTTGTGCCCTTCTTTGGAGAATCCAAGATGTTAAAATATGATTGGGGACAAGGCTGAGGTCAGAGCCAGAGGTCTCTCCACTGACTTGCCAACAGCTGTAGTCAAAGAGTACACTGAACTTTCTGGCTGTCAAACTAGAAAATACTACTTGTTCAACTTTCTGAGTTTAATTTCTGGTTTAGGGTAAAGGACATGTACCCAGTGCCGTGAAGTCATGCAGTGAAGCAGCTAGTACCCTTGCCTCTTGTATTCTTGTCTAAAGTTAAATCAATGTTCTGGTTTCTGTCCAAGCCTGCTCTGCCACGGGTGTCACTGTTAGATAAGAGGTGTGCCATTTCTTCAGCACCAGTGAGCTTGGAGCAGATCTTTTAGGATGCTCAGGCACATTTGCCACATTACTGCAATAAAATATGATGATTGCCAGCATTAGTCACTTTTATGACATCCATATGCAAATGCTGTTTATGTTAGTATGCTACAACTGGAAGGAATTTGGAAAACCACTGCTCTAGGCCATGCTGTTTGAGCTCTGAGATGGCAAAATTAATGGGCTAGCAAAAAATCTGCACAGTAGGAAATCTTCCTGAAAGTGCAGAGTACTGGAGGTTTTCTTTTTCTGCTTGTGGAATTACTCATGCTCAAATATTTTCCTAACACATTCCTTTCTGAAAATGGACTCCCTGCATTGCACCTACATTCCATAGACAGAGAGACAAGTTGCCCCTAGGAAACTGAATTTTTCCAAACTGTGGCCATACCACGTGATGCAGTCACACAGAGACATTTGTTAATACTTTTATTATTTTTGCCATTCAATGCTGAAGAACTCCTACCACACATCAGAACTCCATTGTGAGAAACATTACACAAAAATAGAGCAACGAGACAGCTCTTGGCCCAAAGAAAGTACAATTTAAGATGAGGACAAGAGACAATACATAGATACAGACAAAATATACAATACAACAGTCTTATCAGCAAGATGGACAGAGGATTTTATACAACATAAATCTTCTGTAACCATCACAGCCAAGAACAATTTTAGAGAGGAGTCTGGAGGAGCAGTGCTGATGCAGATGTTTGAAGCATTCATTACAACAGTGAAACTATGGAAGAAAATTAGGATTTAAAAAACTGAAAAAGTGACTGACATGGGTGGCATAATAAATAAAATACAATAGAGAGAGAGAGCTATGAGTAATCAAAGGTTTGCAAGTAAGGACGAGTTGCATGGGTTCTACAGAAAAGGACTTCACAGAGAAAGAAAGAAGTAGTAGCAGATGTGCACATCAGAGTGTCATGAGGCAGGTCTGCATTTGCTAAGGATGTAAAAAGGATGTAGCCATAATCAGGGTAGGACATGATGAGAATTTGATCTTTGTGAACATGCAGCAATCTGGTTGGACAAAGACTAGGTAGGACTGTCAGCTACAGAGATGAATGGAACCAGGCATGAGGATGTGATTCCCATTGGCAACGTCTTTATTACTTGCCATGAGAGTACATTGATCCCTCTTTAGCCAGTGACCAAATAGAAAGTAACATACTTAACTGTGTGCTGTGTACTGCACTGAAAACTCAGGGATGTGTTGAGTGACGGGTGCTCTACGCAAAGGCAGACACGTGTCACTGGAGTGGTGTGGAGCTGCCTTTGCTTAGACCTTAAACTCAGCCCTCAAGAGCATTTCTGTGCCCTCAAGGATACCCACAGGACAAAACCTTGTACTTGAGACAGAGCATGACCCCAAGCAGTAATAGGCCCTGGTTAAATCATGACCCCAGTGCTGTAGGGCAGAGAAGCTCAGTGCCAGTACCAAAAACTCCCAGATCTCATCTGGCCTGGGACACTGCCAGGAATGCAGTATCAATTATCTCTTCCCATAGTTCATATATTGAGGGATAGGAAAACCAGGCACCCACCAAATCAATACAACCACGCTTCTCTTTCCTGAGCAATGCAGCTATGTTGCTGAAAGGCTTTGGCTGGGAAGAAGCAAGCCTCCCCAAGCACTAGACTGGAGCAAGGAGAGAATCACAGAATATGCTGAGTTGGAAGGGATGTGCAAGGATCATTGAATACAATTCCTAGCTCTGCACAGGACAGCCCCAAGAGTCACCCCAAGTGCCTGAGAGTATTGTCCAAACAGTTCTTGAACCCTGTCAGCCTTGGTGCTGTGACCACTTCCCTGGGGAGCCTGTTCTGGACAAAGAATTTTTTTCTAACATCTAACCTATACCTCCCCTGACCCCATTAGAAGATGCTGAGGACATTGTTTCTCAAAGGTAAGACTCACAGTCCCTACTCCTGGGCTAGGAAAAGGAAAGAAAAAAGGACATGAGAGTAAGTCATGCCTGTAAATTCCTTACTCTGGTTTTGAGGCTGAAGCAGATCAGAGAAAAGGGATAAAGAAGATGACCATCAGGGAGTGTTCTCCCTCCGTCTGCATGTTTGCTTTCTTCTCAAGAAACAGTAATACCAGGAAGAGCTGCCTCTTCCCTCAATGCTCTCCCTTTAGCCACAGGGTGAGAGGAGAATATCTAGAGCATGAGTCCACCACTGCCTGAATGCTCTGGCACCTCTCCTTCTTTGTCCAAAGGTTTCCAGAAAAATTCTGTTATGGAAAAATTCTATTACAGAAACCTCTCTCATGAAATTTCCTGCCAATTTGATTCAGTTGTGTCTAAACAGATCAGAAGACTTCAAAGTCAGATTTAGAGCAGGACACTGCCTCCAGCTTCACTTAAAGAAAAAGTAATATTATTAACCTGGTTTATGGAGTGCCTAGTGCTGCTTTGTCATAAAATTATTACTTAATAAAATAATTAGATAAATTGAGGGACAAGCAGGAGATAGAGGAGGTTGCTTCTACAAAGTCTCACATTCCTCATGTCACCATTTTGGCATGATGGCTTAGAGCACAGTACAGCGGCAGCAACTGCCTGCAGAATATCCGTGGGTGGGGGTTTCAGCCCTCATGGTCATGTTTTTCTGCAGAGTCAGATGCCACATGGCCTCCTTTCCTGTCTTCCCACTTTCTGCCCTGCATCAGCATGGATGTTCATGTGACTATGTAGTAAATGGGACAATGGAACAGAGATGTCTGGAAAGTAAAACAACAACACCGCCAACTTAAACAAATAGTTTTAAACAGGGTGACTTCCCTGATCCATTTCAGCACACAGACATGTCTGGCAGTCCTGGAGCACAGAAGGCAGAAGGAAAGAATTGTCACACACAAATCAAAAGCAGGACAATCCCTTTGGCAGCAGCCCTTGCTTTTGTCAGACTAAAATAATGCCACTATCATATCCAAAAATGGTGCAGCAGGAGATAAAATAAACAATGGTTGGTCTACTTTGTAAAGGAATAAAGTAAGCAAAAACAAGGGCCTCTTATGCAATTTCTTCTACAGGATAGACTAAACACAAAGGGGTGAGCCTTCAATAGTCCTGTGTATTCTAGAGAAAATCTGGAAAAGATGCATATCTCCAAACTAATTTCAACTAACTTCCCCTGTTTCTGATTTTTGTTTTTAATTTGCAAATTCCTCCTCTAGTCTTTGAATTTGGTTTTCTCAATGCTCAGCTCTAACACCTAGCAAAATGTCAAAGGATTTCAGACTGAAACATCTGAGTTTGGCACAGCTAATGAATCAACTTCATCTGTTATTTTTGTTATTTGAAGCATGCATTCAGCACACACATGCAGTCCTAGATCTCTTTGTGCCTAGAATAAAAACAGTTTGACCATTCAAGGATCTGTGACAATAAGAACTAAAGAAAGAGGTAAAACCGATTCATAACTACATACTATAAAAAAACTACTATTCTTGAAACTAGTCTTCTTTCACATTTTGTGACTATTCATGATAACAGAATAATCATAGGTCATAGAATGGTTTGAGTTGGAAAGGACTTTAAAGACCATCTAGTTCCAATTTCCCTGCCATAGGAGAGGTGCTCCAGCCCTCTCATCATCTTAGTGGCCCTACTCTGTACTCCTTCCAACAGTTTTGCATCTTTCTTGTATTTGGGGCCCCAGATCTGGATGTAGTACTTCAGGTGGGGTCCCACAACAGCACGAGTAGACGGGCAGAGTCACCTCCCTCAACCTGCTGGTCACTGATTCTGATGCAGCCCAGGATGCAGTTGGATTTCTAGGCTGTGAGTGTGCACTGTCAAATCATACTGAGCTTCCCATCCACCAACAACTCAAAGACTTTCTTTTCAGGGCTGCTCTCAATCCATTCTCCACACAGCCTGTACTTATGCTTGGGATTGCCCCAAGCCAGGTGCAGGATCTTGCACTTGGTCTTGCTGATCTTCATGAGGTCCCACCTCTCAAGCCTGCCCAGGTTCCTCTGGTTGCCACTCCTTCCCTCCAGCATGTTGACTGCCCTACACAGATGGGTGTCCTTCTCAGCCTTGCTGAGGGTGCACTCAATCCTACCATCCATGTGACTAACAAAGGTGTTAAACAACATCAGTCCCAATATTGACCCCTGAGGAGCACCAATTGTCACTGCTCTCCACTTGGACATCAAGACATTGACTGCAACTCTTTGAATGTGACCATCCAGACCATTCCTTAACCACTGAGTGGTCCATCTGTCAAATCTATGTCTCTCCATAATACTTATGTAACATGCTATCTTCTGCAAACAGAAATCAGAGGGGGCTCTAACAGGCACTCCCTGGCAAATCCTTTATGGTGTCACTGTCATCAGACTGTCCCTCCTGTCCTTCTGATGGAGGTCACCTGACCCTGATGGTCGTCTTACCACTGGTACAGCAAAGATCCTTTCAGAGTCTGGGATTTTAATACTGGACCCACTTTTCTTTGTCACTTCTAGCACCAGTGCTGTGGGAGACACATGGAAACAGTTTGCTTTTTGTTCATGGGGCTGTGGCCACCAGCAGAGGAGTGGAGAAGACAGCCAGTTTGTCAGGGCCATCTCCCAAAACCCCACTCTCTGTGCCTGCAATTGTATTGAAGATCTCTACTCAGAGTTTTAAGGCACAACGAAAGCTCCCCAAGAAGGAAGCTAATTAAGATGTGCAACATGCACTAACAAGGACACTAGGAAACAAAATGAAGAATGCCTCTGTGAGAAATAATGAAATCCTCTAGGATTTTATTTTTAATTAACTGCTAGACAAATCGTGTATCTGCTGACATGTAGCTTAATATACATTCATGCTAATGCATGAGTAAGGTAGGTAAGTGAGACTGAAACTTTCCTTTCAAAAGGAAAAAGATCCCAGGAATTCATCAGTGCTGAAACAATCTTTAGAGGCTGTCAGAGGTGATCAATGGCTGGAAAAGACAAAAGACCTCTTCTCATGCCTCCTCTTGAGAGTGTGGAGTACTGATGATGTGCTCTAGAGCCCGCCCAGAGCCCTGGGACAGCAGGTATACTCAATGGGGAATGCTAATTTCTAGTGCTTGGAAACCTGCACCACTGCTGACATATTTCAATGCTATGGTTGTGTGCTGTGAGGCTGCTGAGCACTGCTGGAAAGTCCAGATGTTTATTGCACAGGCAGAAGCTATCCATAACTAATGCTCTATCTATCTATTTGGTCCTTCTGAGTAGATATAAAGCAAGGTGGAGTAATGTTTTGCCTGAGGTATTTTTTCCACTTGAAACATTGCAGGACCACATGCAGATGTGTGGAAGAGACTTAACACCCATGGCAGGCTTCAGCCATCCCAGGAGCAGAATGAGGAAGTAATGGGTAGTAAAGAGTGCACCTGAGCTTCCCCAGTATTTGCTGAACATGTATCTAAGCACTGCCAAAAGTTTACCATTCAGGGCACCTCATTGCTTTTGAAAGACACTGAAGTTTTAAGGTCCCTTAGCAAAATCAGAATGAATATTGACAGGTATACGACTGATGGGTACTTTTGGAAATTGACAAATACAGCCTACAGCATCAAAGATCTGACCTGAACACAGATACGCTTTGCTGGTGAAATGGCAGGTTTCATGTATAATGAGCACTGTGAGCCCTTTCCTTTCACAGCCTGAGCAACCACAATAGATGAGGAGTAGTTTCCCCCACGCCTAGGCCAGAGCTGGCAGCCTTGCCTTCCCCTCCTAACTGATGAAGAGAAACAGCCTCTTCTAAAAGTAGGCTCACCTGACATGTTTACCCGTCTCCACTAAGCAGTAATGCCTATTTCTCTCCCTATGAGCACCTGGTTATCTCTCTTGATGGTAAAAAGAAATCCAGATAATTAGCTCAGATGCAGAGAACTACCTGCTGTTGGTCAGATGCACTTTACCTAGAGACCTGCAAGGTCTTGTGGAGGATTTGGAAGAGTATTTCCTGGTTCAAAAGTGCTACTGGGGGCAGAACCACTGTTCTGTTGCTGATGCTGCTTCTTGGTGGGACCTGCGAACATGACCGAGCTTCAGCAGTTGTGTCTTCACTTACTATCCAACTGAAGAGAGAGTGCAATAAAGGGTGAAAGGACAGTAAAGAAAGTACTAAAATGGATGAGATTATCAAGCATGATGTAACAGTTTGCCAAAACATTTTGTTCTCTCCATCCAGGGAAATTGGGGCATTTCATGCTTGTTTGTAACACAAGCAACCCTGCAAACACAACAGGAGAACATAAACTTTGAGGTAAAAACCAAAACTCAGTGTAGAAATAACAAAAACTAGACAGAATTGTACCCAGGACCAGAAAACAGGTATTCAAGCACAAGCACAGTTCAAGGGATCTGGAGGTGAAGGGTAGGGCTGATGTGCTGATAGCATGGGGAAGTGTAAGCAAATGCAAAACACAGTAGGCCAGACCCCAGCCAGTTTGCACTGGGAAGGATGACAAACAGGGTTTTACAGGGGAAGTGCTGGAAGTCCTTCAGTGGATTGTGGTTAGAGACCTAACTCTTGTTATCAGATGAAGAAGAAAAGTCAGCCCATCTTACTTAGATTCCTAGGTATCTAATTTTTGCCACTGAGGAATCAGCACTTCAAAAATGCCCTGTACAGATACAGAATGGATATACATGACTTTGAAAGACTCAGGAAATGGGCTTATCTGTGAAGGTTGTGTGCTTAAGTTGGTTGGCTGGAAACGTTTTCTTTTTCTATAAATTACCCTAGAGAGTTATTTTTACAAAATAAAGTCTAGGAAATTCAGATGTTACTCATAATGAGGGGGGTGGGAGGGAAAGATATTTCTGGAGGTGACAGCTGGCAAATTTCTGGTTCAACATCCCTGAAATAATAAGAGGTGATAAAAACTTGGTTCTGATTTTGATTAACAGAAATATGGTCATAAGATATAAATCCAAATAATTTAATTATGAGTTCATTTGAGTGAAAGTAAGCAGGACTACAAGCAAGAGAAGACCTGGAACTAAAACTGTCAATTCTCAAAAGGCAAATTTTCACAGCCTACAGCTAGGTCTAATTTTACATGCTGGCTCTCACCATGGCTCACCACAGATCTCCTAATTGTCTGGGCTGGAGGATGACTCAAATATGACAGTACTCCCACCTACCTCTGTATGCAAGCTTCCCCTCTGTGGCACCCACCTGAGATGAACTTTAGTGTAAATGTGGTGTTAGCAGAAAGCAATCATGCATTGACTTGTCCAGACACAGCCTGAGGGGAGTGAGTGACTACAAGAGGTCTACACTGCTAAGAAGCTTAACTAATCAAGGGAAAACCTGAAATTTAAGTCGAAGGGTGACAATGTAGCTCAGTTCTGTATCCCAAAGACGGATGAAAGTGTTACAGAATCTGTACGAGCAATCACCTTGTGCAGGATGCTAGAAATTAAAAGAAATCACTCAAAATTAAAACAAAAACTTTTCTGCCCAAAGTCATGCTAATTTACATTTTACATAGGAAATTAAATCAAAGACCAAAAGGTTCTTTATTTATAGAAGCAAAAGGGAACATAAGAAATTGAGCTGTTATGCAGAAGAGATGGGCCACAGACTAAAAATAATGTCTTTCTATATATAATATACATATATATAATTATACATTATAATATTTTGTATATTTAATCTTCTTCTCACCTCTAACTGCTAATACTCTTAGTTTTCCTGACTAACACTATCATTATTTGAAGTTCCATAAATTGTTTTACTTTGTATGTACATAACAGTAGTTAAAATCAATGTTTTATTCACGGATTGATGTGAAAGTAGTAGTGGTTGTATAGGTTCTTACTGAGGTTGCTCTTACAACCTACGACACAAAGTCTGCATGCTTTAGTTTGAGTATGAAACGTGGGAACTGTATTTCGTACTCCATTCACATAGAAATTTGATGTTAAGAAGTATCTTGGAATATTCTTTAATATTCTATGCAAGATGAAAACAAGTAGGACCAACCTTTCAGAAGCTAGAAAGGTGCAGGGATGAAGTTCTTAAAACAATGTATGTACGAAAGTTGAAAATGTGTATTAATAAAGCTTTTCAACAGAAATTGGCTGAACATTTCTTACAGCTTACATTATTGTCAGCTTTACAAGGTTCTTATTCCATTTTTATCTGATATACAAAAGGAGAGAGAACAGAAAAAAACCCAATTGTGATGTTAATGGGTGTAATTCTTACCTCATTAGTGTTACACCTACTTACTACTGAGATGAATTTGCTCCTCTGAGATTTAGTAAGCCAGTTTTTCTAAAATCATCTACATTAGTTTCCATCTACCCACCTTTCAAAAGCATCCATTTTTATTCTCATTAAATGATACTAGCAAGGTTAAAATGAACCATTTTGACAGTTCTTAAGAACAAAGATTGCATGTTCTTTTTGAGAAGGGCACCAAACAAACATTACTTTTTAATGAATGTCTAATGCTCGATTTTTTTCAGAAGGTTTTCATAAAAGATACTCTGAAAGATTTACATAGACCACACATACATAAATGACAGGTCAGACATCAAGGTTGAATTCATTATAAGAGTCCCATAGGGACCCATCTGTCCTGCAACTGAAGGGAGAAACCAAACAGACTGAGGACAGAGAAAATACATAGAAGAAGTGGACAGGGCAACAGTTATTTGTTGAAAATGGTCAAAATATCTACTAGAGCTAGAAATGCACACTTGAACACAGTTACAAGGATGTAACTGTGATGACTGCCACTGGGGACGCCAGCATACTGGGAAATGGCTAAGATGGGAATCCGCATATAGAGAAAAAAAGGACAAAATCTGCCATGCAGACTGAAAGTCTAAACCATCCGCATTCGTCTGCAGGCTGACTAAAGGATACCCTCAGCAAAGGGTTAAGGACAAATTCTACTGGGAAGATGGGTCCCCATGACACTATTCAACAACCACAGCTGGGATCCTGGTAAATGTGCTCAGGTTCCCCTGTATGGGTTAAGCTGGTTTAGGATGACTGCTAGATCCCGTGGTGCAGCACAAAACCGTTTAATGGGATGGTCTGCTCTGCAAAGCTAATTTTGGAATGAAAAATCATTGTTTTCCTTAAGAAATGAATTCAGCTTTGGCTTTTATTTTTTTTTCACTTCTGGCTGAACTCTTTTTAAACACTGACTTGCAAGAATTATTTTCCCTGAGGAGTCTTCTGGACCTCTGCTGCAGGGCACTGAAACCATCAGCTCTTCCCATTCTCCTCCTCCCTCTTTCTGCTAGACCTCCTTTCCACCTTTTCCTTTTTTCTTTTTCTTTTTTTTTTTTTTGGAATGTGAAGAACAGGAGAAGATCCCCATTACCCTGTTTCGCTGCTCTGTAAAAAGAATTTTAAAACTCCTAATATTACTTAATCACAGCTTTCAGTGCTCCTGCTGCCATAAAACATTATAACAATGGGCTGGCACTTCATCAATTGTAATTTGCAGATATTACAGTCACAGTAGCGCTCAACATAATTGCCTTGCTCTACCACTGACACATAACGCTTCTTGATCTCGGTCAATACTTCCTTGCTCTGGGGGTTGAAGACAGAAATTTTGCTCTAACAGCTCAGCTTTTTGAATTTCCACTTCTTTCCTATCTGAGCAGGATATGTCCATCCAAATACTCAGTACACCATTGCCCTCAAATTTCATTCCCACAGATTTAAATCTATTAGGACACACTTTATTCTTCATTATTCTCAATTTTACACATAGCAGCAGAACACAACTTTCAAACAGAGAGAATGACAGCAGTTATTAAGAATGAAGGCGCTAGCTTGAAGACAGCAAAATAAAAGACATTTTGTTAGGACTTTGAATTCCTTGCAGGTTCAAAACTCCTCCCAGCAAGAATACGACTTCAAACCATACAGATTATTAATAAGATGTTTATTTCAGGACAGAAGGCACCTTGAGAATTAATTTGATTATGTTGTGTTTTTTCTATAGACAAATTAAAACATAAATTATCAGCCCAAATGGCTTCTACTGAAGACGAAGGACAGCAACAAAATAAGAAAAAACAATAGTGCAAACTCTCCCTGACAGAACATATTGTGTGTGACTCATGCTGTAAAAGACATCATTGTGAGCTGTGAATATTTATTCCTTATCCGACTGCAGCTTCTCTGAGGTTGGGACAGAGGCAGGAAAAAGCCTCTCAGCAGGCATGCAAGCACCCTTGATGAACACTTGTAGGGAATAAAGCATAAGATCCATGCCACGTTACACTCATGTGGCTATACAGACAACCAAACATAATGCTGAGAGAGACTTCCTAATACACTGAAGGGACCAGATATATTTTGATATCTTTAGATATTTTTTTCGTGCCTCTGCTTTCTGACACCACAGTCTGGCTCTAAAAGCTGCCCTCCCCGGCTTCCCTTATAGAAGCAGACCACTCTCAAATTCAGTAAGCACAGGGTGGGAAGATGGAGTCTAGGGAGACACTGCAGGCTTTTAAATGGGCCAGCTGACAAGCCCAAGCGCTGGGAGGCCAGTGGGATACTCAGAGGAATTTGCTGATCACTCCTCCTCACCGCCCCTCTGTGTCTTATTTGTGCAAGAGATTCGTAGGCACCTGTAAAGCCTTCTGTGCGAGCACCCATTTGAGGGGTATGGCAGCACATTGCCAGGACAAAGTGTTGCCAAAGGGGGCCACAACAAGGATTATATTCACTGTTTGTTTGTAGCCCTGGCATTCTTGAAGTGACCTGCTTGCTTTCTAATATTCTGGCTGCTGTAGCAAGGGCAAGAGCTCTTGTCCAGGCCGTGGGAGCAACTGGAGACAAACAGAGCCTGCCAAGCTGGAATTCACCCTATCGAGGGTGCAGGGCTTAGGATGCCATGTGAAATCCCACACACTTCAGCCAATCGGCTCACACAGTGGAAGGCTACTGTAAGAGTTAATCTTTGCTTATTCTGCACATTTTGCCAAGATTTTGAAAACCACTTAATGGACTTGGACGTACTAGAGAGGTGTTTTTAGATTCAAGTACTACTTATTTAATGGATGCATTTTATAAATATCAGCATTAAGATTTTCAAAATTTCTTTGGGATTTGACCTGATTTGTTTTAATTTTTATTGTAAAGTAGTATCTGAAGCTGGCAACAGCACAATAATTGTATAACTCCAATACTTGCATAAGCTCATCTCATATTTAGAACAAGGCCTCCATCCATTAGGATGTAGATGAAATAGGTGGCTGATATTGCTGTCTGGAGGATCATTTTCCTTTGGCTTTACAAACCAATGCACAAATATTATGTCATGGCACCTAAATACCTAATTTGAAAAGGCCTTTCAAGCCATATTTCAAATTTATACAGATAAAATATGTGAGTGTGTGTGTATACACACAAATATATGTGTAAGTGTATATAGTTGTATTTATTTGATCTATGTGTGTGTCTGTGTATGAATGTACATACACATAGACATTCCTACGTGTGTTCTTCTCCCCTGGTGCTGATTACCTGGCTGTTTGCCTCTCTTTAGGAACCTCCAGCACTGCTGTTCTGACTCTGCTCAGTGCTACCTCCTGCTCCTCCACAGCCACTCAGGATGTGTAGCACTTGGAGAACTGCAGTGACACATTACAGGTGTTCCCAACGGACTGTTCTTCTCAGGTTATGAGCCCTTCACCCTGTGAGAGCAGTAATTAAGGAGAACAGACACCTAGGAGTGGGAGAGGGATCAGTACGCTGTATGGTGCGTAGGCAGTGGCAGCCTGCAGATGAAACTAGGGCTGGGAAAAGGTGGTGGGTGTAATGGTGCTCGCTGTGCAGAGGTCCCCAGTTCATTCTTTCTGCAGCAAAATTCAGGACAGTAACATCACACTTCCCCAGCACAAGAAAAAGAAGGGAAAAAGAATGAATTCTGGGAGAAACCCAGCTTTCTCATTTAATTACAACAAACTGAAAATGTGTTACGCATTCAGAATAGAAGAAAACTAGTCATTAACTTACAAGAGGCAGCTGGTTTGCCAATAACGGCTCCTACACATTCTGGTTTTAATATTATTGTTCTTGTCAACTGTGGGAATGCAATGTATATTAATGATGGTTTATTCCAAATTGGTCATTGTCGGAGTTAATAATTAGGTAGTCAGGCACTAATTATCTCTATTTTGTCTCAAATCATTAACTAAGAAATCTGGAGAAGTAATTTCAGAGGCAGGCACCAAAGCCACACCAAGTAGAGAAGGCTCTGCTGTAGGCACAGGAGATGCTTCATTCCAAAGAGCGGCACCAGACAATGCCTGGGAGCAGAGTTAGTCAGACACTGCTCTGAGCACTGGGTGCAGAGTGGCAGCAACTTGGAAAAATACATATGCATGCCATGCCCATCTGTTCTTTGCACCCCTGGTTCACCCACAAAGAAGAAAAGCTCCTGTAAGACATCATCTGGGACATGCACAACAGAGCTGCACCAGCGGGGCTGCCACATGCACCCACTGCTGGCTGCAGCCCTGCTCCCAAGGAGCATCTGCCTGGAAGGGCACCCCCAGCAGGAGGGTGGCAGCAGTAGGATGAGATGGCACAACAGGTTTGCTTAGAGAAAGTGAAGTCTCAGCATTTACTTTGAAATAAGACTCCCATGGAAATTATTACAGGAAAGAGCTCAGGACAGAACTAGATCTGGTACAGATGGAATGAGAGACCTTGGGCACATGGGTGGAGCTGCCTGAGCTCCTGCTGAGGTCAGGAACATCGACAGCACCTCTCTGAAGGTCTGTGCTGTCAGACCACGGCTGAACCTCCACTGCTGTTCCCCGCCAGCTGGCAACACCCACCTCTCCTCAGGTGGGTGCAAGGTACCCCAACTGCAACCATCCTCTTCCATTTTCCCTACGTATTGTGGAGATTACACCAGAAATGCCTTTAAAGTAGTTCAGGGAACATATTTTACTGGCCACTTTGAATCAGATGTGCCTTCCTAGTGTCTTAGCAGACAGCAAGCAAAAAAATCCTTTTCAGTTATTCTGTTGTAATTTAACCTTCTCATCTCAGAATTTTTGAGGTTATTCTGCCCTTGGAGGCACAAGACTCCCACCAGACTTCAAGATCAGCATCCACCACCATACTATGAACTTACCTCAACATACAGGATAGGGAAAATGCCAATCTTGTCACCCAGCATTCCTTCTGCCCAGTTGTCATCCACCCTCCTGATGACCGTCAAAATTTCATCCTCAAATTAAGATACAAAAAATACATATAGTCAGATTTTTTCAGGAGAAAGATACCAGTTTTTAGTTACGCACATGACAGCTTAGAGAGAGAGTACACAGAGGGCGTCATAAACCAGGTAAAAATCTTCCCTGAATCCTGGGCCAGCAGCATTCCTGGCCCAGCATCTTACCCCAGGCATCCCATTCAAAGTGCATTTAAGCACCCTGCAGACCAGTGCAGCTCATGCTGGCTGTCAGCAGCTCCAAGGGTCTGGGTACAGGCAGGAGGGAACAAGTAAACTCTTAGCTTTGCTGCAGGGAGAGAAGAATGTTTGACACAGGAGATCACCTCTAATTCAAGGGTGAAAACTCCCTAGCATGAAGTTGCCCCTGTGTATCCAAGGGTCTGTTGTAATGCTTGGCTGATCCAGAAGACAGTTTAAAGGGAAGCACAAGTATAGCACAGGTAGTCCTAGAAACACCTCCAAGAAGAAGCATAAGGTATAGTATGAGGTACTCAGCAACTAGCCTACACTGCTGATATGTTGAATGTCAGCTTCCTTTAAAAAAAAAAAATATTTGAAGGTAAAAATGCAAAGCAGATAAAAAGCCAAAGATAACATACTACATAAGAAATTGCATTCAACTGTTGGATCAGCTTCAGTTTAGATACAAGTTCCTTTGCTAAAACTAATGGTATGTTAGTATTATATTTAATCTAAGGGACCTTACAAGAATGTCAACTGATGATGAAATTTTTTCTGATTATAAAAGAGGAGGTATAGCAGTGCAAATCAGATTCATACTGCTCAAACTTTCTCTTGGTATAGTTAAAACCTAGAACACACTAGTCATTAGAAAAGCTCAAGTGACTAGGACTAAACCCTGAATTTTTCCAAGCTGAGCTACTCAGCTTGCCAATGGTTTTCTGTTACCACCTCTGTCTGCTGGGGTTCTCATGCTAAACCCAGGCTTGAGCCAGTAGTGCTTGGTACAATGGCTGTAGAAGGCAGCCTTCTCTGTGGGGTTCTGCCTGGATAGACAGATCTTCTACGAAAAAGAAAGGAGTGAGCTGAGAGAAGCTGGGAAGTCAGCTTCATTCTCTCATGGCAAGCAATCTTCCTCTGTTCCTGTGCAGAAATTTACAAAAATAGAAGAAAATCTTTTCCTCCATAAAGCTGAGACAGAGTTCCCTGTCGATCTCACTTTAATTCCATTACTCACTCTGTGAAAATAAGAGTTAGATATGGTCTACCACCCTCCACATAACAAGATGCTGATAGTCAGGCAAGGGGAGTTGTTTATTTGCAGATACTTCTCATGTAGGAAAAAACCTCCAAAAACTCCTGGTTCAGGATGGTCAGACTGTGGATTTGCATTGATAGAAAAATGACCAGAACAGTGTGATGTGCTTTGTAGTTTTTGAACATGTGCATTTTGAACATGTGCACTCTGAAATAGTTTAAATGTTTCCTTTGAATTATTCATCTGAATGATCCATTAGGGGAAAGCTCAGAGAAATGGCCACAGACTGAGTCCTTCAGCTATTTATTACAGCTGGAAGGTTGCAAAAGAATTTGTGCATTTAATTTCCTGGAGAAACAGATAGCATTCCCTTCCAAAGCCCTGTCTGCACAGACCATTTTTGATCTGTGTAAAGAACTGAAAGTAATCTGCAAAGCTTCCACATGCTCTTACTAAAGACTGATTATCATAAATGCAGAATCCAGGTAAAGGGGGTATGTATATGAGGAAAAGAAACAACTGCATCGCTTCAAGAACCTGCTATGAGTGTTCCTACTTTCTATATTTATTCAGCTATTTCCTTAAAAGAGTTTTTAAAAAAACAAAATCTGATGGGTCTACACTTTCACTATATGTTTATCTGTACACACATAATGCGTGTAAGTGCATACATATGCTTATGAATAGAATCATAGATTGTTCAAGTGGGAAAAGATCTCTAAGATCATTAAGTCCAACCCTTAACCCAACACTGCATATAAATGTGTGTATATATATATACATGTATATATATGTGTGTGTATATAATATGTATTTTTGCATATATATACACACATGTAAGATAAGAATTTCAGAAAAAAATTTTAAACTGTAAAACCCCAGAAACATTTTATTTGACTTTGTTAGAGGCACTGTGCAATCCCATCCCTGGAGCAGCCTGTACAGCCTGGCAGGAAAGGCATTGGTTCTACTCACAGATGGGGTGGAGAATGGGTGACCTTTGAAGGTCCCTTTCAACTTTAACTGCTAAGGATCTGTGAAATCTGGGGGCATTTCCATACACTGATCTTAGTTTGGCTCTGCCAGGTCTGGCTGTCTCATACATGAGAAAAGCATCCTGAGATATGCTAACATTCAAAATGTGTATCTTTGTGGAAGAGCAAAGTGCAAATCCTTGAGAATTCCATTACATAATTAGTTTTCAGAAGGGTGTTGAGAATCTCCAGGAATTACAGCAAATCCAGAAAAATCTTTTGAAATTCTTTATTAATAGAAAGTTTCTTTGAATTCACAGCCAACAGCACCATTCTATACAGTGGGCTGGTGAAAGCCTCAACATGAATTATTTTAGTACCTTGTATTAGTTGGATAGCTGTGCTACTTATAAATTCCTAGAAAGATTCCCAAAAGGATCATGAATAGTAAAAAGCCATAGATCTCTAGGCATACCACTTCAACTTTCTGAACTTCACTATTTCACATTGACTAAATTGATTTCCAGGCAGCATAAAGAAATCCAAGCCTCAAATCTCATTTCAAAAGCAAATGGTATCCACTGTAGCTTGGACAAAGATATGTTGCGCTCTTTTTATGCCTGTTGCTCAAGTCTTTAATTATTTGCTCTCTCCTACTTCTTTGAGTTTCTCTCTATTCATTAGGGCTGGGTCAGCCTTGCAACAGGCATGTGGGACTTGCAGTTTCAGTTTATAACCATTATCAGAAAAGAAGTCAAAGATAAATCACTTAAAAAGCAATTTGATTGACAGAGAAATGAATCTTTTTGCTGAGAAAACAGCACAAAAAAGTGTCCAATAACAGTCTTGATTCACAGCCTGATTTTTACTCTAGTCATTGATGGCCATTAACAAAGCAATACAGAGCAGATGTGTCTGCTATTCTGCAGAGATAACTACTCCATCTAGAGCACTGGGGAGATCTCAGTGATGGCAGGATGGCACTGCGCCATGCTCGGTGAGTCCAGTGACAGTGCTTGCCAGCTGGCATGAGAATCCCTGTTGCCAGCTATTGCCGGGATGGTCCCTCTGTGAACAGCAAATATTGCTGGAACTGAGTGCTAAGGGGCTGGGATGCTGCTCCACAGCCAGGAACCAGTACTGGATGTCACGGTTTTAAGACTGGCAGTGCACTTGTTAAGCACCACTGTGGCCTGGGAACAAAACTGTTGGAAAATGAAGGAAATAGCTGATGTTATTAAAAATGTGATGAACAATAACGCATGGTGAACAGTTGTTGCTACCTTGACGTGCCTGAGACTCATCTACCACTGGGATTCAGCCTTCTAAAGGCCATGTGAACTCACGCATGCAAAGGGTGGTCAAACACCTAAACAAAGCTGTGGGCTGAAACTGGACTCGGTCTAAGGGTGGAGTAACTACACAAACAAAAAACAATGCAATTACTACAGATTTGCATTGCTATACCTGAAAGAAGAATCCTCTTGCACATTTTTGCGCCAGACAGTGCATATCCCAAAGGAGGATGGAGTATTTTTTAAAATAGAGAGAGCAGGAGCCCAAGCCCATACTGTGGTAGCACGTAAGGTAAGATTAGAAAGCAGAGTCAATAAGTATATCCCAAGGGCATGCAATTAGGCTCTACAGGCCACATGCTGATTGCAACCATACAGGGAATATCAGGAGTAAAACTCCTGAAGCTACTAGAGTTAAACTGGTGCAAAGCTGACACAAGGCTGAAAACAGTCGTTACACAGAAAAAATAACTGCTAACTGCGCGGTTTGACTGATCACTGACAAGCACTGCTGGAAAATATGTTAAGTAGCAAATCTGAGATGTTGTATCCTCTTGTAATTACTGCAGAGGAGAGAACAGTGGTGGAACCCTATGCCTGCATATGTGATTTATTTAGGAGGAAGAGCTGAGGGAGCAGTCCACATGGTGTAAGAGAATGACAGCTGTGACCTTTGTTTGCTGCACTGGATACTCAAAACAGATTTTTCTCTACCCCTCCTGGTTTTATTCTAACACATACAAAATTATTACATTTGGATTATATTTGGCCTTTAATCTGAAGAGTATTGTGTCTACAGGAGATGAAAATGGGTAAATGGTAGAAGCCTTCTGCAGCACTGCTCATGAAGATCTGTAAGCAGATTTCATTTCCTTGCAATACACCTATGGAGCAACAGAACATTTGCATTTTGAAAAATAAAACAAAACAAACTAGTAAGAAGAAACACCAAATATCCTTCCTTTGTTTTCTTTTGGTGCACCAATAGGTATTCCGAGTGCACAGTAACAAACAGGATGGGAAAAAGCAAAGCCCAGCAAAAGAGCAACAAAACGTAATGATACAGAAGATCCCTATGCTTGAGTTTCCTTCTTACAGCTTTTCTTTGGATGAAAACTCTTCTTTATTATCTGTTTATAAATAAAATCCAATTACAAGTGTCTGGTAGCATTAAATGAGTTGCAGGACACAAATAGGTTATATTAGTTTGTATAAATGGTATGCCAAACTAAACCCTCTTCCAGAGGAAGGAAAAAATAGCTTAAATGAAATTGAGATCAAGTCCAGCATCTTCAGATGCAAACTGAGACATTCAAATGATGCATATTGCTCAAAGTGACAAACCACAGCTACAGCACTGCAGTACTCAGGACTCTATGCAGAGGAACTGACTGCATCAGCAGAGGATCTATAATCTGGGCTAAACAGGAAACTTCATCAACACAGGTGACAGCTAAAATTAGCATTGAGAAAACTGATGAAAACACGATGGTAAAGTCTCAAGATGAAAAATAGATTATTCACTGTCAGGGAGAACAATAGGCAGGACATAAAAACAGTTACAAGGTGGTAGTGCATGCAGTGGAAGGAGCTAAAGAAGAAAATAGCAATAGAACAGAAACCTAACCCCCTTGGGAAAAACACAGCCATCAGGGATAAAAGGATGCAGACAGTAACATGAGGGGGGAAAACAAGGAAAATTGAGAGTTTGAGAGTATAGCTGTACAGCAGAAAGAAATGCTCCTTATGAGAATGACACTGGACAGCTGAGAAAACGAGAACTATCACTATACAAAGGCAGTTATTGTAAAGGAGGTATACTAATATATGGCACCAAATATATCAAATACAAAAGTGTCTAGGAAAGGACCTGTTCTAACAAAAGAGACCACAACTGCCTGCTATGCCTATTAAATTTCTTAGATTGCACAAGCAATGAATACTTTAGGCAGACAAGGAAGATTGCATTCTCAGAGAAGTCTGCAGCATACCTCTGGGCAAACACAAGGAAAACAATGCACCAGCAAATTTATATTTACTGATAGGATCTCAAAGGTAACTTCTGGCTAATTTTCTGTTAGTGCATGGCTGTTACTTCTCACTAAGCAGCCCACTTTCTCACAGAGATTCACAGCTCCAGGGAGGCTGGCTAGTCGCAGGGTTTGCAGTGTTTGCAATCAAACACTTCACTTGCTATGGAGCAAAAGTGCTTACAAATCTTTTGTTAAATAAATATGAGAAAGTATACGGTGTAGGAAATTGCATTCTGCTGAGAAACACTGCATGAGTGAAAAAGAGGTTACATTCGGTGAGAAAATTATATGCTGCAAATGATTCATTCAGCTATAATAAGTAGCCTCAAAAGAGGAGGTCAGTAAAATCCTGGTGAAGGATATTTTTATCATCTATTTCATATTCATTTTCAGCATAACTGTTATTACTTTATGTGATACTGTAACAGCCGCAGACAGTTGAAACAAAACAGAAAATGACAATGAACAGGTTCTCCATGGCATTCAGTGCCATAAATTAACAATAGAGGATATGCTTTATTTTACTGTGGGTTTCTTGATATCCATGAAACCCATCTAAGGTCAACACAAATGTCTAGGGAAGGGTCGGGGAGGCAAAAAGCAGGTGGGGAGGTTTGGGGGTGAAAGGGAAAATGTGACATTTTAAATCCAAAGGAAATTACAATATTTCAGTTTTCTCTCATTCCAGTGTGAATTTATTAAACATTTTGGTTTAAAAAAACCCCAAAGACTGTTTTTTAAATGTCTGCTTTTTACTGCCTTTATGTTCTTAAAATAGAAACATATTGCAATATATTTTGATGTAGTGTATTTCAACTGTTAATTGGTATATGATGTGATGCAATATACATTTTGAAGCTGAATGTCATTTTAAAACACTGGAACATCTGATTCAACAAGGAACATTAAAAAACACATTTCCATTAGTTTTTTTCTGAAATTCGAGTTGTTCTTGGGGAACATTTCAATGCAGATGAAATGCATTTTTTTCAGACAGGAAAAATGTTCTTGGAAAACATGTAGCCAGTCCTTCTTGTTTAGTTTCACTGGCTTTATACCAAGCTTGCCATACAAGGCATAAACTGTCTCAGTGGCTTCTCCTTTAGACAAAATGGGAGTCATTTCCCAGTGATGCTTACACAGGGCTGACCCTGATGGGAGTCTTTACATCTACCCAGTCCTGCAGCACAGCTGGTGCATGGGACACTGCAGGGACACTGAACAGCCCCCGCTTCTGCAGGGAGGATGTGCTGGTTTTGGCTAGGTTAGTTACTTTTTTTCCCAGTGGCTGGTACGGGGCTGTGGTTTTGGATTTGTGCTAAACACATGGTTGATAATATAGAGACATTGTTACTGCTGAGCACTGGTTTCAGAGAGCCAAGGCCTTCTGTACCGCCATGCGGGCAAGGAGGCTGGGGGTGCATGGGAAGCTGGGAGGAGACATAGCCAGGACAGGTGACCCAAATTGACCAAAAGGGATATTCCATGCTATATGACATCATGCTCACTGCTATGCGTGATGGGACCCTGCTCTCCTGAGCATGCTGAACACCTTGCCTGCCCATGGGAACAAGTGAATTAATTCCTTGTTTTGCTTTGCTTGTGTGCAAAGCTTTTTGCCTTTCCTTATTAAACTGTATTTATCCCAACCCATGAATTTTCCACCTTTTACCCTTCCAATTCTCTCCCTGATCCCGCTGCAGGGAGAGTAAGCTAGTGGTTGTGTGGGGATTGGCTGCTGGCTGAGGTTAAACCATGAAAGAGGAGGATTTACAAGCTGGAAAAAGTCAGTATCCTTCAGTGTGTTACATGAGGGGTTATCCCACTTAATAAAGGAAATTTAGCCCATCAGCCTGCCTCCACTAGGTTGCCTGAGCTCAAAGACTTTCATTTTCTCATAAAAGCAACCAGTTGAAACAAACAGAGTTTATGGGGTCCCTGGGCCCCAGGGAGGCCAGGAAAGTGCCCCACCAGTCCCCAGCACCACTGTGCTCCTGACTCAGCTGCCAGCACCCCAAGTGCCCCATCACTCCCTACGGAAGCCCCTTCCTGAATTTTTTTTTAAAAACCTATTCCCCTACCTTGGTGAAGGTCAGGCAATCCTTGTCTTGATCTTTATCCTTTATTTCAAAGTCGTAAAGTGCTTTGCCCTGAGGTGGAGCTTGCGGGAGAGGCTTGATGCATTGGATGTAGCTGGCGGGGAAGAAGCCGTGGTTCCCATTGAGCTCCCCATGGTACCAATTCTCGTCCACCTTCCGCCGCAGTATGATGATGTCCCCCTTGTTAAACTTGAGGTCACCAGGCTCTTTTCCCTCATATGTGTAGAGGGCTTTGCCATAGGGAAGCTGAGAAACATTCTGCGGAAACAAAAGAAACACCTTTAAGCAAACTCCAGCCAACACCAATATCCTTCCTAGAGTCATTTTTATCTGGAAGCAAACTGGTCATCCTTGACCAAATTACCCCAATGACTGCAGATGATTGCTACATAATGCCATACCACAGATCTTAGGAAAACTAGGATGTATGTTATAGTAAGCCTCAGAAGGTAAGTGTGTTATATCAGAGCAGGCACTGTCCATCTCCTGAAGCTCAGCTGAAACCTGCAGTACCTCTTACACCATCAAGCAGCATCAGTTAATTTGCAAAATATCCTCTGTAAGCAGAGCAATGTATTTAAACGAGTAGACCTTGACATGTGTAAAGGTAAAATTTTAGACATTTTGATCTTCAGGGTTGCTTTGGATTCTGAAGCTCAGAAAAGAAACAAAATAAAACGATCTTGAAGATTCACATGGTTCTAAAAGTTGGTAAGTTGATAATTTTTCATTTTGCTTGTTTGAGCAACTCTAAACATTTTTGAGTTTGAAGCTTTTCATTTAGTTTTTGATTCTATAACCAAATGCTCTTATTTCTTTCAAAATCCCCAAGTCTCATGCTGCTTACTGAGGGCTACTGTAAACAGTTATAATATTCTTTGTTGCTTATGAATTAATGTCCCTGTGGAAAAGTGGAATAGGCAGAATGCCTCAAATGTTTCTTTTATAACTAAAAAGAGCTCTGAGGCTTTCACCCTCATTAAAAGAATGAAACAAACTTACTAAAAAATCACACCACAAGAGAAAAGTAAAGCCTAAAAAGTTAATAGCTTGGTACGATAGAAAAGAGAAACCTATTTAATTGAAGCCACTTGATTGTGAAAAAATCTTCCCAGAGTTCACTTTGTCCTGGTGCAAGATTATCGAACCCAGGCTGCACCTGCATGGACACGTTTTTGGTGGAAGTGAGGCAGCCCTCACCCTCCTTGCTACTTGTTCCCCTTCTTTCTGAATCCCACAGAGCAGGGGGTGATTGTGTTGGACACAGCTACCTGCTGCTTTGGTCCTATGATAGTTCTTTAATGCACAGTAGAATAGAAAAGGTGTACTGCTGTATTACCCTCTATAATTTTTCATTTTATTTAGCTTGAACTAAGAGTCAGTTTGCAAGCCTCAATGCAAATATGTAGCAGCACATAACACAGGGGATGTTAGAGAGGTCCTGTAAAATCAACCTCCCATAAGAGTCTTTTTTTCAGAGAAGTATTTGCAAAAATGACACAGTTTTCTGTTGCATATAGATGCGATAAGTAGTCTGTTCCCAGCTGTGCACTCTTGTTATCAATGGGTGTCCTAAAGGAACAATGAAAAAGTAAAGCTATATTTAATAAAACACCCTGGTATTCCCCCAGGTGTTTCTTATGCCTGTACTTCTGGATAACATTCCTATGCCTAAAATAACACTCAGATACTTTCCACAGGGAGAGGGTGGAGTGGCCCAACAGAAACACTGCATTTCCCTACCAGAGCCAGTAAAAGAGATGCTGAGATGACTCTTCATGGTATTTGTTAAAGCCACGAGCAGAGGCATTTTTCAGTCCCAATGGGTGCATTAAATGGACCTGCTCTGGTAGGGCAGGTTTTATACTCTTACACCTGCATCTTTCAGCAGGAGGAGGAGAAGCACCAGCCTGCTGCCTGCACTGCCTGCCAGCGCCGCTGTCTCCGCCTGCTTCTGGGCTCCAGATGGTCACGGCGGCAGGCAGACTCCACGCTGATCAAAAAGTAAGTTTCTTGAATGTACCTTCACACACAGGTGTTAAATTACTCATTTTTATTAGGAAAGGCTCTAGTGGCTGTGCAGGTCTTGGAAAGCCTGGGCAACAGATCTTTTTGCCTAGAGCATGAAGTGAAGGAGGCAGTCAAACAGGCACAGCTCTTCAGAGCACTATCCACATTGTCTGGAGGGAGATTTAATTTCATTCATGTGTCCCCAGTTCTAACTTTTCTCATTAGCAATTTACAGTCCCTCTTTTTGCTGTGTATTCTTCTGAACTTTGCTGCATCAGAATGAAGGTACCCAGTTAAACACCAGTATTTTGGAAACACCCTCAAAAATAACAAAATCCCCATGAAATCAACAGCCAGCTAACAAAGCATCAAACAGTCTCTGTCAAATCAGTGGCAGCATCCTACTGATATTTTGCTCTCTGCCAGGATGGTTATTTCCCTTGACAGCAAAGCTTTGCCCCCTTGCCAGCATTTTAAACATTAAGCATACAATACCATCAAACTCCTTAGGTAAGGCATAGATTGCATTACATATTTTAAACTAGAAAAAAACCCACATTAAGCTAAGAGAGTACAGAGCTTTGTAGTAATTTAGAAATAAATGATTCATTACTTTAATTCACGCTGGGAGAAGACATTTTATCAAAGTTAGAGTGAGACTTCTGCCAGGTGTGCACTGAACCACTGCTGATCCAGGCACATGCCTGGCAAGTGCGCTCTGTATCACTTACCCTAGACGGGGCCTTACTATTCCCAAGATCTTTGTAGCAATTCAAGGTCAGATAACTTTCTTTACTTTTTAACCACTTTCTCTTCCCAAGACTCATTTTACTGTATAAAAAGGCAACAGCCCTCAGTGCTAAAGAAAGACAAATTGGATTTTACACAATTGCAGACATGATCAATTAAATTATTATGCAACACATGCTGGGCGTTTATTGTTAATTAATTGAGCTGGCTAGAAGATGATTCAGGTGCCTGTTTTTACCTTCCCCTGATGCAAATGCAGACTTTTAAGTAAAACAAACAAATGGCAAGACAAATTTTCATTTGAAATCTGGAACTATTTCATTTGGAGACCTTAATGGGGGAATGGACAATTTAGGTGCTTGTGTTCCTCTCCTCTTTCATGGGCTTAGCTACGGACTATCTATGAACAGTCCTATACAGAGAAGATCTGCACATAAGGTACTTAAACCACAAGCCAGTGGGAAGGTGCTTCCAAAACAAAGTGTTCCAATTATCAGCTACAGCTTTTCTAATTCTGAGCCACAGCTTATCAACTAAAAACTCTGTAGAGGCATTTTTTGAAATGAACATGTTATTCAGTGGAAAAGATACCCTCCTATTGAAAAATTGCTGTAATTGAAACATTTCCCAGTCTTTCCATAAGGCCAGAAATACCCATTTTGATTTGAGCATCCCAGGTAAACTTTGCATTTACTGTGGCCCAGGGGTAGAGAAATACCAGAATCCTCCAAGTCTTTTCAAATAAAGCTACTTTTACTATTCTAAGGCTTTAGGTGTCTGCTTAAATTGACCAAAGAGAGAAATTTACTGGCACAATTAAAAAAAACAGATTCAAAACAAAAAGAAATAAACAACCCCAAACCAAACAAACCCACAAAAACCACAACCAAAATAAACTCCCGAAGCTTCCTTTGTGGTATTTTCTGGCCAAAAGGTCTAGCTTTCAGTGGACTTTTCATGGTCATATTATATTAATGGTCCTTAAGAAGCATATTTTTGAAAGTTTCCCATTATTGTTCCTACTTTTGGTTAATCCATAAATAAGAGCAGATCAGATTCAGAAAGCTTCTCTGAACTACACCTGTAAGGAGGGATTATTAAGCATCTTTCAGAAACAGAAGAAAAACTGCTACTGTTTGCTAGTGGTAATGTCACTCCTCATAAAAAGTTAGGTGGTTCTTAGAAATATTCCTATGATCCTGTGATTACATCCCTCTTTGCCAAATCTTTGTGCAGGCAATTCTAGCCTAATCACTTCCCTTTTCTTCACTTGACTTCCCCAATTCAAATGGAAAGCAGTTGTCCAGGACTGATAAATAACTGACATGCAAACTCCCCAAACCCTGCTGGTGAGCACGTCCTTCCCAAATTATGTTCAGAATCTCTGCTCCATTCCCCATCCTACTTTCCCTCAAGTCTTTCTTCCATGCAACATCACCACCTTCAGAATGCCCAAGTAGTCCTTCCTAAAGATATTCTAATCTAAAACAGACTGTAACGTGTCATCTAAGAGATTAGACTAAAGAAAAGTAGACAGACAATGGTTTTGGTGAGGCAAAGCACATAGAGATGTTTCTCCAGCAGCTGCAGGAGGACTTACACCTTCCTCTTGCTCTGCCCATCCCATGCATGGGCACTACCACAGCAACAGCTAGTGGACAACACTGAGCCACCACACTACATCCTCACCATGCACTTCATCCCCTGCTCTGTAGCCTAAGTCCCTGTGGATCTGCAGCATAAGCTCATTTGTGAGGCCCCATGTTGGCATCTTCAGCATCACTATGTCGAGGGAGGGAAATTCACTTTCCTAGCCTGGCCCCAGCAGCACCATGCTGCTCCTCTCCCCAAGGTATCCAGCTCCATAATGGCACTCCTGCATTCAGGGACAGCCTGGCTGCCTTGTGAGGAGCTCGGCAGAGACCACCACCCCACTACCTTCCTCCAAGTCAGCCCCTGACCTGCACTGCCACTCTGAGGGACGCCTGCCATCACCCCCTCCCCAGCTGCCGTGAAATTTGGTCAGGTATAATGCAGGTGGCTGCAAAATTAAACAGCCTTGACATCTGACTGTATCTTGTACTTGATTTGCCGTGTTATTTATTGTGAGGCTAACTGGCATTTGGCTATGATGTGTATTAGATTTCAAAACTCTGTGTGGGTGTGTATAGAAATAAAGAATGCAAGAAAGAAAGGAAGGAAGGGGTGAAGTCACAGTCAATGGCAACAGCCAGTTTTTTCCTGCCAGTAAATCCATGCTGGCACAATGCTGAATACTGCCAAAGGTTTCTTTTCAATTTCAGCAATCAATACTGACGTAAAAGCCTGAAGTGTTAATATGCTGAAAATCCCCCTTGCAGAAGACTCAATGATATGTTGGCAACTCAATCATCCCGCATTTGTGTTTCAGCTATGTCAAATGGCAGTTAAGCAGAAACCTGCTGGCAAATTGACAAACAACAGCCATGAAGCAATTAAGTGTCAAAGCTGGAGAATTCTTCATTATGTATCCTGAAGAACAAAAGGAACGTGAAAAAAACCAAACTTACTTGTTTCCAATAAATTCTCCCAGTAGAAAGCTTAGTAGAATGTGAGCTGCACAGATACAGTAAGTCATAAGTTTTCAAAATTTACAGAAAATAAACATTTTCCCAATGTGCTTGAAAGCAATGCAAGCTCCAACATGGGTCAAAGCCTGCCAACTTCTGTGTGCAGTATTTGATGGAGAAGGTCACTACATAAAAAAAAAAGTCTGATGCTTGCCTGTAATACAGTGTGTGTGCTTACAAAATAAGAAATCAAAACCAAAATAAACTGGGGCAAGGCTACTAGACTCAGACAGAAATGCTATGATCCAACCCTTCTCTCAAACCAAGTTTGTGTTCAGATCCCTGAAACCCAAGAAATCTCTTCAGGCTTCAGCTACAACTTCTCTCTGCAACAGCAGAGCAGAAGATTGGTTTTCCACAGTGTGAAAGCCATGTTAATGCTGAAGGGTAATTTCTCTCACTCAAGCTATTGCCTTGTGCAACTCACACTGTGCAAAGAAGGGAAACCTCAGGAGCTTCTCTTGCACATGGGGAGCCCCCACAAGAGGCAGGTGTGATGCTGCATGCCCCATGGAGTAGCACCATCAGCTGACCTGTTTCAGGGGGATGAAAGGATTAAAGAATTGGGGAAGTGCAAAAGGTCAAAAGGTGTGTTTAACTCCTCCCTCCCTTTGCTTCACAGGTCTTATTCATAGTGAGATCTAGAGTTAAAGCAGGAATGGATAAAGCCAAACAGCCTCAGAACATGCTGCTGGAACAGCCTGATAAGAACACTGCTAGGGACAGGAAATCTTTTTTTTTTTTTTAAGCCTGTACTTAAGTCACTTTAGCAAAACACACTGGCATGTTGCTTGTTGCAGTTCTTGAAAATACTCCAACATCTATCTCCATATCCCCCATCTTCTAAATACATTTCTGAAGAGTCTGTTCCTCTGAATGAATGTATTTACATTTATCTCCTTCATGAAGTACTACCGAGTGCAAACAACCAGAGTAAATTAAAAGTCGATAGAGAAGAAAAGACACAGAAAGAAAAAAGTAATGAAAAAGAATGAAAAGCATGTGCATCTCAGTGGTAAAATACAATTAAACATAAATTATTACTATAGAGTAGAAATAATAATTAAAACACATACTGCTAATTTCTTGCTTCATTACTCTGAAGCACCACATATTACTCTGAATCTCCCAGTCAACACAAGCAAAGATTCAGTGGCGACGGATGGGACTGAATTTACATTTTCCAACTGGTAGGAAACTTCCCACAAGCAGGCTGAGTGACACTTCAGCATATGGTTTCCTGCCATCCAAAGAGCTCCACAGAAACTGCAGCAGCTGTGCTAGAGAGGAGAGGGGTTGCATAATGGAGCATCCATCAGCAGGACTGCTGAGGAGATGGGCTACTCCCTATTACTAACACCCGGATCTTGGCACCAAAAACACCCATTGAGGTCAGATGAGAGCAACTTAAATTGTGAGCATGAAATGCCTGCTTGGGTCCCTCTGGGACAGAAAAGTGGAAGGCAGTCTGGCACAAGAAGCAATTCGATTGTGTTGGCAATGACAGCCATGTCTGCCAGACTTGGCAAGGGCAGCAGGGACCGTGCTCTGCCCACTTGCTCTTCGCCATCCTGCCCACTACAGTTGCTCTTGATTTGACACCTTTCCAAAGCAACACTTTTCAGTTAAATTAATTGTGGTTCTTAGAATATGTCATTCAGTCAGCCCTAGGAATCAAGAGAGAGCAGCTGTATGTGCAACAAGCTGAAGAAGCAAGAGGTTGGGGCAAACTTGAGCCAGTGCAGTCATAACAAATGTATACCACCACCAGATCTGTAACCTGCAGAGTTTTTAGTGGCTTCTGTCCTCAAGACAAACTTTCAGGGTGACAGATCATAAATCATCATCATATCTCACAGCAAAAGCTCTTAAAAGTGATCTGTCTTTTGCGTGAGATGGTTTGTCTTACACATATCCATCCAGGAGCACTGTCACCCCCAGGTCAGCTGTCTGACATATCTCAACAGTGATGCTGCAGCATTTGCTTTCACAGAAAGCTAATGACAGAAAATTAAACAAAAACAATCTAATTTGGCACAAAGTAAGAAAGACAAAAACCAGTTACGTGCTATTAGTCAGCTCTGCGTGAACAGTCATAAAATCCTGAAAAATCACACTTTGCAGGTACAAACTTTTGGAATCAACTTTGAAAATAATAGTAGATAATATGACAATAAAAGCAGCACCATAAAGAATGAAAACAGAATGCAATCATTCATATACTCGGAAAGTGGCATGCTTATTGATAGTACCATGTAAGTAGAATTAATCACAATAAAAATAAAACTTCGTGACTAAAGGTGTTTAGAAGTCTAATCTACTGTTTTATTTGACTAAATGGTTAGCTAATGGTCAGGCCCTGATCCTGGCTGATGATGCTGTGGATTGGCTGCAGCCCTTGTGATACCTGAAGACACGTGAGGATGACACGCGCTTGAGCTGCACGCAGCTCTTACCTGGAGTGGGAGGTAAAATGCTTTTCCAGAACTGTTTTGAGGTGCTAGAAGGTCTTGGAAACACCCCTACACATTCCCAAGAGGTGGTATTTATACATGGAGAGGAAGTGTCTGAAGAGATTAGGAACCTATTCGCCATTTCCAGAAGAGACTTTTGCAATTAGCATGAAGATACCAGGGGAATGGCTCAACAGATGGAACATGAAGGCAGGCAGGTACAACATCCTGCTAGCTCATCGGCATTGCTCTCCAAAGAACAGGGAACAAGGACACTCTCTACCCCAGATCAGTAACAGGACAGTGTTAATCTTCTTCAGCAACTGGTGAATGGAGCACAAATTGCTCTTGAAAGAGAACAGCATCTCCCGAGGTTACTTTATAGTTTCTCCAGCAAACAGGCTCATCTTGCATTTTAACTAATAAGGTCCATCTTTTACTTAGTAAAATTAGAGAATGTTTCACAGTTTCCCCCGGCAAATGCAGTTGATGAGTGCAACACAACCAAGCAAAAACCAGCAGGCTTTCCATCGCACAGTATGTGCAGTATGTGCACTATAGGTATGTTTGGGATTCTCTACTTTACCAAAATAAGAACTGAGTTTTGCAGTCCAACACCGTTTCTCTTAAGAAGATTCAAAACTTGAATGCAAGAGCTCATCTGATCTCGTAATCGCAGCTAAAATAGCTTAATATCTCCTGCTTCAGCAGAGTATCTCATATTGCTTCAGCCCCTCAATCAATATCTATCAACATTTACACATTCAAAGATCTCTTTTCCCTAGTAACGTGTTGTTTAAGTGAAGTATTCTCAAACTATATGCACTCCTATTAAGCAAGATGTGATGTTCAGGGTCAGGTTGGATTTCTAGCAGTGAATTCACAGCTACTGCTGCCCAGAGAATCAGTGGGTAACACCAGCCAGCTGTTTAACCGTGTCAGCGCCAAGTCCCTCACGCTCTGCAAAACCCGAATGCGTCCAGTCTCTGCTATTTAATAAGTGGTACTGTCAACACACTGCTGGCATTGTAGGTCAAATTCTGGTTTCAGTTAAACCACTTTAAATCCAGTTAATCTTGATGAAGCAGTGTGGATGAATAAAAATTCCTACCCAGTATAGAGCTTTATCTTACAAGTAATCTCTGAAACAAAGCTGAATGGCTGGCAGCTTCCACCAAGGAAAATATTTAGTGATGTCTTGTGCTGGACATAGCCTTTACAAAGCCCAGGTATGCTCTGAGAATCTGTTCTTCACCCTTCAGGCAGAAAACATTCACTGGATCCTAAGGGCCAAATTTTATCCCTGTAATCCTGTGTGGGGATCTCAGTGGAAGGATCTGTACACAGACATTTCAGAGCAAAAGCTGGTCTACAAAATATTTCAACCAATAGCCAAAATGACTTCTAACCCAAGTATGCAATGTGGCTTCCTGAGAAACCATCAAACAAAATACACCTTGGCTGACTGCCTCACAAAGACAAGGGCCACCAAACACTTCCTAAGCCTGGGCTTCAGGAATTGGTGGCAGGTTAGCAAAGGAAAAAAACCCCAAATAACAGAATAAAACATCTGCCACTGCAACTACAACAGCCAGTCTGACAGCAACAAGCCACCTCAGGAGTTCAAGGAGGAAAGACAGCACAGTTGGCTACATTTAGACTGCCACAGCCACCAACAGAGACAGGCTACAAACCAAATAGGAGCTCCCTTGAGGCTGCAGAGAAACACAAAACAAAACCTTATATTCAAGGCACTACAGCAGTTATATGTTTAAGATTGCCTTGTGTTCAATTCAAAGAGTGTTTCAAATCCTTTAAATAAACATGAAATCTCTCACTGATTACTCCCCAGACAACACTGCTTCAGTAAGAATCATAACCCAGTTTTCCCAGACATCTAACAGAACCCAGTCCTCACTTGTTTTTTAGCAAAAGAGATGAGTTAAAAGTCCGTTCACTGTGCAATTTTGAGAGCCTTAAGTTTTTTCAGGCTCCTTCACCTCCACAATGACAGCATTTACAGCCCTGGAATTTTACACAATTCTTTATGCTGTAGGTCACAGTAAGAAAAAAAAGAACATTTTGGGGAAAATACTAAACAATATTGCATAAAAACCCATAACGTGAATCTCTACTGTAACTGCTCAATTTGATCTTTCCTAGTGGAAGCTGATGAAGCACAGGATACCTAATATTTTCCAGAGGTACCTTTCTAACTCTGCTATCCAGCCCAGTACCTCTGGTTTACTTTCCAGCCTTTCCACATCTTTCTTTTTGGCTCCTTGCTTTGTGACTCAAGCATTTTCCTAGCAGAAACCCTTTCCCACCTCCACCCCAGAAAGGACTTTATGATCCAGTCCTGTTAAAACTCATCAGAGCTGGGTTTCCTCCTGAGAGAGACCAGGCATGTCACAGCTCAGAGGCCATACTCCCAGACCCTACTTTGCATGGACTTTTATGTTGCAATTTTTTTTTCCTCTCAGATGGACCACAGGGAGAGAAGAGGGATAAGGAAGGGCCTGGAGATGAAGCTGCCCCAAAAGTGGAGCAGGCAGCTGTATTTACCATCTGGCAAAGCTCCCAGAGCTCAACAGAGGGAGCCCCACTCCGATGAATCTTGAAGGGATTGCTACCAGTAGAGAATAGACTTTTTTTTTTTTTTAAATACAAATAAATGCACACCAGGAAAATCTTTCTCCTCTCTTTCTTCCTCTCTTCACACAAATTTTAAGGTTACGCAAAAGCTTCTCCCATCATTTCAATCACTGAGAATCAAGAAAATCAGAGTACTGCAAGGTCTGAAGGTTGAAACAGGGATGGTTTCATAGGGGAGTGAGCAGGGCCACTGCCATAGTTTCCAAGGAATATGAGAGAGGCAGTATAAGATAAATGACCATGAAGACCCTCTGATATGGGAATGGGATGAAAAAGTGCTGACCCAAACAGCCTGCCTGTGGTGTCATTGTAGCCTGTAAACTGAAATGGGTGAATGGGAGAAGGATGAGAAGGCAGCCTTAGTTCTTATTTCTGATGAAGGGGAGGATATGAAATTTCTGTTTAAACCCCAACACTTCTGCAAAAAGTAGCATTTAATTTGCTCACACAGCTTTTACTGTATGCTTTGTGATAAATAAATGTGGTTCTTAGGAAGCACCACTTTCTATTGTATCTTCTTCACTGCATGAGACCAGAGAGCAGAGTCCCACACTGTAAAATTGAAAATACATCCTCTGCTTTCCACTTGTCCAAAGTTTTCATAAGACAGCTTTAAAAAATGTACTACAAGAGAACTTTCTGAGGTGGTATTCGCAGTTTCATAAATACTGCATTACCTGGACTGTGCCTTCCCTGAACTGACAGCGTGTTTGATAAATGCACCGTGGGCTGCATACACAGTGGAGCTAAAGAACATGTTTCCTTGGTAGCTCAGTTGTAAACTTCAATAGGTGGATAAATTCCCATGTCACTAGAGAATATTTACAACTGAACCTTATTTATCAGCAGCGTGCCCTTACCAACAGCCCACACAAATCCTGTTACACAAAAACAGCTATGGCTCTTTTCTCCTAGTTACGTGAAAATCACAGAGGTTTCTTTTGCACCACGACAGGCTTTATAGCCAGGGAGATGAAACTGCATTAGGAGATGCTAATGTTGAAACATTCTTGGCTCAAAATGTCAGTGTGAGAGGAGTTAGCTCATCCACATCTGCACTGTGTGAGCAGCCTCCTTGTCTCTTCGCTGCCGGAAACCTTCTCAAGTGAGAGCACATCAGGGGTCTCCATGCTCACATAGTCTGAAGAAACGTACACGATGACCTACTTGCCAGGAATTTAGAGATTATTTCTCCTCTGTTTGCTGTGATTAGCAATATTAAAATATCTGGTATCCATTAAAAATGAAAAATCCATGCTTTTTAAATCACAGTGTTTTTTTCCCCCCAAAAAGGACCTAATTTTCGGGGATCCCTGCCCATTCCTTGGCAGGACTGCCGGTTCCCTGCCTTCCACACCTTGCCCCCACTTTGTCCTCCCATCCAAGTTCCTTGCCCCCAAATGACTGATTAGCTGCAATTCACTGACACGTGCTTTCTTCAGCAAGATGATTAGGAATCTCTTTCAAACCTCAGTGCCACTGATAGGACAGGCTGGCACCTTCCCTCACGTTAGCCAGCTGACTGCCAGAAGGGTTTTAATCAGCTCTAGCTTTGACATGTGCCAGGCAGTCAGAGGAAAGGGCTGCCCTGAAGAGGTCAAAGAGCATCTCCCACTCCAACACGGCAAGCCCTCTTCTTTTCTGCAGTAGGAAAGGTTCCCTCCATAGTTGTGCCAGGCTCCCATTAGGAGCAGTTCAGCTTCTCCCCTGGCTGGAGCAAACCTTTGTGCAGTTTGATGTCAGGAAGCAACAGCAGTTGGAGCAGACAAGGAGAACATCAAGGAGGATACAAGGCTTCACAATGCAAATCATGCTTTTATGTCATTCTCATGAATCCCCTTCAGGGAGAGAAAAGTTGATTATCTACAGAATATGGGTCAAATTTATGCCTTAAGGATCTTTCAGTGCTTTGCCTGCTTGCTAACATACTACAGGGCTCCTCGGTGCCTTTTCAGGTTAATGCTTTCAAAGTGCTGTCCCTGGGCATCATCATCATCATCAACTTAATAATATTACTAAAAAAATTCATTTCCTGCACCCACTCCCAGGAGTTTCTCTCATGCTTAACTTAATTGATGCTTCCTCCTGCACTCTGAGGAATGATTAAAATGAACACTGCACATGTTTGGAAGCACCTTGGATTTCAAACTCTGCATGGTTTCTAATTAAAGAGACACACACAGGATGCTTGTGCTACATTTCACTCCTCTCTAAGGCTATTATTATTACATACATTTCAGCAGTAGTCAAAAGAATCTCCTCTACCTCACATAATAGGATCCTGATTTAGACTGGATAATCACCAGTCATTGATCTGGGTGAAAAATGTCTTTAGGAAAGCGAAAAAGAAAAGGCTTGAGATGTAACTGGCCCTCTGGCAGAGACATTGATATTAATGACCCAACTGTTTGAATTTCTGGCTAACCTGGACTATGTAGTACCCAATGGCAAGCACTGGTGCTAATGAAGTACAAAAAAGAAAAAAACCCAAACAGAAAGAAACCCCTCAGCATAATCTGCGAGGACATAGGTGAGTGATGGAGTAACAGCTCTGCTGTCTAGTTGTCAAGGTCTCTGCTGTTACAGTCAGCTCACTTGTTTTGAGGAGTGACTCTTCTCCAAGGTGAAGAGCATCAAAGGACTTGTTATGCTCTCCATCATATTCTGATGTATTATTGACATATTTGACATATTCTTCTATTGCCCGTGAATGTATTTCTCAGAGCACAGTCAAAGCTGTAGACATGCTCAGCTCCAGAGTTTCTGGGAGCCAAGTCCCACCATAGGATATGGCCTGGGTGCTCACTGACCTGTCAGTATGGGTCAGACAGGGCATGTGGGAGCAGCTTGGCATGCTCACTGATGCTTGTATGCCTTCCCTTCCCCCTGTGGTCCAGGCGTAGCCAAACATGGCTTCATGAGGGGATGCCTGATGCTCAGAGATTTTGGAGGAAAAGGCACAGGTAGGTAAGCATCAGGACTTACCCCACCATTCCCTATGCACCACCTCCCTCCCAGATTTCTAGTCTCTCTGTGTCTTGGTGGTAAAAACTTGATTCCTGGATAAAACTGCCTGACTCAGGTACAGCTTTTGAGATGTTGGTCAGCTTACTTATCTCAGGAAATCTCAGGACCCAAATGGTCAGGGGGAGAACAACCAGCACTGAAACTCACCCCAGTTACTTAAGACATCTGCATCATCAGCACCTGCAGTTGACATCAACAAAGCTGCATAACAAAGCTAATATCCCTGCTTTTTCATCAGAAAATATGGGGCTGTAAACCTCAGAGGTGAAAATATTTCACATATATGTGCTATTAATACAAAGCCAGTTCATAAACTCTACCTTGCCAAGCTGTGCAGTCATTTTGAAAACTGCAGTTACACCTTGCTAGATGCAATGACCTTACTGTTTTCCAAGGCCAACTTATGACTTTGCTTACATGAATGTAAATAAATCAAGTACTCCCCCACTGACCATAATGACAGCGTTCCTGATTGTCACTGTTGTGGCAGCAGTCAAGTTCTGTGGCAAATGACACCAGGGGAAATGCTATGATAGCAATCTTATGCTGCATTGCGTGCATCTTTTACCACCAAGTAATATTTAAAATATGGGATACATTTGCTTTTCCAATGTCTTGTAAAATGCTATAGGCTATAAATAATTCAAACCAATAATAATGGGATGTCTGGGCATTTCTTTTTCAGGTTTAAGAAGGTAACTGTCTAACTTGGTGAAATAAACTGTTTTTTCTAGAATAGTTTTCACTGCTGATAAAGAAACAGTCTTCAATTAGATACACTGCATATTAGCAATAGAAAAAGACTTAACAACAAAGCAAAATAGTGCTGGTGTATACATTTTTATTATTTATTCATCTCTGTAGGATTTCAAATCCCTTCAGAATAGAATTGAACTCCTGTGCCTCTACCTTGGGCTAATGCTATAATCACTGGGATACTGTATAAAATAGGCTTCTTCTCTGCCATGGTATAAAACTGAGAAGTATTTCGCTTTCCAAAGACAGATTTTAGACACAACTCCAGGAAAGGATTAGAGTATATCTCTCCAAAGGAAGAAAAAACTTTGTCCCTTGAGAGGAGCAGAAGAAAGACATGCTGCAATCCTCAACACTTCCTAGCAGCTAAATCAGCACACCAGCGTGACCTCTCCCGTCCTACATCAGGCTAACACCTCAGGCTCCCAGCCTGCCCTAACTCCTCTTGCTGGGATTAGGTCCCTATTTCAGGACAGTGGTTTCTGGTATGGAAGCAAGGTATCTGTAAAACACAGGTAAAGTATGGAGTTGAGTGCTGCTCAGAAAAAACAAAAATGTACCCTGGAAAAGACTAAATCTTATATTTCCATGACATCAAAACCAATTAAGCTTTGTCTGCTCGTTATGCCTAATTATTCCATCATACTTCCTCCAAAAAGCCATTCATAGTTACATGTGTCATGTGACCTCAGCACACCTGAAGACTAAAGGTCTCCAAGTACATTTTGTGAAATAGCAGTGGTTTCTCTCTGAGACATCTCCCTTTGTGGAGCTGCTGGGGAAAGCTGCAACCCCCTTGACTATCTCAGCAATGGGACCTAGAAGAAAGATTATGAGAAAGAAGTGGACAATGGTGTGATTTTATTATATGGGTGAGCCCATCTTCAGGCAATCTTTGCTGGTTAATGTGTCTGTGAGTTTACGTCCCTGAGCTGCCTCCTCAGGCTGCAGGATGAGGAAAATGTACTGCACAAGGAGGGCAATGGGACCGCACACATGATGGGAGGGCTCAGACGGGAACCAGAAACTCCTTTGAGAGTAGCAGCTCCCGAACAGGCTGCATAGACTCACCTCTACTCGAAACCCACAGTTTCAGTATGGCAGTAACTGATAGCTCCAAGTCTGAGAAAGAGCGCTGGATCCTTCACTTGAGCAGATGGGAATTACTGTGCTGTATTTCAAAGGAAGGGAATTCAATGTCCGCATCATGCCAGTGCTTTCTTTTCACCACTTCAACCCCCTGCGTGCCAGAATCTCAACTAAGGAATCTCAACTAAGTCCATATCCTCGTTTGAATGTTTCTATGGATTCAGAACTTGAAAGAATACGTCTGTGCTCAGAAATTATGCATAAATCCATTACAGCACAACAATAACTCAGATGCAATTGCCCAACAGTTGAGTAAGTATGAGCAAATCCAGAATCTGAGCAAGTATGAGAAAAGTCAAGAAATGATGGACAAGAGTCCCCTTTGAGACTGCTAGACTCTCACATGGCCTCTGAGTCTCGTCCTCTGCAAACAACAAGAAATGTTGTAATAGATACATTTCTCAGGTTCTCAGCCATTTTTTCTACATGCTCTACTTCATCAGAGGCAACAAAGCACCTTCCAAACCCCTCTCATGAACTTAACACCAAGCAGGAATGACCAGAATCTGCAACTTTCACATGGTAAATGAAGAGAGCAGGAAAGAACAGAAGCAATGCCAATGTCCTATTCGTGACGAAGAAGGGGAGCTCAGCAAAGTTTGGTGAAGGCTTTCTTATCACATGACATGATAGGTACCAAGAAAAATTCAAAACCACATCACCAAAGTACCTTGCAGCCTGAGTGGAAGAGAAAGCTCCTTTCTGACCACAGATCTAAAGACTGATACAGGCCTGAGCAGACACTTGGTATAACTCTGAGCCCCAGTGCACTCTGACCTGTGTCCTGGCTCCAGATGTGGGCAATATCCAAATCCTTGCAAGAATGCCAACCCCAATTAAGCTCTTTCACACAACCTGCAAAAGTCCTGCAGCACAAGATAAAGGCAGTATAAGCATGATGCAGTGTGACAGTGGCTTAAAAATCCCTTTGGGCATATCGGTGTAGCAAATACTTAATGATTCATACTTCTAGAGCGCTAAACATGCCATTACCCCTGCAAGAACCTGATAACTGCAAAAATCCCCAGGCAGATAGGAAGACTTTTCAGCTGGTGAAATCCTGTAGCTACTAGATCAATGTCTTCTCACACAGCTAGGAAATGAGAAATTATGTGTTCAACAGTTGAAAAACACAAATTTCTGCATAGAACAAGAAGCGGAAAAAATCAAACCCAGTTCCAAAACACTGCACTGAGAAGGTGTCATCCCCTCAATTTGTCTCCATTATAACAGTTGTTGGCTATTTGAGCACAGAAAATTGCATGAAACTTTGCAAACTTGCTTTCAGATAAGGTTATTTCAGTAGAAGTTGAAAAGTGCTGATGACAGTGAAAAGATCCTGTAGACTGAACACTAGAAGACAATTAATCCATGCTAATGATGTCCAGCAGAAGTGACAGAAGATGCTGCTTATGGGAGATCACACCCATTTTACCCTTGAGTAGATACTTCATGGAAGGGTAACAGCAGCCTAAGATTTTCCCTTCCATGTTTGCCAGTATTGACCTTGTTCAGGCAAATTATCAATCTGCATCTCCTCTGAACTTCCATCATTATGAGTGCACACACACCCTCAATGTCTGATGTGAATACATTATCTACATGAATTAAACCAATTTGCATTTGTACGCTGAGCAGCTGGTATGAAATTTACTCTAGAATAAAATTTTTTTAAAAGTCCAAAAACTATATATGCAGCTGGGATTGCTTATGAGTGAAAAAATGTGGTATCTTTATAGCCAACAGCATATGTATTCAGCACGCAGATCTACAAATATTGGATTCACTGCCAAAAATCATTGTTAAGCAAACTGGCTGACTATCTGCATTTTCCTGATGAATCAGAAGGAACCTGCTGAAAAGAGGGGAGACAAAGTAAAGTTCTTTGCAAGAATTTCTGATCATGAATTTATGGTGTGCACAATGCAGTGCCATTCAGCTAGTCCCAGAGGAGCTGGTATGTCCCTGCAGCACAGCGCATTTCTGCCTGGGATACAAGCTTGGATCCCGGGGAGGCGTCAGCACCATTGTGACAAGCCCCGATAGTGTGGCCATACTGTAGCAAACTAGTTTAGTTTGCTAGGCTGAGTGTCTCTGTATATAGCAGAGGTGAATGGTGTAGACCCACCTAACAGCATCCACAAGTGACACTGGAACAAGGTCTTTTTTTCAAAGGGACTTAGTGGCCTCTTGAGGTGCAGAAGATGACACATGCAACAACCTCTTCCTTTGCAACACTTAACCAGGACAGCTATAGTGCTAAGTTTGCAAAACTAAAAGTAAATAATTAAAAAAAGAAGTCAGTCTTCATTTATGCCTCTCTTCAGAACATTAAAAAATGCTAAATTCCCCCCTACTTATTTCAGATAATGGAATCTATGTAATGAGAACCATTTTTAATAGACCTTCTCTGGGTTTCTACTGTGGGCATATTTTTACCCACTGCGTAGAGCTGACTTTGCACATATTCATTCTGCTATTTTAGCAGTAGGAGACTAGGTTAACACACCAGTCATTCACTCCTGGAGATCTGGATTCAGTTTCTGGCCTACATGACAAGTGATAATGAGTTTGGTTATTGAATCTCCAGGGGATATTTGTTCGCATTACTAAGCAACCGCATAATTTGGCAAGATGTGTTAAGTATGTGCTAAGGACAAGACTGGGGGCCAATTGCTCAAATGACTGACACAATGCAGCCTCCCTCACATCACTGCAATAAACTCATTTGTGCAGTTCTGCTGGAGGTTAAGAGAACCGTGCAGGTTTTTCAGGCTGCCCATTTTACTGTCTGTACCAACACAGCCCAGAGCACAACCATGCAGGTACGATCTGAACCTGCAGATACATAAAGAAACAGGACCTATGTCCTTACTATCAAACTCAGCACGTAAGTCAAGGTTACTTTATCAGCTATGCATACTTTTTCAGTACTCACTATACCAAGCAATAATAAAACACAATTAAAGCTGAACAAAAAAATGAGGTTTAAAAATAATTATATAATAGTAATTTTTGTTTGCCTATTGACAAGGAACTCTTCAGGGTTTGCACCATTAGGGTTTTCTCCACAAACACAATGCTCACAAAATTTCATTTAAACAAAATGAGAACTGCAACTTGCATGATCACAAAACTCTGTTTAAAAAGTATATTGCCCATTGCAAGTACCAGTAACGCTGCTGTGTCACACTGGCTAAGAGTTTCAGGCTTGAGTTTCCTTGCAATGGGCAGATTGCTTCTGCAACCAATGTGGCAAAAGCAGTCACTTAACTTAAGGCTACTTCCAGGTGATCTTTTGACCCTAGTCTAGCTGACTGTACCCCAGATTCAACAGAAGGCATGTGCAAGTTCTTATAGATGTCCTTTAGACTGGTGTCACAGCCACCTGGAGAATAGATTGGGTCTTTCATGGATGATACCTATGGGTATATAACTGCTATGCCATTTTTAACAAGTCTGGCCATCTCCTTTTTCTGGGCCTCTATCTCACAGATCTGTGAGCTCTAAACACACCTGTGGAGTAGGCCCATCTCAGGATTTGGGAAGAGAAAATCAGACTTTGCCCTGTCTCTGCATTACCATGACACGTGTGGGTGCTATGTACCCAGAGCCCAGGCTAGCAGGACTGCATGTGTGCTCCTGAACTATGGACCTTGGAAACTTTGGGGCGAAACCCTGAGGTGCATGAGGAGATTTAGATACTTAAAGAACAAAGGTGTTCTTCACCACTTTCTGGGACTTTGGTGTCTACATCATTTAGGTAAGGGATAGAAAGCATTCTGGATCCTTTACTTGACATACTGGAGTAGAAGTAAGTCCGATTCATGGGCCATAGCCATCTGCTACAGATTAAGGTTCAAAAAGGGTTAACAATTTCAGAATATAGGAGATCCAGATGGCACATCATTGCCCAGTTGTATGATAAAAGTCAGAACTCTTTGACAACTTTTGCAAGAATTAAGGTTTAGCACCTGGCAGGCTTAAACCCATAGCAGAGAAGAATAAAACCAAAACACAACAGAAATAAGCTTGCTGCCATTCCAACAGGAACAATGCTCATCGTGGGGGTGGCTGGTAGCTGAGTAAATTTGGAATGGCTGCAAATCAGGAAATTACTTGTCAGCCAGCTCCAAGTCTTTTTTTGGCACTATCCTCCTCTTGGGGAGGATAGTGGCAGGAATGAGGCATTTGTGTGTGATCATTTGGGAATTTTATGAATAAAAAGATAAAGTTCACTTGCTGTGAATCACAGAAAACCAGAAAACTCTCCCTGCCACAACCAAGAGAGTGTATGAATAAAACCTCATTGAAGGGAAGCCATGGTAGACTGTGATGTGACTCATAAACAAGCGCCAGTCAGCTTGTGTTCCACCATGCACTGGGACAGGCAGCCAACAACTAAACAGCTCCCATTTACATTGGAAATAATGTTATGGCACTGTTCCAGCTTTCACTGAAGGTCTGGACAGGGACAACATCTGAGCCATCAAGGGAAGGTGAACATGAGCATGATGCTTCATCTCATGCCTGTCAGGACACAAGGCTCCCCCCACGCCGCCCTCACTCAGTGCTGTGCCTCTGAAGCACAGGCAACCACTGTGCCAGCAGTAACTTCAAGTACAGCATCATGGGTGAGAAAGATGGTTACAGCCTACCTGATTTGCCAGCCCATCTAGAAACATTGAGTCGTGTCAGAAACGACAGATAAAACATTTGCTTTGATTTAGAGTGCCTGCCTTCTATTTAGGCGATGCCAGGGACTGTGAGTGTGAGAACAGGCAGCAAAGTGAGGAAGGCATCTAATCTAGTGCTTGAATTTATTTTATATGTATTTTTCTCTCTTCTCTCAGAGCACTCCACCTTCCCCAGATTTCCTTTAAATCAAGTTCTGCTCCAGTCTGATGCAGTTCTTCGTAGTTGTATAAACCTGTCTGCTCAAATGTTCCACCTGCAGAAAAGCTGTGCCAGCTTTAACTTCATCAAACCAACCATAAATCCCATATGTGCCAGAAAATGCTGCTGAAATGCCAAAGCAAGACACGTTTTCCAGATCTCCTGCTGTGAAAATGAAGAGCCTTCAACCCTAAATGTAGGATTGTAAAAATCAAGGAAAACTACAATTGCTTTTTGCTAATTGGAAAACCATTAAAATAAACACCACTTTTGTCATGCATAAAGCTGTCCTTCCTCCTGCCAGACTTTAAGGATAGTATCTTCATTTATTAGAGCATTAAGGTGCATTCTTGTCCTGCTAAAAAGCTCAACTATACAATGATGGGAGAAATATGAATATGCAGGGGGGCCAGGAAACCATGCCGGCCAACATCTTCTCCTGGGCACTGCAAGTAAAGCAGCATAGAAAGCACCCTTCAGCCATGCCAGTGCCTCAAGCAATTGTCCCCAGAAAAAGTATGTTGGTCACTACAGTGTCCACCAGAGACACTTTACCAAGAACAGAGTTGGCAACTGTCTCCAAAAATAACAGTGCCCTGAAATCTTCAGGTAGATGGGCCTCATTATCCAGTGACAGTGTCGTAAATCAAGGTTAAGCCTCTGCTGAAAAGGCAGCTCAGAGGAAATGAGTGTCATGAGCCATTTTACTTTAGCCACATCAGATACTGAGAAATTCAAGAATATGTTAACAAAGGGTCTCTTGACTCAAAAATCTCATGTGTCATGTGAATGAAACATGAGCCATAGCAAATTCAGATAATTATGGCCTAATCTTGTTTATGGCATGATTTGGTGTAATGCTGGTGGTGTCACTAGAGCTGGGGCAACTAACACCAGCAGAGAAAGTGGACCTATATGTTGAATAAACCATGCCTGGACATCCCTGACTCCTGGAAACTGCTGAGACATCATCTGTTGCAGGTCAGCTTTCAGCTGGAGAGATTAAGCAGATCAGGAGCTTGGTAATGGGATATGGGCACTTCCATCCCCACTCCTGGCTGCAGTTCAGCCCAGGTTTACACTGATCTTTGTGAATGAATGGCTGTGCCAAGAGGGGGACCCAGCCAATGTGCTCTCCTTGGGCTCCCAGCAGACGTGCTTCTGCACCATGGAAGTAAAGCCTGGTGCAGCTTGATTATCTTTCCAGGGAGAAACTGCTGGGAATGCAGTTAAATGGTCTCATCTGTCTCTCAGGATGAGGTCAAGGCATACTGGTGGGACAGGCAGGGCATCCCTCTGGTTAGGTGAGGCTGTAGAGTTTATTTATGAATATTATTAATCTAACGTATTCCATCCAAATGAAAGCTGGCATTTTCAAGTAACTCCTGGGAAACAAATCTTCAGAAACATTTTATTCAGACAGCAAAGTAAAATTAATTTTGTTGAAACAAGTAGTTCTTCCAAACTACAGATTTCAAAGGTAAAAACTCATTTATGTTGTCTCTGAATGTCAAAACCAACCAGGTTAATACAACAGAAAGAGGAACTTCCTAATTTTCCCTCCAAAATCAAGAAAAAATTAACAGGAAAAAACCACCAAACACTAGGGATCAGCAGACTCCTTTGGGAGTACAGGTACCTAAAGGGTACAGGTTCCCCCTGAGCCCCCTGAGCCCCATGGCTCCCCTTCCTTCTGGGACTTCTAAAGATGCTGAAGAGTGGCTGTAGCCCTGCTGCCATCCCCTTCATCCTGATTTTGCTGCAAGAGGGAAGAACAGCCCCCTCTCACCACGTGGGCTGTGCAGACTCCCAGGGAGGGCAGCTGGAGCCTCCCAGGGCAGCTGGCAGAGGCCCTTTGCAGCTGCAGAAGCAGGACTTGCCCCAACAGGGTGAGGTAATGACACAGTTGTCTGTTGAGTTGTGTAGCTGGAAAAGGAATTTCTCTGGAATCACTTGCTGCTTATACATGTAAAAAAAGTAGTGTGCTTTTACAATGCTGAGACTGAAAGCTTGAGCAGTGGGACAGATAATATAATACTCCTTCTGTGGCAGTGTCATTAAATAGAACTTTGCATAGAAGCCAAAGCACAGCACTACAGATCTGTCTCTCCCTGGCAAAATCCTCACTGCCTGCATTTTTCTGTATTGCTCATTACCACCAGGAGAATGATTTATTTTGAAATAGGAGGGAGAGGAGACACTTGGCACCGTGGCTTTGAAGAGTTCCAGTCTTCCGTTCTGCAAAAAGTATTCCAGCAAAAATACCATTGAAAGAAAAAAAAAAAGGATAGCACATTGAAAGGAAGAAGAATAAAAGATTTTGTACAGTGTGAATTCCTAGATTATTCACATCCTTTTCACCCTTCCTTAACATACATTCTTACAGGAGTGTGCAAAGAGTTTTTCCTTGATGGGGAATTTCTCCAAGGCAGGTCAGCACAATGTTTATGCAAAAATGAAAGCTCCCCCCACCCCAATTAATAGTGCAAATGGAAATGACTGATAAAATGAGGCAGCAAGTAACAATGGCCTGTCACCTGGTTAAAGGATGGAGGCACTCAATGAGATGGCAAATGTTGACATAAATTCCGAATACATGACATATATGACATCTCGGGGGGCGGGGGGGCATGAGACAGGTGGGTAGTCTGTTTCAGAAATGAGAAACTCTGATTAATTAAGCTGTAGTGACCCCTTGGCATGGCAGAAAATACTCTACCTTCTTGCATAGTCTTGTCTCTATTTTAATGCAGTTCCCTGAGGGGATTTTAAGCGCATGGGGCACCTATCAATTCCCCAGTCTCTTTTCAAAAAGGTTCAAAAGAAGCATAATTCTTTGGCCAAACACAGAAACGATTTTTTCCGCTTGAAAAAATAAATGCATAATGATATTCAAACTCCTCTCTGCATTTAATTTTAATTTATTGTGAATTCCTCCAGGATGAGAGGAAATGGTCTCAAGTTGTGCCAGGGGAAGCTTAGATTAGATATCAGGAAAAATGTCTTCACTGAAAGGGTGGTCAAACACTGGAATTGGCTGCTTAGGGAAGTGCTGGAATAACCTCACCTGTAAGTGTTCAAAAGCGTGTGGATGTGACACTTGAGGATATGGTTTAGTGGTGAACAGGGTGGTGCTAGGACAACAACTGGACTTGATCTTAGAGGTCTTTTCCAACCTCAATCATTCAGTAACTGTCAGCACTCAGTCATACGCCAGAAGTGCCTTTGATACCAAACTCCCTACAAATGTAGTAACTCAGGGTAATCTGCTGAAGATTTCCGATGTCTACCAAACTATTCCCAACCTCTATTGTTACAGTTTCACCTTCTCTCTTTTTTAAATATCTGAGGAAGCCAAGGCTGGAAGATGACACGAAAAGTGCATTGGAGATGCCAAAGATGAGCAGGTTTTCGTTCTCGTTCTCCACAATGTGGTCACCAATGCTCAGTTATGCAGGAAGTCTCTGCTGTTTCTTGGACTACCTGACCAGCCCCTCATGTCTGCTGCAGGATTTTGCCTATCCCTCCTGGGTAGCATTTCTACCATGATTAGCTGCACAGGTTTTCATCGAGATTTTCCCACCATTATCTGTGTGGTGGGCAGTTGTCAGTTTGCTGCTCCCCCTCCTCTGGCTAAGCAGCCCCTGGAGGCAGCTGAGTTGGGTAGGCTAGATAGCAGATGATGCTGGCTGATTTGTCAGGAATCAACCTCAAGCTGCACAGTTCACCATTTATTAAAAGGATGCTATCATTTGATCAGGTACATGTAGGACTGCCAGTTAAATTGGATTGACAACCCGTTGCCAGCTCAGTACAAGGGAAAATACCAGTGCTAACAATATGACAGCTTTCCAGCTAGGCACCTGTGGGAACAGGACGATGTGACAGCGAACAGGCTATTAGAGCACGCCATGTTGCAGCCCCAGAAAATCCCAGCGCTGAGCAGTTTAACTGCTACGCACTGGTTACGTACTTGTCTTCTTTCATTAGATCTTGTCTAACCTCATTAAGCTAACAACCTAACCAATGGTAATAGATCCCTTCCTCAACAAACACTGTGTAGCTCTAATTGGCATTAAGAGGAGATACCCGCTGGCCCCTCTGTGTGTCGGGAAGGTGCCGTCCTCCAGCACCGGCTCCCCTGCAGCAGACAGTGCTGACCATACCTGCCACCTTCCAGGTCAGGCAGCTCCTGTCTCCTCCAGGAGCAAAGCCAGAGGGACAAGCAGCTCTTCCATAGGGCCAGGAAAGGGAGTAGGTACAATTTTCCTATGTCCTGCTAATTCTGAGTGCTAATAAGGTTCACTAGCAGCAGAGTATAGACCATTGAATGTCCTATTGTACTCTGCTTTGAGGACTGGTACTGTCAAGGATGCTCCTACAACTGGGAGAGCTGACACTGGCCCTCTTGTACAGAGTTTTTGCATTCTTTAAATATTGTACAAGATTATATTTCCACATCCAAGTAGGAGAAAAATTAGCAACATGCAGCAGATTTACTCACTCAGATTTATTCTTGTACCAGCAGCAGTGAAAATCTGCCTCTATGCTTTACTCTATGAAGCTCCATTTGTAGAATTATTCATTAGTATTTAATTTATAAATCAAACTTTAGAAAAATTATTGGTAGAATCTCCCTCTTTCAAATTCCAAACTTTAATAAAAATAGATTTGCTTTTCAGAGTTCTGTGTCTACAGTATCTAGCAATAATTTTTTTAATAACATTTGTAAAATTTGGTCATAAATCTTTACCACTGTCTTTTGTTTATGCCATGGGTGTACTATTGAGCAGAAGTTTTATTTAAAAAGAAAGATGCACACAGGACAGTTCCTTTTAGTCCCTCATCGTTTCCCTAAATTGTCAACTCAAGGAAGAAGAACTATTTTGCTTCACCTTTTCTGACTTACTTCAGAAAATTTGCTGCTACCGGCTCCTTGAGGTACAGCCACAGGATTGGACTGGATGCAGCTGGGGTTGGTGCTCAAGAGCTAATGGGGGTTTACGAAGCTACCTTGGTTCTCCTTCTCGGCTCCCAGCCCACCCAGTCCTGGGGTTAAGGCATCATCTGACACCTCAAGGCAGGGCAATCACTTGCTGAGATGATGTGATTTGACCACATGCCAAGTCCCCATGCCTCCTTATCCACTTAGAAACAGATTAGCACAGCGTGCATTTTGCTCAGAAACATCTGAAAAGATTAATAAATGAGGAGATTGATAGTGCAAATTATTACTCACATGAAAACTACCCTCCTCCCAGCTAGTGCCAACTCTCATAAATCCATCAGGAGTCTCCAGATTTTCAACTTTCATAAAAGACTAAGCTCTTGAAGGCCAGCAGAGCCTTCCAGTCCTGCTCTGGTGAAGAGAAAAAACCACTGGAGGCCTCGATGCGAGCATGTCCATTGGTCATTTCTTCTCCACAGGGACAAGCAGAAATGAGGGGCAAATTCCCCCTTCAATCATGTTTGGTGTTGCAAATTTATTTTTTAAATACAAATGTATTTTTATAAATCAGGAAGGTTTCAACTAACACCTTCAGTGATATGAGTACATAAAGCTTGTCTAAATAAAACTTTAGTGGTGAAACCCTACCAGGTGATTTTCCCATCTAAAAATGAGAAAGCAGATTTTGCTGCAATTATCTTGGAGTGCATGTATTCAGTGTAAAAATTTATTTGTTTAACAGAAACACTTAAACCCCTCAGCTACCCATATTCTAATCAAGAAAATACAATCACCTGAGAGATAAAATTTGCTGTTTATTATTTATTTGTTGATAAGCCTCAGCTGATGAAATAAACCATTTTTATTTCCAGTCCAAAAGATTCTCTTTACAAAAAGAAAAAAGTATAATCTGATTTTTCAAAACACACCAAAACCAGACAAATTAGTGAGGCAAGTACTGGGTTAAAGAATTTCCTTCCCACATGGTAATCCTCATCATTTCTCAGTCTATATGACACTCCTGCATATTTCAATTTACATGGCACATTTGCTCCAACGATTTATTAAATTAAATGGCAAAAGAGGGTGGGGAAAAAGAGGCCTTATGTGGGTAGAGCAGTTTAGAATAGACCCAAAAGAAAGCACGTTGCAAGACAAAAGATAATCATAATTGGGGCACTTCTGTAATGTGTTTTTGAAGTAACATGAATTTAAAATTTAGACTTTTTTTACCCTTTGATCTAACTAGTGTGGGGGTGTGGAGGTGTTTGTTTTGTTTTGTGGGGATTTGCTTATTTTTAGTTTTGTTTTTTTTTAAAGAAACACATAAAGTACAACCGCAGCAAGCAAAAATCTGGTGGATGGAAATAGCACTTGATACCAGGGTTTCAGCACTTTACAGAGGTTAACACTGAGAGCAAGGTCTGTGGTTTACAGATCAACACCTCCTATCAGTGGTGCTTTTCAGGGAGCCTCTTCATGCTGTAAAAATGGTCTAAAATTATCAATCTCGGGTCTGTGTTTCCTTGAAATTAAAAGGGGATTTTTTACCAAGTGAAGAAATGTTACCCGCCTCCTTCTTCCACATACTAGGTGACCCGGTTTACTATTCATCTGTGGTTGGTTCACCCTGTTTTACCAGGGAGGTGAAAAGGAAAAATGTACAAATTCAGAAATCTCTCTGTACACAGAATGGAGTCACGTACCTATTACATTATAGACTCAGTCGTCTGCTGTGATAACAAACATGCATGCAAGCAAGGAACCCAAGAAACTCTGCAGACCCCCGAGCAGATCGCCCTGTGCATGCAATATGATCGGGCTATTGTTTAAGACCTAGTTTAGGGAATGAAAATATTTCTCTGTCAATGCTGTGAAGGTAAAATCAGCTCAAATTATCTGCTGTGTAAGCACTATTCACATGAATGAAATATGCCCAGGGACTATGAATCTTGTGACAGACTTTTCCTAGCTGTATTATCCATAGCACGCTCTACATTTTCAGATAGGAAACACATTTCTTTACTCCTTTATGTTTGTTTACCTTGGTCCTCTCATTTCTACTTCACATTACTCATATCTGCAAGGCAGCTGTCTCTGTTGGGATGATAAAACTGACAATTTCAGAGCCACATATCCTTGCTCTGACAAGAAAGCAGTTTGCCTGCACCGCTCACAAGAAATTCAAGTATGAAAGCTCACCCCTGAACATGGCCAAACCCCTTTCTGGGAAGTAGCAAGGACATACAGTGGGAGTTTCGAGTTGGAAATGCTTATTGCAAGGACTCTCAAAATAGTCCATCTGAGGGCACACAGTGATGCCCAGCCAGGGGCTTGTGAGATGCCACATGCAACGTGGAGAAGCTGTGGTGCTTTTTAACAACACTCACAACAGTGCTGGGCTAACTGTAGTGCACATCGCCACTTCCTCCTAAACAATAAGACCAGCAGCAGTGACAAAAAGGAGACACAAATGGAAGGCACAAGCAGAAACAATTTAAGAGTGGTACGTGGACAGAGTGGAGAACAACATGATGAAAACAAATTAACCACTTTAGAACTCCCAAATTACATCAAACTATCTGAAATATAGTGAAGATGACTACATCAAACAATACCCTCGTTCAAATAATTTCAATTTAAAATTTAAAGAACTTCAAAATTCCAATTTTTCCAGTCTTTTTCTGCTTCTAAAATTAATTTTAATATTTAACCTGATGCATTGAAGGCATTTATAAATAAAGCAGCCATCAATAAGTACTTTTAACTGCTACTTCTCTATGAAGATTTGGTGGGTCATGTTTGTTGTCACTACAAACAAGCTGAAAGAGCAGGATCTGCCCAAGGTGGACAAGAGGCTTCTGCTGTTACTACAGCAGGCTCTCCCTGGTCCTGCCAGTCCTGTACAGCCATGGGCACAGCACATCCCACGAGCAGCAGCAAAAAAAAAATCACAGATACACAAAGGCAGCAGAAAAAATACAAATAATAACTGAACAAAGGAACTCTGCAGACAAGGGAAAAAAAATGAAATTCCTTGTTCCTTTCCTAGAAATATTGTTTGTACCAGTCTAAGATGACAGCAAAGAAGAGACATTTTCCCAGGGAATAAAATTATCTTGTTTTTCTTAAGATAACATTATGAGTCTAAAACAAAAAGGCTGTGGAGTTATTGCATCCATTCCAAAAATTTAATCTACTGAATACACTTGTGCACAAAACCAACAGACTTGTAAGAAATCAACTTCTCTTTATCCATCTGACTTGTTCTTATGAGTCATATTAAAAGAATAGCAAATTTTTTTGGATTAAAAATCTGAAAAATCCCAAGATATCGCAAAGTAGGAACTTTTGAATGGTTCAAAAACACATGACATACTAAACCAAGCATACTTCCTTTTATTCCAGTTTAACGTCAAATTCCAAACTCTCCTGGCAAATCCTACGTTTAAGATCTTTGCCCTGCTGAGTCTCATTCCTGCTAATCATCTGCTGAAAACTGAATAAATATGCTTTCAGGGTAACCAATGTGCTTTGAGGGTTTTGGCTGTCTGTTGATATGAAGGATCCAAATTTTACTCATTCCTGGTTCTTTTGGTTGTTGTTGTAGTTTTGAGAAAGATTATGTTAATACTTGGAAAGCAATCCAAGCTTTCTTTTTGCTTGAGTAATTATTTCCACATCATTCAGTGCTTCCAGCTTTGGAAATATTTCATGAGTTCTTCTTGGTGGTCACCTTCCCCATAATGTAAAAGGTGCAAACATGCTACATTTATTTTTCAGTAGCTGGAAGACATGTAGCTTGTTGTGGAATAAAATTATTCCAAAGCCAGCCTTGGATCTGTTTCCACACAGCATTAATTTGGGAATACAGCAAACACTTACATCTGTCCTAATTTTGAAATCTGACTCGAGGGTTTTAAATGTTGTTCTCATTCACATTGCAATAGATATCTCTACTTTAAGGAAATATTTACTACATATTTTCAACCAATTTGAGTTCAACTTCATTAAAATCTCCTTAAGGTGATGAACTTCACACTGATCCATTTTCATCACAACTGGATTTAAAATACTTCTTTGAGAGTACACTCTACCTTATTTTCCTCCTGAACGAGTCAGTGTTTTGGATGGGATAGATTTCCAACATCAGTTTTGAACCATATCACAAAGGTTAGAGAGATGTAGGGAAAATCAAAACAGTAAATAGAGCCTCAGAGTGCTGGGCATCCCCTGGCAAAGAGGAATAGCTGGTGATGACCTGCTCATCACAGCATGGTTGACTTGGCTGTCCTTGTTCATGCAAGTAGGCCAATGCATTTGAAGGGAGCTTTACTGAGGAAGAGAGGTGAAGCTCAGTGTAAGTGAGGGTGGCAAGAATTAGCTCGTTGGCTGTCCAAAGAGCCAATCTTTCTTGCTCAGTCCTCTCCTAAAAGCTGTGCCTTAACCCATACAACCACATTGGGGTGTTTTTTACATTTCCACTTGGAAGTCAAGAGAGCCTCCCTCCAGCTCCTGAAAGACAGTGTGAGCTAGGGCTCTGTGATGCTTTAATTGGTTCACTTGGGAGTGACAAAGATTTGAATTCCTGATTTATGTTAATCACAGGCTGAAAATTCTCTTTCTGCCAGAGAAGTCCTTCTTATTCCGCCCTCACTTAACGTCATAGTGGGAAAACATACATGAATGCAATTAACATTTATGTTCTTGACTTGACTTGGACAGAAAAAAAATAATCTCTGTCAGCTAGTGTAAAATTTACCATTTCTATTTTTATTTTAAGAAGAATTAAATAACTTAGGCTTTTGAAAAGTAAAAGACAAAGGCTATGTTCCTGTCACTTCTACTTTGTAGTCTCAAATGCTACATGCATATATTTGGGGGATTAAAAAAAAATCAGTAAAAAAATCCCAAAGAGTTTTTTTAAAATGCCGATCAACTTCCCCGTTCCTGGCTTTATCATGCCTTGACTCTTAAAGAAGCTGGAAGGGACTAATTTTCACCCTGTGGAAAAGTAAGACTTAGCCAACTCCCATCGCATGCTCCAAAAGTTCACGGGGACAGTTCTGAAGAGGAAGTGTCTGCCTACATCAGCACATGGCTTGGACTCACAGAAGTGGATTGTCAGAGTGGAAGAGCTGATGCTGAGGACCTAAGAATCACACTGTAGGTGCTTTGGGAGCTTTACCTCACATAAGACTCCACTTTGCAGCCATGAACTAAACGTCCATTACCCACTGGGGTACACGGTGTGTGCTGGACTGCACTCAGTTTCCTTGGAAAAGAATCAAATTTGTGTGCTTCAAGATCACCCTGTGACAGAGCTAAAGCACAGTTAAATGGGATGCTTGGACGAAACACTTCAAACACACATTCCAGGTCCAAATGATAATAACAGCCATGCACAGTGACCAGAGAAACAGATGTGTGACATCTCCTTCTACTCCAGGAAACATGACAGAACAAAGTGCCACTTTTCCTCAGCCCTATCGCAACCTCCTGAAACAGGATCAGCAGATTGAGACCAGTGTGAAAGAGGTGTCTACGAGCCTTCAGCCCAAGTGGCAGTAGTGCCCCATCAATGAGAGAGACCCTCCTGAGTCATCTGGGGTCAGCCCCCACCAAGTCCAGCATTTTCCCCACCAGCACTCACTCCACCACCCTGACACCCCCTGTAACATGCACAGCAGTTCATCACTCTTTCCTCACCATTTATGTTGCCCTGTGAAATGCTTTAATTACCCTGATGCCATACGATGTAGAGATAGGTGGGGGCAGCAGAACCAGAGGAGATCAAACAAGCGCTCATCTCACTGCCTTCGATCAATGAGGATGAGGAACCTGATCCTTTCTAGAAAGCCACGGAGATTTGGTCACTTTAGGGGAAGCCCCAAGCAAAGCTGATTTTTCCTGCAGTGGGAGGTAGAGCTATTGCAAGATGGGGAGGACAGTAACTCCTGAAGCACCTCCCACCTAGACAACAGAAGTGCTGTAATCGAGTCTGCTCAAACCAGACTTCATATCTCCCTCCCATGTGCTTCCTTTTCCCCTTCAGCAGAATAGCCTCTTTGCCCACAGATCCTGCATGAATGAACAGAACCCTCTAACTTGCTTATCCTTCAGCTGCTTGAGAGCATTGCATTCTCCTATTAACTCCAGTCCACTCAAGGCAGTGCTTTTTTGTCAGCCCTTCCTCCTCCAGTCAAATTTCTCCCCAGCAAGACCATTCCAGTTCATTTAGATCTGATGTCTTCCAGTTTTGCCAATATTGTGTTTTGGGTTTATCTGTGTCTTTTAAATAATGGATATTTATCTAGCTCTTGTGTCCCAAGGAAACAAAAGAGGGTACTTGAACCTTAAAAAATCAGCAACTGTTTTTTTAAAACCTCCTTTGTGCGTCATTCATTCCAACACGCCAGAGACCAGTTTTCCCTTAATAAGGTCTCAGGAACTTGGAGAACCTGGACAGGACAGATGAAGTGGAATTGCTTCATTTCTAATAACCCAGACAAAGTGCTCTGAGAGTCTTTCATTCAACACTTATTTATTGTTCATAATTCACCTCCTTCTGACAGAGAAGGGCATGATAGGGCTAATTTAATATTTCCACGGTCAGATTCCATTCATATTTGAGTGAAATATCAGTAAATAAAACTGAAGCATCATTTATTAGGCTTCTGAAATTGTCACAGGTTAGGTTATCAAACACATTGTGTGCCGACAGCATGAAAATTAACTCACTATCCTGCTCACCAGACAGCGACCAAAGAATCACTCAATCCAGGTGACCAGTACTCTTGAGAAGCCTGAGAGTCCTTCCAAAAATATGGCCCAAATAAAAACTCCAGCTGAGATAAATAAGAATCAAATGAATATGGCAATTTATACAAAATTGTTTAATCGACCTGAGCAATTGTTTAATGGACCCTGATCAGGGTGAAGAAGGAAGAAAGTGCATTTGGCATATGGGAAACATGGAATGGATTTGTCAGATTGTTCCAGACCACAAAAGATTAAGTCCTTCTTATCCCCCAAAGGAAAATGTTTCATTTCAGGATTTGCCAACTGAAGCAGAGTTGGGGTTTTTTTCTTCCTTTTTTTTTTTTTTTTTTTTTTTTTTTTCTCCACAGAGACTTAACTATTTCAATCAGCATCTACCAACTGGCCACTGGCAAGTCCTGGTTCGGCTGTGAGAAGCCTGGAGATGCCAAGAACCTTGGCTTGAACTGGTGTTCGCAAGTCCTGCAGCCCAGGTGTTCTGCAAGTTTACTAGGATTTATTGAGATTCAGAAACTTGAAAGATCTAAATAAGGGTGTTACAGAAAGGTTAGAAAAAATAAAGAGTCCTTCAGCCGCTGTTAGATTCAAGGCAGATCTGAACTAATGCTGAGCTTCAGAAATATTGAAAGAAATATTTCCTTGTCCTTTACCCTAAGACATACATTTCTTTAGTTTCCTGCAAGGTAAAAAAAGGAAAATATGGAAAGTGCATACAAGAAAGCTTGATCTCACAATATTTCCAGCTGCCTTTGGCAGCATTAAGAATATTGTGTAGGTTGCTGAACTACTAAATGTACATCCAGCCTGATCCTTTGAGGTGCACACATCTTAAATTCAAAGTGAGTCAGAGTTTAATAAAGTGATTTACTTAAACTGCCCATATTTTGAATTCTTAAGGACCAAATAACCCATTTAATTTGAATGCTACCAATGAACAGCAATATACTGAAAGCCTGAAAGAGACCAGAAATCTTCCAAGGCTGAAAGCGAGGACTTATATAACCCAAGAATGACTACATTTCCTACTTATAACTCATTACAAAATAAAAGGAGCTTGGAGGCAAGATAATTAATGTAAAGAAAGATAGAAAATATCAGAAATAGTCAACTGGGTGTTTTAGCTAAACTCATGCTTCTGGGCAATGATTTATCCTACTGGATGTGCCATTCTTTGGACTGTCATAGTCCACCCACAATCAGTGCTATTTGCCAAATCAAGTCATGCAAAGACCAGGCAGGGAAGGATCACTCACTGTAATACACTACATCTGTCAAAAGGGTTATTTTCATGGACTTGGTCTCTAATCAAGCAGCAAATCATTCTCCAGTTTTTCTATCAAGGACCATTACTTTTAGGAAGTGCTTAATCTGAAAAAAATGCATCTATTTGAAACTACAGGGCATCTGGTAAGATATACTGAAGACAGAGAAAATGAAGTATGTGCCACACAATTTACCCTCTCAGCAGCATTTTTGAATAGCTTACTTGTGGAGAAAGAGGTAAGTTACTGGCAAGACAGAAGTTTTAGCTTTCTATTTGTCTAGTTTGTTGAGTTATTGCAAAGGTCACTCCTACACTTCAATTACCTTGAGTGCCCCTTTTGATGGGGAATTTTCAAATTATATCCAAGGTGCCTCAAATATTTGCAAAAGGCTTCAGGGTACATGTGCCTTTTTAATTTAAGTGCCCAGATAAAATTACTTTTGCATCTCAAAGCATTTTCCCATCAAACTCAGGGTAAAAGCCTGTAAAAAAAAAAGCCTGTTGCACCATCCAAACAGGACTGTCCTCCTGCAGGTGAAATGTCCCTACCAGAGCATGCTGTGCTACCTGAATGTGATGGCTGGGCCACTTACTAGATCTCTGTGGCCTGCCAACAATCACTTGGAAAATCCCAGGGGACTGTATACAATGCCAGAGAACAAGCAGCAATATCAAGATTGGCTTTGAATTACCTCCAAAACAAGTTTATTTGCTCTTTCACATAACAGTCAGCATTGCAGACCTGATAATCAAAACAAATCCACTGTGAAGAGAGTGGGATACATGAACCTCTATCAGCTTTCAGAAACCGGCAGTGATTGTGGCACAGGGCTTGCACCATCTGAAAAATTACTGTTGTCATCTCCCGTGAGTTTTGCTCTCAAGGAAAGATTTTTCTCCGTGGTCAAGATAGGACAACGTGCCCCCATCCCTGTACCACCCAGGTCTGCTTCCTGATGCCTTCTGTAATAGGAAAAAAGGATGTCTAGATATAACAGGCCTATCAAAACTTCACGCCAGAACCTTTGAATTCCTGTTTTCAACTGCTGGATGTTGTTCACCATAACACATTGCTCCAGGAGTGACCCCACCAAATTCATGGGGTATTATTATTTTTTGAGTAAAGAAAAAATGAGAGAAAAACAAGCACAAATAGATGTAAGCAATATTGTGCCTTCTTGTACAAATCTTCTCTTCCTCATCCCTGCAGATTTCTTCCAGATTTTTAGAGGAAATATTTTACTAAATAGTATTCTTAGTTGCTTTCACGGAGGAAGAAATTTAGTTGCTATGTAATGAATTCCACTAGTAGCCATTCTTTGTTATCCCTAATGTACAGACCATATAGAATTACTTTGTAATGGCCATTCAAAATGTGATCTTCATAATGAAACACGTTAGATCAATGTGTCTCACTGCATCCCCTCTGCTGCCAGCCTCTCGCTCTGCCTGCCTGCGTCTGATAATTCCTGACAGCGTGAGGAAATGCCCATACTAAGTCACCATCAGCTGAGCACATACGTACAGAAATGCCCAGAGGAAACCAGGTTTTGGATCTAGCTCTGAATACAGATAATCAACAAAGCGTATTTTTAGTTTCTCACATATTTGTTTCAATTAGAGCTTATTGAATCACCTCTGCAGCCACAGAGAGTGCTCAAGCAATCATCAGTGCTGCTCAGGAGGTAATTCAGGATGCTGTCTGGAATATTTGTCCTTTTTAATCATCTGCCACACACTGCTCTTTTAGGATATTGTCACTCAGAGACTGAAGAACAAAAAGGAAAGTGAAAGGGTGTCTGTTTGAATGTGGCAATTCCCTGCATAAAAATGAGTCCCATTAACAGGAAAGCCCAACCTATCTCCAGGCAATATTTCAAATCCTTGTCTGCCTGTAACCTCAGAGGAATTTAATTCCTTTATATTATTCAAATTATACTCTAGAGGAAGAAATTATGAGGTACAGGTCATTTAAAATGCTTTCTTTAAAATATACAATTAAAAGAGCTAGCAGTTCTCCTAACAGCAATTTCATCATGGCATTTAAAAAAAAAAATCTGAATTTATGACATTTACAAAGTGTCATTTTGTCCTACAGCTTTTAGTCAGTAAACCACGATTTAAACAACTGCCTCACAGTCTCATTCACTAATATCTGAGCATGTAAAAACAGTACGTGAAATGGCAGTGGACCAAAATAGGCAAAAAGGAATCCTAAAAGATAATATACAGTACTCCTACAGTCCTTAGTTCAAAACTTTAACTGTGCCTAATGGCTTTCCTCTTCCTAAAGTAGTTCATGGTTACTATCTGGTTTGGAAAGTCCTGGGGGGACTGAGTATTCGGGCCAGACTTTTATCTCAGTTACCTGATTGTAAATCTAAAGAGGCTTGCTGATCTCAAAGGTATCATCCCAGTTTATGGGTTGGGCACAGTTCTGCCAGAGCAGTGCACATTTAAAAGAACAACACTACCCTTTTTACATTCAGCCATTGTTCAAACAAGCTAGCTAAAAATTAACTGTCACAAAAAAAGTAGGATCAAAACTGATAACATCCCATGAAGATAGGTTGAGAGAAATGGGTTGTTCAGCCTGGAGTAAAAAAGGCTCCAGAGACACCTTATAACAGCTTCCAGTACCTAAAAGAAGCCTACAGGAAAGCTGGAGAGGGACTTTCCAAAAGGGCATGTAGTGATAGGGCAAAGGGTAATGGCTTTAAACTGAAGGAGGGCAGCTTTAGATTAGACATGAAGAAGAAATTCTTTACTGTGAGGGTGGTAAAACACTGGAACAGGTTGCCCAGAGTAGCCATGGCTGCCCCATCCCTGGAAGTGTTCAAGACCAGATTGGATGGGGTTCTGGGCAACCTGCTCTAGTAGAAATGCCCCTGCCCATGCCAGGGGAGTTGAAACTAGATGATCTTTAAAGTCCCTTCCAACCCAAACCATTCTGTGATTCTGTGATTCTATGCCTGATAGTTACATACTTGCTCCACCACTATGTTAATTCCTTTTTTTTCCCCCCTGAATGAAGTGCCTGTTTCTACTATCCTGTACAAATCACCTCTGAAATCCAGGGCATGTTCAGCAATGTATTAACCATGCACCATGCATTATAAAACTAGAATGCTATTAATGCTAACATTTAAAAATTTCTTTCTTCTTGAAACAGCAGGGAAAAATGTGTCCTGAAATAATATATAATAAGAACTTGGTTCAAAAGGGTTTTAAAAAGAAAAAAACCCCACCACAATCAAGGAGCTAATACCTTTTGGTTTGCTTATATGTATGTGCATAAAAGATACATTTTTCTCTGAAAGTGAGGCTGTGGAGAAATTCCAGCAAGTACATGTACCATTTTAGGGTCAAATACACAGTTTTTAATTTTATTTGTAGCATTCCTAAGCAAAAGGTCATGTTCAGGAGGGGATTTGGGCATCCCTTCCAGAATGAAAAAGTTGGACAGTTAAATTGCTCCAGAGAACTTGCATTTGAGAATTGGATGACCTAAGTTCACATCTCCCCTGTCTCTGGACAGCTGTGAGCACACAGGAGAGGGATGCTATTTATTTACTTGTTTATTTACTGGAACAGTTCCACTTTTTATAAAGTGCATGCTTACTGAAGCAGGAATCCACAGTGCTCCCTTCCCAGCTCTACTACTGGCAGGACGGAGACTCTTTTTCTGCTCTGGTGAGTATATTTAGTACTTCATAACAAAACACCTCCAGGACTAACGGCTGAGAGCAACCATGCTGATACTTATGGCACAGTCCTAGTGGGAGTGTGAATTTGCCTTGAATTGAGCGGAAAAGGACATTGACGTCCTCCTGTTCCTGCTGTCACGGGCTTCTCTGCTGGGTTGGCAAACAGTGCTTGAGTCCCCTAAAGCATCCATTCTCAGGAAGAAAAATCCAAACATGAACTATTCCCAGTACTTCAGAACTGTGTTTTTTTCAAGTTTTTTGCCTGGTTTTCTAAGCATTATATAATGCTACAAAGTGTCTGCTCCTCCAGCTGTCCCAGGCACTTCGAGCCTGCTGGGCTCTTTCAGCCAAAGGTGAGGCAGCAGAAGGTAACCTGCTGGCCACGCAGAGGGGATGGTGGTGAATCCACACCAGTGAGGAGAGCCAGCAAGGTGAAGGAAAAGAGAGCAACAGTAACTTCTGAGTTCTTGGATAGCAGGAAAGCTTCAGTTGAACTGTGTGCTACTAAACAACAGAGCATCCTTGTGGGAGGACAACTTTGGCTGAGAAGTCGATTCTGTGGTGCCTAGTAAGGGATGCATACGCACTGCAGCTGCAGCTTAATTCAGTTAAAAGTCAATCAACCAAGAGACAGACATCCACTGGAAAGCAGGCATTGTTAGTTTGTCTGCTCACAGAGCTATTTGCTTATTAGCTGAGACAGCACCTCTCTCCGTGATACGCTGAGGGAAACAATAATCCCACATGGAAGACAATATGGGGACATCTAGGTTTAGTGGGAAAGCATAACCTGAGAAGCAAATACAATGAGAAGGAGACAAGAATTTTAGTCTACCTTTTCTACAATTAAAACTGAAATGAAACAACAGTGGAAAGAGTTGACTTTACAAGCTGAAAGTTGAACTCATCTAGTTCAATATGCCAGAAAAAATAAATATAAGGCCTCTGCATCTTCCTTTTCAATGCAAAAATGTATTTTGTCTTTGTTTTGCAGAATTTTAAATACTATCTGATTTCTGAAACAAGCACTACTTAAAGCTTAATTTAATGTCTCAGTGTTTAAGCTACGGGGTTTCATCTGCCAATGCCCTATAATGCAATGTCAAAGGCCTCTTTAGTAATTTTTAAAAATAAAAATAAAGCTTTTTCTGTTCTACTTCTAATAATATTGCACAGACAATTGTAGGAGCTATGTGAACTGGATTTTAGTTGCTCACTTTAAAGATGTTAGCATGTTGATTTATGTTTAAAACACCTTTTTTTACCCAAGGGAAGCCTATATTCCAGCAGCTCATTTTCTCTAACCTTTCTCTGTTCTAAGGTTCACAGACAGACCATTGTCATATTTATGTCTGCTAATGAAGTTAATTTCAGTCCTTTATGTTTTCAAGCTTCTTAGCAGAAGCAAGGACCTTTAAAAATTTGCAAAGAATAGAGACCTGATCCTTCCAGATTAAAAATTGGTAAAGCCCTCTCTGTACAAGTATGCATGCAGGTATATATTTATGTATTTTAAGGAGGTGAAGCCTATCTCAAAAATAAATGGGGGAGCTGACTTGAAACATTAAATAAAGAAATTAGCACAACTGTGAGAAACATAGGGGATCTGTTTCCAGAAATGAATCACAACTGTATTAAAGTCTGAAAGCATGAACAAATGTTATGAGGGAACCTAAATATCCAAAGCAATACTTTCTGTGTAGGCAATACAATGTTCCCTGATAACTGTGTTATAAACAAGCCTCTTTCTTTTCCCCTACTTTGTTCTCTAACAGTGCAGCAAAAGCTCACGATAAAGCAATGCTTTTTTCCCTGGAGCACACTGTATGCCTAGCACTCTCTACTCCAGCTCTCCAAAGTTTCTAATTTATAAATTACAGAGGTTTAGCCTGAGAAATGCAGCTATATGGTGTTGAGGGAAATCTCCTTTCCTCTTGGCAAAACATGACTTGTGTGTATACACACGCACAGTTCAATCTGAACTTCTCATGCTTCAGGAATTTGAAATCGGGACCAAGCTGCACTTTGGGCTGTGACAGAGAAGCTCATGCACAAGTTCATGTCTAGCTGAGACACTGGTTTGGTTTTCACATTACTAAATTTAAAACCCCTGGGAATTGAAGAAAAACCCAACCCCAAAACATAAAACATTAAAATACCCCAAAGTGACAAAAGTATTTTGGGAGGTAAAAAACTAAAAGCAACCTGAAAAAAAATGCCCTTTTTTCTTCCCAGCACTACAAATCACAGCTGATCAAGCTGGAATGACTCTGAGGGAAGGTCCCACATTCCTCTCACAGTTATGAATGGGTAAGTCTCAAGTACTGCCTTGGGCTCTTCTTGGATGGAGCACCAGAAGAGTAAATGTTTATTTAAGTCTATGTCAAACACTTTGAATATTTTCAGTATACAAAGCTGAGCTAGAATATCATGAGTAAGTGAATACTGGGACATTATGGTATTTCCTCTTCTGCTGTAAAGGAATTTCATTTTAGAAGTAAGGTTTTGGTTCTGATTAAATTTGGGCACAAATTCAGGCCAGTGCTTTATTTATGAATATGGTTATTTCCACTCTCTGAAGTTAATTCCTGGACCTTTAAAAAAACACCTTCAACTAGACCAGGTTGCTGAAAGTCCCATCCAGCCTGGTCTTGAACACTTCCAGAGATGGGGCATCCACAACTTCCCTGGGCAAACTGTGGCAGTTCCTCACCAGCTTCACAGTAAATAATTTCTTCCTATTACCCAATCTAAACCTACCCTCTTTCCCCTTGTGCTATCACTACCTGCCCCTGTAAAAAGTCCCCCTCCAGCTTTCCTGTAGGCTCCCTGCAGGTACTAGGAGGTGATATAAGGTCTCCCCAGAGCTTTCTCCAGACTGAACAACCCCAACTCTCTCAACCTGTCCTCAGAGATGCTCCATCCCTCTGATGACCTTTGTGGCCCTCTTCTGCACTCACTCCAAGAGGTCCATGTCCGCATCCTTATTACGTCAAGGGCTGCCAGAGCTGGATGCAATATTTGGGCACAGAGTGGCTGGAGAGCAACCAGGCAGAAAGGGATCTGGGGGTGCCAATTGACAGGAAGATGAACACGAGCCAGCAGTGTGCCCAGGTGGCCAAGAAGGCCAATGGCATCCTGGCCTGGATCAGAAACAGTGTGGCCAGCAGGAGCAGGGAAGTGATCCTTCCCCTGTACTCAGCACTGGTGAGGTCACACCTTGAGTATTGTGTTCAGTTCTGGGCCCCTCAGTTCAGGAAGGATATTGAGGTGCTGGAGCAGGTCTAGAGAAGAGCAACCAGGCTGGGGAAGGGACTTGAGCACAGGTCCTGTGAGGAGAGGCTGAGAGAGCTGGGGTTGTTTAGTCTGGAGAAGAGGAGGCTCAGGGGTGACCTCATCGCTCTCTACAACTCCCTGAAAGGAGGTTGTAGCCAGGTGGGGGTCCGTCTCTTCTCCCAGGCAATCAGCAGTAGGACAAGAGGGCATGGTCTTAAGTTCTGCCAGGGGAGGTTTAGGTTGGATATTAGAAAGAAGTTCTTTACAGAGAGAGTGATCAGGCACTGGAACAGCCTGCCCAGAGAGGTGGTGGATTCACCGTCCCTGGAGGTTTTTAAGATGAGGCTGGATGTGGCACTGAGTGCCATGATCTGGTAATCACAGTGGGGTCGGATCAAGGGTTGGACTTGATGATCTCGAAGGTCTCTTCCAACCCAGTTAATTCTATGATTCTATGATTCCATGATTCCATGTGGGGTCTTACAAGAGCAGACCAGAGGGGGAGAATCACCTCGCTCAACCTGCTGATCACACTGTCTCACTGTTGTGGCCAGGCACACTCCCCTTCTTTCTCATCTGCTCTACCTGTCCTTTAACTCTTGCTCTCTCTGTACTCCGTCTTAGTACTAAAGTGGAAGCTTGAATCCCAGGCAAAAACTATTTGCTTTGCTTTGGGTGAGCTTTCTAGATGAGTGCACTAGCTCAGCTGTGTCGTGTAACCCCAATCCAGGAGTGAGTGGCAAAGCCAGTCTGGCATCAGCACAGCAAAAAATCCAGCTCATAGGCACTCGTAGGTGACAGCTTTCCATGCTGATGGTGCTGCAAAGGCCTGTGTGCTTCCTGGGAACAGGTCAAGGTAACTCCTGAGCATCAGGAAATCTTGAACAAGAAGTGCTCAGAGGTGACCCAGAAGAAAGGTGATGCACAGAAAGAGGAACACCAAGCTCAATGCCTTCCTCCCATTGGGAAAACTGACAGCTTGGACAACATGACCAAGCAGAGAGCCATACAACAGAGGGCAAGGAATGAGCATTCAGCATGAGAAAGTCAGACTAAGTCCAGCAAAGGTAAATAAAGGTCTGCTAGTCAAGTAAAACATCAAATAAAATCCCAGAGTCCTGTTCAAAAACCCGTGAAGGGTGTCCAGAAGCAGATGACCGCAAAAAAGGGTAAGGCTAGGACAAGCCAGGACATTGTCACTTTCTGCTCATCCTCCCTATTGGGTCCCTTTTGTTTGCCACTTAGGACACAGGCTGATTGTGTTTACTCTCCAAACCCCACATAAGCTATTTTTGATTTAGATTTAAGCAGGACTGATAGTGCTGAGCTCCCAGTGTGTTCGCAGTGACAGCAATGAAACACTCCAGCAGAAATTAACATTAGGGGAAGGGGGAGGGGGGAAGAGGAGAGACAGTGATTGTTTTTAAGAGCTTCTTTTCTCAATCTACAAAGACAGAAGGAGAGCAACAGGCCATCTGTGTTGGCTCAGAGTGCACTCACTGGGTACGACCTCTCAGTGATATTAAACGGACTGAATATTTTTAGTTTATATATTTCTACTTTTTATGACGGTTCAGAAGATCCCCTGCAGCCTTATGAAAGTTATTTTGCTGCAGTGCAATTTAACAGCAATTCAGTGAGCCTTCGGCGAGCCCCAATGACACAAACAATAACACCGTCATTTGCCAGTCAAAATAATTTTCTTTATGCCCTTGGTAAATCCAGGGCAAGTTCATCAACGCATTCAAAGACAGAGTTTGGAGGCAAAAATGCCATATCCCAAGCTTTGCATGCAAAAGTGCCAGTGACTTTTACAGTGCCACCATCTGTTTTTCCACATACAGGCATTACAACTTCCAGAAGCCCAGCAAAGCACTAGGCCATTAAACTTCCTTATAGCTTTAGACCATCTGCTTTTTCATCCCAAAGGTTTCCCTTCCTGCTTTCTATATCATTTGCCCTAGCTTAGGATAAGAAGAAAAAAAAATTCCTCCCAAGTAAGGACCGTGCACCTTCCAGCACATACCGGTTCATGGGTACAGTCACAACAGCCTAAAAAATTATCTTGGACAAACTGTGTTTAAATTCCACATTTTCACAACTACACAGAAGGGTAATGTGACACATGATGCTTCCAGGAATGCACACAAAGGCTCCAAACAGCACTATAATAGATTCCCAGGGAACTTATCAACAAAGACTTTTTCTCTTATTCGTTCTTTCAGCAACGATCCATCTTAAAGGATAAGCATAAGAATGTGTAGAGCCCATGGCGCCTAGAGAGGAACCAGAGCTTTGTTTGTATACTTCCTAATATAATTTAGATCCCTGGAGATAAATATCTTATGGATTATCCCTTTTTATGCCTGAGTTCACTGCACTTTCCCACTGAGAAAATATTCTGTCAATCAACGTGGGTCCTGCTTCCTCTTTGTCATATGCCAGTTTTCCTCCATGGTGCCAAATCCAGAACTGACAACTTACAGCAGGCAGAACAGATGGGCACACAACTGCCCTGAGCTATGGAGATGCTATAAACTATTTTTAACAAATAAAAAAAAAAATTATGAATGGTTTATAAGGAGGTTTTCTGAGCCTGCTTCATTTAAAAGGTGAAGTAGTCACCACGGCATCTTCCAACCATACAATCTATGCCTGCAGTTAAGATGGTACCTTCAGGCGTAGTTCAGTTTAACTTATATTTAAATATAACAGAAGAGCTGGTTATCAGTACCCTCCTGAGGCCCCAGAAATGCTGCATATAAAAATACTCACAGGATCTTGGGACTCCATCTGCGTACGTCCGTCAAGGAGCCTCACCACTGGCAGTGCAGCACCCAGCATCTCCACGGCCCTGTCCAGCCTTCCTGATTACAGAAGGGCTTGGACTTTTTTCAGTCCTATGCTAAACCCTCCTAAAACTTTGGCTGGAGGGACAGAGACCCCGAGGAGACATGGTTAACCAAATGCTTGCTCAAGAATAAGCCAGTTTTGAGCAGGTATCAGCCTGAAAACAGCTGACCTAACTGTTGACTCTGTGCATGCACTGGTATAGTTTTCAGGCTTTTAATGTTTTATGTATAAGTTGGTATGAAATGCATTTTTATTTCCAGTACTTGTTTATTAATGCCATCTTAGCCTCTTGAAACCACAACTTCCCCATATATAAACTGCGTAAATATCAGATTTGTATTTGAAGAACCTGAAAATAAGAATGACTTACTACCAACACACAAATCAAACAAGTTGTGAAGGGGAAAACAGAAAAATATAAAACATATGAAGTATATTCCTGAGCACAAAAACCAGGCAAGTAATGATATAAATGAGAGACAAGAAAAGATCTCACTCCTCTTTGAGAAGTAAGATTTTCTGCGTACCGCCTGAAGATTCTGATATAATCACTGTCTGTGTAAATCAGACTAGAGAAAATGATGCTTTTTTCCAGACAGTTGTGCATGAAGGATTAGAGGTGACTTGGTAAAATTTTAAAGCTTCTCCAAATGCATTCCACTGAATGTCTCATCAGTATTGCACAGAGGTAATTAAAACTTGTGAGAGTTGTTTTATACGCTTATTGGCTTCCGGCTTTCCAATACCTTTTTTTGCTTCATACTGCTAGACCATTTCTTTTTCTTGTGACAGAGATATATTAACCCCTTTAAAAAAGAAAGGCTACAAAAGGCGGTACAATCCCCTAGATAAGTCACTTAAAACATGGTTTGCTTAACTGTTTGGAAAAACCTACTAATTTCTTGACTCAGGCAATATAACTTCTCTAATGACTCTACTGTTTATTATAGAGTGAGAGAGAAGACAGGATAGGTGCCACAGCAGAACATGCTACTTTGGTGCCCCACTGGATGCAGAAGCTCACTCTGCTGACCCATAATCACCACTGTCCCCTTGCACCGCTGTTTGCTGCCCCTCCAGGTTGTGCAGCACCATCAAGCTTCACCAATCACCTGAGTGATACAACTTGAAAACAGCCATCTCAAAATACACCAGAAAAGCGGCAGGTGCAGAGGATGCAGCCATCCCTTGGCACACCAGCTCAGTCCTGGTTATGGCCCCCAGCCTGAGCAAAGGACCAGGACCTGAATGCTGGTGCCAACAGGGCAGACCCTGTGCACCTGGTCAGTCTCACAACCGCCAAAAGGGTCATCTTCATCTATAGGACTGCCAAAGGAGATGGTCCTTGTCTTCCCAGTGAACTCTCTTTTTCCAGCCTTGTCTCTTTCATACACACGAACTCAACCAGTCCATTCAAGGATTCAACTGGACTGAAAACATAATCCTTTTTCTCCTTTCAGTTTTGTTTTGTTGCACTGGTTTTCAACCGGATTATCATGAAAGGGAGGTCTGTTATGAATGCAAATACCTCACAGGGATGTGATAGCGCAGTTATCAGATGCTTATTCTTATTCTAAGAATCAGTAGCATAAGCAAATACATTCAAGGCATTACTCACTACTGCAAATAAGAAACTGTTTCCATTAGACACATCACAACAGGAAAAGTGTTTCCATATGCAAATGTGCTACCTAATTTGTTTTAACTAATGTGATTTTAAGCCTGACTCAACATATGTGTGGACAAGCCAAAGGCTTCCCCAGTGGTCTAGCCACAAACAACCTAGATGCCTTTAAATAAGTCTTGTCTTCACTTATATCCTATGTTCCTAGAGTTCTCCTGATGGACATATTTAAATTTTACTGATGGTCTGAGCATATGAATGCAGTGATCATGTTAGAAGGATGTACACTGGACTCACGGGTGTGCAGTCATCCTCAGACCCAGTTTTGTGGGTGGGCTCAGGCTGCAGAGCACAGCTGCTGCAGACACCATTGCCCCGCAGGGGTAGTACACCCTGCAAAGTCTCAGCAGAGGCTAAATGCAATACATTTAGGTCAAATGCCATCTTCCAAATGGTGTAAAAATCTAATAGGCACCTAATCCTATACACCCACAGAATGGTTTCCAGTGGGAGGTCCCCAAATACTTTGTGAATCCTAAACCATATGTATCACAGAGAGGAGAGGCATAAATATATGGGGACGATGATAGAACTTTTCAAACCTCTGAAACTAGATATGTGGGAAACTGGGGAAAACGTGTGCTTCTCAGACTGTGTTCCTCAGTCTTTTAGTGTGTCCTGTCTTTCTGCTCTGTCCCCTCTCATGCAGTATCACTTCTAGATGGGACACAACAGGACCTGAATTCCTGGGAGTTGTGTTCATATTCCCTGTATTGAGCATGGCTGCCTAAATTTCTTCACGTGTTCAAGCTGCCACAGCACTCTGCCACACTCCTTCCTTAGAGGTATATCTCTCCACAACTCCCCACGCAAACTTCTCTTTTTTTCTTACCAAGAGATTGAAAGACCTCATTGCAAAATATCAGCTGCTGAGCAAAACCAAGATTTTATCTTCTTTTTGACATATATTATTTTCCAAGTAAGGTAGAAATTGGTGAGTTTTTCCTTTATCATGTGTCATGAGTTTTCCTTCAGAACCTATTTCATCAACTTCTGAAGTTCCTCCAGCCCTCTGGGGTTAATGAACCCACTGACATCCGGGCACACTTTGCCTTTGGCTTTGAAGGCCAACATTTTAGCACAGGGGCTAAGCCTTAGACCCTTTTGGTGTCCTGGCCAGTCTGACTGACACACAAAACTTCTTGTAAGGCTGGCACCTGAGAATTGATACTCTGAGATTAGTTAGTGAGGCATCCCCAAAGCCAAGAAAGCAGGAAACATCTGCCACAAGGCTGAGACCTCAAGTTGCTGCATTTTCTACACTATTGCAGCAGGCAGCATGTTTCTGGTAGTGGGAAAAAAAAGTCAAGAAAGGCTAAAATTCAGGATTCTGCACTCTATGGTAGGCAACTCTGCACAGGGAACATGCATTGGGCAGCATATCCCTGTGCAGGAAACCTCAGCACTGTTTCCCAACTGTCAGCAGGAAATCCACACGTAATTTCAGAAGAAGTCAGGCTGAGTTTGTTACCTCAGGCAGGCAGCAGACACAAAGGTCTGTCACCAAAGAGTAAGGAGACATGCCTTTTAATCTCCAGAATTTAAGTGGGCTTGTCTTCTTTGCAACAGACAGATGTTGCCTGACAAACCTAGTAATGAAACTTTCATAAATTCTAACATGTTCTTCTGTAAAGCACAGCTCTGAGAGGCTGCAGAGAAAGGCTAAACGAGCTCCAGTTCCCATTCATGCTGCAGGATAACATTCTTTGTGAATAAAACAAATCTTTATCACCTTTCAACTGCATTAAAATGAAACCCTGTGACCTGTTACCCCATCTGATTATAGCTTTACTTTTTTTCCAGGAAAAAAAGGAAAAGAGAAAGGAAGCAACCAAAACGAAACTTTGAAGACTATTCCGAGGACATCATTTGTACGTCTGTCTTGCAGAGATGTGATATGGATCCCAAAGACTGTTTAATAGACCTATTAACAGTTTATTTTAGGTGTGAGATGGGAGATTTGCATCTACATTTGAGAGGTCTCACAGAGTTCATAGGAGAACCAAGAAGCATGCCAAATCCAGAAGGCTTTGCTACATGTATCTGCTTTCCAGGCCTTGACATCCGTCCCCCAGCTCAGACCCTATCCAACAGCCGTGAGAAGTTTACCTGTGTGCCTTGCTTTTATCTTGCTCCAATTATGGGATAAGTGAAATCTGACTGCATTTTGATGCCACTTGTTAGATAGTCCAAGAACAATAATGCATTGAGACTCGTAACTGCTTCCTATATTGTGCTCATTTTTAATATTGCAAAGCCAGAACTCCCAGAGTATTAAAGCAGCCAGAACTGAAAACAAAAACCCAAATCCAAGGCTGCAGTGCAATTAAACAGAAACCACAGAAGCACGTGCTTTGCACTGAGGTTTACTCCTCACTACACAGAATGATCTGGCGGACACATACAAAGGAACTCATTCAAACTGTCCCCAAAAGCAAGCAGGATTACACTTATGAAGAACACATTAGATTTGGCACAGATACTCTTCTTGTGTAATCATTTGAGCAAAGAGAAAAGGTGCTCCAATTACTTTAATGCAATATTGTCCTCTCTATAGATTCTATTTCTTTAATTGCATTAGGTATGAAATCTGCCTTCCAACTATAACCTAAGGTTTCCACATAATTAAATACTTGTCCTATGTTACGAACAAATAATCTTTTCTCTTTCTGTATATGAGTACACATGTACAAACAAAACTAGTATGTATTATGTTACAGCCTTTTCTCGCCCTCCTGAAAATATTCTTTGCTATTTATAAATTTCGTATGTGTTTCTGTTTTCCCAATCATTCTCTGAAAATGCTTTACAAAAAAAGCTGAAGCCCATCAGCAAAAAGAGATGTGAGAAGGATCCCCAATGAAAAACCAACAGCAATAAGGGCGTATCACTTAAGAGCCTCTTTCATGTTTGCTGTGACATTGAACACAGTGCCATCCCTCTGAACTGGAGCCTGAAGATAGTTTCAAAGGTTAGGTCACCCCCTTTAGCTCCCACACAAAGACTCCAACATAAAACCCTACACTGACTATTTATAGCATAAATCAAGACACTGTGCAGAAAGAGCTAAGCATCCCAAGCCTGCCTCAACTGGCCTTATCAATAGCTTGTTGTCTTGCCTTATGCCAGGCTTATATTTGCTGCAATAATCATGTAAATTGACAGCAAGTCATGCATATATATTTGCAATTTACGTGCTCAGTGTTAACCCAGCCCCTTTGGTAAAACTGTGGAGGAAGAACTCTAGCAAAGCAGAACTAAGTCAAAGGACATTCAGAGTGAAACTGCAGAGAAAGCTGTAAGGAAATATTCTCAGAAGTAGATTTTAAAAATACTCAGTTATCCATAAATGGATTAAGTTTTAAGTCTTTCGCAATGAGCTAAGATATCTTACTCTACATTTTAACAGCAACTCTGTATTTTCATGGAGAAAGATACACATTTGTCATTTTTATCAGTGTCTGTAACAGACTATTCAGGATTGAGAGTATCTGAGAGAAGAACTTGGTGTTGTTAAAGGGCTGACTGGGCAACATGATGCAATGCTTAAGCTGGGCATAGTTTTTAACTGTAAGCCATTTACTGAAACAAAATGAAGACTCATCACCACATAAATATTTCATGAATTTGTGTCAAATTTGCTGAATTGTTAGCTTCAGACAAAAGAAATCAGTGAAAAATGGAAAGGCTTCATTTTGACATTTCGAAAATGAAAGGTTTTGATTTTTGCATTTGAAGTTACTTCTATATACAAATTTCTCTTTTTTTCTTAGAATATTTGAATTTGTTTGAAACCAAAATGAAACCTTTTATTCCACGTCAAACAAAATGTTTCACTTAACCCAAAGTATTTCAGAGTCTGTGGGGTACAGTGGTTATTAGCTCTCAATTCAGTGAATATTTCATCCAATTCATTCTCAGTCTGACATGAAACTATCCTTTTTTTTTTTTTCTTCTTCAGAGGCACTGGGAAACAGAAATGCATGTTGTTCTCCATCCTCTGCTCAGTGGATATTTTTCATATTCAGCATCTGATATTCTACAAAATGTTTTTTAATACAAGGAAGACAGACTTGGCCCTTCAAATACTTTTTTACTGATAGGTAAAAAACCCCAGTGTAATAACAACAGAAATACCCAGAACTTGATTGTGTTTTCTTCCAGTTTAAAACAACTTCTTTAGAAACCCTTACTTTAAAGTCTAGGAACTCAGCCTTTAGGTGTTATTTCAAGAATGACAACGAGATTCAATGAGCCCTTAAAACCACCCAACTTCACAGTTGTAAAAGCTGTAGCATCATCACACAAGGTGACCTTTCAGCATAATGCAAACTCTGAAGACTAGACATATCTCATCTACCCTGAAAAGTAGGCATCTGGCTTTTATGGCAATGTAGGGGCTTCCTCTCTAGGCAATGGAGAGAAACTGGCAGTTCTGCTAAGTAATTTGTCGTATTCTGGGAGAGCTGTCTTGAACAAGGAGAAAAATAGACCTCTACAAGCTCTACCACTAGCAAGTGACTATTGGAAGTGTATGTCCACAGCATCTCAGGGTAGATGTGTAGTTTTAAAATGAGTCTGACCCTGGCAACCAGCACAGACCAAAAACTCTCATAACCTCTAACTGGGAAACACTGGCCACGTCTGTGGTGTACTTTGCCAGCTCTGTGCATCATCCCCAAGTCCCCATGGAGAAGCAGCTCCCATTTCATGGCCAAGTGAGCATCACCATGGAAATGCTGATTTGTTATAGCTCCTCACGTTGACTCCATCATGAACACTAGAAGAACTCAGACAAGGAAAACTGAATTTATTTTTGTGTTTCTGAATCCAAATGCCTTGGACTCAGTAGCAGCTCCCAGACGAAGCTCAGCACAAGAACAGTGTTTAAGTTTGCTGTGCTTCACCTCCAGTTTTCTATCTGAGGAAGCAGGTGTTCACACAATTATTGCTTGTTTTTCTTAGTCATCTTTCACAGAGTGTTTAAAAGCTGTGCAAGGAACTCTGCCAGTCCTTAAATGAGACTTTGCATGCACTCCCTCCTCCACATTTCCAACATGTTCCTGCTGACCAGCCATCTTTCCTCCCCTCCCAAAACCTGAGCAAGAAATCTCAATAAACTTCCTCACCACCACTGCCTTCGTGGAGAAGCAGAGCAGAAGCAACAAGAAAGATGATAGTTGTGCTTGCCTGCAAGCACACCTTTTCCAAGGATGCTGGCCACTGCTGATGCCTCTGGGGGCAATCCTGCCTGCCTGGTGCCCTGCCTGCATGCACCAAAATGCAGCAAAAGGTCTTGCAGCCCCTTGAAGGTCCTCATGGGTATCCCTGTGATTGTCCATGGTGGTTGACCCCAATGTCTGCTGATGGTTAACATTTCTTCCATTCCACCATCAAGCCAGGGGAAATGAAACATCACCAGGGCCATCCAGAACGAGGCAAGGAGGTGCCATATTCCCAGATACCCGTATGTTCTCCATTGTCACCCCAAGGACAGTTCCATTAATAAGTTATTACTGCTGGGATTTTTTTCTTCTGTTTATCTTTAGACGTTCCAGAGATTTAAACCTTGGCACAAGGCAGAATAGTATCATCCAGCTCAATTACAGAACTTTAGTTAAAAAAAAAAAAAACAAGCATATATTACCTAGTGCTTTCTCACTAAATCTGGGAACAATTCCATTTATTAAAAGAAAAATAGAGAACATGTTTTTTTTCTAGAGCCAAAGATGAGTAACAAATCTGTTCTTCAGTAAATTAAAATCATTCTAATACATCACTTAGACAGGAATCTTAGTTTGTGGAAAACTCAAAAAGACTATTACTGTGCAGTAAAATACATTTTGCTGGTTTTATCTTATTTTCAGTACTATTATTGTTGATTAATAGCATCTAATTGTTATTTCTTTTTCTATGTTGTTACTTTAACACAGAGTATACACAGAATTCTGCATCGTATTGTATCCAGTGCTCTGCAAGGAAACTGTGTTGTCAACTAGTCACTACAATGACTTCTCTGTAAGATGAAGCCAGAAAAACAAGTGAAATTAAGGCACTAGGAAAGATCTCATCTAAGTGCTATCTTCTACTAGTAAACGTATACCTTGTGTCATGTAAACGTGGCATATTCTAGATATTTTTTATGATGTTTGAATTTCCTTTTAGGAAAGTACACTAAAATGCAGGGTTTTGTTTCATTAAAGAGATGTAGAATTTGCTGAGAAAAGTCAAATCATTCTATGTACTGCACTTTACATACATTATGAGTAGTGTGCCAAAGAGGATGAGCCACAGAAATCAGAATCATCTCTTTTGGGACTAATTGTCAGGTATCAGAATTCCGATGATTATTACAGAAACTATTCCCCTTACTCATGTGTCTAAGTAAAAATCACATCTAAAATGTTAGTTCCTAATTTAGTCTGAATACTTCTTCTGTCTGCTGATGATATGGGTGATTTACCAGTTTTTCGATACACTTGCCAGATAATTAATGCACTAGCAGAGCTTTAGTGCCTTTCTCAAGCTCAGTTAATTTTCCACATGTTCATATCCCAGGCATAAAATCACCTTTTAGTGGAGTTCACAATAGATTATGAAAGAAAGAAAAACCCCCAAATGATTTATAATATGTGCCTAACTGTAATTGCATGGGCATGAAATTAGCAGGAGCACAAGCAGAGCCGTTCTGATTTGTCAGTTGTCAGGTAATGTTTGTCATATTTCAGATCACAGATATTAGTGCTATGTCCATTTTTCTGCAGATGCTGTACATCTGCGCTGGTGGATGCTGCAAAGGAACGGCACGTGCCTGTTCAGTGTCCTCAGAGTCACTCACAGCTGCCACACTGACATTTCACGACTGCCCTCATTACTATCACCACATGAAGCACAAATGAGAGCTCCATGTGAAACTCTATCAATTTCTGAGATCTTGACCCTCATCAAGACAACACCCATTTTGAAGGGAAATAAAATGTTTTGAAAATTCATAAAGAGAAAACCCATATGGAGGGGAATTACTAAAATAACATGTCAATATGTGAAATACTCTTCCAGCCCACCCATTTGTACAATTTAAAAGTTACTCATTCACGGGTAAGATACACTCAACTGTGAAGACATAAAAGGTAGCAATTACTTTTATAATTACTTCAGCAATACATATGTAAATGGAATTACAATTGAATCTTGCTCAGAAAATCCTTCTGTGTATTGGCAGAACATGGATTTATATGAGAAATGTCTACAAAAAAAAGAATGCAAAATAACAAAAAAGGAAGCCAAATTAAGGAAAAAGCCCCAACAATTAAAGCTAGATATATTTGTAAGTGGAGTTACAGGTTAATGAGAGCTACCTGAAGTAACTGCTTTACTTTAAAATCCTCCTTCATATACAATAAACATTAATTATGGATAAAGACTCATATAAATTAATTTTCAGAAGCTGTCACTGAACAACAGAGCTTCAGAATATGTTGTAATTGTACTCAAATACCTCCAAACCAAAAGACCCAAAAATGCCAAACTTAAAGACTTTACAACAAATCTTACCATGATGGTGTCTTGACTCAAGAATTCAAGAGTCAACCTGAGTTCCAAAGGTGGAGTTAGCAAAAGCACTAGCCCCGTGAGGCAGGCATGCAGTATCCAACATCCTTCTGAAATAAAGGCTGTGCTGGGAACAGACTGCTTCAAAAGAGAAAGGTACAAGGTCTTGGTGGCTGCAAAGCCAAATCAGAGAGGAGGAGCACGGGGGTCAGTTCTGGCCCTGCACGATCTGGTGCAGGCCATGAAGAGACCCAGTTAAAGACCAGTTTTCTTCTCAAAAAATAATTCTTCTAACAGGGAAGCCCCAGGAGGGACACAAACTATAAATATGCCTAGCTGTTAAATTACCTCAGCTGTTAACAGGTTTTTATTTTTTTCCTGGCATTATTTAGCATGAAACACAACAAATGCAGCTGAGTTTTTGTGCCACCTTCACAAACAGGAGGGATAATTTCCCTCTGTGCTGTGATATCAATAGCTCTGTGGTGAAGTATACATGATTAGCAGAAAGTTGAAGGGATTCTATCACTGAAAAGGGATTGTTGCCAGAAGTTTTCATTTCTGTTACCACTGTTTCATGTCCCTAAGTGTATTCAACAGAAAAGCATTAGTACTAAGCAGGTTTCTGGAAGGATTATGCAACATATTGTATTCACTTTTGAAATGGCTGTTCCTACGAAAACCAAATGGGAGCAAATGAAGACAAAAGTTGAGCACTTCTCATAAGACCATGTCAGAGCTCTATGTCATCATCTTACTCTTCACATAACTTCTCAGTATAATTTGGTCCCTTAACTATGCTAATGTGGCCATGTGTGCCTCCCCTATGCCCAGAGTAAAGTCCTCTTCCAGCTCATGTATGAGTCAACCAAGGTAAGGCTGTCAGTGTCTGTCCTTCTCAAGACTGGTCCTCACTCGCAGCATGTCTATTCCCCACTGCTCTTGCAATGCAAAAAAGACCCCTTCAAGAAGATACAAACACAATAAGCAGAAGAACTGAGGATGGAGTCTGGAAGTCAGTCCTTTCCTAGATGTCTTGCAATCTAATAACTATGACCTCCTAGATCATCTGAAATATCATAATAACCTAAACCCCTACGCAAATAAGAAGATAAGTCTTCTACTATCTGCTTTAATTTACATAATTTCTTCGTATTCTGGGGTATTTTTAATGAATTCTTCCTAATGAATGGGCCAGTTTAACAAGTCATGCTAATTGCTCTGTAAGTCTGCCCTAACCTAGAAGACACATTATGTCCTCTTTCATCACCACTGAGCTGGAAAGTGCTTTACCATCATCACCTTATTCATACATGTAACCTTGTTTTTTTTCCAGAAAAAATACAGAACATTAATGTTTATTGATGAACTCTCTTTTCTGCATCATTAACAATTTTGCCATCTTCATCAAGTAATGCCTTATACTGTTGCTAGGATACTCTTTTTTTCTAACATACTTAAATAATCTTTACTGTCCCCAGCTCTGCTAACCATTGATTTTTCTCTGATGTCTTTAGCTTCCCTCATCAATTTTCTACAGTTTGTAACTTCTAACTTACATTGATTACCATCTCCTATGCTTTTTTTTTTAAATTATTATTTAGCTATAATATTGCTGCTTCTTTTCTAATTATTGCCTTCTTCATAATCCTGAAACAGAATGTGCTTTTAGCCGATAGTGTCCCACTCTGTTAGGGAATCTATACCTGCTCATCCAATAAAATCCCCTTTAAAAACTCTTTGCATTTTTATAGAAAAAGATTTTCTCACAGTTAATTTTACCACTAGTGTTCTTCAGCTTTGTGTATTGACCCCTCTGAGGAACAAAGCAGATATATTACTTGTTCTTTTATGCCATGCACCTCTATGCCCACATTGAACGCAATCAGGCTGTGATCACCAGCCCCTTGGGTAGAACACCTTTATCTATTCATTATAAGAAGATTTCAGAATGCAGTTACTTCCTGAGGTAAGATATTCTCATCCATCTTTTATTCAAACTTTAATAATGTGTTAGCATTGTCTTCATGAGGCAGTGTGTCTCCCACTGTGATGCCCTACTGCCATTCTTCCTTCCACCGATCACAGACAGAAATGTAAGTTGTACCTTACGGATTTTGCTCTCTTAACACGGTGAGCAATCTGAGGATGTCCATCACCACACTGAGGCTCTGATGATTAACACTGATCCACATGCTTTCAAGATCCCAAAGTTATCCATATTCATACAACAGGCAGCACTGGTTTTACGCAGACTGTATTGATTTTCCCCACTCCCACCCTTCTTGCCCTCTCTGTCTTTCGTAAGCAAGATAGAAACCAATGACTTTAATACTTCAGTGTTAGGAAACAACATATTAGTTTTCAGAAATGGCATTTGTACCATAATTGCATCTTTTCTTCAGGGATAATGTTTCATTCTTACAGTTTGTCTGAAGTATTAATGTAATTTCCAAGCACTAAGATTATCGCTTTATGTGATGTTCTATACCACATTGACTCAATTTGTTTGCAAAAAAATCTAAGTTTGAACTCTTTACTGCTCTCTCTTTTGTTTTATTTCTCCCTTGATGCATTATCTTGTTTTCAAGAGGGAAAACTTGTTCTTTTTCCTTGCATTTTTTATGTATAGGACTGTATGAGCTGGGTGGGAAGTAACACATAGTGTTCCATAGAACCTTAACTTCCACTTTTATCTCAGAAAGGCAGTGCTCTCTTTAAACTCTGGGTTGCTTACCTTCTGCATTTTTTCATGCATTCGCTTGAAATGATATCTAGGAAAATCACACTGGCTTTTCTTCACATCCTTCCCCGAAGTCTTCTATAATTTGGATAATTCTACATTTACCCAAATAATCTCCTCTATTGTTAGTAATGATTGGTGGAAACTTTTCAACCTTACAGTTTAATTTCATTTTTTTATGCTAGGGACACAGCTGACAGGTTTCTTGCTGAATTCTCTATTCATTCACCTAAACATAGCATTGCTGGTGATACTTGAGTTTTAGGACGACTGAAGAACCTCATAGCAGCAGACCAGTTCCTCAACTCCACAGGCTGTACCCTTCAGGTATATCTCCAGTGGCTCTCTCCTCTGCTCTGCAAGAGGAAGTTTCTTCCATTTTTTTTTTTCAGTAGGTATCTGCAAAAAGGTTGATTATCAGGCTGCATGTCTCCTGGTTTGCTCCCATTATCTCATCATATTTCTTTGATTTCAAATTTTTCCTTTTATCCTTTCCCTTAGTATGTCAATAGCATCTGGTTTTCCAAGTCTGTTTCTTTCCAATGCCGCATGTTGTCAGGACCCAGGCTTGTAAAATCATGTAGGTTCTCCTTTGCGATAATGATTAGCTTACATTTATGTACTGGAAATCTCACGTTTTATCAAAAAACGTCAGTCCAAAGTAGCTTCAAATACTGACTAGAGAGCCACTGGACCTCTTGCTGCGTAAACATTCAGATGTTTTCAAGAGGCTCAAAAGAACCTCACCTTGACAGCCACAGAATCTAAGAATATGCCAGGTTGGAAGGGACTCACGAGGATCGTTGAGTCAAACTCTTAATCCTGCACAGAACCATCCCCAGTCACACCAGGTGCCTGAGGGTATCATCCAAACACTTCTCGAACTCTGTCAGGCTTGGTGCTGTGACCACTGCCCTGGGGAGTCTGTTCCAGTGCCCAACCACCCTCTGAGTGAAGAACCTTTTTCTAATATGTAACCTAAACCTCCCCTGACACAACTTTAGGCCATTCCCTCAGGTCCTGTCACTGGTCACCACAGATCAGTGCCTGCCCATCCCTGTCCAGTAGAGATGACTGAACAAAGAATAACAGAAAGGCACAACTGCAAATGCTTTATCAGAACACTAGACAAACCTTTTATCTTCTTCACCTAGAAAGAAAAAAACCCTTTTATCTTCTTCACCTGCCTTGCCCAGGTGAGCTCTCAGTATAACCAATGCTGCATCCCTATCTGTATTTCAGATGGTATTTAACCATTCTAATTTTATAAACTGTTATCACCCTGGGACACTATGACTAATTTATTTAGGACTGCTGGAAAATAAATGATACTTCAGTTAGGTTATTATCTGAAGATTTATACGGATTAGCAGAGATATGTCACTGTAATCTATGCCTGGATTCATGTACCTTCAGCAGTCAAAAGGGAAAGAGCCACAGGGGGTCCAGCTACGGTTGTGCATATGGGCTCCGAGTCATCCATCCTGACTTCAGAAACTCACTTGAGGCCCCCAGATTAGAAGCACAGTCATCTCTGCCTCCATATTTACTCAATGAAGAATGATAGACAGATTGAGTATCTTTTGAAAAGAGACTGAAATCAAACTGCCTTCCAGAAAGTGCTGATTTCTCTCCCCTGACTGTATGGAGGGGGCCTCTATGACATGAGTTAGGTGGACTGGTCCCTCAAAAAAGTCAGCAGCTAGCAAATACCAGACAAAACTGTCAATGTTTGCCTGCTTTGAATTACAGTATTTTCCCAAAATAGACTGGTCAGCTTCCTCCCAAACCACTATTTTAGTTGTGAATTTTTCTAACAGGCAGTTCTTGTGGTCCTGTTCAGACACAACCAGTGATTCACTGCGCTAATAAGATCTCAGTACTAAGGTAACCTAAGAATATAAAATGTTGGGGATGTGTGGTGTTCCAGCCTTACCATGCTTTTCCTGAGGAGTTCTGCAGTTGTTAAGTGTTGTTATGACACACTCCTGGGCTTTCACTTTGACTTCTTTTCACATCTTGTTGAGTTTTCCAGTATTTGAAAAGGTCATTTTAATGTGCTGAGGTCATACGTTAAAAGCCAGAAAGCAAGGGCCCTTGCTAATGGTGGATTGAAAGCAATTGTTTGGCAGAAGTTCATTGCATAAATCCCTCTATACATTTTGTGATCATAAAAGGAAAAATTGTACTTTGTCCTCTAAGGAGGAGATGTAAAGATGATGTCCAACAGACGTTGTTCAGCCATCAAGGGCCGGAACGGGGATTAGAGTAAGTGGGTGGGGAGAGAAAAGGCCACTATTGTCGGTGAGCAGCCAGAAGAGCATTGGCAGGTGAGAGGAGGAAAGAAGCAAGTCTAGGAAGTTATAAATAACAACCAGGAAAAAACAGAATATTCCTAAATGCAAATACAAAGGCAGGCAACTCTACAAAGCTAACATCAGACTTTTGTTACATGGTCAATTTAGAACATCTACATTTAACACAAATTTTCATAACTTTTATTTAAAATTTGTGCTAATTTCTGTTTGGGAAATAATATTTTGTTTTAAGGACAGTTTATTCTAGTTTAGGTGGAACACAGTGTTCAGCCGTTTTAATGAGGCAAAGTAACATTAATAAAAACCAATGAAGGAGACCTCCCACAGCATGCTGTACCACTTGAGGCACTCTGCCTTAAAGACATACTAAAAGTAAACAGCTGCAATTTTTTTTTAACCTTTCTGATCCGTCAGGAAAAGGGTTTTCCTTAAAATGCTCAGGTGTTAGGAACAACATTTAAGATTGGTTGTGTTGGTGGATTGCAGTAAGGGACAGTTTTGGTCATGACAAAAAAGGAATTGCGTGGATGCACAAAGTTCTGCTTCAAGCCCTTTTCTCCCCAAACTGAAACCAACAGCACTGGAGAAACAGTCCACAGAAATTTCCTCCCTGTGTGCACAGAGTCAGCATCCCATGAGTTCTTCCAGGACCAATACTCCTTTGAAAATCAGTGGGGGTGTGTCAAGGTGATTTGCAACCTCTCAATCAGACCATCTCACACTTGCAACAGGTTTGGCTCTGCTACCAGGACTCATCCCACCAAAATGCACAGGACTACTCAAGGGAGCAGCTCCACAGGTGGAACATAAAAGACTGGGATTTGAATCAGTTATTACTATTTAATCATAACAATATTTACAGTACCTAACTATAGAGTAGTCCTTCCTTAGCACTAAAATATGGAAGAATCATGTAAGATACAATTACACGTATGCCTAGCAACACGCTATACAAATATTGGCCAGCAATGCTTGGAGGAAATAATAAAAGGGTTAAATAAAAAGCTAGTCTGGGCTTCAAGAGATTAGATTTAGTTGGAGCCTAAAAGGAATATACAAGAAAAGTTGTACCAAAGTTTACAGGAAAAGCACAAACAGTCCAATTTTTTTGTTTTTATAGTCATCATAGGCAAAATAGAAATGCTAGAAACAGTATGAGAGAGGAAATAGGATTTTTGGGAAGCGGGGCCATTTGTGTTCTGTTTTGTTTTCAGACTCCTATTTTATCTGTTAACATTGCAGACTCAGGCTTGCAGAAAGGCTAGCAAAGAGAGACACAGTTTTTTTAATAGATATGTGAGCCTGATTAGGTAAAAACATGTTTACTGTTGTCCACTCAAGTAGTACCACTGACAGCAGAGCTAGTTGTGAAAGCAATAGGAAGCACTGTGACGCCTTTCCAGGACCAGCAACTTGACAAACAAAATCTCTGCCAGTTCAATGACCTCTGACACTTGGTGTGTGCTGTATTCTTCCCTTAATTAGTTGTCTGACTAGAGTACAAGTGCCCCTAAATAATGGTATGAATTATTTTTATACATGTCTATTGATACTGTGCACCAATTGTAAAATATTTTAATGCTCTGTGCAGTTAAAGATGACATCAGACCTTCTGAAAGATATACTAAACCTCTGGATTACAATTCAAAGCATATGTTCTTCCTGGTCTGCTGAGGACATAATGGTGCAAAACTAGGATGCCTTTAATGAATAAAACACTAGTCACTGATATCATGTGCATTATACATACTTTCCACTTCACAGGCAAAGCAGTTACAGCTTTCAGTGCCTGAAGCCATACTACATTGGACCGTGACTGTATCACATCCGAGAACATAAGCACATTGAGGCACTGCGGTCCTTGAACAGGAAACATAGAAATTAAACCAAAGGTGCTGCTCAAAATGTTCCTTGCGATCCCAGACCTGGCACCTCTGCCTCTGAGTCAGCAGCAAACCCACACCTCAGCCTGTTTCTGGGGTCAGCCCAGAGGACCAAACCACATGTTTACCGTTGCCTCTGCTCAAAAGAGCAGCCACTCAGTTTCTGGTTGCTTGGCCAGATTTCAGAGCAAACAGTCATACCCTGTCTGCTACCTCTATTTCTACAGCAGTTTCAGCAGAGTACTGTAACCTCATTATTTTTCTGCCCTAAACTACCATTTTATGTCCCTCTTCACTGCTAAAATAACTACCATAATCCACGCCAAAAGTGTATTACAGCAATACTCAAAATGTTGTTAAGGCTTTATCCTAAACTAGCATTCAGCAGGGTGAATTTTAAGTACCTCAGCACAAATTGCACAAGAAGACCCCCAGCACCAGGATCCTACCTGGTTTGCACCTGGCAAAGAGTGTGCCTTTGTTAATCCAGAAAGGCTAAGGAAAGACAAGCTGAAAATACAAGAGAAACTGGCCCAAATCCTGTCAACTATAAGAGAATAATGCTTCATCAATACATGCATTGATTTAACCATATTTATTTCAAATTGGGTTTAGGACAAATTTAATGCAAGTTTGAAACAGCTTCTTTTCATGCAGTATCATCAGGGATAGTGGAGGATAGTGCTTGGCTTTTTCTTCAGGACCCAGCTAAACCAAATCAAATGGCTCCTTCAGTAAAACATGAATGCTGATAGAGAGACCTATGACGCAGATAACCATAACCTGACATGCATGTCTTTCAGCTTCCTTCAAGTGTGGTGTCAAGTCCCTTGTGTTGATATGTCCCTATGTGTCCAATGCATGGGACAACATAATGGGTATTTGCCTGATTGCATGAGCCATGAGGAACTAACAGTGGGGCTCTAGGAACAGCCCACACTCCGCCAATGGGTTCCCCTCTCCCCAGAACCTCTGTGTAAGATGCACCTCACCAGCAGATCACAGGTCCAACCAGTCAGCAATAGCTGGACACCAAAGGAGTGGCCAAGAGCTACAAAACATCCATTTTCTGTGACGTCTGACTCTCCTAGTCCGTTCACAAATAGTTCACAAGCTGTGTGCTGGATTTAGTATAAATTCACCGAGCTTTTCTCAATTTCACACATTCTTATCCCACACTAAGAAAGCCCACATGCAACTTTTGCACAAAAGTAAGTTGATTGGGTTTGCTTTTTTTGCTATTTTTATTTAAGAGTTCTTGAAGTTTACTACCAATTGTATACTGATTAATACAACAGTCACTCATGAATCCTCCCCAGATCTGGCAGCATATGTATAAGAAGACAGTGTGTGAGGAGTTCAACTCTCGTTTGCATCTGTGCAAATCAGGTCTAACTTCATTACTTAAATATAATTGCACCAATCAAAACAAAAGTTTGAACACCTTATTTCAAATCTTTTTGATACACTACAGTTATTGCAATTAGATTTAAACTCATGAAAATTTCAACTTTTATGGAAAGAAAAAAAGTATGTTGATTTCCTGTTTTCAGTTAAACATTTCTCATCACACCTTTCCAGCAGAGCAAATATTTTTTGATTAGGCCTAGTAACCTAGTGTTTCCTAACAGAACTATGATGAAGACTATTTCCAAAGTATTCAGCTTTCCATATCCTGATTCTGGCACTTCATTCACTTCAGTATAAACTTAGCCACTCAGGAAAGGCCCTTGTGTTTTGTTTTGTTTGTGGTTTTTTTTTGTTTGTTTGTTTGCTTCATTTTGTTTGTTTTTGTTTTGGCGCTTGTTTGTTTGTTTGTTTTTCTTTCTGGAGTCCTCGTAATCCAGGCCCTTTTGCCTGGACGTAATTCATCCTACTTTACTTAATTTCTAGGGTAGATCTTGTACAAATTCAAAGCAGATTGCTTCTTCCTCTCCTCCAGCATATTGTTAGTTATCAATACAAGTCTCAATACATCCAGAAAAATTGCCTTTTGCTTTTTGGCTTTGGGAAGTGGGAATTATTTCTGAAGAAATTTATAAATATTTGCTCTGAATGCCTGAACAAATGAGTTATTTCCTGCGACTTGCCTCTTGATACCTTAAATCTGTTAACATTTTGGCATCAGATTCACTGTTCCCTCAGTGTCTCAGATCACAGCGTGAATTGATGGCCTATGAAAAAAAGGACAAAGTAATCTCCGGAAACACTGAGAACCAAGGAAAAATAGTTAAATAAAAATAGAAAGGAAAACAGCTTAGGTTCATCTGGAAGCAGAGGCTGGACTGAAGAAACATTAGCAGTTTCAGGTGGCTCTATTATACTGATGGCATTACTGTTGGCCCTCCTACATCTCTAAAGGGCAGATTTAGAAAGGCTTCATGTCAGCAGGTCTCTCATGGCTCTCTGGTTGCTGCTGAGGATTTATGAGAGCCTCTCTGCAGAGAGGTCAGAACAGATCCAGGAGAACAAAGAGTTTGGTGCATTTACAGCTGTTTCTCCACCCTCCAGTCAGAGTTTTGCTCCGGCTACACTCACTTCATTCTGGAGAGAAGTAGGGCCAACCTGTCCCGCTTAGCCAATGTCTCCTAGGTTGATGGGAAAAATATATTTATTGGACACTGAGAATTTGCTGCAGGTGCATTTACTGTGCTCAAAAGCTGGGCTTGGAACATGCTATCCACTTCTGGGCATGGGGAGCAAGTTGAAAGTATTATTCTCTAATGTCAGGACTGAATTCCCCTTCAAAAACAGGTCCACAGTTCCCAGTAATTCAGGGAAAACTCCGGTTGTGAACTGTAGGGGCTGGACATCCCTTAGACAACAGGATTGCATGCAAATCCTAACTCCTGCATGCTCTGCTCTGAAGCAACCCAACAACTGCCCGGAACAAGATCACTTGTGGAGAGGAAATATATCTACATCAGCTAGTTTTAGTCTTTCCTAAAATGACTACACTACAGAAGCACTAACAAAGAAGCAGATGTAAGATTTTCTATGACTTATCTCCAAGGAAATTATTTATAAATCTCCTTGATTCATTATGTGCCAGGCCTAAATTAATCCCCTGGTTTAACCACAGAAATGTAGACGTGCACATTGCAACCAACAGTGCATGCTAGGCATTTTTGATAGAATGAAGCAATTTTGTCCGTTTCGAATATTTTAGGCATAAAATAATTTTTTCAAAGAAAAGACCTTGGCTAGGGCCAGTTCCTGGTGTGGGGTCTTTTATCTACCTTCTTCTGAAGGCTTCTGAGGGGTCACAAAAAGCTGGTGTCGTATTTGATTGAGAACTGCTCAGTAGAAGCGTGCACTCATATCCTCACGTGCACACGCACACACAGAGTTATGTAGAAAACTGCAGAGTATGGTCTTCATCTCCCCTTTGTCCTCCCTCCCATAATAAAGTAAAATTAAATGGCATCAGTCCCTAAAGATTAACATTCCCCAGGCTTAGATATTTTGCTTATCCAAAAGACATCTTACTTCTGTTTGCCAGAGGCAGTGCAAACCTGGAACGATGGGGCAGCTGGCATGCTACGGTGTAGTTTTGTCTGTGCTGTAATCTCTGCTGCATCAGCTGTAGATTTGAAGGGGTGATGATATTTATGCAGTGTCAAAGCATTGGAAAGTTCATGTTTGGAGGTGGACTTTTTTTTTTCTTTACTCCTCTCCTCCACCCTAACACTAATTGTTGTTGCTTTTTAAGAAAGTCAGCAAAGTACAAGATTTTTATTTAAGCTGTCAGTCAAAAATAGTGGAAGATCTAGAAGGCCTGACACTGCTTCTTTTCTGTGTGCTGAGTAAAGCTATGTTAGGGGGTATATTTCATCAGGAATGAGTAAGGAAGGACCAAAGCCAGAATTATTAGCAACCAGGCCTTATCTAGGATAAATATTACAAAGGAATAAAGCCATAAAAATATGCAGTTTATTTGCTGATGCAAGAGCAGATGTGGTTTCTTTTCATAGGAATTAAAAAATAATCAAGGCAATAGAAATTATGTTCTGTGTTTTTACAATATTTGGTGGAAGCTCCACTCACAGGAAAGTTAAACTCAAAACAGGAGATCTGAAATAAATGTCCACAATCACACACAGCAAGATTCTAGCTATGGCCAGGAGCCTGACCAACTCAGCGAGGTGGTGAAAAGCTGTGGGTATTTGTAGCCCGGAGAGCAGCCCTGTAAACCATCCATGTGCCTACACAGAGGCTGTCACCCATGGCACTGGATCCCTTGGGGCAGTAAGGACTCCCCTTTGGTTTCCCTAGGGCTCACACTTCCAAAGCCAGCTCTAGAGCAACCCTCTGCAGTGGTGTAGACAAGGGACAGTGAGCAAGGCAGACCCATGCCTGTTCCCCCCAGGAACACCCACTGAAGATGAGGAGAGGGAGCTGCTTGCTAAGAAATGGAATGACAGGTCCCAGGCATAGGACTGTCCCCAGCTTGCAAGAACCCTAATGCAGAGGGGCTTATGTGTGCACAAAAGGGAGGGGAAGCTTCCTCATGCTTCTTCTATTCCTCATCAGAGAATCATTAAGGTTGGAAGGAACCTTTAAGAACATCAAGTTCAACCACTAGTCTGTCACTGACGAGTCCAACACTCAACCAAGTACCATATTCACACATGTTCTGAATACCTCCAGAGATGGTGACTCCACCACTTCTCTGGGAAGCCTGATCCAATACTTGACTACCCTTTCGATGATGAAATTTTTCCTAATGGCCAATCAAAACCTCTTCTGGTGCAACTTGGGGCCACTTCTTCTCACCCTGTGTCTTGTCACTTGGGAGAAGAGATGGAAACTCCACCTGGCTAAACCTCCTTTAAGATGGTTGTAGAGAGAGATAACATCACATCCCATTCCTCCCAGCCCCAACAACCTCCTGCATCTCCTTTTCTCCAGGATAAAAAACCTCAGCTCCCTCAGCTGCTTCTCATAAGACCTGTGCTCCAGACCCTTCACCAGGTTCATTGCCTTTCTCTGGACACCCTCCAGCACCTCAATTTCTTTTAGTGAGGGGCCCAGAAATGGACACAGGATTTGAAGTGAAGCCTCCACCAGTGCTGAGTACAGGGGAACAATCACTGCTCTGGTCCTGCTGGCCACACTGTTGCCGATGCAGGCCAGGATGCCATTGGCCTTCTTTGCCACCTGGGTACACTGCTGGCTCCTGTTCAGCTGCTGCCAACCAGCACTCCCAGGTCCTTTTCCACCAGGCGCTTTCCAGCCACTCTGCCCCAAGTCCATAGCATTGAAGGGGTTATGGGAACCCAAAGGCAGGATCTGGCACTGTGTCTTGATGAACCTCATGCAATTGGATTCATCCCATTGATCCAGCCTGTCCAGATCTGTCTGCAGAGCCTTCCTGTGCTCCAGCAGATCAACACTCCTGCCCAACTGGATGTTGTCTGCAACCTGACTGAGTGGGCTTGATCCCCTCATCCAGATCATTGATAACGATATTAATCAGAACTGGCCCCAATACTGACCCCAGGGAACATTATTAGTGACTTGCCATCAGCTGGATGTAACTCCATTCACCACTGGTCTCTGGGCCTGACTATGCAGATGGTTTTTACCCAGTGAGCAGTGTACCTGTCCAAACCATTCTCCTCTCTCTTGTCCTGAATGCTTTTTCTCCTGCCTGTCCCTCCTTGCACTATTTCAAGAGGAAATGGTGTCTGCTTTTATTGTCTGCTTTGACATTAATTTCTGATATGGTGTAGGAGGATATCTTCTATAAAAATCTATCTATCTATCTATCTATCTGTCTATCATCTATCTTTCTCACAGATGGAGAAATAACTTAGCCTTAAATGAGATGCAATACAACTCCTGATTAAATTGCCACATTACTTATATTTGACATGTTATAACCTTGAATACTAAAAAACCTTGAAAAAAATAAAAAGAAAGCTATACAAAAATAGGAAGGATGATATTTATGTACCAGGCCAAATTAGGCTTCAATCATTTTGGTTGAGATGCTCAGTTTTACTCCTTCATTTACTTTGTCAAAGAGCTGCAAGTCCAACTCGGTTTTTACTTCCAGCATTCTGGGGCTCATTATTTGCCATTCACGGTCTTATTAATTCTGGCTGCCTGAACATTTTCATTATCAGAGGAAAAAGAGGTAACCAAAGATAACTTGGTGGGCATTATTCCCATTTAGGCACTCCTCTGAGATTTCCCTTTGACTGGAATGTATTTCATTAATTCAGAGGACATTTTGGCATGGATGTCTAATTAGATCTGCTTAATGGATTTCATGTCACAGAGGCATGTAAATCTTGCCATGAAAGACAAGGTTTGTACTGAGAGATAATATCTTTTACTGGACTACCAGATAGAATTGAAAGGAATGGAACACAATTTTCAGTTTCTCTAAAAAACGGGCAGTATTTTGCTATAGACTTTTCCTTTCTTACCTCTTCAGACACTCAGAGCTACAAACACCTGACCAAGGCAGTCTCTTCATGGCCTTTGTGTATTATCAATCACTTGTTTTTCACTAACCTTCTGCCACATCTGTATTTTTATTTCTTCCAGAAAATTAATTTTTTGACATTAATCTGTGTTTTACAACCCACTGCATGTTATATCCTATGGATTTTTATACTCAATTTTACTTATTCAGAGGTGGACGGTATCCCAGATGGAACTTCCTTACATGTTTCTATGCCCAAACATCACCAACTCCCAGAGATTACACAAAATACTTCAGGAGACATTGTGATTTTTGTGTTACTGTCCACTTGACTAGAACTTGTATTCAGCAACTACATACTCTTGTCAGTTTGAATACCCAAGACCACTGTTAAAATACCCATTCATTTGACTTAAAATCTTTAATAGAGTCCTACAATCTTTAGAGACAGCAGTTGCTGTGCCTGACTTGTTGGCTTGCCTGTTCTCATGAGAGCAGTGTAGAAAGTGCACCCACAGGCCACTTCTATCCTTCAGCTTAAGCTTTATTTTTTTGATGCTGGAGGTATTTAAAGTAACTGACAAAGCACATTCTGCCTAATGTATTAGACACCACACAAGAATCTGTAGCTAATGTATGGTGCCTTTTTATGCCTGACACTGGTATATTCTGCAAATCATGCAAAATATGCTACTACAAATTGGAAAAATTTAGTACTTTTAATAACTAGTTTGGTGTTACATTCCTTGAGGTCTTGGGATGCAGTTCAACAGGAACTTCAGATCTGTTTTGACAGATACTGCAAAAATTCTTGACTGATCTTGCAAGATTCCTCATAAACTTCCAATCCTTTTTTCCATATTGCTAAATACATGGCTTCAACTACATCCCATAGCAAGTTGCATGGCTTTATTCTTGGTGTCACCAACTCTGTATCATAATCCACTGTGTAAGACCCTAACTGCAAAATCAATATGTGTGTGTTTGCAGGTCATAAAAATTGCCTTTTCTATATGCAAAAAGCACAGTATTTTCTTATATCCTTGGAAAAAATCAGCCACCTGTTGTGAATAAACTCTCTTAGCTGTAGACTAGAAACTAATTGTCTCACACATAGTTTTGATTTGCAATGAATGGGAGGTGGGGGGAATATATCAACTCCTGCCCCATCGAAATATAGCTTTATTTTTTATGCACTTTCAGTTATGTGTCAAAACTAGTTTTAAAACACCTCTGTTTTATATCTCAATGCTGAGTTTTAAAGATTAAGCAACAAGAAACCTCTAAACATTTAAGATGTTTGAAATTTGGCCCTTGAAAACAGAAACTGTAGAAATGTTTTCCTTATAGGCAAAATAATTTCATTTTTGATTGGTCAATGTTTATTACAACTTAAAATTAAGCACATCTGATAGCTAATACAGTTGGACCTTAAAATAAAATTGCCTTTCTATTTTGCAAAATTACATCCTTCCCCAAGTCCAAACAAGGAAATAAACTTCCCTAGTGTACATCACGTTATGTACTTTGTAATATTAATATTAACTATTCAAAATGATATTGCTTTATGGTTCTTCTTCATAGAGATGTAAATGAAAGTGAGTTTTGGTATGGAGAAGCTAAACCAAGCAGATTTGTAAAAAGCAAGCACCTGCTGATATAGCAAGATCTTTAAATTGGGTAAGCTGGAAACTGGTTCCCACACTTATCCATTATCCCCAGATGCAAAGCCCATGAAGGATTCAACTTCAGTCTACATCAGTAATACTAAAAGCCATTAGTGTAGGTAATGGTTGCTCAGTGGCCTCTAGGAAATGAATGGATGGTCTCTGTTCAGTTCAGGCAGCACAGGTGGCCATGTCACAGAGACCACTGAGGAGCACCTGGAGAGGAAGACCCAGATACCCTCTCCTGCCCAGAAGTCCCTTCCACCTGAGCACATCCAGGCTGTACCCAGCAAGCAGACAGGCAAACATTTCCCACCATCAATTAGCTGCTTCTCTCAAACACAACGCTCACTTTTAGGAGGGAGGAAGAAAAAATTCTGGAGCCTCACGATAAGCCTGGGGGATTAATAAAGGCAGTTCGGTTTACAGGATAAAGTAGAGCCTTTATCACCTGCAGTTCAATCTATCAACTTAAAAATACATGAAGTCGCAGGACTGGCTTCAACACCACATGAAACAAAAAGCTAAAATAAAGACTATTTGGGGAAGTATTTCTAAAAGATAAAGAAAGAAGGATACCCAAGAGTGAAGGTCATACTAGACATTTCTGCTACCCTGTAAAGCTTAAAGTACTGAATATAATGTTGTAGTAACAGAGGGCACATTAGCAGTCGGGAGATTTTCTTTAAGAACATAGAAAGGGATAGGTCCAGGGGAGAATCTCAGATTCGCACAAGTGGAGGGAGTTACAGGCTTTCAAACTGTTGTTCTATTTGCCTGCTGCTTTTGACACTTTATTTTTTTTCCCAAAAATTTAAAACCTCCTTCTAAGCTTCTGGTTTCTTCAGGGTGCAATTTATCACAGCCCTATTTTGTTTTGAAATGCACTAAAGCATCAAGGCAAAAAGGGAAGATGAACTCCATTTAATCCCTCTGTTGCACTGCAGTAAGAAAAAGTAAACAGGGAGGTGTAAGTTTATGAGGAAGGCAGAAGAAGAAATGGGAATGGAGTAATCTCATTGCAACTGGATTTGGAGATCCTGAAAAGGCAATAATAAGCTTCCTGAGCTCAGCTGTTTGGTTGTAGAGCAGAAAACCACTTTCAGCTTCAACTTGACATCATTTGGCATCTCCTTCACTAGCAGGGCAAAGAACGCACTGCTATTTTACATGGCTATGAAGTACATGCCACAAGAGATTTTAGCTGCAGTGAAGGCCAAGTACAGACATCAAAGGCTGGCATTTGGATGCAAAGAAGTGAGAAACACACTTTATTTCTCATAATGAGAAATGCGACTTACGCTTTATCAAACCCTAACTTCTAATAGGAGTTACATAACAAAAAGCTCTGCTCCTCTCTGCTGACTGCCAAATAGCTATCAAATATTAAAGAGATGAGCAAGTGCTCTGAAAGGAGATTGTATGATCACACTGTGGCAGCCTTAATGCGCACGTGTGCATGCATGTGCCTCCGTGTACGTGAGCCTTCACAGCAGGGTGCATCCTCAAGGCCAGTAAATAAACCCATAAACCTCCCCCGCTCTGTGTTACATTCCCACCATTCTCAGTTGCCCCAGGAGGAAGGAGTCCTAGGCAGGAAGGAAAGAATTGGGTCGAGTGCTGTTTGCAGCCACTCTGCCAATGAAGTTAACAGGGCTGCCAGGGATGGGCTGTTGATCATAAAATCACAGAATGGTTTGGCTTGGAAGGGACCCTAAAGATCATCAAGTTGCAATGCTTTGGGCAGAGACACCTACCACTACACCAGGTTGCTCAAAGCCCCATCCAACCCAGCCTTCAACACTTCCTGGGATGGGGCCTCCATAGCTTCTCTGAGCAACCTGTTTCAGAGCCTCACCACCCTCACAGTAAAGAATTTCTTGCTAATATCTTATCTAAACCTACGCTCTTTCAGTTTAAACTATTCCAATCATTACATGCCCTTGCAAAAAAGTCCCTCTCTCCAGCCTTCCTGTCAGTCCCCTTTAGGTACTGGAAGGTCTCTATGAGGTCTCCCTGCAATCTTCTCTTCTCCAGACTGAGCAACCCCAGCTCTCTCGGCCTGTCCTCATAAAAGAGATGTTCCATCCCTCTGATCCTCTGTGTGGTCCTCCTCTGGACTTGCTCCAGCAGGAGTCCAAGCCTCTAACTCCCACAAGCAATGTGGCCTCTTAGAGACAGCAGTGGTACCAACCCTCCCTAGCCGGGACTTTCTGAGATCCAGTGATGGAATAATGCTAGTTGTTTGCTGATCCTTGTGATTAAAGTAAATCTTGCCAGTATTTCTAGAGAGAAGGAAGGGAAAAGGAGGCTGCCTCTTGGGTTCCCAATAAGTGGAGCTGGCAACACTGTGCCTAGGAGAACCTAATCAAGCATTGGGAAGAAGCTGAAACGTGGGGAAAACTCTGTTGGGCATTTTCAAGACTAAATTTCAGTTTAAATATACTTTCTTGTAGTGCTGAGTTGGCAGGGAGGTAAGCCCTCCTGACAGTGGATGAGGCTTTTCAAGTGGATCAAAGACCTGGAAGGCAAAGAGGAGTGGGATGTTTCCACTGACTTCCAGGTGGTTTTGTAATAAGATGTAAGTATAATTTGATTCCTTTTGTACTCTCTGCTGACATAGCCGTTTTCACAGAGGGAATAAAAACAACTTGAGGACTTGTGGGGAGCAAGACAGAACTGCTGACTGCTTGATTTCAAGTAGTTCACCAATCTGTATAGCCTAGTCAAAAAGCACACTGGACAGGTATATAAAGAAATGTACTACAATCAAATATACTTTTGAATTTTTTGATCCTGGAGAAAGGGAAAAGAAAATAAATAAAGGAGGGATGGGGGTGGAAGGGAAGGGAAGCTGAAGAGTAGAAAAAATGTTACTCTAATACAAATAATGTAAAAAAGAATTTTAAGGACTGTCCTAATCAATGAAAATTAAATTCAGATGTGAACTTGAACAATGTCACTGCCAGGTAAGCTGAGATCTGAGCATGAGCCATGTTGCTACAGGCTCTCTCTATAAGGCATGTATCCCAAAATTCAGGATATTTACATCTGAGGTTAGCATACTCTTGGTGGAATTGGAAGAAAACCAGAAAGGATTTATCACAAAAAAAATCTTTAAATTGTACCTGCTTTCACAAAATACAGACATGTATTGAATAACTCTATTTATAACTGCCCATTTTTGCCCTATTGCCTAAAACCCAAAAGCAGGCATCAAAAGTTGTCCATCTTAGGGTCTGCCTTTGAGGTAACCAGGTCCCAGACTACGGTCTCCTTTCCTAAAAATCAGCTTCCTCCCATTTCTTCTGCCACACCTACCAAGAGGCACCTCAACCCAGGCTGCTGGAACAAACTGACCTGGCCCCGCAGAGGCCGTGGAGCAGTATGGCCAAGGCTATGCTAGATAGGATGGCTCCCACTTCCACAGCCTCCTCCTTGCAGATCCACACGTAACCCCAGACAATGCCCAGCAGCCACTCAATCAAACCACACAGATGGTGCAGGAACATGTTTGTTCTTAAACTCACCTCTTCTGTGTATTAGTTAAACTTACACTAAACTGATGCTCCAAAGACATAAGTTCAAGGATTAATGCCATATTTATGTAAACAATGGCAGGCCTTTTGAAGTAAATTAAAGCCCACCAACCTACAGCTAAATTTAAATTGGCAGTGCCTGCGATGGATAAATGTACTTTAAGGCTAACTGCTGGCATGACAGCTACACTCGCTCGGTTTTATAATTCAGTCGATATTAGTCCTTTCAAGAAATAGTTCAGTATATTAAAGCCTTTTTTTTCTCCCCCCAAAAAATCATCTGTGCCTTTGGGATTTCTTTGATTCATTTTCAGAAGATATATGTCATGCTATGAATGTAGTATTAAAGGACAGACTGGTGACAGACTGAACCCTCGCTCATAGGTTTATGGTCAACAGGCACCAATAAAAAGAGTACAAAGAAAAGTGGAATTTTTTAACTACGACTTAAATGTGCCAGCTATTCCCTGAAGCTCAGGTACTAGACTTAAATGAGCCAAATAAAAAGAAAATTATATCAGTGCAGTGATCAACAGCAGGCAACTACACATTAGGCAACATACTGGGACCCTGATTTTCTGCAAAGGTCTGCAGAGGATTCCCACATTGCTTTGCCCCTCATGTGTCTGAGGGTGCCCTGCTCAACAGCAGGAGTTACTATTGCTGTGGTTTCTCATACCTCCCTGGAATATGATCAAAGACCCAACAAATAATTTTTGTAGTCCCACACATTTGCAGTCTGAATATCAACTTTTCTTTCAAGCACTACTATTTATACTTGATTGTTTTCAACTGTGCATTAAAAGCCAGCTGGAGCAGGAAGGAAGGATAGTGCAGAGGATATATATTTTTTTTACTCCAGACACATTAGACCCACAGCCCTATTATGCTTTGCACTTTGGAGACATTAAGTAAACCTTTGTTGAACATCTATTTTAAAAACTGTCAGTGATGCTTTGTTTGTACTATCCCTCTTTAGTTCCATGTGGTAAGGTATATCTTTTCCTATAATAATGATGCAAAAAATTAACAGTTTCCCTAATTACTCAGCATGGCTGCAGGGCACAGCACAGGTCAGGCTGCAGCACTGGTGGTCACCATCCAATTTCTCTTCTGCCATCCATGCTCTGTGCCCATTCCCTCCCTCTCTTTTTCATTTTCTTTTTCTCTAGAACATACACTTTTTTTTCCTAACTCACTGCTTCTCCTTTACACACACAGAGCTATTGTATGAGCTTGGGCTGATAACTGGGTTTAATTAACCATACTTGTATAATGTAGCAATACAACTTCAATATGACTGCTATGTTAGGAATAGTGGACTAATATAATGGTCTACTGAAGCGTAGCATTGTCCGTTAAATTGAAGGTGCAGCATCTAAAACATAGCAAGCAAAGCCACCCACATACTTCATCTACTATTAAAACACCCTTATTCAATTTCATTCTCAAATAGAGTTCTGAAAAGAAAAACTGTATCTTGTAAAAACATAAGGCAGCCTGAAACTAAATGCATATTGGTTTAAGATGAAAAAATGCCCTCCTGTCACCAGCTGGAAACATTATCCACCCGGCACAGAAAATCTATTGGGATGTAAAGGGCTGCAGCAAGGAAATCCATGTCACGAGCTTGGTGTGAGAAATTTTGCAGCTTATGTGCATGGTCACCCATTGCTTGATGCCTCTGGATACCTTCTGATTTTGTTTATTTTCGTGATCTCTAATGTGCTGTGCACACCCACACACACACAAGGGAAAAAACACTCTCAAATACTCCATGCTGTTCAACACATTTCAAAACATTTCTCTGTCCAAGGACACAGGTAACATTTTTGCTGCCACAGTTAAGAGAAAAGCCACACCGCTAAAGCTGCATGTGTAGATGAAGTCAGGATGACAAAGGAGGGATTATGTTTAGGCATTATTTTGTTTATGCATAGTTAGGGATGTTTAAAATCTTCAGGGATCTGAGTGCTGGAGCCAACTTGGAAACAAATGTTCCCACTCTTGCCTGCAGTGAGATCAGCACAGTGCTGTTGGGAAAACTCTGCCTCTTTAGAAAAATAGGCAGCATCTACCTTTCCCCCCATCCTGTTTTAGAGCAAAACTGAGGGTTTTGGTGTTTTTCACAACAGTTCAGTAGTTAGGGTGTTAAGCCAGAACAGGAATAGCCAGGCATAGTTTCCTGCTCTGACCAGTACAGCCCAGGGATTTGAGCATCAGTCTCTCAGGTCTTAGGAAGGGTGCTAAACATAATCTCCTGCCAGCAATTTTCCAAACTGTTTCTGTTCAAACTGTTCAGTGTTCTATGCAACCTGCTACTGGCTGTGCTAAAGTGAGTCCAGCATTACAATGTGGAAAAAAGGACCCATACAGGAGCCTGGGAGATCAAGGCTCATGGTCCAGGACAAGAGAATATAATGCTCTATGGAAAGATACAGGAAAGCTGCAGCAGGAGACACTGAAAGATGCCTGAAGAGGAACAGCATGTTGATCATATGGAGTGGGGGAAAAAGTCCAAATCAACACACACCTCCTGATCATGATAATACTACATGATCTGCCAATCCCTTTAACCATTTTCCCATAGCAGCCAAATACACTGTCTCCTTTAACCATGCTATTACATCAGCAGCAAGTCTCAGGACACACCTCTCTGAATCAGTCATCAGTGGTCATTATAGGCAGGCATGCTGTATGCTGTCACATAAACCAGTGCTGATGGGGACCTTCAGGACTCCACACCACATCAAAGAGTTTTGATATCTAGCAGCGCACAGTCTGAGATACCAACTGAAGGCGATCTAGAGAGATAAAGAATGAAGACCTTAAAAAGAGAGTGAAAAGTCTGGTCTTTCTAATCTCATTCATCAGACTACGGTATGTTTTTTCCACCTTTCAACAGGTGGGCCTGGACACTGTTGCCTTTCTCCATGAACTCTCCCTGGCATCATTTCTGTGACACTCCCTCTCTATTTGCAGTACCATCTTTCAGTGACTGGCAGTACTTTTCCAGCTACAGGATTTCAGATTGGGAAAATCAAAGACTTTGCTGGCCATGCTGGACATGGCCAGGGTGAACAACAGGCTCTCCCAGTACTATTTTATTCAGAAGCACAACGTCTTCACCACAGTCTGACTGCAAAAAAATCCTAAAGAAAAGTTTGATACAACACTTGAGGGCCGGGGGGAAAAAAGGGTCTGCTTTCCCCTTACTAAACTGTATAATGGTAATTACAGGATATAAAACATTTACAGCCATCTTGGTCAGATGGTCCTATGGATTACAGAATATCCCAGAAAGCACCTAGTTGGCATTGGTCCAGATGCTCCAAGACAGATTACAAAGCACTTTGTGATGTGCTTGACAAGGAGCAGAGTTAAGGTGCAGCTGGGCTGACACTTGCCTTTCGAACATCAAGGAAACTATAAAGGCCCTTTGATTTTGTATCCAAAATATTTAAATTCAAGGGTGCCTTGCCTTGCTGCTGTTGTTTCATGGCCCATTAGCTGCTTAGTGGAACATTCTTCCTTTGTAAAGCTGGGACTTTTTCCAGTGCAAAGGTGACATACAGTATCATGTAATAAGGACAAGGCAGGAGTGATCACACAGTATAGTCAACCAAAAAGCACTTAATAAAGCCTAAGAGCCGTCTAAATCCAGACTGCTGCAGTTCCCTGCTTTAAAGTCTACACTCAAAGGCAAAACCTCTCCGATCATAGGACTCCCCACGTTGCAGAATGAACTTTCAATTAGTTTCATTAGGGCAACTGGCAGCCAGAATGGGATTTGCCAAGCCACAAACCCTGTAGTTGGCAGCGCAGCTTTATCTGTGTAGGAAATAGGCACCTTTGCTCAGAGACATTGCCAGATATAACAGAGGAGCAAAATTCTGTGTTGAAGTGCCTCTGGACTTCTGTCATTGGAAAACTGTGCCTGCAAACCAGTTTCCTTTTTTTTTCCCCCCAGCACAGGTGCTGGGAAGGTTTTAGAAAAACATGAACAAAGCCTTTTGTCAGCCTTATGTTCTTCTGATTTGAGGCTTTGCTTGTCAAGCTATTAAGCTATTAAGAAATTGTGTTCCTCTATTCTACTCTTCCATGTTACAAAGCAGCCTTTATTGTAGATAACAGGCTGGACCATGACAAGGGTTGAACCGGTGTAAGTACAGAGTGGATTAATTCTACTCCAGCAAATGTAGTTTCACTGAATTTTACAGTGAAGCAGAAGAAGAGACTCTTGTCTGTTTCTGCTCTTCCATCCTCCAATGAGAGAATCAGATAGGGAAGCACGACCATTAGGTGCCTGAGGAAAAATTGTATGTTAGCACCCCATTTAGAAAAAGTCATCATCATTGCAATATGGCTCAATAAAAGAGTGATTTGGGGAACATAAGATACTCCATTTTGTATTTCCTGGACAATAAGACCCAGTTTTCACTTTCTAATTTATGGGTTTCATTCAAAGTATTCAATGTTAGCTCTACAGCCCAGTTAAACATGATTTGTACTCTTCTGGAAGCCCAGAAAGGATTCAAAATAGACAACTGAGAATTCTTTTCACACCAGGAAATTCTCACTTGGCATAGGACCAAAACAGCCAGCTGTACACAGTGTATGGGACCTGTCAGGGATATTGCTGAGCAAAAAAAGCATGATCAGACTGCAAATTACAACAACCAAGTTGTTGTTTTTAAGGTTCCTGCCTCCATCTCAAATATCTTTGGGTCTTTCACAGGCCAGTGCTGGTGACATCTAGTACAGCTGCCTTGAAAGGGGGTATGATCAAGAACGCAAGAAGAGCCGATGATTTAATGTGATAAATTAAATACAACAGCCTATGTTCTCTGCAGTGGTGGTGGAAAGCTGAGTGTAGAACGCACGGTTCTACCAAACTAACACGCTTCTTCCCTGAGATGTGGTCGGCGCCAGGGCCAAGCTCCCTTAATGCCAGGTGAGCTTCCTCCAGCAGCAGGTTTGGCAGTGTAGCTATGCCCGCTCCAGGAGCTGCAGCTGGCAAAGCCCTGCCAGTCCCAAATCATACCTTACCACGGCTCAGCTCAACAAAGTTATGCTGGCACGAAGTCCCAGGGTGGACTGGAGCCAAGGCTTGTTAGAGAGCTACGCTATTAGACTGTACATCTCAGATGTTTAAAGTCATTGAAACTTGGGAATTGACTAGACCTTGCAGACTCAGAGCACCAAAATACACCTCACACCCTTGCTATCACCTGATACTGAAAAGAAGTCCTGCCCTGCATATCATGGCAAAGAGCTATTTTTTGGGAAATACAGCCCTGCTGAGAATACAGGTCACCAAGGGGTTGGGGACATGACCCACCCAAACTACCACTGCTCTGCAGCATCACGGGATGGCTCTGGAGCAACAGGCTCCAATTTTCAGGTTTTTCTGTCTTGATTTTCTGTAAAAGCAGATGTTTTCCTCATAAATGTTTCATCCAAAATTCCAGTGTTTTCATAAAAGTTGCTTTGAAGGCAATTTTTCAGCCTTTTCCATTAACTGCACACATTCACTTTGCAACACAAGACATTAAAGCGATGCCCAACTGTCAGTCATGTGATTCTTTACATTAGAGATCATTTTGACCAGAGATAAAAGCAAAAGAACTAGCCTCATTAGCTCAGCAATTCTGACGAGATGTGTCAATAAAAGAAACCTAAATTAATGTAACCTGTCACACATTTACTTGAACCTTTCCACTACTTGAACACGTAGATGTCAAACGTGTTCCTGGCACTCTCCTGCTACTCTCTTTGCAATGAGTAGAACTTGTGTACGTTTGCTTTGCTGTGATTCAGGACTGCTTGACTATACTTTTAAATAAAATCAGGTCAGGGAGTGAGGCCAAGTGCTGGCTCCTGATAGTTCACTCCCCTTTGCTGCCTGCTCTTTTGGCCTCCTCAAGTCTGTGGACATGGTCCTGGGATATGTTGCTCCATCCCCTAAGGCTAGCATGATGAAGACCACCCCAAATTTGTCTGTGTCCTCCTTACAGCATTCCTCTAACATTATATCAGCACATCATCATGATGTCCTCATGTGGGAGCTGCTCTCCTTCCACAGTCCCAAGACACTGAATTCAGGTCCTCTATTTCATGTTACCAAAACATCACTGATGCTTCCAGAAACCTATAACTAAAAAGATGCACAACAAATAATAATTGTGTCTTAGGACCACCAAACACTATCATAGGGCTCAGAGGAGATTGGTGGCTGAGGACTGTGTGTTGTGGATGTGGCCAGTCTGCTCCTAAAGGGCCCCCCAGGTTTGGGGGACAGGGGACAAAGGGAGCAAGCACTGCCTAAAATGAAGGAATTTAGCTTGTGCAGATATTGCTGCTGGCACATAAAGCTGAGCATCCTCAAGCCACTGACCCAGCACTGCCTCGCCTGGCTGGACACTTGCATACAGACAGACCTGCAAACCTACATATTTGGCAGTATTTATGTGAATGGAGATGGCTCTCCTGCTAGCAGGGGTGTCACAGACCAAGAACACACTTTGGCTTGTATGTAAATCCTTCTGAAAACCTACCCCTTAGAACACACACTTGCTTTCCAAGCATGGATTTGTAAACATATTGAAGAGTACCTTATATAAAAAGTACACATGAAAGGCAGCATGTGGTATGAAGAGTAATTATATGTTCTAGAACTTTTATCAGTTTTAATTCAAAAAGATTCTGTAGATAATCATGTGTGTTCAACAAAAATAACATCATATACAAATAACATTGGGAAATAAGACTGCATTAAGCAACTGAAAAAGAACTGCTGTACAGGAAATGTATAGTTAGACCCTGCCATCTCCTAATTTTATTTTCAAAACAACCTTCTTTTTTAACAAACATGTTTAATCTTTAACTTTTATTGTTGTTAGTGTTGTCTGCTATTTCCATAGCAATAAAACCCAATTGCAACTGTGCATGTTTGTGTTAAAAATAACCAACTACTTCAGCAAGTTATTCTTGTTTTTAAAATGTCTCCATTAATGTCCATTAAGATACCAACAAGCTCAAACAGTTTGACATGGTCAAGAAATGTTCTTAAAATTAAGTTTCTTATTTATCTGCAATTTAATTTTTAAAGCCTCTATATTAATGGGTGAAAGCTTAAAGACTATTTAATACTCATATTTCTGTGTATTTTGTGCTTGACTGAGGAATGGAGGAGACAGCAAAGAATCAATATTTTTCTCTTTGAAACTAAAAAAAAAAATCTACATTAGATAAACTTAACATTTTGTTAAATTAGGAGATTCAACAGTTCATCTAAAGGGTTGACATAATTCAGTTTTTTGAATGCAAATATTTTTGTTACTTTCTTAAACCATTGAATAGGAGAGGATTAAGAAACTTTAATCAGTCAAATCAATGCACTCTCTATTTGAAAAACTCACCTATGGCAAATAAGCTTCAGTATGGACACTTGGACACACATGAATTTTTGAAGACTTGCAGAAAACTTATATTTACAGCACATCCAACTTTATGCTTTATTAGTGTGACCTCAGTTTTCGTAAAGTGTGAAAACAGACCTCCAATGTGAAATCTCTGGCATTTCAGCCTTTCAGCTGCAATGCTATTGCTGAACACAGAATGTAAATTGCTTCCCCACTTTCATTCTCCTAATGAAGAACTTCTAGCTTCCTATTAATACCCATTTGAACTAACGTTTTTAAATATGCATAGATACCAGAATGTGTTACTAATTTTTTCCCCCACCATGCAAAAGCAGGTTGAATTCATCTGCTGAAACTCAGATACAAAATGCCTTCATGGAGGAGGATCCATAAAACCATGCCTGAAGAAGATACCAATGTGGGTGAAAACTACTCCTGGGGGTCTGGCCTTCCATCAGCCCTTATGGCTCCACAAAAGAAGTAATAAAATGGCATGAGAAGAAGAAAAGTGCAGACCCATACCAGTGCTTCTGGGAACCAAAGGACAAAACCTGTTTGAGATGAGACTTGGAGCTGTGGATGTTTGTGCTAGAGAGAAGGCAGCGAGGAGGGAAGGATCTGGGCTCCTGCAGCATGGCTCAAAGCTCATGAGAACTTAACTGACTTCAGAGGGCTGCAAACCAGCTCCTCGTGAGGAAGCAGGGAGGACTGGCAGGGCAAGGTTAAAAGAAAGGCAACCTGATATTGCAAAAGGTAGTTCTCATTGAAAAAGGGACACATTCAGTGAATGGAGCTGCGCTATGGAGTCACGTGAAGCATACTGTGCTGTCTCTCCCTCCTGGCAAAGAAAGTGTCTACCAAAGTGAGTTTCAAGCACAAAGTCCTCCCAGAAAACAGTTTTAATTGTGTGGATTCAGACAAGCAATTATACTAAAGGCTATTATGCCAGTTACCCAAAAACAATATAGTCATCTCGCTGACAGATAAAACACCAGTGCCAAACTCCTTATAACAACAGGACAGGCCATTAATCCCATTCAGTTGATGATATAATGCTATGGAATATATTTCTGCTCACATTACTGACAATTAATGCAGCCTGCATGCTGAGAGGACAAGCTTTGTGTTCAAGGGGAGTAAAATTTCCATGTAAATGTGGGACAAAGGTACCAAATGGATGGCAAGCCTGAAAACGAAAGATTTACTACTCAACGTGCATTTTGCCAAAGAGAATTTTTTATTTAAATAGTAGTAATAGCAGAGAAATGTCCTGCCTGTAAGCTAATTGGATTCGTGCAATTCAGGCACCCTAATTTATACTAAAATGGCTTGCTTTCCTTCTCTCTTTGCAGCCTGGCAGATGGACTAGGCAAAAATGTGAAATTCACGCAGTCATTGCTACTCATAGCCCACTTAATTCACAGGCCTTTGTCAAAACTTCTTTAGTCGACATTAAAAGAGAGGGTACCATATCTATCATAACCATCTGGACTGAAATCTGCCAATCTGGACCAGTTGGACAGAAGCCTAAGCTGTACTAAAGAGCAAAACCCTGTTTGGGTTCAGTGGAAGGAATTCAAGCACAATGGAGAGGAGGTGCTCCAGAAGCTGGGCACATTGAACCCTGATCTCCACTCCTCAGCTCCTCTGTTGCACTTGCCATTAGAGACAGGTCAGTGAAAAACACTTACACTAATGGAGGTGTTAGCATTTTATATTTTTGTTTGTTAGGTTTTTTTTGGTTTCTGGTTTTTTTTTGTTTGGTTTTTTTGGACAACTGTCAGTATTTATACAAAGAACACAGCCTGCATGCCTTACTTTGAAAAATGAGAAATTGATTAGGTGATATACTGTCAAAGCATCACAGTTTTAGCTAAGAAAGGTTCTTCTAATGAAAACATACTGCTGGTTGCTGAGCACAGTTAGTGTATTGACTATGTATTTAGCATTCATCAAAGCTCCAATGTGCTAAAACTGCCTCTGGCACAGGGTAGAGGAGCCAGTCTGGAGAGGGGAAGGGCAGGAGATCAGTTCAGGTTGGCCAGTGGATAGGCTTAGCTCTGATTTCATCTGCTGATAAGCAGGAGCCTCCACAGATCCCCAAACTCCTCATGAAAATGAGCAGCAACCATTCAGAGGGTATTTGTTAGCATCTGCAAAAAGCAGCTAAGGCCTTTTTTATCTACATCTACCTCCTGACGGCTATCCCCAGCTTTTTATCCTGCAGAGGGAATTACCATGGTAATCTCCACACTCCACAAAACTACTAAAACATTAACGTTTGAGTTTTTGTGTTTTTTAAAGAGTGTCCCATCTACAGCCAAATACTGAAGAAGGCAATAGGGCTTATCTCATTTCTTAGTCAGTGAAATTCCTTCAGATGTGACAGGTCCAGGTTTGCCTCTGTTCATCCTTCACTGTCAAACCAAGTACTGAGTATAAAGGCCTTCTGCTTATTAAGAGCCAGGTTTTGAGAAGTGAGCAGCATGATGGTAAAAGAGCACAGGAGAAGGTATTACCTCTTTGAAAGCTGAATTTATAAAAATCCACATTAACAGTAAATAAATTTTATTACAAAACATGATTTGCACTGTGCACACATGTCTGACGTACATGCTTGTGAAAATTCAGGCTGTGTATCTTATCAGATATTCAGGGTCAAATCTGTAGGTGGCTCCATTAACTTGAATAAATCTATTCCAGTTTCTGAAGATCTTAAGTCTGATTTTGATATATTTTACTTTAAATGGAGCTGACTGAGAGCAGAGTGACTCTGCTAAACTAAACTGTTTTTATTCACAGAACAGAACTGCTACTTACTGATTTTATGAACTGCTACATTTAGTTTATATTCATCTGACTTGCTTCTACTATCAAACTTACTTTAAAGATATCATTGTATATAGTTTGGATTGCAGTAGATTAGATTTTTGGTTTTGTACCAAGTCTTTGATTCTGTGAATTTCAAAGGAGGAGAAAGAAGTTCTACACTCAAACAATGCCTTCCCCCCCACCTAAAAACACTTCTCAATAGTTATTTTTTTTTACTCACCGAGATAGCAATGATAAATCAGAGAATAGAACACCTGGAGGAATAGATAAAACTCAAAGTATTATAAGAGACAGAAACATCCTCATAATATCTGCATGTAAATAATGTTTTTACACTTGTACTAGTTAAAATGCTTATGATATGAACTTTGTATATACTTTCACTTTATCTATAAATGTGATTAGTAGCCACTGTTTCTTTTTCCAGAGGGATTACAAATCACATATAAACACAAAGCTAAGAAATAATTCCCTGTGTAAAGTACTAAGAATAGAAGACACATAACAAAATATTTTTGCTGGTGTAACATCTGGAACTCTAAAGGAGGGATTGCGTTCCTATTAGCTACAGAATCAGAGCTAGAAGAAAGATTAAAATACGTCAAGGAAAGCAGAAGCCAAATGCAGAGAGATGAGGATAATGATACAGTGAAATGATGTACCCATATGGAGTTGTGGTCCCTGGAGCCAGAAGTGACCACCCGTCCAGAAGGAGAAGCCAGCAGTAATGATTTGCAGGTCTCACTCCCATAAAGGACTTACAAGGAAGCAAGATGCTATCTTTCATAGCATTTTTTTTCCCCAAGTAAAAGGGACTGCATAGATGGAAGGGGTTAGGTATTTATGGATAAAGAAGACAAGCAGTTATTAAGAGCAGTGCAAAGATAAGGTTAGACTTGGATGATATAATGTGCTGATAAAGCTGGGGGAGATATCTCCTACCCAGAGTGTTTTAAAGCCCTTGATCACTGTTGCAGTACTAACCAGTTAATTAGAGTTGGGACACGTAGCAATTTACTGGGAAATGAAGTTTCAAGGTGCTTTAAATTAAATTGACAAAACACTCCCCAAGTTTGCACAGCACTGTTTCCAGAACGCTTTGATATCCAGGTACATTAATAAAAACAAAGCAAATAAAAGCAAAGGTATAGATTCCTGAAACGCTGTGGGAAAAGGCCAAAGAAGGAAATAACACTGTCTGTATGAGAGCTGGGTTTCACAGGTGCAGTGGCCAATTTCATGCCCTTGAGCAGGACTTGGTCAGGACCTTCCATCCCCTAGCTGAAAACCCCACAGCCAGTCAGCACCAGCCCGGGCAGGGAGCAGACTCCAGCCTCCTCCATCTGCTGAGCCTGATGCACATCACCAAAGCACACCTGCCCCTCTTGATAGGAAGATGGGTGAATGCAGGGCCACCACTCTTACAGCATCCTTGCACAGTAATAACACGATTGTGTGCTACAGACCCCAAACTGAGGAAATAGAGAAGTCCGTGGACACAGGGAAGTGCCTTTCCTCCAGTCCCAAAGTGGGATAGGTTGGGGTCTGGGTGGTGCTGCAGCCCCTATGCAATAGTGGTGCCTGTCTGGCAGTGGGATGATGAGCCAAGGACCACAAACTCCCTGAGCAGCTCTCTACAACCGCCTCTGCTGCAGAGAGATCACTTTTTTCCTCATTTAATGAATATTTAAGTAAGCTGTGCAAAGTGGGAACACCATTGGCAAAGCAAAAAGGGTATTCTGGGATCAGCCGCTCCCACACACGTTTACAGGAACTGTTCCTGGAAATGGGTTCAAGTTTCCCCAGGCAGTAAAGGGAATTGAGCCTCTCACATCTGGGGTTAGTGGTATAATTATCTTCAGCTCAGTAAAAAAGCAATGGGTTAACCCTTCCTCTTTGGTTTTCTAACCCAGGCTTTTATCTCATTTGCTTTTATTTCAGAGTTGAAGATGAAATGCAACACAGAGAAAGAGAAAACACTGGAACAAGATGCATGGGGTTTTTTTCGTTCTTTTTGGGCAGGAAAGTATTGCTTTGCCTTCATTTAAACCATTTTTTTTTCACAATTGATTGCTCTTTGTCAGAGAACTAAAGAATTAATAAGTATACTATTAATTGCAGTTTGGGATTTTATATTGAGCTCTCTTTTTTTCCTACAAAACAAGCAATGCACACACAAAGCTTTTAAAAAATTAACAAATAACTGTCACATAAATAGTTAGGTTTTATTAAAGGCACAAGTTAAAAAATGATAAATCTTCTTTTTAAAGAGATCACTTTTTAAAAAAGAGAAACCATATATCCATATATCCATATATCCATATATCCATATATCCACAGACCACGGTTCAAGTGCAGTTTAAGGATATTACTCTTCTTTTGGGGAACAAATAATGAGCTGCAGTTGACTTTAAGCTGTTTTTGAAAATCATTTAAACATTAAGAGAAAAAGAATACCTACGAAAGGAATTCCTGCTTTTCTTTGGGCACCTTTCTCTCTTGAAAATCAATATTTAGCAAATGTCATTAATATGGCCTTATCTGTCTCAGCAAGACCTGGCAAACTTCACTAGCAGAAAGTTGAAAGCCTTGCTTCTAATTTGTCTTTGTATTATAGTCACATCATCGGACTTGACTCATTACACTGGACTATTAAAATAAAGTAGCAACTAGGAAAGAGGAGGTAAAAACAAAGAGGTGGAGGAGAGAGCAGAGTACAGGATCAGATGCAGCAGCCACCTGACGGGCAAAAAGGGAGGAAAGTGGTTGCACAGCCCCACAACTACCTGCAAAAGTAAAATCACCCTTCACTCTCCAGGTAATCTTTTCCTAAGAAAAAGGGCACTAAAAGAAATGGCAGACAAAAATATTGACAACTGACAAAATTTTTAGTATCAGGTTGTCCAAACATAGTAACGGCATGGTGATGGTTAAATGTGTTACAAATGAGCAACTCTCTGGTGTATTTGACCCAGATTAGCCATCTCCATCTTGTTAGCACTTATGTGAGGGGGAAATAGTGGTTATATTGGGAGAACAACAGCAGGTAAAAGTTTCTACAGAGCCTGGGACAGCTGAGAAGTAGCAAGGTACTCTACACACAGAGTAAGTCTGCCCACACACATATTAGTCCAAAATCTCCAGGTATCACTACCTCTTCCACAATTCAATCATGAATGAAAAATGTTCACCAGGGTCTAAATATATCTTTCCCCCTCACTCCTTCACTCTGAGGGCTGACAACAACAGCGTGCAAAAACATTGGCAGGAAACCCTCTTGCCTTGATTAGTAATAACCATTATCTTGGCTTATTCTTACCAGTGTTTCAAAACATGCAAATGCATCAAACTTCCCATCTTGTTAATTAAATTTGTCACAGGAAAATGAAATTATACTTCATAGGTCAGCCTACTGTCACGCTTCCTATAAAAGAACTGTTCCCATACAGCTGATGACTGGGATAAAACAGGACGGATAACATGCAACAGACTACTTTGCACCATGTGGATTCTGACTTTCTTGCTTACTTCAGTGTTATTTTCCAAAACATATGCCAGGTCCAGCAGTAAACCATGTCCCTCGTGCCACACCTACATGCTTTTTGAACACTTCCAGGGACAGTGATTCCACCACTTTCCTGGGCAGCCTGTTCCAATACCTGACCACCCCTTGCACACCATCTCTGTAAAGGAAGCATTCTGCAGAGGGGTAAACTCTGCAACAGAAATGCCCACATCAGACAGTAAATCATGAAAAAATTCTTGATCTTCCTGTACCTAGCAGTTAACCATAAAGACAAGTACTGATGCTGTAGCACATTTCCACAGGTTCAAAGATTTTGTCCTAACACCTGTCATACATGCCCCGTTCAACACTCTAAACTTAAACTATTTAGGTGACAGAGGAGCTCAGTCAGGAGACTCAAAAAGATATCTTGAAAGAGACTTTTTCTTTTTTGTTATTATACAGTGCTAGCATTTAACTCCATGTTGTCATGGAAATCCTCTCTTTCCCCAAGATGTTTAAAGTAAACAGCCATCTCTCTGCCTTTCTTCAGTTTTCATGAATGACAGCTTAACTACCACAGCCTCCACTTATCCACAGGTGCTTTGGGCAATTTAGGGGGTATTTCTCATATTTTTTCATTTAAGCCTGGAATAGAGGTCTCTAATCAATGGCCTTGCTTCCCCTCAGTTTCTTTTCTCTGCCAGCTGCTAGGAGAAAACCCACGACACTATCCATTCACTGATATCCATAGATGAGAAGGTATCAGTTGGAAATCTCTCACTTTTTCAAACCATGTGAAAGTTTATATTTAAAAATCACCCAGGTGGTACTTTACATTCTTCTGCTTCTGGTGAAGAGGAGGGGAGGAAAGGAGAATCATCCCTGTGTAAATGAGTAATGAGTAATATCAGCTTCTTCCTTCATCAAGACTGGTACTAACAACATTTCTGTATTTGCAGAAAACATGAAAAACACTGAAATCACCATGTTACTCTGTGAGAGCAGCCATGCTTAACACAAAAACGATCCTCTCTTCAGGGTGTCCACTGAGACCGACAGCAATGCAAGTGACACCTGCTGACAGCAATGCAAATCATCTCTCTTTTGGACACACTTCCATCACTATTGTCCAAGATGAAATACCTTGAAATTCTGCCTGGAATTACATTATTTTAAGGAAATCATGTTTTTTCTGTGCTCTTAACGTTTGAAAAAGGAGATCTGCTCAGGAGGATATTAAATTGACACAAATCTACCTAATATTCTCTTTATTTTAGAACGAGAACAAAAAACTTAGAAACCAGTATCACCATACCTCTTTTGTAGTAGCAAAGAAGAAACTGGACAAGTAAACTAGCCAGCACTGCATGTTCAGATAAACTTCCCACTTTCCTGTGCTATCTGTGCATTACCACCATACTGAAAAACAAGGGTGTCCCTAAGGTACCACAAAATGCTTCCAGCAAGCATCAGCAGGGAGGATGCTTCTGCAGGGAGAAAGGCTTTGTAACAGGGCATGCAGCCACGTGCACAGCAAAACAAAAGTGTAGAGCTCAGCAGGGAAAGACGTGGAGCTGGCAGAAATACTTCTGTACTGCTGAAATGAACACTGCTCCCACTCATACCAGAGCTACATTTCTCACATCACAGGTCTCTTCCCTCTGTTTCAGGGTTGCATTCAAAAATGAGAGAGACAGCAAAACTTTGCACAGAGCCTTAGTCTCTGCAGCACTGGCTGTAGGAAAATCCTGGTGTCTCACTGCCACTTACCTTCATCAGTGCTGGCACAAGCCATGCTGCCCAAATACATCCTCCCCAATCACCTGCCTTAAGTAGAAGCTTTAAAGGAAACTCACTCATTACAAGAATATAGCACTCAAAAAATTAGTTTTAAGGTAATTTTGCACTTTCAAGTTGTTCAACACCAAATCAATTATTATTGAGTCAGAACCACCCTGCGGGGAGAGGGGTGTGTGTGCAGAGGGAAGGGATGGGTCGAACCTCACGAGGGTGGGGTGGCACCATATATCCCTCACGACAGACCCTGGAGCCCACATGGGGAAGCTCTGGAGTAGCTGTCAGTCACAAACAGCCTAGGAAAACTGTAACACACCACACACCTGGAGCCCTTAAGCCAGGCTCAGATTGGCAGGGACAGTGAGAACACTGCCCTTCACCCTGGCCTGGAACCCCAGAGTGGCTGGTGGGTCAGAGACTCCGCCTGGAGGGGTTGGCCCGAGGGACCAGAGCAAATAAAACCAAGGGCATGTGCTTGCCTCGTGGCGTGGCCCTGCCACTGAACTTGAGAGATGGTCTACAGGGCTTCGATGATAGCGATATAATCTATCTGTCCCTCTTTCTCCTTCTCTCTTCTTGATCCCTCTGCTTCTCTTTCTCTGCTCCTTTCTTGATGCTTAGGGTGGTTTGGAGCTGGAGGGATTGGACCTTAATTTAAGTGTTGTTGGTTTACTGAAATTTGACTTAAATGTTGTGGATTAACAGTATATGGTGAATCAATATTGTAGAGAAACATTTTTTTTCCAGTTTGTGTGGTGTCCTTGTGAACTTTGACCAAGCTCCCTTATTTACTCCCCTAAATTAATATAGAAATTCCTTGGAAACAAGCCTGTGGCTTATTCTCTTGAAGCTCTCTTGAGGTATTAAAGAACCCTATATCTATATATTAAAGTAAAACTCATAGCCTATCCTGTGAGCCAGCAGCTCCTGGGTCAGAGTTTTACACAAGTGATCTTCCCATTTCCTGGCTCTCAGAGGACTAAATCACAGTGTTCATGTCCCAGGCTGGTGGAAGGAAGCCCTGGAGTAGCTGTCAGTCACAAACAGCCTGGGAAAACTGTAACACACCACACACCTGGAGAGATGGAGTGCTTTGCTACTCTAAGTTTAACATAAGAGTACAACTATTTAATTGCTTCAATATTCAGGTTCTTTACTGTCACCTGAATTTGAGCCATCAGAGTCTTCTCTGCCAGATATCACTGACTGCCACTCTCAGTGTACTCATACAAGCACAGTCCATTTCCCAAAACAGTCCATTCAAATTTGGGGAGAAAAGGGTGGTTGCCATCTCAATTCACTTGCAGCTTTCTTTGTCAAATCCTCTGTTCTTCAGATGCCATGAACACAAGCTTGGAACACTTCAAATATAAAACTGTTCTTTTTGCTATGTTTTACTGTCAACCTATGTCACAAAACACACCATTCAATGACCAAAACACAATTTCAGCCTGCAGCAATGCCCTTGATTCCTTTTGGCCCAGGGAGTTACTCCTTCAGGTTGAAATACATGTCAGTGGACTTAATAAAGCCACAGAAATTTCAACTGTTTAAATATCTGCTGTGCAAAAAATAAAAAAAAATTTAAAATTAGCTGACATGAGAGTGATGCGAGTTGTGTAATGACACAGGAATGGTCCATTCTCTCCAGCTCCCTGGTGCTAGGTCGAACTTGGAAGTAAGGTAAAAGTAAGGGAAATCAACCACTCTACATTGCTGCTGAGTCCCATATCTATCCTATCTGTGGCCAATTTTCACCTTTGCTAGGATCAAGATAACAATGCCTCCTCCATCTGAACGGAATGTCAGGAAAGTACTTCTGGATCAATGTCTGGTAAGTGCCATACATAAACACACTTTGTTAGCCTTTAAACAGAATATGTCATTGGTAACAATATAACTAGACCAAAAAAAGGAAATAATAAATGTCTCAATCAATAAAATAAGATAGTCTGGAGCAGTATCAAATCCAGAGTTGCATATCATCACCACATAAATTTTGTTTTCATTCAAGGTTTAATTCAGCATAAACAAGGTAACAAAAACAAAAATTATAAGTAATGGAATGGCATCTTCAATTGTTTATGAATTATCACACTAACCAAAAAAGGAAGAAAAAAGAACAAAACAAGTGTGTTGGAAAAGAACTGTTGAATATGCTATACATCAAAACCAATTTTACTTCTGGGTTCTCAGAATGGAGCGTTTCAATTTTCACACTCTAAAACAAGCCATTCGTGAGCTTTAAATGCTCCAGATGGGACGCCTTTTGTTAAAGCTTTTGAAATCAGCACTATAGTTCTGTTTCATGGATGGATTTTGGTTGGTGTGTTATTGCAATCAGTAATGCTAAAACAGTCTGTCAAGCTCTCAAGTAGAGAGATGACAGAAGAGAGAACTAAGGGGAAAGAACACACACAAACACCCTTTAAAAACCCATACTATGCCATGACATTTTTTTTGGAGGACATGAATCGAGAAATAAAGAAAAGGCACTCAGCACACTCAGCAATGGCTCAGCTGGTAAATCACAGCTCATCATTCCACACACTCTGAATTTATGGGTGAAAGCCTCTGGGAAACAAATAAATCGTATTTTCTATATATAATAAACTGCAGGCTGGAATCAGGATCCTAAATATTTTGTAACACAAATGAAAGAGATTACTTTCTAAACATATCAGTCCAAGCTATACACTTAATGAGAAGATGATAGCATAATTAATTAACTTTAATCAACACGGTTTTACAGGAAACAGGTCTGGTCAAGCAAACTTGCTCCTGTTTTCTGACAGAACCATGCGTTTGATGGGCAGAAGACATCTACAGTCCCAGGACAGACTTCTGTACAGTTCCCAGATGCATGCAGCTAGAAACCCTGACTGTTTCTAAAAGCACTTACACAAAATCAATGCAGCCAAAGCCAAATCGATTAAAAAGCAGCTGACAGTGAGTTCACACACATGAATGAAACCCCTCTAATCATAAATGGGTTTCATCATCTGAGAGTAGCTTATTTAATGGGGCCTACAGGGATCTGGTTACAAAACTGCTTCATGTCTTCATCAATTATCTGAAAGAAAACACCGATCAATTTTTGGTAACAGCTGGAGAAGAGTCAAAATTGGATGAAGAGGGATAAACACAACTGTAGATGTGTCGATTATTTAAGTCACCTTGTGTTGCCTGACAAGAAGGGTTCTTCTGAACTACACTAAAACCCATGCAGCCAGCTGAAAAATTGCAGGTGTACTGGAAAGACTAAGGAATAAAGGATGAGGAGCTACAGCAATTTCGAAGTCACTGGGTGAGTACTGTGCCCTGTCCCAACGGCGGCCCATCCAGGGGAAAACACTGACAAATTGGAGCAGGATTGGATTCAGGAAAATGACACAAAATTTATCTGAGATTGAGGAAATGAAGCAATACCAAAAGACTTTCTTATTTGCCCAAGAGAGCTCAGAGTTGACTTGTTAAGAACATTTAGTTTGTTACAGAGGAAAGAGGTTTCCATTCACAGAGCATGCTTTATTCTAGTAGGAAAAGATATAAAAGTGTCTAATGGCAAGTCTAAATTCAGATTTAAAAGCCATATTTAACATATCAAGACTTTGTCCTAGGTAAAAGAATTTCTCATTTGCTTTGCTGTTCTCAACAAAAACAAGGGGCTGCACCAATGCAGGAGACATTTATCTGTTAGATGTGAAAATAACTGACTTTAAAATTAAAAACTAAATCAAACCCCTTACATTTCATAGGTATACAAACTTCTTCAAGGCTTCACTGAAGAGGCAATGCTGGCTAAGCTATCCTGCTGAAAGATCGATTTCCTAAGGAAAAGAAAGCACCATATATTAAGGCCTTGAAGTGAAACAACAGAGATAAGCAAGGGACACGGGAGGACTTTCCCAGGGCTTGGCCGCTGCTGGGAAACCTCATCAGTCATAACGCAAGTCTTCAGGAAGATTAGGGTTATTATTTTTTTTAGCAGTAACACTTCTGTTGTAACCACAACTGTCTAAGGATACAGGACAGGCAGGATTTGTAGAGAGATGCAATACTTTTTACCAACACCTCTGTGAAAAAGGCACACACACAAACCCCTTTTACAGGTGCAAGGTAAGGTTTGGGATGGAAACCAGAGGAACAATGATGAGAAAGGAGGTGGTGATGGGGAAACAGAGATGGATGCTGTAGAACAGTCCTCACTGGCGTTTGTACATCCTCCCCTTGCCCCACACCAGCCCTTGCAATCTCAGCACCAATTCCCCCTGCCCCACTGCATTCTGAGTCCAGCACCAGGGCTACAAGGCTCCCTGCAATGTTAGCACTGTGCAGCTGCTTTAATAAATAACTGCACTTAATTCATTAACTCTCCAAGATTAGCAGAAGACGTACACTGCAGCCAAGACCAACACAGCCAAGTAAATTCTGAGTTTTCAGGCCAAGTCACAGACTTATGACAAGCCAAAAGGATTTCTTTACATGAGGAAAACATTTGCTAAGTACTTTTCATTCTTCAGAACGAAAAAACTCTCTGTAGGATTTGCTTTAAACAAGGCTGTTCCTAGAGCAAGGATTAGTAGAAAATGTGATGAAGAGTTTTTATTTTGATATTTTTAAGTACATAAAAGAAGTGGATTCTTATAAAAAGTCAGCTTCAAATTCATCTATGAATAAAAGCAGCAAAGAGCTGCCAGACCTAGTGAAAAACTGTTGGGGTGGATGTGGGTGGAAAGGAGACTCTCCAGGAAAACTCTCTAGCATAAACCTCCCTGGTCTGAGGGACCAGCCCTGCCTGCATGGAGCACAGCACGCCCCCAAAAATGCCACTCCAGTGAGCACTTGCAAGCCAACAACCTCTTTACATCCATTAACATTATGGTCACTGCAAGAGTGTTCCGTTATACTGCAATTCCAAACAAGTGCATTCCTGTGTTAATGATTTCATGCTCGCTTAACTTCACTGCCAGGCTTCAGGCAGGTCAGGAGCCCTCCACATTCCCATGCACACACTTTGCATTAATGTGCTGCTGCCTGAGGAAATAATAAGTTGGAGAGTTTCCATGAAGCCAGCCTGGCCTTAAGATATGTATGTACACAAACCCATGAGGAGACACCTCGCACACAGACTGTAGGAGGACTTGCAAAGAGACACCATCCATTAGAAGCAACGGGAGGTGACCAGGCTGGTCCCCTTCCCCACGGGGTCCCTCTTGCCCTCCAGCCCTGCTCACCAAGTTTCTATACAAGCCCATCCCATGTCCCTGCAGTGGGATCTCAGACAGCCCTCTGCTGTCCCCCATGTGCCCCAGGGCGCTCATTCACCTGTGCTGGGGCCAGCAACGAGTCCAAGTTGATGAATGCTTTGGGGCAGACCCCACACCTCAGAGCATTGGGCCCAGGCACACACTCCAGGTACACCACACTATATGCAGTGCATCCTTGGTGCTGAAACAAAAACAACCCACACCTTTGACAGGAATAAGAACAACAAGCTAAGCCCAAGAACTCAACAGTATAGTTGATCGTTAAGAAACTCCCCAAAAATCTGTGCTTTGCAAGTGATAAATGTATCATTTACCTAGGAAAATCTTATTACTCCTACATATCTAATATATGTTAACATAAGCTTTGTATGAAATTTGTATGAATGTATTCTTATACCTGAGCTTAGACATTAAGATGCCAATAGTTTCTTCAAATAAAAAGGCAGAGGTATGAAGGCTGACAGCAAGCTCATCTTTTAAATACTCAAAAACTCCCCAGGGTATTACAAAACTCAAGAACTCTGGTGTGTTATTTCACAAAAAATCCAAGGGAAAAGTGGAATTCCTTATGAAAGGTGACATACAGTAGAGTGTAATTCCCACTGTATAAGAACATAAAACCAGAATAATAACCTAGTATTAAGTACATATAGAAGTTATTATTAGGGGAAATTGCAAATTTTCTTTTTGTTATGGATTTGGAAAATTCTAAAGAGAGTTTGAAAAATGACAGAACCATATTCAGAAAAGTTTCTTCCAAATGGAGCTCCTTTTAAAAACCCTTGGGAATAAACATTCATCTACACCTTCCATTGCTAAAAAAAAAAAAAAAAAATAGGAAAAACTGGGAAGAAAGGTGATCGTGGCAATGCTTGGTGAGGTGGGCTAGGATGGTGCCAGCCTTCTCTGGATGGCTGCAACCTCTGTGCCTCAGCCACCCCAGTTCTCGGTGCAATGTCTTTATGACAACCCCACTTCCTGAGGTAGTTCTATCTAACGTGCTGTGACAGAGGAGCATAAAGCCATTGCAAGCCAGTGCTGCTGGAGAGGATGCTCTGGCCTTCCTTGCCACCTGCAGCTGCTCTTTCCTCTCCTGTCTGCTCCTGCCAGCATGAATATTTGGATGCTGTGCAGTGAGCTGGATCAGGGAACTAACCCATCTGAAAATGCTCCCGAGATGAAGTATAATTAATGTCCCATTGGTTTTGCTACCTCATGCAGCTGGGTGAACCACAGTGGTGGCAGGAGGGGGAAAGAAAACAGAGAAAAAAGCAGTGAGGGCAACACATGGGGTAAGGTGCTTCAGAACAAGCTTCAGGTCCTATGCCTCTAAATCCTGGGATGGAAAAAATTGGGAGGGAACTTTACATTTTACATAATTGCCCCAAACCCAATGAAAACAAATTTCTGAGAGGTGGTAGAAGGGGGAGAAGGAAGGCTGGTTGTGAGTGGGACTTGCCCAGCCATCCCTGTGGATCTGAATAACTCCCGCTGGCATAGAGGACACAGCACCACACCACCACAGCACTTGGGAGAGCCAGTGGCACGTGCCAACACTCAGCAGGGCCCCAGAAATTCAGCTGTTGTTTGATCCCAAAAGCTCAGCCCACACCGCCTCCGCCTTGCTTGGGTGATGCTGGATTCATTGCAAGGCAACCCATCCTGTAACAAGGACTGTTAAAACCTGAATGCTACCACTGGATGGAAGTACCCCAGCACACTGCAGGTAAAGCTTTTTTCTATCTCTGTCCTTTGTTTTTCAGTCACTTTCCACCATACACTTTTACCAATCTTATCCCTTCTGTGACAACATGATGTTTTGGTCTGTAAGCTTTTAGGTGTCAAAGTATATTGACACTTTGGCAAACAAGCCCCTCCTGTAAGCTGACAAGCATGACTTCCCTGCAGAAATTACAAGTCTGCACCCTCTGCCAATTACGGTTGATATATGACTCTGAGAGCAAACTTTACATCAAACCTTGGAAACTGAATCCTTCTATTTATGTTACTAGTTAAAAGAACTGGAGACCATTCACTAGCTTTTAGGAATACTAAAATCCTCATCTACCCCCTTCTTTCTTTCATTGCTCAAAACTATTACTCCTTGCTTCTTAAAACCTCTACATGGAAACTCTGATGTTCGTAACCATAATGTTTGTTATCCATAAAGAAAGGGTAGTGATAAAGTACTGATACATTTGGGTTAGAATTAGAGAGAAGTGGATTTTCATCATCAATTTCCATAGGGCAGAGAATTGAGCTCCCCAACTTTGTGTCTGCTATTGAAATATGCAAGTTGCTGTCAGGTGTGTAGACTGATGAAGATTACCGTATTGGAGTGGAGGCTCATTATAAACATACTAATTAGTACCATGAAGATGACAAATGCAGCACTTCAAACAATGTGAATACTAGGTCACAAGAGTCAGAAAGCTGAGTCCATAATTAACAACATAGCTTATGGTGGTCAAACAAGAGAAGTAGAGAAAACATTAAATTTTTTCACTGAATCACCAAACACTTGCCAGAAAGATCACACTAAAATTTGGACAGTAAAGTTTTTTAATTCATAGCCATGAAGTTTGACCCCAGTTCAGAAACCAACACAATATAAAATAGCAGCATTGTATCAAATAGGCTATTTCATATTCAAAAAGCCTTTTCACCAACAGAAGTATTTTCCCAAAACTTTTCCCTCTTTCCACAGTAATTTAGAATTGCTCTAATGAGAGAAAGTTGTGATTCAAACCCAGAAAACTCTGCATCAGAAAAAAAGGCCACAAACCAGTGAGTACCTGTAATAATCCAGAAACATTTTCTAGTATTTCTAGCATGCAAAGAAGCCTATGTGTGTTTGTTTCTCCTGCAGAAGACAGCAGAAAGGAAGAAGTGAAAGAACTGGAGTTTGGAGGGTCAGATTTTGTACAAGCTACTAAATCTCTCGGTTTGTAGACCATAAAATTACTGAAAATCAGTCTTTGTGAATATTTTTAAGCTGCAGTGTTTACATAAATTTGAAAATTGCTTCACATCAACATCAAAGGACAAAATAAGATTATGTCTTCCGTTTGATAATGGATCTACAAAGCAAGAAAATCACTCTTCTTTAACCTACTTTCTGTTCAGTTTACAATATAATACTGAAAAAAAAAAGGTAAGATTATATGGAGAGGCCCCCATGCAAATAGGGAGCCAAAATCTAATCTGAATTCAAGGTGAAATGCACAGAATTGAAAATATCTTCTACTTTCAGCTACAACTAGCTGTTCTAACTTCACAAAGATGACTGTGGAGAATTTGACCTATATTTTCTGAGAGAAATTTCTCCTGTTAATAAAACATATGTATTTTTAGATTTCATTCACTCTCTTTGAGCAGCCTAATAGTTTTGAGATAAAAATACTATAGAGGAAACCCCCTACCCCACATATCAATGAAAAGCCCTCAGGGAATGACAGAGCATTAACCTGCCCAATAACCACATTAACCTTTCCCCAAAGGACATTTTCTCTGAAACTGTGAAAATCTGAACATGTCAGAATATTAGGTCTTCCACCATATCACTCCATGCCCTTCTGTTGTGAAAGGCAGTTATTACTGTAAAACAACAGTTTAAGGCAGAGACAACAGTACTGATGATTTAATCAGTTTCCTCATAGGCTCTCCCAGTAGAAAGTACTTATAAACACTGCTATCCAGAGTCTTTTCAAAGTCAGGAATAACAAATATTAATTATCTTCCACGGACTACCTTCATGGCTGCCTCTGTAAACTGACATTCAGGAACCATGAGGATTAATTACAAGTAATGAAGCTCACTTCTGCATCGCACAGTTAAACACAACTCCCTGCAAATGAGTTTGACCTTTCTAGCACCACGTGCTCTGGAATTCCTTATTCAGAAGGGGATTACCTGCAGCCAGCATCTTCACATGAGAACCAGGATCATATATGAACCAGGCTAAGAACTTGGCTCTATATTCAGGCTTTAAAAGCAAAATAGATATTTGATGGGAAATCATGTTTAGTAAATGACATTCTGTGAACCACTGACAACTGAACAGGTTTCCTGCAGAAAATGCTGAATGACACTTGTGCAGTCTTGTGCATATGTGAAAGGTGTGTCTGCAATAACACACAGCTCGCTACAGAGAGGCCTGGGCTGTGAAGCTTGAAGCTACCCAAAAATCAGAGTGTAACAAGATTAAGACCGCTGCAAGACTGAACTAAAGAGTGGATATATTACTGACAAACTATTCAGTCCTAGTAGCACCTTGAGAAACATTTCCATACACTCAACTGATGCCATTAAACACAAAATTTTATCATGTGTTCCACACTGAGATATTTTGGAAAAGAAGCAAAGCCATGGGATTGTATTGCAATCCAGTTTTGCAAAATGAACATGAAAAATGGTATCTAACATAATTATTAGTTTGCAGAGGCAGGACTTTTGTTAAATCAGTCATGTCAAAACACATCTTCGCATTGTTTCTTGAATCTCAGACGCTGAAGCCAGGAGTTTGTGGACACACAGAATATGAAGGAAAGTTCATCAAAAAGATCTCATTGGCCTCAGACATGTTATTTTATTTGGGAAAAAAAGTAAATTCACAGTGGTATGAAAGAAATCTTGAAAAAAATTAATGCTCTAATGTTTCTCCACAGATATGCTGATTCAACAAATCATGTCTTAAAAGTCACATTTGACATCAGAATTTAACAACCCTGATGGCGTTGATCCTCACAAACAGGGAGAGTCACTTCCTTGCCCTGGAGAAAGCGGACTGCCTCCTCCTTTAATGTGTTCACTTCTAAGGCTGGGAACTGCCTGGTTGCTGTTGAGTATTTACAGGTCAGTTTGCATTTTCGTAGACTTTAGTTGCTGCCTTCAGTCATTGCTCCCAGCAGAGAAGAAACAGTTTTGAAATGCCACAAAATTGACAATCTCCACTCTACCAGAGGAAAGCCACTAAATCTAACATCACTTCTCATCACCTACCCTTTATAGGTCAGACGTATCCAACTGCAAGTTAAGATTAAAAGTGGCTTGCTACTAATCTTAGCACAAACATTAGTGCCGCTCTAATACACTGTGCTGTGCAGCAGGGTGGGAGATGAAATAATCAGCTATCTGGCTGGCCTCTAACCTTGGCCTGGAAGTGTATAGGGGTGGGAGCAGCATTAAAAATGGATTTAACGATCTCTGCCTGTCTGGGTCAAGTTTAGTAATAATTCTAACGAAAAATACATGTAGCCTGACTTCAAGATCCTTTGGAAGATGCAAACAACAACTCTGACATATGTTGTTCTTTGCCAAAGAAATACCATCTTGACGGTACCTGTCAAAACTGGCGTGCCTCCTGTTTTGTCTTGCAGCCGCTATCATGACTTGGGATTCAATGCTCACAGCAGCTTTAAAAATTTTTAATGAATAATTACACCAGCCAGTTTTCCATGTGACTGTAAATTCATCAGTATTATTACCTTTGGAGATATTCATGTAGTGGTCCCAGTGGAACATTTCAAGAAAGGCCAAGGGTAACATGTTTGGATCTATAAATTCAACATGAAACTATTTCCGGTGATTTCCCTGAGGATCTGTTCCCTAGGTACATTAAAAAAAAAAAAAACAAAAAAAAACCACAAAAAAAACCCACAAAAAAACCCCAAAACACCACCACCACCACAACAAAAACAAAAACAAACAAACAAAAAACAACCACACACACACAAAAAAATACAAACACAAAAAAACACCAAAATCAACAAAAAAACCACAAACCACCAAAACCACAGCTCCCTTACAAATAAAGAAGTAAGATGAAATTGTCTTTTTCCTTCTGTGCTTCTAAATGAATGTAGATGTCTGCAAATTATTAAGATTCCTTGGAAAATCAGTGACCGTAACAAGAACCTTTTGCACCCCTCGATGAGCAAAAAAGCCATCACCGAGTTACGAACCAAATTTATAGAGCAGAAATACTTGTCGACTTCATTTGGGGAAAAGGTCTGAGGTATAAGAAAAGCCTGAAGATAATGATTTACATCATATGGAACCTCTCAGCCCTGTTCTCTTTTAATTACCTTCATCACTATGGAGACAATGGGCTTTTTGTTTCATTCTTTCAACTTCTTGGGGTGAGCACCGATGCCCTATTAACTACAGTACTGCAAATAACAGCGAAGGGATATCTAGCCTTATTAAGAATTAGCTCATCTCATGATTTCTCTGCTCAAAGCATTGAATTCAAACTATCCTGCCAAGTTGCCTGCTGATAACAAACATTGAAAGACCATTTTAATTGTAAAAACAAAAGGTCTGACATACTATCACCATCCCAAACAACTCTGACAGAACCATCAGCTGCTCCTTGCTGCTGCTACTGCTGCTGGAAGGGGAAATGCTGCTGGGAGTCAGCTGAAGGTCGGTTGTTGCTGCTGCTGCTGCTTCTTCTTAAAATGCAGAGCTAGTTTAAGCACAGATGCGATTAGAAAAACCTGCACAGATGGTTTTTGTCAGTGACTCTTCGATAAGTTACATTTATATTCACTTAAGCTTGGAGTAAAACAGCAACATTATCGTTTAAATTAATGAATTCATACTTTGGTTTCCTGTAATAGTTATTTCGTTGTTGACTGACTTACCTACTTCTATACAGTCTATCAGACAACAGAAGGCACATTTTCACCATCCAGAGTATTCCCAGTTATCTAAAATTTTTCACCAAATAGGAACACTTATTACCATGAAGGAGCAGTGGTTAAAATAAAACAAACACAGATTTCCTGGGAGAAAGATGGCCAAAGTTTGAAGTGCAAGCATACATATAATCCTAATAAGGCTATGTTTGCTTCAAACCAGTGACTCTAGCCTCCATATGAACAATCTCATGCTTGATGCCAATGCAGCCCTAGTAATATAAATAATTTTGATAGCCAGCTTCAGGTAACCCAGAGCTCAGTGTTGCATAGAAACCATGACTAGCTCCTTCCCGGAGTCATTTAGCTAAAGAAAAAGGTTAATTTTCTAAAAAGAAGTACACTGAAGGTATCAGAATCATCCACATGCCATTTGTTTTCCAGTTCCCAGAACTGCCAGGTGACAAAGATATCAGTGCAGTCTTACGTGTCTTTTCCTGGTCCCCAAGCCTGGCTGGCTGAGAACACCACTTGCATCCAGCAGCACCCTTGTAAGCTGCTGGGGAGATCTCAGCCTGGAATGCCTCACAGACCTCTTTCCCCTCCACTATTAAATCACATTGGCAGTTTACCAGAGGGGCCAGGGGAGTGCTCATCACTCCAAATAACACCAGCCACAATGCATAGCCCTGCAGCTGCCTCTTTCCCTCAACCCCACCCCAACCTTACATTTAGACTGTAACCATCTCTGACCATGTAACCTTTATGTAGCTGGGTTATCTAGGGATTTTTCCTTCAGTATTTCCTGAATATTTTATATTCCTTGAGCACTGTTCCCAGTAATTGAATAATCCAATAATTCTCAGCAATGACATACAGCTTAGTCTCTTTCTAATTTGAGCATGATGATACCTCATAAATGAATTGGGGCAAGCCAAAAAGTAAAGGCGTTTCAGGCAGTAATGAAATCTAAAATGCTCGCCTGCATCTATTTATTAATGTCATCACCGAGTAAAAAAGCAATAGAGCATCAAAATGAAACACTGCATCTGCGGCTCGCCTATCACCTATCACTTACACACACACAGAGCGTTAATTAAAGACTGCAAGGCTGTAGTACAGGTTTCTCTTTATCAAGCCTTTCTGTATTACTCCATCTATAACCCAGACTAAGATGTTCTGATAAAAGCTCAGTAGAAAAATGTCCGAGTAGCCTGCCAAGAACCACACAGACTTGGCCTATGGACAAAACACAAATCCACAACTGTGGAAAGGAAAACAAAAACGAGGACAGAAAGCCAACTACTCGTTCACTTCGGGATACGGAAAATAGAAGCATGTTTTTCAGCAGCTGACTGCTTACATGAAATATTTTAAACTTGCAGCACAGCCAGTTGTTGTTCAGAACCAGAACCACATCGGAGGTCGCTGGGCTCTGGACCAGTGTGAGTATCACTTGAGCAGAGAAAGGGGTTACAAGGACCTCCGAAGTCCCCCTCAGTACAACTATTCACCTTTAGGAAGAAGAACCTTTCCTAGGAGAAAAGCCTGCTAGACACTGTCACAGACTTGTGCTACACCTGTTTGAGGTTCTATTACAAAACAGCGGGAAGTTATTTTGACACTGAGCCAGTTTTTTGAGAAAAATGCATATAAACTACCTCTCTGCACAGCAAACTACCATATCTATCTCAGGGTTAGCCATTTGTTAACAACTTTTTTTCTGATAACATACGGGGCAGATAGCTGTGTCCTCAGTCTAACACAGTGTCCCTGCTCTAGTTTACACAGTCCTGAAGAATTTCTATGGCACTTTACAGCACTTCACTGTTACAGTACAGTATTTTCTAGGAATTCATATACATTTACTGACAGATTTACAGGAGAGCATTTCATGCTGATCATCTGACAGTACTATGCACACAAAGCAATAGAATGTCTCAATTTTGACATTAGTATGATTTGAGCAATGCTATCTCAAGTGAGAGAGAAAAGTTGGAAGACAGGTAGAAAGAATGAGATCATGATCCCTTCCCTTAACAACACTGAATTGCAAGAGTGGAATTAGGCTGAAAGATCTAGGTACTATACATTTGTATACACTTGTGTTTCCAGGTAGACATATTACCCAGCCTTCTCCTGAAAGGAAGAATATCTTGGGGAAAAAACAAAACAAAACAAGCAAACAAAAACCCCCCAAAAACCCAAACCCAGCTAAATAGAGTTTTACTGTCTTCTTTTCTGGCTAGGTCTCCATCTCACAAACAAAACCAAAAAAAGCAAAGCAAAACAAATTTCCATTCTGTGCCAAAGTACTTTATTGAATAAAAAATGGATTAAATTTATTTTTCTTTTTATATTTTTACCTTTTTTATAATTTAGTTTATATCAACATAAACAGTTTTGAAAACTCCAAACCAATTCAGTAGCTCTGTTTTACCCTGAGCTGCAGTTTTTGGTAAAAAATACACCAAACCAATTTACTTTAGTTTGATGTGCCCTGAGCTGGAGGACCATGACTGCAAGAATTATCAGCTCCCAAGTGACCCTGAAATTGTGCAGGATCTGCTGCTCAAACTGGATCCCTACAAATCTATGGGGCCTGGTGGGATTCATCCCAGAATCCTCAAAGAACTGGCTGATTTCAATGCAAAAACTCTCTCAATGATTTTTGAGCAGCCTGTGGAATCCAGAGAGGTCCCAGCTGACTGGAAGCTGGCAAACATTGTCCTGATTTTCAAGAAGGAGAAGAAGGAGAACCCCAGAAACTACAGGCCTGTCAGTGTCACTTCAGTGCCTGGTAAAGTTATGGAGAAAATTATTCTGGCAGGTATTGAAAAACACCTGAAAGACAACACAGGCATTGGTTGCAGCCAGCACGGCTTCATGAGAGGAAAGTACCGCTTATCAAACCTGATTTCCTTCTGTGGCAAGGAAACCCACCTAGCTGATCAAGAGAGCCAGTTGGTGTAAATTTTTTGGATTTCAGTAAAGCTTTTGATTATGTCTCTCACAGGATCCTTCTGGACATAATGTCCAGCACACAGCTGAATAAACACATCGTGTGGTGGGTGAGCAATTGGCTCACAGATTGAGCACAGAGCGTAACAGTGAATGGGATAACATCACACTGGTGAACTGTTACTAGTGGGGTTCCACAGGGCTCCATTTTGGGCCCTGTGCTCTTCAACATCTTCATAAATGACTTGGACACAGGACTGGAAGGGATACTAAGCAAGTTTGCAGATGACACAAAATTGGGAGGAGTTGTTGACTCCCTCGAAGGCAGGGAGGCCCTGCAGAGAGATCTCAACAAATCAGAGGACTGGGCAATCACCAACCATACGCAGTTCAACAAGGGAATGTGCCAGATTCTGCACCTGGGATGGGACAACCCTGGCTGTGCATACAGACTGAGGAATGAGATGTTGGAAGGCAGTGCCACAGAAAGGGACCTGGGGGTCTTGGTTGATGGCAAGTGGAATATGAGTCGGAAGTGCCCCAGAAGCCAGGAGGGTCAACTGTGTCCTGGGGGGCATCAGGCACAGCATCACCGGCTGGTTGAGGGAGGGGATTGTCCCGCTCTGCTCTGCACTGGTGCGGCCTCACCTTGAATATTGTGGCAGTTTTGGGCACTGCAACATATGAAAGATATTAAAGTATTAGAGAGTGTTCAAATGAGGGCAATGAAGGTGGTGAAGGGCCTTGAGGGGAAGCCGTATGAGGAGTGGCTGAGGTCACTTGGTCTGTTCAGCCTGCAGGAGACGGAGGGGAGACCACCTTGCAGTCTACAATTTCCTTGTGAGGGGAAGATGAGGGGCAGACACTGATCTCTTCTCTGTGGTGACCAGTGACAGGACCTGAGAGAAGGACCTGAAGTTGTGTCAGAGGAGGTTTTGGTTGGATATTAGAAAAAAGTTCCCCACCAAGAGGGTGGTTGGGCACTGGAACAGGCTCCCCAGGGAAGTGGTCACAGCACCAAGCCTGACAGAGTTCAAGAAGCATGTGGATGATACTCTCAGGCACATGGTGTGACTCTTGGGGATGGTCCAGTGCAGGGCTAAGAGTTGGACTTGATGATCCTTGTGGGTCCCTTCCAACTTGACATATTCTGTGATTCTCTGAATTACTGGATAGTCACTAAAAACTAGACAACCCTCTTTTCTGGGGTTCATCTCTTCTGTTTCCTGAAATGCCCTTTTCACCAACCCTCTTCTCTGTGGTATTGAGGTTGTTGCTGTGGCTTCCCAGAGAACACAGCAGCCTCAGGAGCTCTAACTCCACCTGTTCGCAGATGGAATCCAACTTCTTCTGTATCATAACTGGAGGTACAAAATCCATCACGTAACAGGACTGAAAAATAATTACTCCATACCTTAGTGCATACAGGGTTCATACATCTAGTATCATGATGACCCAAGAGATATTTATCCTATCATTGAGGTTCATTAAAATACACCTAAAGAGGCAGTGAATAGCAAAAAGGCCAACAAGTTGAAATTAAATGACAGTAATTAAGTAACTTCCCTGTGTCTTATCATGGTAATGCCTGGCACTGCCCCAGGCAAACCAAAAGCCAGAAACCTCACACAAGGAACCACAGGAAAATTTGACCTTTTGTTGTTTGCTGCTAAGAAAAAAATCAACAACCCCACAGAAATGTAGTTCGTCATATGAGGACAGGCAGAATGAATCACACAGCTATTCCGATAATTAGTACGTACTTTACTAGTAGATCACCTTTTGCTCCTGAAGTGGAATTACAAAGATGGCAGGTCACCTGCTTAGTCTCCAAAGCCCTGGGAAAAGGGTCAAACAGGAGGGTAGAAAGTACTTTGAAAACCACTGCCAGCCCAAAAGGTATTACTGGTCCATGGTAAATACAGTAAGAATCATTAAGCTATGTGTCCTGAAATTCACTTATGTGGAGTCAAGAGTTCAGAAGGACAGGCTTTCCTAACAACTGTACAGCACAGTAGCTGCAAGGGCTGGAGTACTGAGCGATTCAACTTTAACAAAAAGTCTGAAGCAGAAGCTCAAAATTAATGGCAAAAAGGTACACGAACTCTCTTAATGCCATTCCTGTTTAAAAGATATATTGTCCAAAAGACAAGGTCCACTCCTTCCTTCTTGTTGTAACGCAACAGAATTTTAAAGAGCAAATAGAGAGAATACCTTACAGCCAGAACAGACCACCAGTTTCTTCACTGATGCTTGATATAAGGGTTGTGCCTGTCACGCCAAACTTGCCCCCTGACAAGTACTGGTCTGGGGTCATGTACTCTCCAGAGATCCAGGAGAGAGGGAGGATTTTGCAGCTTTTAAATGCAAAATCACAAGGCTATCTAATTCTTCTATTTCTCACCTATTTTGTCTTCTACCTTCCTTCACCTTTGTTTTCCCTCACATTATTTCCCTTATATGAATTGCCTCGATGTTTTCCAGGCCCCATCCCACTTTTTCATATTCAGATCAAAATTAGGAATCTTTTTCTTGGTATAGTTTTGTACCATTACTATTTTATTTGTGATCACCCCTTTTAGCCTCTTGTTTCAGAATGAGGACGTGTGGTCTGCTTTCAGATTGCTTCTGTGACTTGTACCAAAATGTGTCCAATATCAAACTTTGCTGTAATCCCAGTCACCTCTCTTACAGCCTATATGCTGCCATTTTTATTCACCATCTCTGCTGTTTCAGTAAATTTCCAGCACATGTAATAATGGTCATGCACCTCTGATGCAAGTATCTTTCCATGCAGTATTTGCGGAAACATGATGTCAAATGTCCAGTGACTTCACCAGCTGAAGATCTGTTATTTGTAAAGGGTCATTCAGTAATAAAGTGAAAAAGAACCTCCAGCAATAAAAATATATATGCAAAGTGATCAGTCATCTTTAGTGCAACAGCTGCTGAGGAAACACAGGATTTCCTTGACTTAAAATAACTGAAGTGATTCCATCAGGTGGAAAACAGTTTCTAAAAAAGCTCTGTATTTTGTTCTCTTTCACTGCATTAACCCCATCAAGGTGAACAGAATCAGGAGCATTTTTTTCTTTTTTAGTTTCTGTGCCTGCTGTAAATAAAAAACCGACCCATTCCTCCTGGCCACACAGACATTTCATTCACCACAATCTTCCGTTCCCATCAAAACAACATCACGGCTATGGCATGCCTTAAGAAAACGGCATGCTGCCGTCACTCTCGCAAGTCTTGCCAGGCTCCAAAAAACCTGGGGAGCTCCTGAGTCCAGGCTCCCCAACCCTGCTGCTCACAAATCACCTTCAGGCTCTGCCAGCACCTCTGCCTTCTGTGAGAGCAAAAATCAGCACAGCTAAAGTATCATAAATACTGCACTCTAGGTGATTTGCCAAAATGCAGTCTAGAGGCTGCTGGCTGCTTGCAAAGTATGAGTTTTCCTTTTCATTTCCAGATATTAAAATGAAAAAAACAAAAACAAAAAAAAACAAAAACAACAAAAAACCCCACTAACACTTTTTTTTCCCCAGGACCGCTTTTCTGTGGGGACATCTCTCAGGGACATCTCTCAGGGTAGCCCCAACTATTAACATGAAATCAGAAGAAGTAACACATGAAATTGTCACTTTGCACTCCAAGTGATGTCCTGTGATCACACATAAAAGTACTCCAACAGTGTGCTCCTTCCCTGGCCAATCTGAGAGCCAGCAAGAGCACACCCAGGTAAACAGCAACTCTCCAAGCTTTGCTGGGATTAGATACAGTGGTGCAGTGCAGCTGAGGTTCACCTTGCAAGGACTTCTTCCAGACACATTCTGAAGGAGGGAAGATAAACTTGCATTATTTCCAGAACAGGAGCCCCTGGTGGTCTAGTGGTAAAGGTGCGGCGCTATCACCGCGGAGGCCCGGGTTTGATTCCCGGTCAGGGCCACTCCCGGGCAGGTGGGGCTCGTTAGCCCTTAAAGGCAACCCACCTACGTCCTAAGGACCTCGCTGCCACCGTCCAAGCTCGCTTGGCCCCGGCAGATGAACCTTAGGATTAAAGGGTGGGCTCAGTTCCGCGCACACTGTGTCTCACCTAAAAAATCCAATGCGCAGGCTGGAAGGTGTAAAGACCTTCCCCGGATCTTCGCTCGCGAAGACGGGCCATTATCATTATTTATTATCATTTCCAGAACCAAGAAGTTGCTTAGAAGAGTGGTTTTGCCCGTTTCCATCCTCTAACTATCCTCATGGCTCATTCAAGGCTCAAGGCTTGTGAGTGCTTCAGGGAATCCCTTAACCACAGTACACCTCTTGCCTGCCTAGAATGACCATGGTGTGGATTATGTATTTTATTTGCTTTCTGATAGTCATTACAAAAGAGAGAAAAACACCTCTAAACTGTTGGTGAGTCTGCAAGGACACAGGGATCTCCCGTCTGCGGGGTCACAGTTCAATATTCATGTTACTGTTTACTAGTGGTGTGATGTCTTCAGGAAAAGATGATACAGTAACACCAACAACTCAAAGACACAGGGTGAAAATACCTTACATTAAAGAAACAATGCTTTCCAGGTGGAGAAACATTCAACTCAGTTATCCATTGGCTTTTTATCATAGAATGTTTTGGATTGGAAGTGAACTTGAGGATCATATAGTTACAAAACCCTTTTTATATCTATTGGCTTGCTATGACTCCCATGATTTTGTAGTTCACTGGCCACACAAAAAAAAAGTGAGGAAATGTTTTGGAAACTACTTTTTACAGTGCCATTTAGAATCCTTCTTAACTCACTGTTTCAAACTGCATAACATGGATAAATCGGCTTCCTCTGACTTGACTTAAAAATGCAATCTAAGCATCACACAATTCAAAATAATTGCATGGTTTCATTAATTCCTATGTGGTGACTCAGAGTTTACCGAGCTTCCAAGCAATGACAGCACACGGTGGAATGAGAAAAGGGCTGAGAAGAAGGACAGGCTGGGGCTTGGATAGCCTTTCATGCAAGAAGACACAGAACAGACTCACACAAGAAGACGCAGAACAGCCAGGGCAGCATAGAGAAAGAATAAGGAGCTGGGTAAAATCATTATAAGGAGAAGTTGGTTATCTAATGAGCATTCAGTTTCTTACTGCACAAAAACTAGGGTCTGTTCAGTGAAAAATTATCAGTCAGCAGGTCTGAAATAAATCAGAGAATTATCTTTTTACAGAAAACATAATTATAACTGAATCTGAATGCTACAGGATGTGATAACAGCCAAAAATGTATGTGAAAAAGAAAAAAAAAAGAGAAAGTAAAAGGTCTCTCAGAGAGCTTCAGAGAAAAATCCATTACCGACTTCCAAACTACACACAACACCCAGTTTGGGAAACTCCCAAGCTGCTGGCTGCCAGCAGCAGGCACAATATACCACTGGGAAAGATTGCTTTAAAAACATCCTCCATTTTAGACTCATTCCCTGAGCACCCCACACAGGTCACCATTAGAAACACGCTACTCAGTGAAATGTATTTCTGTAGGAAAACCCCTCCTGGTTTTGCACTACACTCAAAAACTGAACTGCTCTCAAGGCAATGATGCCAGAAGAAAAGAAACAGCACTGCCAGGTGTATACATCTATAACACATTTGCATTTTAAACACAGTATGCTTGGCACATCTGAAATATTCTTACTTCGCTCAAGTAATTCAGGATTGCCTTTGAGAAAAAGTAGCAAGCAAAGAAGTGGAAAAAACCTCAGACTTAACATATGGGTATTTTGGTAAGGTCTAGGTGACAGAGCCTTCCTCTCTGCCCTCTCCTGACAATGTAGAATCAGTCCTGTTCAGGGCATTTGCCAGACTTTGTACTGCCCCAGCTCCTGCACCAGGTATCTCATGGACTGCACAAAGAACACAGCCTTTGGGCACTGCGAGAGATCCACTTCCACCCCTCTCCTCCCCCAGAAACATCGGTTATTCCTTCCCTCCATCCCTGTGGCTGACCAGCCAGTTCAAGTACCCTCCAGGAAAGATAACATTTCCACTGAGGAAAACATATTTTGCTTTCTTATCTGCAAAATACAACGCAGGGGGAAGAACTACATCAGCTTCCCTCTGGCCTGGGAAGAACCATGTCCAGAACATCCTGCTCAAGGGCAGCTCTGTGGGTGCTACTGTCACCTGTAGTTATTAAAAAGTGCCAACCCCAAGCAGGGAAACACCGACTTTGTTCCTGCCAGGGAGCATGTAGGTGTCAGTGCCAAATCCATGAGTTAATTAAAAATTGTATTTTCTATGGGAAAACAACATGGCCAGCATAATAGAGTTATAATTATAGCCAGGTTTCCACTGGCAACTTGTTAATTGATTCTTATTCTGTTTCTTAAAGGAGAGCAGGGCTGCTGTCACGCCCTCTTTCCTTCCCGCTGCTGCAATTTCTCCAGCAATATTCCCAGGAAAATGTCAATACATTTGTGCCTGCTCTAAAAGGGGCTCAGCATAATGTTGCATGACATGCAGCATCCTGAAAAGAAGTTGCTCTGCAACATGGCAAATCATTACATGTGTAATTACCTACATAGTTTTATATAGAGCATCAAAACTGAAAATATGATAAGTCTCATCTCTCCTCAGCCCTGCTCTGTTGTCATGGCAACTGGACACTTTCTCTTTCCCCTCCATCCTTTTTCCCAAGGGACAAAGAAAACCACTGGGGACTTCACAGATCAGAATAGATGATGCACAAATAGTTTGCCAAATGCATTTGTTCACTGACATCTCTTACTTCATAACTGTGCGCATTGTGCTCACTAAAAAGTGAGCTGCTGCAAACACAGCCACCTGCTTTCTGCCCAGCACCATCCCTGAAAAACAACCCCCATATCCTCTTCTCCACCCCCACCTCCCTCCACATGCTCCAGCAAACTTCCTCAAGCCAAGCTGCTTATTTTTTGTTCCAGTTAGCCATTTTTTTCCTGCTTACATGTGCGTGGATGAATGGAGGTGAGCTCAGTTTGACTCCACCCGTACTGCTGTGTCCTAAATTACTCTGGCAAGCAACAGGTTGAAGTAAATACCTACATCCTGTAGGCAGCCCTTTCACATGTGCCACATTACAGGGAAGAGAAGCAAGGTCTGGGGTTTGTGATCCAGGTAAGTGGAAACTTTCACAGCAGTGCTGCATGTCTTGCAGGCACTGCCTTGGCTGCAGGAGGAGGTGCATGGACCGGGGCTGGCACAAGCCCTTCCTAGGGAGAGCTGCTTGGTGCTGCCTCCCACCCGCTCTCGGTTGCTTACTACTTTGCCAGACTTAAACTGACTGGGTTTCAGTGCCCATGCCAGGTGTTTGGCTTACACCAATGGAGCAGTTTACTTTGGTTTTATTGGATGGGCTCATTAAAATGATTCTTCTATTCCTGAAAACAAGGTTGGAGACAATACAATTTTTGTGGGTAACAAAACCAAGATCTTTCTCATTTTTCTTTGTTTCAGAGTTGAAAACAGAAGGAGAGGGGCATATGTGTTTGCACGACAAAGATGTACCTCTTTGTGTGCCTGTGAACTTTCCACTGAGTTCAAGTACTCAAATCCCTCCAAGCCCTTTCATGAACACATGATGAAGACCATCACCCATACTGGTGGGAGCTAACACCTCCACCACATCTGCAATACTGGAATGAAGATCCAGGGAAAGGGGTCCCACCAACCCACTGCACACACCCCATCCAATGCCAGGTGCTAACTGGCCTCATGCCTGTGCCTCCCTGCTGCAGAGAGCCATGGAGCTGCTGACCACAAGCACAGAAAACAAGACCCTCATCCCCCAGGCAGCACGTGGGGAACACAAACAGCTGCCCATGAAAATGCCCTCCTCCAAATGAATGAGGCTTCTCACTGCTTTCAGTGCAAATGGAGACAAAGTGCTTCAAAGGCGATGATGACCTCTCGTGCCAGCTGTCAGGAGGCGATGTGGGACGTGACATCGAGGATAACGACTTGCTGGCACCCTGCACACCCTGCACCACTGCACCCTGCAATGTCCACTTGCGCCAGCAGTCACTAGGCATTGTTCTCACAGATGTACCAGGCACTCTCCCATTTCGGGTCATAATGAGCTGCAGATGTGACAGGCATTTCAGATTCTGAATCTGCAGCAATGAAACACTCTACATAGATTCTCCTGCCTTGTTTTTACTTCCTAATTTTTAATAATGACAATTTAACTTCATTGTGCGTGTCATATACAGCAACGGCCAATTCAGAAACCATCCTAAAGGGCTCTGATTGCTCAGTAAATCTTTCAAATAGTTTTCCAACATTTTTTTATAAAGTGTGCATTCTGGAATTTCAGAATTTCATAGTTTCAGAACATCACTTTGATAGCTCTCTAGAGGGAAGTAATAAATAATTAGGAAGCACCATACTTTGGAGATATAGAGCCAATGCTTCAATTAAAAGCATCTCCATCTCACTTTTAAAGGACTTCAAAATCAGCATGAAAAAAAGCTGATGTTATACAGAATATATTTACACACATCAAAGAGTAAGTCACAAGTGAAAGCTTAATTAAACTGAAAGTCGGGCTGATCAATTAAGTCATGCATTTCAGAACGAAAAAACACCTTATATAACTCCAAGAAACTATGATAAATGTTGGAAAGCCTAGAATTTCCACAGTGAGGCAAAAATCAAATCCCTTCTAAGTTTTAGGTTTTACTCCATCACAAACCTTCTAGCTTTTCCTGTAACCCTTCACACGATGATGCAATTAGGTCCAATTTTCTGGTTGGTTTTGACTCAGAGGTAAAGCTACGTACATCATCCAGTGGTACCCGCTCCCACTGTGGTTAAGGGTATAGTGAATGGCGTATTAGAAATGACCTGAAGTTTCCAACAAAACTGCAACTCCTCTATATCAAACTCCAGCGCTGACTCTAAAAGCTGCCTTCCAGCAGTGTTTATTTAACATTAACCACGGCAATGTTAAATGCTCCTTATTTCAGGGAGAGGCTGCAATAATGTAAGCTTTGCAGATGCCTGCAATACACAGAGCAAGATTCTTGCAAGTCTGGATATCATTGCCTCTCAGCATTCAAGAAGACAGATTATTTTCCAAAGCATGTGTTGAAACGCTGTAGAGGAACATTTTTTTGGTTTACAGAACCAAAAAGTTAAATTAAATGAAACTGACTTCTATCTTATTCTGCTATAAATAACTGCAACCCAATTTTACTTAGTTTTACCTGATTGTTTACCAGTTACAATAATAATTCTGAGGAAAGGTTTGCAGTAACATATTTCACTTAATGAGGAAAACAGATCTTTAACAGATATGCACATTATATTCACAAAGGGAATATGTATATACACTTATTTTGGTTGCATTCTTATATTTCACATATTCATGCCTTAAAAAGTCTCATATCAATTGAATTTAAGTTCAGCAAGTGTAAGGAAATGGCTTCTGCCCACTAAGAATATCTGGCATCAAGATTTCTGGATTTTTTAAAAATGTGAATCTGCATGTCATATTAAAAAATTACACAAATGTTTCTGAAAAAGTTTTTTTAAACTTCTTTAAGTACTTCTTCCCATTCTATGTGATTTTCCCACTTATTACAGAAAAAAATTAATTCTGTGTTATGAAAGGTTATGGTATGCAAAGTCTCATGTCAATTAGTTCATTTTGGTGTCTTTAAACAGAGAGAAGGGTAAACACTGAGATAACACAATGCAGAAAATGAGTTTTGACTTCAGATTTTGAAGAACAAGCATTCTTCTGTAACTCAGATCATCACAACAGGTTTCCAGGAATAAGTAAAACAAACCCAAACCAAAGGAGGAGGGGGAGTAAAGCCTAAAATCTAGGTCAGAGGAAGAAACCGGAGAAGTACAAAGAACCGTTCTTCATGAGCTTCACAGCTGATTGTGTGAAGGTTTTATCTCCTGCCACATATGTGCGTATCCTGTTCATGTGTGACACTAACTGTGGAGAGGGAGAGACAGGAATGTTAAACAAAGGGGGCTCAAGTGGCACCTTTGGCAAAGCATGAGATATCCCATTACGGTAATAACATACCTGGCTGTACTAAAGAAAGGTCACCTCAGGGAGAATTTGCTCTCAGCACAGCCTGCAAAAAAATTTCATTTTCTCAATAAAAAGAAGGGCTAAAGAGCAAAAGGAAATCCACAATACTGTGCTCAAGGTAAAGCCTACAAATATAGAAAGCATTTGCAGCATTTTTTCATAAACAGACCAGACATGTAAGTAGTTCTTACACCCCAAATTTCTGTGATCCTCTATTTGCAATCTTCATTCTTCTGCTCAGCCACCTGGTTTTACATTTACAGATGGCTTTGAGATCACAGTTTGTTATCTTATTCAAACATAATTAACAAACACATTTCATCCTCTTGCATCAACAGGGATCTGACTCTTCATGATAGAACGAAAATGGAAAACTTGAGCAGATGTATTCGGTTATTGCTTTCTGTCATCCTCTTGGACATGTCTTCAATACCTCCTTCTATTCTCATTGTCTTTGGAGTAAATCCTTTCCTATTGTAACAGGGACACAACTCCTACTGAAAGTCACTATAATTTTTCTTGTCTTTGAATAAAAAAGCAAATTAACTGATGAATGCATCTGTTATTTCCTTATCTTTTGTGTTCAATTAACTACTACCATTTTGAGTGACAAAAACTGTCTCTTACCATCTGCTCACTACAAATCTGCTTTAAGGACATTTATCATTTTTTTTTTTTTAAAATTCTTAAGATAGTGGTTTTGCTTTCCTTCTGGTTTTTGCTTTCTGTTACCTCTACTCACAGCACCACATGTGAAGTGAATAACAAGAAAGAGAATTGTCTGACATTGTACCTTCCAGACTGCATTGCAACCAGACAAAACCAGTGCAAGTATAAATTTAAGAAGTGCACAGAAATGCAAAACTAACTAGCATTCCATCAGAAATTTTATTTCTAGTATCTTGCAACCTCTTAATCCTTGAAAACTAACTTGGGTGCTGTGAGGAGGGAAGAGAGGCCAGATGGCTCTGTTGGTCCCAGCACCACTTGCCTGCCCTAGTGCAGGGATGTTTTCCATGCTGCCGGGAAACAGCCCACAGGGATAATTCATGTCAGGCACACAACAGCTTTCTAGACATTCCCTTTCCCAAAGCACATATAAATGCAGGCCAAGGGTGAGAGTGGGTGGTAGAGGCTTGTGTTGGTGGGCTGGGCTGACCTCTGCCTCCCACACGCATCCCCAGGCTGTCCCCTTGCACCCACTTGCAGCCCAAGCTGCGTGTGCTCACATCACATGTGTTTTCACAGGTCTCAGGCTGGGAGCTGTAATCATCCCTGGGGTGATGGCTGCCCCACTCTTCCTCTGCAAAACCAGCTGGGGCTTGGCTCTGAGGCTTGAGGCAGAGGCTGGCATAGTGCTGGGATGGGAGCACAGTCATCCCTAATTCTTATCAGATGTGATCCCAGCCTCCTCTGATGAGGAACATTTCCTTACCTCTTCTGTGAACACAAAAGCAAATTAACTGATGAAAACATCTGTTCTTTCCTGATCACCTATGTTTAACTAATTACTATCTATTCCCCCTTTTTCTGGCAACACCTAGAGTGACGTCAGTCAGGAGAGTCTTGATCATCCCCTGTGCTTACTTTTTGTTCTGTCTGGCTCTGTCTTTGTTTACTCCAGTCAACTCTCACTGAGCCAATGCCTCAGCACTCTGCTAGAGGATAACTCATTTTCGGAAACACTCCCCCAAACTGTGAGAAGACAACAGGTATGGATGGCTGCCTATGTTCCATGCAGGTTTGTAGTGTTATCCCAATGGGTTTTGTTTGCTCAGTTTGTGTCTTAAAATCTCATGCCATGCCCCAGGTCATGTAACATGCAACTTCAGCTTCATGAAATAAAAACAAACCTCCAATAGAAAAGAAAAAACTCTGAATAGAAAACAAAATCATAAAAACCACCCCAATTATACCTCAGAGCTACTGGAGCACCTTATGGGGCCCCAAGGAGATTCATGGTTAAGTACTAGGTGAGGGTGGATGCACCTAGTCTGCTCTGGATGGAGCTCACCATAAGCAGTTTGTGACTTGGCCTCAGGACTAAGGGTTAGTCCCTGGCTTTCTTCTATGCTAGTCCAGTGGGTCTGGGAGATAAAAGACTCCTTCGTTTAATCTACCAATGAGACAGACATTTAGTATTTCAAAGTACATTGCCCAGCTAGTAACTCCCAGCATCCTTTTTTGTACTTCTCAGCAAGCATTGTTCCTTGCTGCTTTTCAGGAGTCCCGCAACAACTCCAGACTGCACTACCTTTCTTATTTGACCTCTTCTAGTACTTCTTTGTTGCTAACACTGAACTTTTAACAATACTGACTCCTACAAAGCAATTGTAAAATGCTTTTCTCTGTGGAGGATGCATTGGTTAGCCCAGCAGGCCAACTTTCAGGTTTTGTGAAAGCCTGTCTGTGCCTCAGTTCTCCAGGTGTAAAAAAAAAAACCAAAACCAAACAACTGTTCTGTTAATATACTTCATTACTCGCAAAGATTTTGAGGATGAAAACATCTGCATCTCTTCCCTTTTTATACATTACAATGAGAATGCATTTGGCACTCGTACAAAAACTGGACACAGCTTTGTAAGCCTGACTTCACACACTTCCAGAACTGTCACCAGATAATCCAATGTCAACGTGTCTCCACTCTTCAGTCCTTCCAACTGCAAAATGAATAATCCTAATTCCACAACTGTGAGGGAATAATTAAAGCTAGCAAAATAGCTCAGTAGCCCTGAATGAGAATGAGAAGTTTGTGCCAGAACCTTGAGGAACCAATAATAACTGCAGCTTTATTACTTTCCTCCACTAGCCTCTGCAGGATTTTTATTCAAATTATGTAGGAAAGCAGTTCTTCATTATTTCTAAAAAAAAAAACAAGCCTCCTTTCATTTTTTTTCCTCAGTTATTTTTTCAATTGGTACCAGAATAATTAAAAACCTTCAATGTCCAGGATTTGTCTGTATTTTTTGTTTTCAAATAAGCTTTTCTTATCTGTGAAGAGACTTTGTCATCTATTTTCTCAAAGTGTAAGAGATTTACAGTATCTAGGGATTACAGTAAGGTTGGGTTGTTCTTAATTTCTTTGTATCAACCTCGGTGTCTTTTGCAGAATCCTTAAATCTTGTCCTTTTGTACATGGCAAACTATCAACTGGTATTTTTATTATTTTATTTGTCCCATGCATCCTCTTTTTTTCATTCTTTTTATAAAAATCTGTAAAAGGACAAAATATATGGAGGAGAGATAACAATATCATGCATTCCAGAGAAGATTTATCTATAATTTAGTAAATTCATTTCAAAAATCATAGCATTTGGAGCAGTTTTGTTTCCATCTTCTATAGCAGTCACCATCAAAACATTACTTTCTTCTTGCAAGGGAAAGCTGTTACCATGGTATTCCCAGTATTCCTAACACAGAGGCTGGGGAAAATTTGTTAAGCACCCTAGAAAATTCTCTTACTTCCAGTGCAAAGGTCTGCAGGGGTAGTTGCAAGAGAACTTGTACCTGCTTTGCAGGCTGAGGGCAAAGGGAGACTGGTGAGTGGCTGTCAGCAGTGGCGGTAGAGACTCCTACACTCTGTACAGGTTCCATCTGTTTTCCTGAATTGTTTGGGCAAACACCACAAAAATTTCAGTGTGGTGTGGCATGAAAAAGTTTGCCCATATCATGTCTGCTTGCATCTGAATTTTAAATTTTCCTATTACTCAAAAATGGAAATTTTTGAGTGAGAACAGATACATTTTTTGGCTCTGCTGTGCTGGGGCCTGGCTGAAACCCATGGTGGAAAAACATGGAGGGGCATCCATGAAAGAATGACATCAGAGAAAGATGATGGGCTTCTAAACATATGATTAATGGACACGATCACATCCAGAGAGAGAGATCTCGCTCCCTGGCAAAGACAGGAGTACCCAGGGACAGGGCTTGGGAGGCTGGCAGGTTTTGAATGCTGCTGCAGCACTGGGGCTACAATATGAAACTGGGAAAAAGGCTGCAAAATGCTGGATGACACCATCAGACACAGCTCCCAGCTGCCCAACCTGGCTCCAGAGAGAGAAGGGCACTTCTCAGTCAGGGCTTCTCCTGCAGGCACTTTCTGTGGTGGAACTGCTTCAAACCATCTCCTCTTGAGAACCTGGGTAACACCTCTACCTGTCCTGGTTTTCTGGGCACTCTCAACACCTTTGTTTCCCAGAGAAACTGGAAGCTCCCTTTGTATTAATATGCAAGCTGAAAACATGAGCTTTCGTCTGACTCAAATAGTTTAGGTTTTCTTTGAACCCTCCCTAGGACCCGTAAACAATACCTGCCCCACGTGTCCATTCTGACAAGGAACAGTTGTTGCAACAGCAGCACCATCTCACCAGGGAGGGACACGCTGCTATCAGACATCCCACAGTGGCAACAGTAACAGTAAAAAGCCACCCACCCTTCAGGATGGTGAATACCTCAGGTTTCCCAGCCAGGGATCAAGGATGGGTGTCTTTCAGTTACAGTAATTCATCTGGAGGTTTGAAGAAAAGCTTTGCTTCGGTTTAAACTCTTATTGATTCAAGTGGAAGTTTGGAATGGCATTTTCAAAATAAGAAGTTAACTTAGTTTTGTTTTGAAAATGCCAAATGGAAATGTTTCAACCAATACAAAATTATTACTTTTGGTTTATATTTAGCTAAAATAATTCACCAAACAGATTCAGATGCCCTAAGACTGTACTTCTGGAGAATAACAAGCCAATAGGACAGTAAATTTTTGCACAACTTTAGCCTGGATATAGTTTTGTGCAGCTCTGTCCTTGCTGTAGATTTATCTTGAACTATCTTCACTTCTGCTTCTTTCTGAAGCTGAGCTGCCACTTTAGGAAATGGCAGTCTGCAAGCATCAAAACTAGTGAATGGGATGACTTTGTTAGCAGCTGCAAACACACTACAGTGCTAACAAGATGGTCAAGTTTTTGGATAAAGGGTTTATTTGTCAAACATGCAGTTCCAAAATCATTAGAAGGATTCACAACTTCCACTTGAATTTAGAAAATAATCTGGTAAACATTTGATGTGTTACATTGCAAAATATTTTAGAGAACTCCAAGTGCTCCGTTTCACTACTTCTTAATAAAAAAAAACCCAAAGGTTTATCATCTTCCATTTTGATACACTCTTCAGGACTGGCATTTAGCTCTTGCCAAATGTCTTGAAATTTCCTTTTGCATCAATATTGACAATATCGCCATCCATTGCCTATTCCATTGGGTGATCCGAACAAGTCTCGCAGCCTCAGAGTTATCTGGTGGTGGCTGCAGGATACAAGCATGACTTCCTGCCTGATAGGTGGCACCTCTGATGTCACAGCCCTCCCTGGGGTGACAAGGGATCAGTGGCTGTTGCCTGTAAGCCAATCTTCCCTTCCTGACAAGGAGTGTAACTTCTGGGGGGCACTTCTGGAGGTAGGAAAAATACATTTATCTGGCAGAGCTCCACCATCAGCTATTTACTCACTAGCCAGTGAAGTAGTTTTCTTTTCTGGCTCTCTCCAGTCTAACTTACCTCTGAAAGCTGCAGCAACAGAGAAGATAAGTGTGTGACAACAAACCATTAGTGGTGATTCTGAAGCAAAGCCTGGAAATGTTTCTGTGGCAGAGAGAGCTGGCTGAGCTGCTGGCCTCTGTAGAGGCAGCAAAGGACAGGAAAACACCAAGGGATGGCTGATCTGCTGCTGCTGGTCCCCAGCAGCCTCATGGAGATGCCACAAGCTGCAGTACCCACCAACCCAGAGATGCCCAGACAACGAGCTGTGAATTCCTCTGCAGTGTCTACTGAAAGTCGTATTTCAGTGAGTCACCACTGCAACTTTCTTCTGTATTACATATTCAACATCTACTCCAAAACAATCTTAAAAATAACTGATTGACTTCCAACAAACAGATGGCTCCTAGATACTTCTCCATTTTTCTGTACCCCATAAAACTTAGGCTTTTTTTCTGCAATATATATACACTCTGTGATATTAAGATATTATAATGGTCAGTCTTCGTGAGCGAAGATCCGGGGAAGGTCTTTCCACCTTCCAGCCTGCGCATTGGATTTTTTAGGTGAGACACAGTGTGCGCGGAACTGAGCCCACCCTTTAATCCTAAGGTTCATCTGCTGGGGCCAAGCGAGCTTGGACGGTGGCAGCGAGGTCCTTAGGACGTAGATGGATTGCCTTTACAGGGCTAACGAGCTCCATCTGCCCGGGAGTGTCCCTGACTGGGAATCGAACCCGGGCCTCGGCGGTGACAGCGCCGCGCCCTTACCACTAGACCACCAGGGGCTCCCTATTAAGATATTAAAAGTATTGAAAATACAGTAGCTTAAAAGCTGATGCAATTAAATATACTCCCTAAAGAAAAGCTCGAAGTAGTCACTGAAACTATGCCAGAGCACTGCCCAGAAATTTAACAGGTGAGCAAAACTAAAACTTCTTCGGGGCTCCTTCTACGTTAACAAGCAGTCAGATGGAGAAACCTTTGGGGGACACAGCTGCCTGGATGCTGCATCCCATCCTACCAAATCCAATTGCTGTGTAGGAGGTTCCAAAAGCACAGTAATGTCTACTTTTCCCCTGCTGCATCTGTCAGGAAAGTCAGTAAGGCCTAGCCTGGACCTGGGCTCAGGGCAGGCTTGGAGAGCTGCAGGAAAGGTAATGGCACAGCACAGCCAGGAGGGAGCCAGCCCCCACGTGTACAGCTGCCAGCAGGCAACAGCCTTGGGGGCTGACTGTAGCCAGGTCATGCTTATCTCTGTTCTCAGAGGAAGCCAGCTGGGTCACTCAGGCAATTTGGAAGGAGAACAGTACATATGGAGCAGCCACTATCTGTCTCGAGACAGAACCCAGAAGCAGTCTAGGGAGATAAGCTATGAAACAGCGCAGGTTCACCTATTTGCTCTATGGACCTAATAAGCAGTGCTTTTCTTGTGGGGAAAAAAATAACCAAACCCCCAGCTTATTTATATATGAACCTGTGTTCACAAAAAAAGCTTTTCAACCATCTTTAGGCATTCACTAGTATCGTGAAATCCCTGAGCACAACATTATTTGTTCAGATTAGGCTGGATATTTGCTTTCTGAGTTTTTAAACACTTACTAAGGAAAACAGTGGGCAAATGCCCAGTCTTCAGTGGGATCCTGAATAAATTGCTGGCAGCCCATTGCCTGGTTAGCTGATCAGGACACCAGACTTCTGCTTGCCCATGCAGCTCCATGTCCAGGCTCTCACACAGGTCTTTTGCCATCAGGAGAGCAGCATAAAGTTCCTTGAAATCAGTGGTAGACTCTGCTTATAAAGCTGACGGTATAACACTGCCCTTCATTTTTGCTTCAGCATCAAGGACATCATGGCCTTTAAGCCACGTACAAGGCAAGCATGCTTTCCCCGAGTCCCTTACAGTCTGAGAAACTAATGGTGAATTCAGATACATCATCCTAAGTGACAATTAATTGACCTCAAAGTTGCAGCAACTCCAGAGGCATCGTCGCTGGCTCTATTGTTTTTTAATATGTCATTCAGAGAAGGTCAGTAGGCTCCTGCAAGAGACATACCAAGGACTTGCTGAAGCAGATTGCTAGCTCAAGAGAAGATTAAATTATGATTCCTTAGACTGCAGTTTTATCTTATGGTGGGTGATTTGTGTGCAGGGTACACAAGAAAGGAACAGACTTCTCAACATTTCTCAGAAGCTTTTAGTTTTCAAGGGACTTACAACAGACATCGTAAACTGTTTGCTATATAAGAGCAGCAGGTACAAAGATAGTGTCTCACCCTTGCCAGACAGCTTTGCTACACCCAGTTGATGCATAATGTCACTGAAGAAACAGCTGTAAATCAGAAATGTAGGTCTCATAGGGTAACCAAATACTGTTAAAGAGTTGCTGAGTTTGGAAATGAAAAGTCCTATACTAATACAAAACTAAAGAACTTCACTCTGAAAATGGAGGTAAAAAAAGCAAGGAGATGCCCTTTCCCAGTATCCAAATCTTCAAACTCATTTCCAGAGTGCCTTAAGAAAACAAAACATTTGTTTTGTCTCACAGCACTAAAAGCCACAATCACCCTGTGTTGGTTTTTGGCTGGGACAGAGTTAATTTTCTTCATAGTAGCTGGCATGGGACTATGCCTTGGATTTGTGTTGGGAACAGTGTTGATAACTCAGGGATGTTTTAGCTATTTCTGAGTGATGCTTATGCAGAGTCAAGACCTGTTTTGCCTTTCAACTCACCCCACCAATGAGGGGGCTGGAGGTGCACAAGGAGCTGGGAAGGGACACAGTCAGGACAGTTGATCCCAACTGACCAGAGGGACATCCCACACCATATGGCCTCATACTCAGCATATAAAGCTGGGAAAGAAAGAGGAAGGGCTGGGGGCATTCGGGGTAATGGCATTTGTCTTCCCAAGTCACCTTAACATGTGATAAAGCCCAGCTTTCCCGGAGATGGCAGAACTCCCCCCTGCCAAAGGGAAGCCATGAATGAATTCTTTGTTCTGCTTTGCTGGTATGAGAGCTTTTGCTTTGCCTATTAAACTGCCTTTATCTCAACTCAGGAGCTTTCTCACTTTTACCCTTCTGATTCTTTCCTCTATCCCACTGCATCAGTGGGGGCTGAGCTGACAGCTGGGGTTAAGCCACAAAACACTCAAATATAAAATGTCCACATTTCCTCTCCCTGTCAGCAACTACAATTAAATTATATTGTTTAAAAACAACAACAAAATGTCTGCACCACACTGAAACCTGACAACAAAATAGTCTGCACACAACATGTAGAAGCCAGAGCATGGCTCGGTGAGACATTTTAAACAAATTCTATTGCAACTCTTTGCAGTCGGATGGTCTTTAAGGAGGCTGTTAAAAAAAGAAAGGGCTCACCTGTGGTGCACTACCCTTATGCTCTAATGTGGTTTGGTTGTGTTGATGGTGACTAATTACATTTTCAGAAGAGCACACCTTCAAACCAAAAGCAGCAATGACCAGTGCTGGCACTCCAGCACCCTGAGGTACTGAACAAAAAGAGTATGAGCAGTAAAGCTGGCAGCACTCCAAGTGGAATTCTTGAGGATACAAAAGGTAGGGTAAATTTGTGCTTCAAATCACAAAATTTCAGAATATGCTGAGTTGGAAGGGACCAAAAGGATCACCGAGAGTTCAACCCTTAGCCCTGCACAGGACTGTGGAATGACACAGCACCTTGACAAAGGAAAAAACACTTCTCACTTTGGGAAAGTCTTTATTCATCTAAAATAAGGACCAACAGAGCTGAAATGGTCTTTTAACCTGTTAGAGAATACTGCTAGGTGGAATTTTCAGGAAGAATAGTTTGTGCCAAATTTGGCAAACTGTTTTTGATGTTTTGGTTTAGGGTGTTTTTTGTTTGTTTGTTTGGTTTTTTAGGCAACAGGGTAACAGTAAGCTTTTTAATAAAAAAGTAAGTTTTGCTATCCTGACCCAACATTTAGTTTTGGGGGTCTTTTTACTCTTAAAAAATATCTGTGAATATCTGGTGAATGTCACAAAGGAACTTCCTTCTGCAGTGATTTGAAAAAAGTGAAATCTTCCATAAACGATCTTTACAAAATATTTGTAAGGATTTTAGAGTGACAAAGAGTATGTTTACACTCTTGCTACATGTATTGTACATCTATTATACATCCACTGGACAGTCTATGCTTTCTTTGGTTTCTCTAGGCTTCTTCTCTTTAAGAAGCCTAGACACCTAAACCTGCAGCCCCTTCAGCTACTGGGGATGACACAGCAAGGGTAGGTATCTGGAGTATGGGGTTACTCCAGTGTGCAGTAGCTGTCACCTCTCCTTCACTCCAGTTCTAGTGAGGCTGACAGCTACACAAGCTCAGAAAAGGTGTTTAAAGAAATGAAATGTCAGAAGAGGTAAACAGCAATTTCAGTTAATGAGGATGCTATGTAGTTTCATGCAGAAGAAATAGGATCTGAAATTTTTGCCTGATTTCTGTGCATGTTTGTGTGTGGCTGTGGGCATAAACCCCATTTTTTAATCATTTGTGTATTTCACAACACAGCAGTCTAGGCTGGTCAAAGTACAACAATGGTGGCTATGCAGTCAAGACAAACAGGAATTTCAAATTGCATTTAACAAAACAGAAATTCTGAGTAACTGCCATAAAGGTTGAAAATAGCTTTATTCAACTGCTATTTTGTTAAGACAGAAATTATTAAACATCTTTTTCTTTGGTTACGCAGGCTTCCTCAAAAAGCTATTAAAGGCTTTTTTTTTTTTTTTTTTTTTTGTTAAACACAATATAAAGGGGCTATTTCAGAAAACAGCAACTTAAAATTATCATCAAAGTGCTCAGGCATAGGCAGGTGGATGTGATTTTCACACTGGTGCCTGTTTCTGAGAGAGGACAAGCCTTTATAGTGCACTTTGGGTAACATGAAGAATGATGAGAAAATTCCTGATACTTTCAGAGAACAAGGTGGTAACTATAACGCATTTGTAAAACTGAGTAGTGGAGCTGGAATGTGAAGAACAAGCATTGACATGAAACAAAACCCATTGACTGAATGTGGTCCTTTATAATAAGGGCTTAGCTATTCCACACACTATACATGTGACCTTCAAATGCATGTTAAAATGCAGTTAAGGAAAGTAACACTCAAACCCCCAGGGCAGGAAGGTGTCTTAATCACTCTTACACAGTCCTGCTCCATTTTATGTCCCTGGGCTCACTCTGCCTGGTGAGCCATCCTTACCTCCAAGGCAGCACTGAGGAGGGACCCACCAAGAGGATGGGCAGGGAGGATCCCTCTCTTGCCCAGTACAGCCACCTTGCTACTTCTGACACAAATATATCTTAAGAAAGTGATGTCATTTTCTGTACTTGGGCACAAAAAGCAAAATGAAAAGTGCAGCATAAGAGTCAATCTGTATATTGGCTAGTTTGATTAATATATCAAAGGGAAAAGCTATTTCAGAAATACAAAACCTTATTATAAAACAACGATGAAATCATATTTACTACATCTGATAAAACAAACAAAAGGAAATTTCTTGGACAGTATACAAGATCCTGGTTTATTTTGGTTTATTAATAAATTGTGATAATTGTGTTCCATTGTTTAGCTAGTAAGAAGTTAGCATCAATATTGTATTTGTTTCCATTAAAACAGTGATTTATAGGGTACTTCTTACACTAAAACCATTACAGAAAGATCAATTTATCAGTAAACTTTAATGGACAAATAAACTGGAGACAACATGTTCAGTTCAAATCAGATTTAGCCTATTATTGGGTTTCAGGCTAAGGACACAGAAAATTGAGCCTTTGTATATTAAACAATAAGGTAAGCAAATAGAGTTTGCAGCTTTGTTTGTTAGCTGGATTTCCAACCATAGCCTTCTGCATTGTTAACCGTTTATTTTGTGTTCAGTTTGAAGCAGGAATACAGCAAGATGATGTGACATTTTTGTACTCTTTCCATCTCCCCCGCAGGAAAAGGAATCCAGCAGCATCCTGCAATGAGTTAACAAAAATTTTTTTCTGAATTTTGACCACCCCAGGAAAGCTGCCCAAGCATCCCCGAGGCTGCAGGCAGGGCAGCAGGCAAGGGCAGCCAATGCCTCATGGATGGGTCCAGGGTGGGCATTACTATTTTGAAGATATAAGTTGAAGCAAGTGCTGTCCTTCTTGGGATGGACCCTGCAGAAACACTGGGAAGGACACGGGGTTGACAGGAGCTCCAACCCCAGGTGAAGAGTCAGTGAAGAGGTGAAGTCCCAGTCTCTTGTATGGAAGAGTAGAGTGACCCAGGTTACTGCCACACTGGCCTCACAGAAAGGCTGCCAGACACTCAGATAGTTCAGTGGACAGGAACAGGAATTTCCTCCCAGATCCTTTGCAGTGTATAAATGGTGCCCAGTATGTCAGAAACTGCCAGAGACCAACCACGCAGCAAAACTGGTCTGCAGCGTGGGGGTGCTTGGCCACTGGCAGCAAGGTGCAACTCTGCAGCTCCTCTGCACTGTGCTCCTTACACTCATAGCAAGACCCAATGTTATATGTGGGAAGTATCTATATATGCCTATACAAATCTGTATATACCATGCCTTCAAATGAATCTATTCTCCTTTCTCTTAAATGTGTTTAAGGGCAAACAGCAGTTCCTTCTTGGCTTGTCATCGTATTATTTTTGAAGACATCACACATATATTTGAAGTGAACTAATTTACTAATTTGGTCTGAGAGACTATTACATGCCTGTTATAGAATAACTACTGAAAAACTGCACCATAAATACACATGTACACTATCTGGTTAGACGAGAAATTTTTGTTCTCACTGAAAATAGTCTGTGTTTTCCCATATGCTAATATGATCAGCATACTAGTAACAATGACACATCAATGGGGCAACTCACAGAGTTTTCTCACATAAAGGAAGCATGCATGAAAAGTATTTCTGCATCAAAGTTATTAATTGTTAAACAACACATTACTAACACCAATGTTTGTAAAAATTCTCTTACCCTCACTGTGATGGAGTTCAAGCAATTTACTTTTTTACTACTTATTTCTAACTGGTCTAAATAGGACACTGGCAATAATGAACCAATTTCAGTCCAAAGCAATTGAGACATCTGCAGTGGCCCTGAGGCTAGGAGCTTGCATCTTGCCCAGAATGTGTTCCACAACTGACAAAGTGGTACATCCAAATGAACACTCCCTCAGGCCAGGCATAACACTGATCACCACAGCAGACTGCTGACAGGTATGATGGCTAAGCAAAATCTGGGCAACTAGAGAAATCATTTTTTAACCTAAAATAGACAAAAAACCCCCAAAAATAAAAACAATGAGTAATTTGATAGCTCTGCAACTAGCACACTTCAAGGAAAAGAGTGGTTAAGAAACATTTAACTGCAATGTAGGATTTTATGACTATTTTAGATAGGAAAACTTACATATGTACAAGAAAAATCTATTCTAGAGAGAGAGGAAGATTCAGATGTTGGCTGGTCTGTGTCCTACCATAAATTCAAAAGCACAGCAGTGTATTTGGTATTCTGTGTACCTGCTCCACACATGCACAACAGCTTTGCCATGCACTGCACATGTTAGATTTATCATGTATGTCAAGAGTAATTCATCCTGCAGATGCAGGGAGCATGATGTGTTCTGGAGCCTATCAGACTGGCAGCCAGTGCCCAGGCGCTGTTTGCTCTGAGCTGTTGGATTTCCAGCCATCCAGTACAAGCTGGGCATGCTCATGCTACTTGCTGGGCATCCAGAAATGTGGCAAATAATCAAACCCAACCCCAACATCCCCCCTCCCCCTAGAAAAAAAGCATAGTAGAGATGGTAGATGTGCCTCTTTTGCCTACATCTTTTTACTAGGCAGGTGCAATTGAAACAAAAACTGTGAGAGGAAAACGTCAAAAAGCAAGAAAGAAGAAACTGGTCAAATTCTATTGATGTGAGTGAAAGTTAAATGCCTGGTTGTTGTACGTCCCTTTGAAAATCTCTGACCTAAATTGGGAGAGAAATATCCTTTGCAGAACACACAGAATGCCAAGTACAGACTCTGGATTCATCTACGAAAATAAAACAGATTATGTTACTATCAGAGAGAGTACAGTGAAGCATCAGCCCTCCCATAAACCCAGATACATACATACATAAATAAATCCCCAACCTGCCAAATTTCCTTAGCCAATGTAAACTGTTTTTTAAGATATTTCTATTACACAAATAAACATCACTTCCTATATTTTTTGTCAACTGAGTGTAAGGATTTAAAGAAGACAAATTAAGTTTATTTTTGATTCCCTGAGGGAAAAAAACCCATCTGTCCTCACTCCTTCCCTGCTGTGTTACAGTGTTCACTATTAGTTATTTCTGTAACACACCTACATTTATCCTTATGTGCAGGAGGAACATTTATCTCACAAATATTCCTGTCAGATGGTTCTAAAGTGCCAACAGATAAAACAAAAAAGTTGATCCCCATAGAAATGCAATACATAACATCGCAAAGAAGTTAAGATGAGCTCTAACCTGGTGAGTCTAAAGCTGATGCTGTGACACCTCTCATGCAGTGTGACATAAGAACAGACGGAAGAACCTGAGAAACAAGTATAATGGGCAAAAGAGAAGTATGACACCTGTTTTACTACATAATGTTGGGCTTGTTATCGTAACAGTGTTTCTTTAACAGCTCTCTGGTTGAAGACATCACAGTTGCCTGTTCTTTTCTCTTCCTCCTCACAGGTGGCATACATTAAAGCTGAAGACCAGCAGTACCTGTAACAGAGGTGCAGCTGAAGCACAGGCAATCCTCAGCGCTGAAGATTTGTCTTTATTGCCACCAGTACACTACAAGATCACAGCCCATGTTCCTTTTTGCAATAAAATGCTTCTCTAAATCTGAAGAAATCTTAAAAGTGTATGATCAATTCAGATTGGCTTAAGCCAACGGAGCTTATGGAAAGACATGTTTACCGACCTTCAAAACACACCTGCAGGGGATGAGGCTCTGCAGAGTTTCACTGCAGTGAGATTTCAGCTCTCTGTCATACGGGTCAGTAGGAACAGATGTACGTACAGAAGCATTTCCAAGCCTCTTGTGATTTAAGCAGGGACTCAACCTAACATTTACAAATGATACTGTATCATGAACTTCCACTGGCAAAATAACATAACGCACTGTCATAGCAATGGCTTTACATAGTTATTTCCAGGACAGTAGCAGTTTACACACAATTTCTATTGTGCTTTTGTATCACGTGATGGGACCTACTTTTACTTCCCCTCATGTTCACTGGCAGTGCTGCTGTTCACATCCACACTGAGGTATCAGCACAGACTACTGCTATAGCGGTAAGAAAGTTAGGACAGCAGCAACTGAGATGGAAATTTTATTTCTCAAAAGCTGCTTACTGCATGTCTCACCTCTGCAGCATGCAAGCCTCCAAGGCACATCTCTCTTAACACACATTTCCATGTCAGCGGATTTGGTATCTCAAGACAGTTTTGTCTAATGTAGCTCTGAGCTGTGCTGTTTCATTAGTCTCAATGGCAACATCTCAACTTACCTGGGCTGCAGGTTTACATTTCTCTGCACTGTCAGTTTGAACACAATTTAGCTTGTGGTCCACAAAATCACAAATCCCATCGTCTTTGGTTTAAGAAAGACAAAGAACTCTCTGCGGAGGATCCTGTGCTGTTCTGTCTACTAAAACTCAGTCTTGTGGCATCCATTCAAAATAGCTGAAACACAAGGAAACAGCTAGAGCAGGCAACGAAACCCACACTATGCCCACACCACCCACAATGTTCCCACCAGTGTCCTCCCCTAGAGCAGCAACATGGATGATCTGGCACTGGGCCCTTTTCACAGCTGCTCACGCCCAGTGGTGTAGACACAACTGTGGATGCCAAGCTGTTCCCCACGTCTTTCCAGTAAATAAACTGTCTGGTCAAGGCAGCTTTGGCATGACATAGCTGGGAGGTTGTCAGTGGAGATCCCTACCAGAGTGGTGTGAAAGTGCTGGCACAGTGTGTGCTGGGGAGAGAAGCCCCAGGCACACAAGTCAAGGGCAGTGAAGAGAAGAAACACATCCTATCGAGTAAGGGATATTGAAACATAAAGTCTGTATAGGAAAAGCTGAGGTATTTTAAACAGCCTGAAGGAGACCAGACTGTTTGTAAGAACTATTCTCGTTACTTCTAACAGACTGCCTCCAAGAGATGTTGGACATATGAGGTGCACTTAGAATCTGCTCCTCCTATTTTTGTTATTTTTTAATCCTCTCTGAAGAAAAAGCATTTCATTAAGCTTTGAATGTAGCATAAATTTCATGATAAGTACTCCTTCTGTTCTAATGCCTACTGTAGTTGGAAAAGATAACTTTAGCTGAAGTTGAATGTACATTTGCTTTCTATTTGGCTTTATTCTAAAATCGTCGTAGTCTTTGTAAAAGCAATTGTGAACACAAAGATATAAACTGTTTACTTATTTTTTCTTTTATTTGCTTTGATTTATTTAAAAACAAAACCGTGCAACATCCTTAACATTCTCACCATAAACAAACACAAACAGCTTGTCTCAAACTTGAATTAAGTCCTATTTAAAGCACACAAGGCTAATTTCTAGTACTGGCAGCACAGTGATACTGATAACCACATTATGCTACAAAGTCCAACTGTGGCTTCCAGAGAAAACAAAACAGATGAGGAAAAGTACATCCACTTCTGGAAAGAAGTATTCCCACTATTCCTCAGGTTTATTTAACAAGGATCACAGTACATGTGTTTGTGGATGTACATGTTGTTGGCATTATCATCATCCTCTCTATAGGAATGCCCTGTCTGAAAAGATGAATGATGCAATACTTCACCTTATACTAAAAATGCCTTCTGCATTAAATATTAAACACAAAAATTATATCAAATTTCATTTGCTTTACTTCATTCTTCTATAGTTCTTTCAGCCTGCAAGACCACAGAACAATTCCATCTAACTCTTAAAGCATTTTCCACCATCATGTGACATTACAAGGTAGTGAGTAATCTTTGAGTAAATTTCTACAACTTAATCCAGTCTGCAGTGCACAAAAGCCTGGCCAGCCCACTCTGTAAGTCAGCAGTGCAAGTTCCCAGGACCAAGATAACACTTTGTCCACATTTCCTACTCCTTAATAGAGCCACCACTTAGCCACTCCATTCCCAGTCTGTAATTGCTGACTTGGTTTGCTGACTTTATTGCTTTCCAATAAGGATCTAATATCTCACTGCTTCAAGCTTCAAAAATACAGTTTGAAATGGAGGGTACCTCAATGTACACTTGAAAGCTGGAGGTCCCCAGCAGCAGCAGACCAGATGGTCAACAAAATAAAATACAACCTGCCAACAGCTGAGAGTTACTTTCACATATGGTAGCACAGTGGTTACAAATCCCCAGTGACAACAAAAACCCTCCTGCACCTTTGACCTGGAATTAAAACCATGGCTTCATTAACCTTGATCAGTAAAATGAGCAATCACACAGAAGTGTTCAAGGCCAGGCTAGATGAGGCTTTGAGCAACCTGGTCTAATGGAAAGTGTCTCTGCCCATGACAGGGGGGTTGGAACTAGATGATCTTCAGGGCCCTTTCCAACCCAAACCATTCTGTCATTCTATGATGTCTTTGCTGATACACCTTCTCGTTTAAAACTTATGTTGAAACTACTGACAACTTATATATGCTTTTTTTTTTGCTGAAACTGCACCTCAGGATTAACAAAGGCCATGACACAAAACAAAAACATACCATGATCCTTCCACATCTAGCAGGGCAGCAAAGAGAAACCATGTTTTTAACACTGCAAAGTAATCAAAAGTAGTAGTTTCTAGTACATGGCTCAAGTGCTGTTGTCACTGCCCAGGCAGGAGAGGCCATAGAATCCTCAAGATTGTAAAAGACCTTTAAGGTCGTCAAGTCCAACTGACAAGCTAGTACCCCTACCATGTTCACCATTAAACTATGTCCTCAAGTGCCATATCCACACATTTTTTTGAACGCTTCCAGGAAGGGGGACTCCACCACTTCCCTGGGAAGACTGTTCCAATGCCTGGCAACCCTTTCAGTAAAGCATTTTTTCCTAATATCTAATATAAACCTCCCCTGGTGCAACTTGAGGCTCTTCCTTCTCATCCCGTCACTTGTTACACAGGAGAAGAGACTGACCTCCACCTCACTACAACCTCCTTTCAGGTAGTTGTAGAAATTGATGAGGTCTCCCCTCAGTCTCTTTTTCTCCAGGCTAAACAACCCCAGCTCTCTCAGCTGCTCCTCACAAGACTTGTGCTCCAGACCCTTCACCGACTCTGTTGCCCTTCTCTGGACATGCTCCAGCACCTCAGTATCTTTTGTGTAGTCAAGGACCCTAAACTGAACCCAGTATTTGAGGTGTGGCCTCACCAGTGAAGAGTACAGGGAAATAATCACTTCCCTTGTCCTGCTGGCAGCACTTTATCTGATACAAGCCAGGATGCTGTTAGCCTTCTTGGCCATGTGATGCATGTGGGAACGAGGTGCCAATAAACCAAGAGACAGGTCCCAGGGACTCAAAGACGATTTTGTGCACGTCTCTCATCATGGCATGCCTACTCCAACCATGGGAAGTTGTGGAAATGATAGAGCTAAGCAAAGGTGCACTTCAGTCAGATCACACCCTTAAATGCTGTGGCACCCCAGTACCCAAAAGGGCATCCTTTTGCAGCGACACACAGAAACCTGTTGTTTCTGACCACATCCTGCTAGCATGCTGAGTACTGAGCTCCCTTGTAATTTAAACACACCAGCTAACTTACACGCATTGGGCTTCTTGAGTGTTAGCAACATTATGTCTTTTTCACAGGTGACAAAAGGATTTAGCTCAAGTAGGATAACTTCAGCATACCCACAAGTCCCCAGAGAGTACCATTCCCATCACTAAATTGCTGAGCATTTACAGTAGACAGTAAAAAAATGCTGTTCACCTTTAAAGCTCTAATTTGATCTCCACCCATTCCCAGATCCAAGGGTACCAGAAATTAAGAGCTGTGTTAAAGTATCAGTGAAAATGAGGGTTAGAGAACAAGCTGGAAAAACAAGTGTAGGACTTGGCAGTATTCAGTACGCTTCCACTTCTCGCATCCTTTTTAAGACTGTAGGAACTTAACAGTATGTCATGGCTGGAAGAATAAAATCTCATCTTGCAAACATAAGAATCAGCATTTGAAAAATCATGTTTTCTATCTACTGATGTAATCCTGTTGATGTGTCCTTGTAGAACACCTTATTCCTTAACCCCAGGCTCACCTGCAGCATGTGTTGCATTCATACAAGAGCAATTCCATTAGCCTTACCCGAAGTGTCATCAATTTGCTGCACAACTCTGGCTGCTGAAGTGCACTGTGCACTACAAACAGAACAGGCAGGCCTTCTCCCTCGAGACTGTATGAACACCCCTCTGCATATTTTCAACAATATATCTAACTTCACACCTGAATTTGTAACTATTCCCGGGGAATCCAACTCAGCCTGTAGAAAATAAACATGGCAAAAGAGAGAAAGATCAGAAGTCCTCACTGCTTCCTGAAACATCCTATGACAGATTTCTGGAAAGCAGTGGTTGCACAAATAAAAGAACAAAACATTTCCCCATCTCTGCCATTTCCCTGCTTTTTAAGACAATTTCTGAAAGAAGAATTTACCTAGAGAAAAAACAAACCACTAAAAAACCTCAATAAACAAACAGAACCAAAGCAAACAAACAAAAAGCAAAACCCTAAATACTATTGCAAAAAAAGGTCATTTATAACCATACATGCACCTTTTTTCTTTACAGTTTTCCCTGTACTTCACTTCTCAAAAGTCCAACCCACAAGTAGCAAGACCATAGTAAAGTGTTATACTGAAAGCTGCAAACACGAAGGAATCTTCAGAGAATCTCCTCTTGGTAAGAAAATAAAGTAATGTTAACTTCATAGCCAGAGAAACTGAGGTAAGGGGAAGTCACATGAATGACCTAGCAAAGCTGGAAAATGGCTCAGCCTCAGTACTGCACTACAGCCGGTCGTTGTTACTAGTAATACATTTCTGCAAATAGCCTCCTAACAGGGGACTTGGCTATTGATCTTTTCTTTTTCCCATCTTAACCAGAAGCTGGAGGAGGGAAACAACAGAAGGTATTGGACCAGGCAGCTTTGGGGTCCCTGATTCCTCAGGCCTCTTCTCACTCCTTCCTTCCCCTTGGACAACCTGCTCCATTCCTGTATTAAATTCTGTTTCCATTTGAACCTGTAGACATCCACACTCAATTCACAAATTGAATCCACATCAAATCCTAAAGTGGGGAGAAGCAAACAGGGCTTGGCTCGGGTCCCAGAAACACGTATGACCACAGCCTCATGTGATGCACAGCACAATCCCACCTCACATCCTACCCATCCACTGAGATCAATTCACTCCTAAGCAATAATGAGAGACAGCTACTTGCCACACAACTTCACATTTTCTTCTGCCCATTAAGTGCACATAAAACCTACATGTGAAACATGAAAGTAATATTTCATAACTTTATAAAAGAACTGTTAATAAAGCCCTATATATTATTCAAGTCCAATGACCTCCCTGGCTTTATAGGATGAAATGTAGCACAAAAGCTAACTGTTTTCGGTAAACACCACAGAGAGATCAATATCAGCATATTTTGTTTAACATTTGTTAACTGAAGCACTATTATCTTATTCCTGCATATATAATGAGTGAAACTCCGCTTTTAAACTGTCATTGTCAAGGTATGTGTATTTAGGAATAAAATTATTCGGTTAGTGCTTCTTTTGGACCCCCAGGTTACTAAGACCTGGTATAGCATTCATTAAACATACAAATGAAAAAAAACCTTTTAAGATACTTTCGCCTTCTCTTAATTTTACAGATCTGGGGTCCACTATGAACCTAATTGAAACTCCCTACCACAGAATACTGGGGTTTTTTACACAGTATTTTTTCAATGCTTCAAAAGGGCTGATTACTGTTTTAAGTGGAACAGAAAGTTGTACTGTTGTACAACTTGTACAGCACCATTTACAATGGAGTTCCATGGATTGCAGCCATCCTGTTAATGTGAACTGTATGACAAATAAGAATGCATTTCTTTTCTAAACATTAATATAATGGCCATCAGCTTTCCGGTATTCACTATATTCACCATTCTTCCTCTATTACTGAATTAAGAGCACATTCTGAACTGAATTAAATCCAGAGCTTTTATACGAATTAATTCGAAACCCAAGAATGGAATCGGCTTTTGCTATCCATTAGCATGTTTCTGCTACACATGAAAAATACCCTCCAAATATCCATTAAGGAACCTGAGAAGTTATTCTCCATACAGAGATGAAATGTAGCACACCTATAACTGCGGACAAGTGGAAGCCCATTAGTGGTTACTTTCATTATCCATGAGATCAGCTGTGGGGAGATCACAAGAGAGCAGAAAGAAAAGCCACACAAAGGAGAAAAATATAATCGTTTGTAAAATATTCCCTTTTATGTCATACTATGCCCACTAAATAATTAATTACAAATACATCAGTTGCTCTTAAAATTTAAAAAAAAAAAAAGAAAAAAAAAGAAAAAGAAGGGAGTGGTGAGAATTCAATGAAAGGCTCACAAATGCAGCTAATAAAAAAAGTACAAGCACTGGTACTCCAAACTGCCCAGGTTAAACGCTGAAGAAAGCAGTGCCAGCAGCAATTGCCTGCAGGCATCTTGCATGTGATTAGTGTCTGGATGCCACAGAAACCCTCTGTGTTGAAGGAACCCTCTGGCCTGAGGATCTTGACACCAGGAGCTAATTGCAAACAGTGTAATCACCCGTTCCAGATGGCTCTGCAAGCATAAAGGCCACAGTGCTTGCGCCCAGTTTTCCACAGCAATACCATCACAGAGGTCATGACTCTGTATTAATTATTCCCTGTTGTCAGCATCACCTAAAATTCCCATTTGTTTCTGGATTCTGTCTGTAAATAAAAAATTTCATTAAAATACCTCAGAGGAAACACCTTCCCATGAGTTAAAGATGTGAATCACAGATAAATATCCTGCCCGTTACCATGATTTTATGTGAATACAGAATGAGGTTTTCAAAAACTACTGTGCATAAAGTGTGAATGTCTTTATTCTGGAAGTGAAAATCATCGCTGTGGAAGAGTCACTCTCCTTTACCCCCTCCCTGGCTACAGCAGAGACAGGCAATACATGTTTTTGAGATTTCACATTGCCACAGATTCATTTCTTTCACATCATGTGCAAGACAGCTGATAACTTGCTACCTGAAAGGCAACTGTATGGGTAGAAAACCACCCGAAAAAGGGAAATGGCTCAGACAAGAGAGTTCACAGCGGTTAACCTCCTGGAACACATTAGCTACACCAACTCCCAGTTGCCCAGACTAAACAACCCTGAAAACCTCTTGATTTTATTCACTAACAGGAAATGATTCAGATACAGTTCTGCAAAGGCAGTCAACAAGAAGAGGTGAATTACACACACTCACTGTACTACATTTCACTGTGAAACAATTGAGTATAAAAATTATTCAGCTCTGATGTAATTTTTTCTTCCTTCCTTCTTTTCAGTGTTTTTCCCCTTGGTTGACACATCTAAAATAGAACGTGATGCTTTTATCCTAAGACTTCAATACACAGTACTTAATTTTTTAAAACACACATATCCTACAGACTCCTGACAGAGCAATGCATTGCCAGGTGTGAGAGACAGAAACTGGGATCTCTTACAGAGAATGGTGCCCACAGACAAATAATCATGCAAACCAAAGTGTTGTCAGGTTTGGGGCTGTGAACAGAGAGACTTTCTTTTTCCTTTAAAGCTCGCTTTTCATCAGAGAGATTTACTTACCAACATAAATGTTAAACACTTATCCCTGAACAAGCACATAGAAGGATCACAATCTCTTCTGGCTCCACAACTCATCCCATCTCCTCCACGAAGCACAGCTATGGTCACAAAACCAAAAGCAGCCCATATCCCTTGTCAAAATACACAGTACCAACAGCAGCACAGAAGTCCAGTTACCTGAAAATAACATCAGCCTCCCTCCTCCTAAATGCATCCGCACAAATGAAACAGCCAGACTCCAGGTGAACTTTCATCGTAAGTCAGAGCATTCATACCTTTTTGAAAATTTTTAACTATGGTGTCCCTATGTATGCACATATATACTTCCAGTCACACAGAATAGGCAGAGGAATGATATTTGGATAAGCCACCAGCATTCCTTAACATTTTTCTGGTCAGACAATACCTAGTATGTTGACTTCTCTGTAATCAGACACCTGGAGCACTGCTATGATCAAGGACAAATTAGAGACCCAGCAGTTTGTCCCTATCATCTGCTCCAGATTTTGTTGATTTTTCTTTGGTACTGGCAATTATTTCCTATTGTCTTTATTATTAAAAAAATTAAAAATCCCAAGAGGCCTAGTAAAAACCCCTCATAGCCCATCACCATTCAAGGCTTTAATTACTAGCTGCAACCAAGTGCTTACATTCCACGCAGCCAGGCAGGACCCACGTTCAGGAATTGTTCTTTTCCTGAGGCAACTTCTGCAGCTCTCAATGCCAGTAAAGATCCATCTAAAATACTGGGGGCGGGGGGAGAGTGTCTGGTTGAGCAATTTGACCGCAAACACAACTCCAAGGGTTGCAAAAAGGTAAGAAAGCACCAATTTGCCTAGTCATGTGCTGAGGCTTGCTGGGAACCAGCTGCTCTTCAAAGTTATGGGAGGAGGCACCTCGCAAAATGGCAGCTTGTGACACTTTTAAAATATGGGTTTTGCAGTGTTCAGATTCCCACAGCTGGAGTGATGGTGCTGGGTAGGGCACAGCTCAGCACACCCTGGCACTAAAAACCCCCACATGCTGGGCTGACATAATCCATTCCCATGCTCATGTCAAATGGAGCTGAAACTGGGCAGTGGGGGCTTCCCTGGATATCTGGGTTTCCTGTACCAGCATTTTTCCATGCTATTCTAGGGATCAGTAAACACTAGCAGGGTTTATCCTGCTTCTTCTGTTTTCTTTGAGTTTTGACGTTATATTTAATAAAAATGCTGGTAAGTGACTTGTAGCCTCTGCTGAATCAGGCCATCGGGAGGCAGGTGGTTTGTGGATCCTTCCAGAATTTCTGACTTTTTATTGCAGTTGTCTCCCATAAGAGGAGGCTGAAGGCAAGGGCTGTGTGGTTCCCTTCATGTATATAACATTGGCAAACACAGGCCAAGAGTACTCCTCACCTCACTTTCAAGAGGGTCATGTGAATTAGTAGAAGGCATCAGAAGTGATCAGGGTCCTGCTGGGTCACAGTGTGCCACCCCTGAGGAAGGAACAGTCTGTAAGACCATCCAGTGCACCACACTGCACCACGGTACTCTCTGACAAGACAACAGCACCCAATAGGTACAATTATACCAAACACCAGGCATCCTGCAAAGTAAATTTCCAAGTAAGTCATCTGGTTAAAGCAAGGCTTTAGTTTGTGACCTTTTCCTAAAAATTACCATGGATTGGCTCGAAATACTATACAAGATGGCCAGAGGAGGCAGCTAAATGTGTCTGTGAACAAGGGCACCTGCAGTGAACAGTATAACTGGGCAGACAAGGAGGAAGCACTGCAGAGTCACATATAGTTGAGCCAGTTTCAAGGACAGAGAAACACGTTAGCAACCTGCAGAGAAGGCAGGGGACACAGAAGCAGTGGCTCAAGCAAATGCTTCCATGTCTGAACAGTTGGTGTCCAGTGCAGGTTTGTACTACAGAGAGGTTGTGCCCTGCTTGCATGGATGAGAAACGAAATTCAGTGAAAAGGTACTCCCACTGATGGGGGTCTAGAATGACACTGCAGATGTTTGGTTCACCAAGATAACACCGCCCTTCCTCCCCTTTCACCATCCCCATGTGACAGCAGCACAGTAAGGAGGCTGGGAGCGGGATGCATGCCGAGCCAGCGACAGTCTCAAGTGTGCAGAATGACTGATGACTGCCCATAGGGCATTACTGCTGGCCCACACTTAAATGAGCTGTCATTTAAGCAGCAGATCCTCTAAGTCCCATTGTCTGCATCTTGCCTTTCCCCTGAACATTCAGAACACAATCCTTCTGTTCGTCATCGTCCACCCGTTGCCAGCTGTAAAAGTTTAGTGTTCCTATTTCTAACACAATCCCAATGTAAGCACAGGCAGTAAAACCCAAAGTGCTAAAACCAGTTCCTCTATTTTTACATTTGTTTCAGACTGGAATTCACTCAATTTGCTAACCATATGGTTTTCAGGACTCACCAGTCCTGCAGGGCTCACAGGACTCATCAAACCTGAAACTGAAGAGTATACTTGATTCTGAATTCTGCAGCACTTATGTTGTCCTATAAATCCCTGTCTTCACTCCCCAGCTCCCCATCAGGAGCCAGGATTTTTTCACACCTGCAGCACTTAGGACTTTAAGACACATCTACAGCAATCATTATTGTGGGATGGCAAGGAAGGCATGGGTGAAAAGAGGACTCATGGGTGAACGAACAGCTTTGACATTTTTTTTCCTGTAAACTCAGCAATCCAGTTATTTTGCCAGATGCAGAACCCCGTAGGGGAAATCACCTTGTTGATATTTAAGAATAACCTTTATACCTTCCAACCAGAACTGCCACTTTGTATCTCCATTTCTTATGAATATTTCATGAAGTAGGTCATATATAATTAAAGACGCCTATGACACTTGTAACATCCTATGACATCCTCCTTGCAACAGCTGACAAAGAGTAGGAACCCCAAAATTACATTTTACAGTCCTGCTTTTCCCAGCTCCTTCAGTTCCTCTCGTATGAATTAGTCAAGTGGAAGACTTCAGCTGTTTTCTTAAACAGTTCCTGATAGGAGGATTTAAGTCACCTCCTTGCCTTGTGCTAATAGATGCAGACAGGTACAGCCTGAACAGAGTTCAGTAGCTACTCAGAGGAAATTATCTCTAACCTCAAGTTAGCCCATTATTTCTACAGAGGACACATTAGACACATGTTTAATTGAGAACACAGTACTAGAGTTAACCACAGGCAAAACTGCTGTAACAGAGATTAACACAAGTATGCGTTTAAAGCCTCTGTTGAAGTAGGGCCTTAAGTGAATACTTCACCTGGGAATGGGGAATTATCAGCAGAATACCTGCATCTATAGCAGGCCATTGGGAACTGCTTTCAAAATTGGTTCTGAAATACTCTTGTTTTCAACATCCTATTATCAACTCTACTTGGGAAGCAATGGAATTAATTTAGAGAAATGGTTCAGCAAACAGATGGGCTGTGTGTCATTTCTGGGCTCTTTCAAGACCCATTTCCTTCCTGTATTTTGAGAAAACTCCCCAATACCAAAGGGAACAGTAGTTATGAACCCCATATGCTTTGAATACATAAACCACCTATATTCAAGTCCTAAAGCTGTTTGGTAAGCCCTTCTTACTTCTGTTTCTGAGGAAAACTGGGATGTAAGACTTTATGGCCTCTTTGTTTATAATATTCATCAATTCAATACTACTGACAAAGTGACTGCTTGCTTTGATGGTTTATGATGGGCCTTGCCAAGTTAAACAAAGGACTCCCTGCTATTAATCTGCTCTCCTGATTTCTCTCTTATTTGGCTGAACCTGTTTGTCAAACAACTATAATGGCTATAAATACTTCAGATTAACTCACAGTAGCCCCAAAGCAAAGCCAAGATATAAATTTTCAAGACAGGTGACAATTTCCAAAGTCTAAAGGAAAGAAAGACTCTCACAGTTAAGTGGCTAAAGTGTTTTCACTTTCCAACTCTGCTTCCAATTGCTGATAGCATAGATATGGATATTAAAACACACACCCAATCAAGAAATTAGCCAAAAGCATTCTTTAAAGATTAACAAAGAGGGGTGCAACTCCTAACAATGGAAGAACAACGGGTTTACAGTTTTAAGGACTGCTTAATTCTGAAGCCACTGGCTTCACTGTTACGACCTGGCACAGTCCCTGTTGCACTCATGTGCTGTTCAGTACCTCCCTTCATGTTCCTGACCAGCTGGTGACAGGGGAGTGAGGGAGTTGGACTAGGTGTTCTCCAGAGGTCCCTGACAACCTCAAACAGTCCATGATTCTGTGATCTCCCAGCAAGGTACAGGGACACACTCTTCATATTCAGACCCAGATTCTTCTGCATAGCCCATGAGGCAGATCAGCTGTTTTTCTAGCCTGTTTTCAGTACTTCTTTACAGGTCTCTCTTAAGGATCCTTTTGGCTGTTTTCATCCTACCACGTTTGCATGTTCTTTAATGCTCCCACAAGTCCTGGTCCCCCGGCTGACAACCTGTCTGGGCTAAAAACCAGGGCATGTTACCTCCTCCTTCTGATCCTTCATACAAATGCATCTGATAAGAATTACTGAATGTGGATAACCCTACCATTTATTCTTAACTCACTTATAAGGCTGTAATGCATTATATAAGCTCATAGTAGAAGATAATTTTAGAAATTTTATTAATACGCATTGCAGCTTAGCAAAGGTACGTGTGAAGTTACAGTTTGTGTATGCACAGATCAACTTTACTCACTTCAGTAGGAAATGAGACAATCAAAATACGATTCACAAGAAAGAAATCAGCCAGGGCCTTTCCACTGGCAAATAGCAGAAAAACAGATTGAGCACAAACAGCCAAAAGAAAGATGTACATGTCTTGTACAGAAGGAGCAATACAGTGTTCATATTAGCTAGAGATGAATCTGTTTGCCTTACCAGACAATTTTCTATCAGTAACAATGGTTATTTTTAAGGTTAAAATAGTAAAGTTTTATGTTAAAATAAAATAACAAAACAAAGGTTCACTGAGGCAGTGAGTTGAAGTGAGACCAAAGTTTCCTTCTTAATAGACTGACCCCTTGCTATTAAACTTCAAAGAAAAATACAGCTCCTGAATCAAAACATTTATATTCTTTCCTATTTGCTTTTCTTGTTACAGGAGCTGCTTGCCAGATGGTGGTTAGCAGATGAGCAGTTTCCAATGATGTGGTTTCTTTGGACCTGTATTGCTGATGTGTATGATATTTAAGGTCTACTGGTTCAGTAAATAACTTCTGGGTGGCAAATCCCAACCCTTTCAGAGGGACAGGTGACAATCCCATCAAAAGCACCATGAAAGGAAACCTGAGAGAGCTGCAGAAGCAGAGGGACTTATTCCCTCCTGACTTTGCTGGGAGGATTTCAACAGGAGAGGGCGGTGCAGGCACAATTGAATGTCTCCCAAGAAATGATTACAGCATCCTTAATGATAGGCTTCAAGGAGAGAAACTACCCTGGTGTCCCTTCTTCTGTGTTCTCTGGAGGACTGTGTACTCCATGGGTGGAGTTTACTCTGGACAAGTACTGATTTATAGCAGTGTATTTTTACTAAACAACAACATCTATTATGAGGAAAGAAAATGATGTTTTTTTTAGGGTTTCTCCTTTTCCATTCAAATTCATAGAAGCAAGTTTTCAGAAGAACTTGTAAGAACGTACAAGAAACAGATAGAGCTTTGACACAAACTCTTGTGTTGCCTTCCCCCCTGTGCCCCCTCCTCCCGTTTATTCGTTAATTCTCTAATACTGGCAACAATCTCCTACACCATGGCTAAATCAAATGTACCAAATTATTAATACTTTTGAAAACTCACTGAACATGCCCTATTGTCTCATGGTATATGTATCTAAGGGCATCAGTTTCCCAGTGACCAGATGTACAGACAAACATTAGGAGAACTCCCCCCTATTTTATCTGTTGCAGTAGGTGCCAAAAATGAGAATTACATTTCAAATTCTCAGACCTTCCTCAGAAAAACAAAGTGGTTCCTATTTCCAGTCTTTCAGGAAGGCTGGGAAAGAAATAGTTAAAAATAAAATTATGTTAAGGTCAGCAGAGACAGCATCATGATTTCCATGTTTTCCATATTTTCCAGATATGGAATGATTTCTTCTAACAATACAGAACAAAATACTGTTTAGCAAGAGAAGTAAATTGAGGCTGTTTTCATCTTTTTCCTTTGCCAACACAATGGAGCTGTCTCCATTAATATAACCTTGAATGTGTTCATTTTCACACATTAACCCTTTAAGCCCTATAAATATAAGCAGTCTTTCTGACTCACAGAGAAAGTGCATTTTAAACTCCTGAAAAAAATGGAGAATAGAAATTTTAATTAAAGTTCTCCTTGTACACATGCACATATAACCCTCCCTTTAGCAAAGAAAAGCCCTTTTAAAATTAAAGTTATCATGCTGAAATAATTAACATAACTCCTGGGAAAAATGCATAATCTTTGCATACCAAATGCCAAAAATGTCTAAATGAACTATGTTTAATAAATATTACATTTCTCTTTGAGTACATAAACACAGTTAATCATGCATTGATAGGTAAAAAGTACTTTTAAAGCTCTAGGTATTGCAACTTAAACATTTTAAATGTGACCTGCATCTTGGTATTTGCAGGTCCCTGAAGGATTCAAATCTTCCCTCCTCAGAACACGACCCAGCAAGAATAACTTAGCAAATACCAGGAATCTCAGATCAACAGCGCTTTTCCACAGTTGCCAGGATTGTATGCCACCCTGCTGCTCTTAGCTGAATCACGGAGTGCATGGTCTGCACCTCCGAAGGGCCGGCACGACTGTGCCACTCCTGCAGCTCCGGGGTACTGACTGCTGCTCTGTTCTGGGGCAAGGGTGGCAGTTTTAATGGGTGTCTTGGCTCATTGTATGTTCATGCTGCATGAGTCCCACTGACCTAATTATGTGTCCTCAGTGCTTGGCATGAGGCTGATTCCTTACTTCAGGGTATCAATATTTTGGTGTGCAGAGAAAAAATTTACAAGAGGAAATATGGAAAGTGCCAGACCCTATCTCTGTGCTTTTGAGGCACACCTTTTCAAGCCTGTCTGCTTATCAGGCTCACTTAAAATAAAATCTCAGTCTCTTTCAACACCCAAAAGAGTGCAGTAAAAATTGTTAACATCATTATTTGTTTTGCACACTTAGCAAGAAGATTTAAATGCACTAAAAAAAAACCCATCCTTGACTTCAAGGTTACCATGGGTGCATGATTCTGCATAGGGTGAAGGAAAAGATCCAAACAAAAAAGCAACATGATTTCCTTCAGACTTCTATATTACCACTCCTCCACCCAGGAACCAGCTACATTCTAACCTTGGTTAACAATATACACAGCCACAATCAAAGGATAATGCAAAATCCTTCACACCAGTTCAGGTATGTGTTGATCCATGAAATCCACCTGTTCCTAACCTCTCCTCCCAGAATTCAGAGTGCACTTGAAGCCCAGCTGCAATGGTCCTCAGCCATAACTACAGCTCCTCTACAAGGTCCTCTACCTTGAGACACTGGTCTTTGTGTAGCCAGTCACTTTAATAGACATATGTCATCTTTAGAAATAATAATAAAAGGAAGTTATGAGCATGGTTGTACCATTTAGCAGCTAAGTATTTAGTAGCTCTATGTAAAAGTAGCCACTATCAGCCAGTGAAAGCAAATTAATTATTTAGATATATTTATCGGATTTATAGGTCAACTGAAGCTAAAGCTAGTTAATTGAAATCCTGATAACAGATTGAAGCCTGTGCTAGATCCTGTACTGTGAAATGCAAAGTCTTTATTAAATAAAGCCATTAAGAAGGATGATAATCCCTGTGGCCTTAAATATGAATAAGGTGCAATGTAAATAATAAAAGGCAAAAATCCAATTTTCATGCAGTGAACTTTCAAATACTCTGCTGTTTCCATTAAATTACCTTTTATTCAACATATTGTAATGGCACTGAGGGCACATCAGGATTCCTTGTAATACAGTTATTGTTCAGCATAAAAACTGGTTTTTAACTTGAAGCAGAAAAGTGAAATATTTTATTTGGCTTCTCATATGTCAAATGACATGAAAATTGAGAACAAAAGCTTCATAGATGCAATAGAAGAGAAAATAAACAAAGGAAAAATAAACACATGCAAACAAAAAAGACTCCGAATGCGAAGACAAAAGAAAGAAACAGGGTATATAATAGTAGTTTTCCAGTTAATTTTACAGAAATTTAATACTAGGAAATAGAACGGAAAAATAATTTCAGTAACTAAAGTAACTAAACTTGGATATAGGCCAAATGGAGCTGTAGCACACAGCAAAGGAGGTGAAACTCATCAAAGCTCTTTACCCAGAAGAAAATCTGGTGTGAAATGTCTGTCACGCTCCTTACAAACACGAGGGTGATGACAAGAGCTTGAGTGCATCAAGTGTCACAACAGCACAGTGTTCCAGTCTGGAGGCGTGTGATCACTCCCTGGTTCCGCTGTGCTGGTAGTAGGTCACTTTGGATGTGTTTTAACTTCTCATCACAAAGGGAGCACTGATATTTACTGTTTTCTATAAAGAATTCTGTGGAGTTAAGAGGCACTAACTAAAGATACTTTTATTTACTGAAAAACTGGAAACAAAAGGTCAAGAATTTACTATTATTGTTGAGAAAAACAACACCCTTATTGCAAAATTTAAACAATCCATTAAAGATGAGACTATACTTGTTATGAATGTCAAACCATTTTTCCACTATAAGCGTTTCTGCAAATCAAAAGAATTCCTCCAGCAAAGTCGTGATGGAATAAAGATAAGAGAATGACTCCATTTTTATTCAATTCTGTATTCAATTTGGAAGCATTATACCTGAAGAAATCCTTCAGCACAAAAATGCAATTTTCCTCATGGCATCTTCATACTGCATTAAGGTGTTTAAAGAATCAACAGTAGAAATGTCAACTACTGTAACCTCACAAAACACATAGACATTCATTTTACAATATTTATTTTTCACTGTCTGTAGCTGTGTCTGCCACATCCTATTTCCTGTGCCCATTCTCTGGTGTTAAGAGTCACAGAATCACAAAATGTTTTGGGATGGAAAGCACCTTCAAAGATCATATACTTCAACCCCCCTGCCATGGGCAGGGACACTTTCCAGTAGACCACGTTGCTCAGGGTCCTATTTAATCTGGCCTTTCTGAACATTTCTGAACATTTCCAGGGAAGTGGCATTCTGAACATTTCCAGGGATGCGGCATCCACAACTTCTCTGGGCAGCCTGTTCCAGTGTCTCATCAGCCCTCACAGTAAAGAATTTGTTCCTTACATCTAATTTAAATCCACTCTCTTTCACTTTAAAACTGTTACCCCTTGCCCTATAACTACAGGCCCTGGTAAAAAAAAAAAAAACAACTCAATATATCTTTCTTATATGCAAAGAAAGCAAACACATGAAATACAAGGGGAAAAGCAAATCTATTCATGGCATGCGGATCAGAAAATAATAACACCTGACAGACCTACAATAAAGTAATACAATGACTCCATCAGTGCAAACCATTATCTTGAATAATATTTGCTCCAGGTCAGTGAAGCAAAGGTATTTGAATGACGTTTCTTGAGCTTTTCTTCCTAGGAAGGAGAGTATTGCCTTCCGGCAGCACTCTCAAAAATGGCTCTACTGAGGTGCTACGATGTTGCTACTTACTACAGTAGTGATTTCTCACACCTCCCACCAAACTGAGTCAGAGTCCTAAAGAGCAGATCTGCCAAGTAGCAGATTACTCACAATCCTTCATTAATTACTGAAAAAAGCCACAAAACCCAAAACGGTGTTTATTTGAAGCTCATTCAGACAAAGCTACTAAACAGCTTGGATACCGAACACTACAATGGTCAGGGTCCAACCAAACTACTATTACTTCATTGGATCTGGAGCTACGTGACACCAAATAGTGAAATATTGCTATAGAGGTATCTTTTAATGTTCTTTTAAACTCTTCAGGGGAGGAAAAAAATAACACAACAAAAAACCCCCAAAGCAACACTTATTGTTTTACCTGAGATTCATTATGGTCTTTATCTGCTTGCTGCCAATTGCACTGAGTTTCCACACTAATGAGACACTTTCAGACTGACCACAGTCTTTACTCAGCATTTGGTTTCTATTTATTTCACCAGCACTGAACAGGTATCACTTATTCGGCGAACTGGCATCACTAAGTGAAACCTTTAAGTCATAAGTTGACTCATTAAAGAGGCACATGTTCATCAAAAGCATCAGATCAGTTGAGGAACCTGAACTCCATCCAGTTTCCTGCTTATCTCTCATTTTAAATGTGAGCTCAGATTCTTTTCACCCCAGCCTCTGTACCAACAAAAAGTTTCCCTCCAACAGCTATGGAAAGTATTAAATGAAACAGCTTCTTCTACATCCAAGATCCTATTAAAAACCCACCCACTTTCATCACAATTTTCACTATCAGATGAATTCATTCTCAAGTGATTAAATTTAAGAAGAAAGGCCCCTCTGACAGGGCAGTATCCTAGTGTAGAAAGTACCCACCACTGCAACAGTGGTATCACTGAGAGAATTACAGAATCATCGAGGTTAGAAGAGACCTTCAAGATCATCTAGTCCCACCTCGTTGATACCCAGCACTACCATAATCACTCTTAAACTATATGCCCAAATGACACATTCAGATCCTTCTTGAACACTTCCAGAGATGATGACCTCATCCCCTTCCTGGGCAACAATGATGCCTAACCACTTTCACTGAAAATTTTTTTTCTAATATTTAATCTGAGCCTTTCCTAGTGCAACTTAAGGTCATTCCCTCTCATCCTTTCACTTGAAAATGGCAGAATTTAAACTTCTATTTTGTATAAAATCTAACTGACAAAAAGCCAAAACACATTAAGGAGGTTACAATAAATGAAATATCTTCTGGAATTTTTAAGCCTCGTTTTATGAAAAACAACTACAAAAAATTGAAGAACATTACCCATTGGAAACATTCCCTCTTCTCCTCCATACTGTGCCCCTTTTATTGTCACCTCTGTGCACCCTGAATTCTCCTCCCATGTGCATGGGTAGGACACTGCTTTGACTACTCTTCACATGGGCCACCACCTGCTTAGAAAACAGAAGCCAGGGATTAGAGGGAGATGACCATTCAACCCTGGTTGTTGAGTTTCTGTTTGTTAATAAGCACAAAATTACCTCTCCCTGGTTGAACAATATTATCAGAGACGCTGGAACCTACACAGCCCCTTCTTTAAACTGCACTGAATTATTTTTAACAGGAGTGACCACCATGAAAATATACATTCAGAGAAAAGTGAGTCTGACTGCATATAAAAGGAAGTCCTGTGTTCATAAAAGAACAGATAAAACCCCAGCTAGGAAAAAATAAATATTCCTTTCTGCAATACAGATCAAAGGTACCATACTTTCCTTTAGAAAATAATATACTGATTATTAAAAAAGATGTAATTGGTTCAGATTTTACATTGCTGCATGACTGTGAAATATAAATAATCAAATGTTTTCCACTATGATCTAACACCAGGATTACCTATACAGCAGAAGGGAATAAGCAAAAAAATTTCATCTCATGGCTGTCAACTATTATTTTACTGTATTTTATGACGTATGTGCATTACTGTATTCTCCATGGGCTTTTCATGATTTGTTTTAGAAAGAAAGTATGCGAAAGAATAAGGATCTTCACATAAAAACTCTTGGCTGAAATGCGAGTTGCTCTGGACTGAACTCAAGGCCATCCTTGCCTGTCTCTTCCCCATTGCTGCACCCTCCCCACATAGAGCTGGCCAAGGAGCAGCAGCCCTGGCACTGATGCATCCTGCCCACTCAACGTGCTGCAGCTCACACTTCTGCCAGGAAAGCCTCTGCTATTTCTGAGTCTCATCTCATGACATTTTAGCACAAAATCACAAGTCAGCTCAGCAGCAACGATCAGAAGAGCCCAACACGACAAGTCTCAGCATCCTCAAGTGACAGGTGCCTTGCACCTACTCCCCTTCCTCCTCTCCAGCCAACCCCTTGCTGGGCATCCCTTCTCCCTCCCACAACAAGCACAGATATGTATTTTTGGGGTGCAAGAGGAGTCTGCGTGTGCGCACCCCTACGATCCCTTAAGGACACATGGTCCATCATGAGGGGGTCATCCTGGGCACACATGCAGAGATGCAACAGGACCAGCCACTGTGCCGTGACACAACATACACCCATGGCTGGCACACAGTGACAATAATGCACAGTTTACTGAATTGGATACGGACATGAGAAGAACACATGGAACAGGCCTTTCTGGCAAAAAAAATATACATTCAGGGAGATATATATATTACACATATATACATATATTTGTGTGTGTCTAATTTACAGATAAATAAATGTTAATGGAAGTCAATCAAAACACAATCAATCAAAACAAAACCTTCCTTATACTTCCTTCTAATCCATTCTACTTCACTGTGTTGAAATAATTACAAATTCATAAATTATTACTGTTATTGGAAATTAAAATGTATTGATTCACTTATAAGGATGACAATATTGCAAACCTGGTACAAGCTGCAATAAAAGCATTTCAAAACACATACGAAGGCAGCCAATAAAGAGGCAGCCTGCTAAAAACTGTTTCAAAATTAAATTAGAAATTTAAAAGTAAATTTATAAAATGTGCATCTTTTCATAATAACTCTCAGAGGAATTTTTGATTTGAATTATCCCGAAATTAATCCACAAATAAACATGTTCATTAATATTTACTGAAAGGATAATTTGGGAAAGTAAATACGATAGTGCCTCTGTTTGGCTGATTTCTTGGCTGTAACGCAGAACGCAATCAGGAGGTAGCATAGCAAACACAGCAGCGTCCCCTTCGTTTGGTTAGGACCACAATATCTTTACCCAAAATCCACCCACAACTGCAGAGTCAATATTTTAGATCTCTCTTTCCCTCTACTCATCTTGCACCTAATCCCACTTTAATGATACATCAACTGCAACAATTAATGAACCTTTGTCCAGAACGGGAAAGACAGCTTAATGAGACAGTAATACATATTAAAATCAATAGTATTCAGATTCAGTATTCAGATGTGTCTATTCTAGTCCTCCCTCTGAAAATAACTGAGACTGTAGGAGAAATGATCATTAGCATTTAGATAACAATCTTGCCAGCCTTCTGTTACAATACCTTGTCTTTAGAGTAAAACTGGGATTTGTTATCTCATGCAAGCAGACCATTCTAAAATTAGCAATGGCAAATTCATATTGGTTTGGATCAGATCTTTAAAAAACTTGGAAAAAAAAATTAATGCTAACTTGCCTGAATAATGGGACTCTCATGGCTGTTGCTGTAGCAGCAGAAACACACTCTAAGCATTGACTAAGAAGCAACCTCTTCTAAATAAATACCATTTTTGTGCAGAGAAAGGCACTCCTTAACCATATGCAGCATTAGTTTCACTTGTCTGATAAATCATATTCCTGCTGACAGCCAACACAAGGGACAAATTCCTCCCTACCACAAATCCTTAAGGTATCTTCAAAACAAAATGAGGCTGAATGCCACAAAGCAGGAAAGGGTTTTGCACCTTTGTCCCATCGCCACTGCAAGTAGACAAAAATTCCTCAGCATTCCTGAGTCAAATTATATTATGCAAACACTATGGAGAAAGAAAACAGTTCCATCTCTCTCTTTTTTTAATTAGTGAATCCCACAGCCTTCCCTCTCCTGGCACCCAGTGCTGTCAGACAGCTAAGCCTTCCTGTTTCCAAGGCAGGACAAGATGGAGAGCTGCTGCAGAAACAGCTTCACAGCATGCATGAGGGCAGGCGTCCCCCAGAAACTCCTGCCCTCGGTCAGCCACATGCAAACCGACCAGTCGCACCAAAAATCCCAACCGCTCTGATGGGACAAGAAGCCAAACTTCAGCAGGGGCTAAGCCATGATTTCAAACTGCCAGAAAACAGTTATAAGACAAACCCATTTGTGGTTTTCACTATTTAACCCCTCAACAGCTGGCCCTGCAGACGTGGAAGACTGAGTACAGTGCCAAGTGCCAAGCCCTTCTGGTGACCCACAGAAGACAGGCAGCGGAGAGGTACAGCTCCATCAGTTCCTTTGGGCAGATATTCACCTGCCCACTGCCAGAGTTCACAGGTGACCCCAGTGCGCAGCAAATTCTATGGAACCACTAGAAGTTATGCTTAAAAGACTGGGCAGAAAGTGCTCTTGATTCCAGATGTTTTACATTTTTCTCTCTGCCTTTGAAAACAAAATGTCTTTTTAATACCAAAAGTAATATTCCCTCCTTTTGTTCTTCCCCTAAACTAAGAGGTACTTCATGTACATATATCATTAAATTAATGTTTGTTCTTTCTAACCAAACAAAAATGTTCAAATTACATACAAAGACAATTAGATTAAATTATTAGGCACATGCTCTGGGGTTTTTTTAAAGCTATTCAAACAATTTTAAAGGCTTTTCAGCAATGTTCTAGCAACATAAGCACAACTTCCCACAAAGAGGAGGTAACAAGTTTAACATTACTGCTGAGGAAGATGGTACCAGAGCCAAGTGAGTAAAACTAGCACATCAGCAAACCTCCCAGCACCCTGTAAAGTCAGGAAAAGGCATGGCTCAAGCTGTCAGAGAAATCCAAACTGGCAGAGGAAAGAGGATACGGTGCTGGTAAATGGGGTGAACTTATTCCCAGGTCCATCTACATGATGCACTACAAGGAAATGTTTCTCATTTTTTTAACTCTTCCCTTTTTTTTTTTTTCTTTTGCATAATGACCAGACCAGTAACTTTCCAGCCAAAGTACCAATATGCTCCCTGCAAGACACTTCTGTCACCAGAAGCAGTTTGGTTTGGTGCAAGACTAGGGATAAACAGGTAGTTTTCAGCTGGCACTGTATTTCCCCATCGCTCCCTCCCCAGATGCAGAAGCGCAGCTGCTGTGGGAGCTGGGCAAAGCCAGGGTCATGCAGCTTTCTCAAATCCCGTAGTTTATCTTTATTCAGGCTCTCATGTCTTTTTAGAACTAATCTTGGGTTCTTCCCATGACAGCTCACCCCAGATTGGGAAAACCTGTTGTAAAATATCAGATTTTTAACAAGACCATACTGACAATGCTTGCAAAAAATCGGTTTGGTATGTGATGAGTGAAGCTGAAACCACGTGCACCCTGAGCTGTTTTGGTCTGTAGAAGTCACAAAGTCCCTGAACAGTGAATGAATCCAGTGCTGTAGAGGTCAGCAATTACAATGCTGTAATGCTTAAAGACATCATTCAGAGTGAAATATTAGTTATAATGCCTTCTGAAGCTCAAGGAAAGGCTTTTAAGAGTGATCTATGGCTTCAGAAGAAAGTGGCATCCCACAGTCAAAGATATATACAGATGGGTTACTGTAGTGCAAGAAGGAACTATGGTTTTTATCTGAAATTTAAGCAGTGCTTCTTAACAGAAACACTAGGAAATATTGAAAAGAACAGTGAAATTAGAAAGGACAGTATAAATACAACAGTGCAAAACTCAAGAAGTACCCAGACAAACTTTTCAAGTTGAAACTGTAATGGGATTATCAAACTAAAATTATGAGACAGCAGACAAAAATAACTCTATACTGTAAGAAAATACCTTCCTAGAGAAAAAAAATCCTTCATGGCATAAATAAAATATTGCTGTAGCATTTTATGTGGCAGCTTATTGATCGCATGGACACAGCTTTGTCTACAAAGAGCACGCGTAGCCTCCCCTTGACCTGCAAGTACACGCACCCAGCATTAACAGCCAGCGCCTGAAGCCAGTCTGACCTGTTGGGCACCCAGCCAGCACCAGGAGTCTGCCTGAACATGAACTGATAAGATTAGAAACAAGGAATACAGTGTACTGTTACAGTCTATACACAGTGCACATCACTGCATCCCTGCACTGACACATCCTGCAAACAAACTGCAGCATCTCTGCCAAACCCCATTCAATGGCAGAAAACAACCGTCATAGCTTCAGTGTATACAAGCAGCGCTTTTTAATCTCCCGAAATCCCAGCCTCTTTAGTAACAAATCTGTGCTTGTAGGGCAGCATCCTTCTGAAGATTGAGAAGCACATGATGGTGGGTGAGCACTACTGGGACAAGTTTTCAGCTGGGAAATGTAAAGCTCAGAAAGTTCATGCAGCTTGTCAGCATGTTCTGTGTGTGCCATAAAACCACAGCAGCACCATCCTCCCAAAGAGTAAACAGCAGAGATTTAGGGGAGGTGGTCAAAAGTTGCCAGGGTTAAAACATGTACAAGATTTTTAGGGCTGAGTTGAGAAAGCCTATCTATCTGCCTTTGAGTAACCAGCTACCAAACACCAAACACTGTCATATACTAAGTGTTACCAGCGTTCATCATGAATCATTCAGAAAGATGACGTACAGGGATTAAACTTAGCATTCACATTTGACATCAAGAGGAGTCCCACAGAGGCATGTCACAATGACACAAACTAACAGGGAGGGTCTAGGGCTAGTGGCACAAAGCCCTCTCTACTGCCCCTCGACTTTTTTAGGCATGACTGAGCCACTGCTGTCCATCCCAATCCAGAAGTACACTGTCAATACTGGCACGTTTTGGTCACATCAGATCCATCATGCAATTTTCTAGTTTGCAAATAAGAAGTTAACATTATCACCCAACGACAAGTAAAAATACTCCATTTCTGAAAAATATAGTGGACATGAAGATAACACCTGTAAATAACACATTTTCTGAAAAATGTAAGAGCTCAGAACAATGAATTTTTCTGATGCAGCCCTTCAGCAATCCCCTCTCCTACGCTCACTGACTTCTGTGAGGACAGCTTCAATTACTAGCGTTTTAAATACTCTTGGCTATCTTTTTTTCAGAATACCCTTTAGTATGGTAGTTAATCTCCTGTGTCAAAACACATTTTTAGCTATCTGCCAGACAAAAAAAAAAAAAAAAATTCTCAAGATCAGAGCCTTTGACACATGGAACATAACTCCTTTTTGGATGGCTTTATGACTAAGTTCAGGCACTGACCAGCCAAACTACGGCATCAGAAGCAAATTAGCAAGAATGAACAAAAGTAAGGTAAATCCACGGGTCTATATACATGGCATGCTGCTGAATGGCACTCCTGTCTGTGCAAATCCAAGCATTAAAAAGCCAAGTCGAGGAGTCTCCTCTGCCAAAGTGCATCCCCTACACAATCCACTGCTGCTGTAATATACATAAATGCATATAAATGCCAGACTCCATCTGCTTCCTCTTGTGTAACTTGGGGTGGGATCTTCACCTGATAGAGAATGTATCCAAGAAGGAAAGAAACACAGTGGTGGAGAAATACTGAGAGGTCTACTCATGTTCAATCCACTATAACCAGTCTAGGATCAGGCAAGACTCTTACAAAAAAAGTAAGAAATGTCTCTTTTGGAGAATTTCTACAAACAGAGCAGCTGAAAAGCCTATATAGCAAATTGCTATATAGCATTGCTCCCTCTGCTTGAAAAACTTACGTGAAACCAAAGGCTAGCAAATGGTAGCTTTCCACCCAAAATAGTGAAATAGCTTTGCAAAGCTGATACATGGGAGAAGCATCCAGTGCAACACAGGGGAGTGCAGCCCATCCGTCACTTCACTCAAGCACGCTGACACATCATTTTCCTTATGTGCACATCTTACTCTCCACTGTTACCTATAACCCCATCTGGTAATGCACCACATGTCTATCCATCAATTCGGCCATGTTTTCTCCTCTGGGAAAAAGGAGAGACATGTTTTGTTTTTCTAGGTTGTTTCTTTTTCATGCAAATGTAGTTCTCAGTTTGTATTACGAGCAAGCAAGTAATAAGCACCGCATCTGGAGTGGGAGATGCCTGGTTCAGGAGGAAATTACTGGAGACTTGCATGCATTTAGCTGGCTATTAAATCTTGCGAATTGCTAAAAAAAAAATTAAAGTTATAAACTGCAATAATTGTTGAATAAAAACCCAAACACCACACTCAGTAAAAAAGGCAGATTTACCATAATGCCCCAACAATCTAAGGGAGCCATTTACTTTGACAAAACCTGAATTCCCCAAGCAATTCAACAGTGGTAATGGAAACAGAGGAGCCAATAAATTATAACCTTGTGTGTAATGCGCCTACCATTATAAACCACTCTTAGCCTCCTGCTCTATTCCCTGGGGGGAGCACACAGTTGTTGGATTTCCTTTCTTTCATTCTTCCAGTGTGCTCTTTCAGCACTCGGACCCTTTTATAATGTCTAATACCATACTCTGCATTTACACAGCAGCTTTAATGTGAACATCTCAAAATACGTTATACCATTCAAAAAATGATTATGGTTTTTTTCAGGCTGAAACAGAGGCATTGAGTCACTAACTGGCTTACCAAAGGTCACATACCATTATATATATATCAATAAAATCCCAAACACTGTTCAAGCATATACTAGTAGGTAGGCACCACTTCCAGATCCCTTCTACTGAAGATGTATACCACAAATCTTAAAACACCTACAGGATTTCAGTAGTTTTCTGAAGAATAGTCTTGGACAACTTTAGGAGCATCACCAGTGTCAGTTCACCTCCAGCTCAGCCCCTCTCATACTGACTTTTAGCAGTCTGAATAAACTAAGTCTGTGATAAACTATGGGAAAAGAAAAACCAAAGACCCAATTAAGAAATACAAACCCCCTAGAGTTTTTCCAAAGTCATAAACAACATTTGTTGATTTTAGAAAACGCCATCTATGCAAAGAAGACTACCCACAAACTATAAGGTGCCGAAGCAAAACACAGGCATGATAGCAACACAGAGGCTGACCCTGCTCTGTCTTCTACGGTTAATTAAAACTCTTGCAGAAACAGATCCCTGGTGTGATTCTAACATATCAGTCCAAGGATGTGGGCAAGACTGAAGTCTGACAGAAGTGACCTTGGCTCTCTGCCATTACACTTCACAATTAGCAGTTTCCTTCCTAACCAGAAAGCTTATAATGGTATGTCCCATTTTACATACTGCATTATCTAAAATGAAAGGTATTAATTAGTAAAATAGTGTAATTTGCATGTAAGCCCCAGGCAGCACATCTACAGCAATTTCTGAAATTTTTATATATATATCTATGTATAAAACAAAGAATCACTTTCACTCTCTTCAAGGCAGCTGACCTGTCAAAGACCAGCGCAAGAGAGAAAAGGATGCAATTCTGCTCTTTCATATCAACCTCAAAAAGCCTGATTCTAGCCTGGATTGTACCATCTATTGTTTAGCTCAGAGAGAGGTTCTGCACTCTTGTCTCCAGGACTGCTCAGCAATCAGCTGTATCAGCAGCTCCGAGGAGGATTATTCTCCCCTGCTGCTTTTTTTAAAAGCAGATTAGTTCAGACTTTCTTTCACTGTAATGAACCTTGTAAGGATCAAGCACATTGCATTGATTTCCAGGATAAAATTGTGCCATCAGTCAAAAGGCCAAGCAAACAGTTTCACAGACCCACTCTGTCCCAGCAGACCCACTGCCCCAGAATCACCCATTAACCCCAGCAAAGGGAAAGGAATGGTAGTTGTTAACCATAAAAGCCAAAATGTGATTCTCAGGTCACGGAACTTTGCTTTCTGTCAAATTCAGATAGGTAACAACTCTCCTAGAAACAGAACTGATGATGTTCACCGAAGTGCTATTCAATCAAAGCCAGAAAATGATAGAATGCAATGTGCTCTTACTTACTACATGGTATCTGCAATAATGGCTAGGGAAGTGACTTAAAAGCCTGCCAATTTATGGTAAAACAATGAAAATTCAACTTCCCTAAAAATTTGCAAGTAACTTTCCACATCACGCATTTCCTTTCATGGGCACCTTCCTGTAATATCCAAGCTTGACTAGGACTTAAAGATTTGATAACCAGAGATTGTCTTCTTGTTGGGTGATCACAAAAGCCTGGTCAGAGTGCAAGACCCTGCCCCTGCAACATGAACACTGCAGGTGTAATAAACAGACCCTGCCTCCCACAAGAGAAGACTACCTGGACATCAAACCAGACTGTGGGACATTGTATTTTAAACTACCTATTGAGTGCAAACTTTCCTTTTTGTAGATCGGAAAGCAAAGAAGACAGGAGTTGTCTGCTGTGATGAAGCTGCAGCAATTAGTTAAAAAACAAGTAAAAAAGCAGAGGGCTATATCCCATTGCCTTTCTTCTTTAAATTGGACAAATCATTATTAAATACCTGAACCTCATTGAAGACTACAACTCAATAATAAAGGATCTACCCTGAAATATTGCCAAGCATATTTCACTTCAGACTCCAAAACTGAATTTTATGGAACAATGTATGGCATTTGCCATCATTTCCTGTAGGCAAAACTTCAAAACACTGGTACAGGTCTATTAATTTCTTTTAGAAAAAAAAAAAATTAATTGAAACATTTATTATAGCAGTACAACCTAACAAGGAATCTCTGCATTGACCTTTCCAAATCAAAAGCCTGTAAACTAAACTACAGCTCAAGCGGATTTCATGAAAGATCAAAGACAACTAAACATATCCAGTATATATACGACATTAGAAGATGAAGTTCACAGTCATAAGTATGTCCATTGCAAATTCGCCTGAAGAGGTCCAGTAGTAAATTTTATCAGATCAAATTAAAGAGTAATATATAGAACACTGGGAGGAACTGATCTTGTCGCCTTTGAGCCAATGGACCGCCTGCCATGGATTTTAAAGGGCACAAGATCGGGTACTCGACTGCAGAGTTAAACAAAATAAATGGATATGCTGCAGTACTAGCCTTCGATAAACCACGCACCTTATATATAAAAATGAAATTACGTTCCCTTGGGAGGGGAAGTTGCATCTTCAAATCCCACTACGTTCCGGCTGTCAAGAGGGCTCCGTGTGGCTCTGACCGCACCGGCAGAGCCCCAGGAGCGGAGGGGGAGACTCGGGGCTGCGAGGAACGCGCCGGGACGGGACCGGCCGAGCGTTCTTACTGCCTTCCCCGCAGGCAGCGCGAGGGTGGGAGCCAGCTCCTGCCCGCACCTGACAGACACCTGGCGCAGCCCGACACGCCGGATAAAAACGGTTTCGAGGCACTGTGGTTCATAACACTGGGAGCAAGTCCGGCTCTGCTACACCGGGGACGGCCCCGGAGCCCGTCGGTGCCCGTCGGCAGCTGCCCCACAGCCGAAATGAGCCCGCGGTCGCGGCCACTCCCGCCGCCCGCGGCCGTCCGGAGTACTTTGAGGACATCCCCAGCAGAACCTCCCATGGTTAGATCGTGGGGGGACCGCAATCGCCGGCCGCAAGTCCGAGGGGCGGCGCCCGTCCGGAGCCCCGCGGGCACACAGCCCCCGCCGCCTGCGGGACGTCCCGCCGGCACACCGGGAACCCGCGCACGCCCGGCCGCGCTCCCCCGGCCCGCCCGGTCCCGGCCCGGCACCCACCTTTCCCAGCAGGGCGCTGCGGCTGGCGGCCGCCAGCTCCCGCAGGCTGGCGGCGGCCGAGGCGGCGGCGGCGGCGACGGCGCTGGGGGCGGCGGCGGGCTGGGGTACGTGGGGCCGCGGTGCTGGGGCTGCCGCTGGCGCCCCCGGCGGCGCGGGGCCGCTGCCGGATGCCGTCCAGGAGGCGGACGAGGAGGATGTTGGCGGGCAGCTCGTCCACGCCGCAGCCCACCAGGATGCGGCACTCGGGGCAGCGCAGCTCGTGGCGGGAGCTGACGATGCTCTCCAGACAGCGGCGGCAGAAGGTGTGCTGGCACGGCAGCACCTTGGCCGTGGTGTCCAGACGCTCTAGGCACACGGAGCACTCCAGCAGGTCCAGCAGCGACGACTCGTCCATCGCCGCCGCCGGCTCCCGCTCCGCCGCCGCTCCGCCGCCGCTCCGCCGCCCCCTCGCCTCCGCCTCCGCTCCCCGCCCCGCCGCCGCCGCCTCCGCCTCCCTCCGCGGGGCAGCGCAGGGCCCCGACGCCTCTAGGGCCGCCGCGGCCGGCGGCGGCGAGGAGGGCGGCGGCGGGCGGCGGGGGCCATCGGGGCGGCAGGGCTGCCCCCGGCGGCGGGCGGCGGCGGCGGCGACCCGGGAGCTGCCTGGGCGACGCTGCCCAGCGCCGTGCGGCGCGGCGGGGATGCCAGCGGCAGGGAGTGGAGCGGTTCGGGAGGAGGGCACCTGCCTGCCCGCGCCCTCTCCCGCTGCCCGGCGCGGCTCGGCAGCTGCGGCGGGGCCCGGCGAGGCGCCCGCCGCGCCTCCGCGCGGGGCGGGGAGCGACGGGGAGCCCCGGGGGGGCGCCGGCGGCACGGCGGCCGCCCCGCAGGCGGTCCCCGCCGCCTCGCCGCCGCTCCGTGGCTCCCTGTAACCCGACCCAGCAGGGCTCGCAGCCCGCTTTCCGCCGCCGCCGCTACTCCCTCCTCCTCCTCCTCCTCCCGGCGGAGGCTCCCGGACAGGCGGGGGCAGGCGGAGGAGACCCTTCGGGGAAGCCGAGGACACGCCGGTGGGGGCGGAGGGGAGCCCTGGGGGCCTGTCCGGGCGCGGCGCGGGGAGCGGCGACGGTGCCCGGGCGGGCGGGCCGGCGGGCTCAGCATCCCGCGGCAGCGGCGCTCGTCCCGCGGGCCGGCGGCGCACACGGAGCCCGCGGCACCGCCATCTCTGGCGGCGCGGTGCCCCCTGGCGGGCGCGGGGACACGGCACATCACCCCCCCCGTCCCACCCGAGTGCTTCGGGTCGTCCCCAAATGATCGTATATTGTACCGTATAATCGTTATTGTATCGTACTCAACCCCTGCGGGAGCTGGAAAGGTGAAAATAGGAGCGAGCGTCGAGCCTCCTTTGCCGGCCGGGTGTCCTGTGCCCGAGCTCGTCCCGGTGCCGTCCAGTCTGCAGCTTGTACCTGCGTCCCGAAAGGTGCAGCAGGATGTGCCCGGCTCCCGTGTGAGCTGGTGTTCAGGCCCTGCTGGAAGGAGCGAGACCCTGGAATTTTGGAGTTACACATCCATGGTGTACACCAGCCACGGGAGATTTAAAACTATGAGATGCAACCACTTGCACATGTGGACTATGCACAGATCTTCTCCTTAGAGAAACTGCAGGAGAAGCCCTATTCTTCATATAAAGATTTCATTTGCAAACTCCTGTTTTGGCTAACATCTGACCATTAATATGATTTAGGTCCCTGCTTAAGCTAGAAACTACAATTGAAATACTGAAGAGATTTTTCATTTGTGGTCCAACCCCTAACCAAAGCTTTCTAATATACCTGTGCCTGTGCTGTAATAGAGCACTTCTGGAACTGGGGTTTGCAATCCAAGTGCTTGCAGAAGCCCTCCTATTACTCTCTTAAGTGACACTTTTAAAATTGGCTTTTTGTGAGAGCCATGTCAGGACGGCTGCACAAAATCTTTCTGTCAGATTTATGATTCTTCCAATGCATACAGCAAGATGAACCTGTTGTGATAAAGCTAATCTAGACACTGTATGGAAAAATTTACTAAATTTCAGTGTGTGAAAATCCATGAATCTCTCGCTGCTCCTGTGTTACTGTAGAAGAGAAGGAATAAGTGTAAAGTCAAAGAAAATCTCCTGATGCAGAGGTCAGATCATTATTTGTTACTGAGTAATGTCCAGTAATCTGACCCATGCCCTTGCAGAAATACCAAACTCAATAGTTTTAAACTATAAATAATACTGATGCCTGGAGAAATGTGGAATACAGTATCAAGGACCTGGACTTTCTCTGGAGTAAAACTGTTAATTTAAGAAAAGGGAATAGTGGAGAACCTTTAACCCTAAAAGGTATTGCTTCAGTAAGGATAGGGAAGTACTAGAAAATCTGCAATGCAATGTGTAATTGTTTCAGCACCTCAGAGTTCCTTCCTTCAGAGGTGAAAACTTAAATATCACTGTCAAAACATAAAAGCCAAAAGCACTCTGTTACACACCAGTATGCCTCCACTGACTAGAGGGTCTGCACTTTTCATCCCTCCTTCCTTCTTGTTGCTCCAGGGTTTACAGGCAAACCACCTTGTCACCAGGTTTCCCAGAGTTGCCTAGTCTCCAAAACAGGAGTAACACTCTGAAAAGCCAGCATCCAAAAATGATGTGAAGGTGCCTTGATACTGAGACAGCTTAAAAAAGGTCCAGATGTGCAAAGCATTTATTATTCAACAGAAGAAATCACTGACACAAAATTAGTGTACTGTAATCTACCTGGAAAACACTCTGTTAAACACCCTCTTAAGCAGGAGCTGGTTGCCACCACAGAGAAGCAAAAGCAAAGCTACAGCAGATCCTTGCAAGGGCAAAGAGGATGAGGGAGCTCTCAAACCACCCCAGAGATCTGCAGGTGAGGGAGGGAGCTGCTGAGAGACACTGAGGAGGATGGAGGAAATGGGGAAGCAGAGAATGAGAGAGAAAAGAAGACATGAGAAGTAAAAGAGGTGATGAAAAAGGAAGGAAGGCAAAGATTAAGAGAGGGAAAGGTTTATACAGAAATTACACAAGGGACTAGAAAACAAACTAGAGACAATAAAAGCACACTTCTATGAAAAGGAGGGAAAGACTTGTGATTTGGGCTTCAACTAGAAAAAAAACACCTCCTGAGTATTTGAAGAGCCTTTGATGTCAGGAGAAACATTTTCACACTTAAAAGTTCAGTGTGTGTTTGTGTGCTTCATTGTATGGGGGCCTAAATGAGAGTTAGGCCAGGCCTGAAGGAAATAAAAGAAAAAAAATCATCACACAATTTTCTTCTTGCCAAAGAGATCATGGGAAATATCACATTAAATATTAGGAAATTAAATACTTAGAGTATTAAGCTTGGAAATAGAAAAAAGATTAAATGGTCAGAAGCCTGAGATAAAACACATGAAAAGGAATGGAAAAAGATGAAGATGATGTAACAGGTTTTGGTTTACTTTAAACAAATGTGAGTTTTATTAATTTCTCTGTCTCAGCTGCCAAAACATCTAGCTACAGATTATAAGTGTGAAGTGATTATTTGTGAACTAATTAAGTAATGTGATTAACATGGTTTTCAAGTAGAGGTGCTGCTTTACACACAGGGATGTGGCTTCACATTTTGCCACACATTCCTTGGAGAATGTGTTTGAGGAGGCAGCTGAGAGGCAACTTCTGTTTCAGGCTGTGGAAGTGGTTTCACTTGCATGGTGGATGACAACAGTGGAGAGTACCTGGAAATAAGAAGACACTCAAAAAAGTGAAATATTGTTGCAGGAGAGTAGAGTGATATTGAAGCATTCCAAGACTTCATTTCTAGTTGTCCTTAAATTACAACAGTAATGCACTACCTATTGCTTAGTGTCTCAATTAAAAATAAAAAAGTGTCTTCTGTTTTCCTGGTTCTTTTCCCTGCATGATCCTGCTTGCTATGCAGTTGAGATCAGGAGAGACTGACATATTTTGCTGTCTGTAGCTTTATCTATGTTGGTTTCAAAGGCATTTTCTGGGGATAGTATGTGAACATTACACCCTCAGCTTTGCCTTCATGTACTTGCATGCTGCTTTTGAAAATGCCTAACTCTTTAGCAGTCTTCTACCAAATGGGATTTGATGATACAGAAATTATTCTCAATTCTTCCTTCTATGCTTGCTCTGCTTTTAAGGGTCTACAGCACAATAACTATTCAGTTTGCACAGCTAGGAAACATTTGCCTACTAAATAACAATGACCAACTCTTATTTATATGGTTCTTTCCAAACCTGGAAAGCATTATAAGAATGGCAGGCATTATTATTTTATAACAATTCAACATATTTAAACTTGTGGTGCAATGCATAGCAGTTCGCTTTTTCCTATTGCATTTTCTCTGCATGTTTAAATGATCATTCAGTTATGCTTACATTACTTACTTTACATTTAGATTCAAAAAGTTAAAGCATTCTTAGACTTCTGAAGTGAGTTATATTAACACTAAACAGAGGAAAGGAGGGGAACTTGTCAGGTCTGTCTTCCTTTTTTTTGACCTAAACAATCTGGTATATCTAGCAAAAAAATATCAGACTTCAGACCATGGTAATACTTTTTCAAAATGGACAAGTTTGATGATGGGATCTTCTCTCTGCTCCTTTGACTAGAGATGAAATTTTTGATCAAGATCTATCTCCCTATTCATCCATCTGTTTATCTACACATACATTCAGCTCCATTATAGAAACCTAGCAATAACTCCACAACGAGTTTTTTCTCTTACATAGAGAGAGTGACTTCTCTGTTACCTGGCAAAAACCAGATTATTCAAAACCAGTGGCTGAAAATTCTTATGGAAGCTACAGCAGGACCACTGCCCCAAAGTGCATAGGCTGTTACAATACCTATCCTGGCAACATACGTGTGACAGCCTATCCATCAAGGCCTGGAGAGTGTATCTGAGATTCACCCATATAAGACAGTCAGAGAAAATCCATTCATTTGGACTCTGGATTTTTTTCAGTGCCAAGTTATAAGACTGGTTAAGGAGGACATGTTACTTAAATTTCTCTTGACAGTATTTTAACACTGAGGAGAAGATATTTGCATACTTTGTGTTTAACCACAATATTGAAACCAGGAAAGAGAGGAGGACATACAGTACCTCTGCTAACTCCTTAAGTGCATGCTGGTCATGTAGGCCACAAGTCAGAAAGATATGCATTTAATAGTGCAGTGGAATGGTAGCAGATGTTCAGGCAGGCTCTGCAGCTGTCCTGCCTTATCTTCCCTAACAGCCCTGGCTGGCTCTTCTGTCCCCTCCCTTGCATCTTGCCTATATAATCAGTGTGTCTTTAAGAAACTCATCCAGGCAAAAAATAACCCAGAAAAAAAAAAGTAAACAAAAAAATTTTTACCATAGAAATGACAGATAAATATTAAAACTCTCTATTAGGAAAATTACTGTATTAAATTGTGGTTTTGTTTCAATTAATTTATGAATTAAAATGGCACTTCCTCTGACAATACATGCTGTTTGTTGCCAGTCTCAGCATGACAGCCTATCAAACCACTGCAGTTTTCTGACAAGTTTTATCACATTCCTGGTAGTTTGGGATTTTTTTTTTTTTTAAGCTTTGGACAGAGGCAGACCAGGTGTTGTCTGTTGTGCAGCTCTTACTACACATCCAGCCCTTCTGACAAAGCCACTGCCCTTCCAGTGTGATTGTAGAACATTCCTTTGGCGTGGCCTTCAAGATGCGTCTTGAACTTTCATAGAATTAAAACTTCAGCTTTTAACTGTAACTTTTTTTAGGACCTTGAGCATTTATGAGACTACCTTCTTTGCAGTAGATTTGACATAAATGATGCAAGGAGCTTTTAATCTTCATGGAAATAAGCTTGATGGTATCAAAGGCTGAAGAGGAATAATATTCTAGTCCTGAGGAACTTTTTCAGGTCATGAATATAGTGAACTATAGTTCCTTTCCCTCTCTAGGAGTCTATTACAGTTCTGTAAGATGATAAAAAACACACATTCAATTTCTTATATCTTCTTCATTGATCATAAATTTGATTATATTTTCTTTACTTGGTAAGGTAGATTTTTCTTAAAAATTGAGAAAAAGATACTTCAGTTAATTATTAATTAATTTACTCAATTTATCAAAATGCTTTTTCCACTTAATTGATTTATTACCACTAATTCACACAAAAAAATTGACAGCATTCTGAGGATATCTGACAGAGTCTCTGTGTTGGGCTTGGATGGCCAGATTTTGGCAGCAGCGGGGCTACATGTGGCTTCTGTGAGAGGCTGCTAGAAGAGAAGCTTCCCCTGTGTCTCATGAAGCTAATGTCAGCTGGCTCCAAGATGGACCTGCTGCTGACCAAGGTGAGGGTGGTAGCACCTTTGGGATAATGTATTTAAGAAGGGGGTGAGGGAGGAACCCTGGGCAACTACAGATGGATAGAGGGTTGAGAGTATGTGAGAGCTACAACCCTGCAGACATCAAGGTCAGTGAAGAAGGAGGGGCAAGAGGTGCTCCAGGTGCCAGAGCTGATATTCCCCTGCAGCCTGTGGTGAAGACCATGGAGAGACAAGTTGTTCCCTGCAGTTCATGGAGGTCCACGATGGAGAAGAGATCCACTTATGGCCCCTGGAGGACCCCACACCAAAGCAGGTGGATGCATGAAAGAGGCTGTGAACCCATAAAAAGCCTGTGCTGGATCAGGCAGGATCTGTGAAGAGAGGAGCCCACACTGGAGCAGGCTTGCTGGAAGGATTTGTAACCCCATGGTAGCCCCATGCCGCAGCAGTCTGTTCCTGAAGGACTGCACCCCATGGAAGAGACCCATGCTGCAGTAGTTTGGAGAGAACTGCAGCCCATGAGAAGGATTCATATTGGAGAAATTCGTGAGGACTGTCTCCTGTGACATGGACCTCACAGTGGATCAGAGAAGAGTATGAGGAGTCAACCCTTTGAGAAGGAAGGAGCATCAAAGACAATGTGTCATGAATGACTGGAGCCTCCATTCTCTGTCCCCCTGCAACACTGGAAAGAGGGGAGGTAGAAAATAGGGGATGAGTTTAAAGCCTAGAAGAAGGGAAAGGTGAAGGGGAAGCTGTTTTTAAGATTACATTTTATTTCTCATTATCTTACTCTGATTTGATTGGTAATAGATTTAATTAATTTCCCCAAACTGAGTCTGTTTTGTCCGTGATAGTAACTGGTGAGTGATCTCTCCCTGCCCTTATCTTGATCCATGAACCTTTCATTGTATTTTCTCTGCCCTGTCCAGCTAAGGAAGGGATTGACAGTGCAGCTTTGGTGGACACCTGGCATCCAGACAGGGTCAACCCACCAGAGTCCCTTCTTGTGGTACTTCACTGCAGATACAGCACAGCTGGGAGGAGAACATGCCTCAGTTGGCAAAGCTGCATGGTTGCAGTAAGGCCAACCCACTAGCAGAGGCCCAGGTACAGCATCATGGTTATGTTATGATTTTCTTGTCACAAGAAAAAATGAACAAACTATTTGTCTCAGTTTAAATGAGACAAGGGTCTTTTGCTGAGGATGGGTTAGGAGAAAAGACCCAAACTTCTCTTTCTAAGCAATTATAGATCCAAAATTAAGGGGCTCCGATTGAAGGAAAACAAATTATGGAAAAGGGAAAAATAACAGCCCTTTATTAAAAGGTATGTGTGTATTAACAGAAACACGGGGGAAAAAAAAAACCAAAAAACAAGTAAAACAACCAAGCAATACTCCTATACCCACCAATAATCCCCTTCAAGAACAAAACCGATAAACTGTCAAAAGGAAAATTAAACAGTTCAATTTTTGCACCCTTTGGTGCAATTCCAGCCATAGTCAGCAGGGGGCACCGTCGGGTCACCAGAGATGCAAAACTTGTAGTGTCCTATAGTAGTCACCAGGTGGCGCTGTTGGATCACTGGAGGTGTAGAACTTGTAGTGTCCTATTGTAGTCACCAGGTGGCGCTGTTGGATCACTGGAGGAGCAGAACTTGAAATGTCCGGTGTCCATCACCAGGCGGCGCTGTGAGATCCCCTGTTTGCTGCCATGTGGGTTGGGGGAAGGGGAAAAAAAACAACACCCCCAGGGTATATTGGAGAAAAAAACCAAAAAAACCTCGATTCCCCTTCCCTTCCCACACTGGAAAAGGAGGGGGGGAGGAAGGGAAAGGAAATAAAATTTTAAAAAAAACCAGCAACCAAACAGAAAGTTCTCCCAATGGAAGAAAACTCACGATCTTCAGCTGGTTGGAGTTCGCTTTAAGCAGGGCCTGCAGCCAGCAACAGCTGAGCGGAGAGCAGCAGCAAACTCCCCTCCTACAGGGAAAAAAAAACAAAACAGGCAGCGTCTGCAGCTCGCAGCAGGTCCCGAGCCCACCGGCACACCAGCCTCTCCTCCCCACCTGCGTGCCAGCCACACCCCCATCCCACTAAAATTCCTCCTCCCCTGTTGCCCCGGAGACGAGAGAAAAAAAGTAGACTTTAGATCCTTCATCTACCTGTTTCCTAGGAGACTGATCTCTCGGCCATTAGTGGACCAGGCCAATTCTTTTGTTCACCTGATAGCTACCTGATGGCCTATACACAGAGCACACACGGCAGGGGGAAGGGAAAGAAAAAATTCCTTGCTAAAATCGGAATTATGACACTATTTTATCACTATCCTGCCACTAATGAAATGCCTGTCCAGTTGTTTTAGAGAAATCCTTTGCTGGGAATAAGAAGAGATTACTATGGTTAACCCATACATTTCAAATTGCCAGGTTTTTAAGAATTTAAAATTAGCTGTTTAATATGCCTGTGATGCAGTTCCTTTCAAAGGCCAAGTTGCCAGTAAACTTACACTTGACATCTCAATTCCTTGTATTTGTGTGCCCTCATAGAGACTGGGCTGTGTTCAGCTGGGTATGGTTAATACTTCCAATTTTAGTCATGATTACTCAGTTACTCCACTTAGACCAATCATCCAAGAAAACTGATTCTCCTGGAGCCCAGTTTTTTTCTGGAGGCCAATCTTGCACCTATCTGCCCAGTACTGTATAGGCACAGAAGTTGTGTTCGTGTACTTGGTGGCTGGTTCTCATCTCTGAAAATGAAAACCCCAGGTCTCACTCCCCAGCAGGGCCTGAACCATTGTCTTATCAGTGTTTTCCTCAAACTTTAACCAGCACATCCAAACAGAAGAAACTGCTGCTTCACCATCAGCTAATTGATGCATGTTCAAGTTAACAAACCATCTGCAGTTAACACATGAAAAAATACTGTGCACTGTAAAATTTTTCATTTCTGTATCATGCTTCTGACTTGATAATTTTTATTCTTTTTTTAAAGGAGGATTAACTTTTCTAGCATGTGGTTAAAGAATAACTTTGACTTTTGTTTACAAAAGTTTGGAAGAATGAGGATTAATTACCATATGTGAGAGAGGACACATGTTCTTTCAATCAGCATTGACTTCTTTAACTCAATGAGGGAAAACAGCAACCAACAATGCTGCCAAAATAAATGTTTAATGGAGCACAAGGTTGTAATTTTCTCTATAATGAGGCATGCCATCTCTAGGAATGAAATGGGTACCATCTTTGGAGACAGGCAAGTACTTAGAAACATAAAGACTTGATACAGAGAGAAAGTCTTCACAGTTTCAAGCTACAGACAATAGAGGCAGGGAGTAACTCAATAGACTTTATTAATATTCAAACAAGCAGCTGTCAGCACTTCATCCCAGAACATGCTGAAGCTCCTTACATAGTTTTTACTACTGTAATAGTTGGGTTCATTGGCAGTAGATTGGAAAACATGCAAGACTAAAGAACCCTCCCTACATCTCTTGGCCTAGCATTTAATCCTTCCTAAAGTGAAAAACATTTACTACATATGCAATACCACTCTCACTAGAGGCTTCAGGTTCAAAAGAGATGTTTCAATTTTGTTTCTTAGCAACATACATCCAGTAACAGTGAAACACTATACCAACTGTAATATGTTTGTGTTGTTTTAATCTATAATGCAGTACCCTGCCCGTGCCAAGGAAGTATGCTGCTACAGGATCTTTACAATGTCACTTATAATTAGACATACTCAGTTTTGTTTCCCCACACTCGATTACCTGCTGCAGAAAATATTTCTGAAGACACTATAATGTACTCATGAATAATAAATAAAGAGGTAAGTTCTGCTCTAATAAGGCCACACTTGTCAGGATTATAGAGTGGTCTGTTACATAGGGAGACATCTTTTGATGTTTCATTAATAGGCAGCATTGGGCACCTTATGAGGACTTGATTTCTAGAATGAGTATTGGTCAGCTCCAATCCAGGGCTAAAAGAATTTGTACAGAACTTATTTCTTGGAAGAACAGTAGGCATGGCTTTATTTTTTTCTTATCTCCTCTCCAGTGGCTAATTTGATGTGACCAAAACCAGTTCTGTGGTTAATGTCACATCAAGGGAAGAGAAGGAATTAGCCAAGGCACATGGAGAAATATGTCCTACAGAGGAGCTTTCAAAATTGCACTCACTATAGCAGCTATAGTTCTTCACTTCTGTCATTTAGCATAATTGCTTCCCTGGTGCCTGCAAAGAGCAATAGGAAAAATGGTATTTAGCTTCTTCCTATGCTTTTTATCCTTCTTCTGTATATATTTATCTTTAAAATTCACACTCATCTCTGGAAAAGCTGAAGTACTTGCATTCTTTAAGTGCCTGATAATAACAGTTCCAGCACATCAACACTGCATTTTCGATGCGCAGACATTGAAAAGGTGGGAAAGACAAAATTCAGTATATAAAGAAGTGCTGTCAGGTTATTTATTGAACTATGTGAGATTTTTAAAAAATAGCATAAATGGTATTCTGTCTTCCATCAGCTTGGAAATACCTGACTCAAGAAATGCTGCAATGTTTCCAGTTCACATCAGGGTTTACCTTCCCAGGAAACCCTGTGCCCCAATCCTCTTCATGCTGACCTTACTCAACATGCTCCTATGTTAGGCACTTCTACAGACTAACTCATATTTTCTAGAAGCATGGACTGAAAAAATCAGTCTGAAATATTTAGAGAAAATTGGTTTAAGGGGAGGGCTGTAAATACCTAGTACCAGAGATATAACTTATGAATTATTTAACATTGAAGGTAGCAGTGCCCTGGCAGCCAGGAGGGCCAACCATGTCCTGGGGGGCATCAGGCAAAGCATCACCAGCCAGCTGAGGGAGGGATTGTCCCGCTCTGCTCTGCACTGGTGCGACCTCACCTTGAATATTGTGGCAGTTTTGAGCACTGCAACATATGAAAGATATTAAGGTATTAGTGTCCAAAGGAGGGCAACAAAGATGGTGAAGGGCCTTGAGGGGAAGCCGTATGAGAAGAAGCTGAGGTCACTTGGTCTGTTCAGCCTGGAGAAGAGGAGACTGAGGGGAGACCACCTTGCAGTCTACAACTTCCTTGAGAGGGGAAGATGAGGTGCAGACACTGATCTCTTCTCTGTGGTGACCAGTGACAGGACTTGAGGGAATGGCCTGAAGCTGTGTCAGGGGAGCTTTAGGTTAGGTATTAGAAAGACATTCTTCACCCAAAGGGTGGTTGGAAACTGAAACAGGCTCCTCAAGGAAGTGGTGACAGCACCAAGCCTGACAGAGTTCAAGAAGTTTTTGGACAATACTCTCAGAAACATGGTGTGACTTTTGGGGATGGTCCTGTGCAGGTCCCTTCCAACTTGGCATATTCTCTGGTTCTGTGATTATTTGACTCCTCAAAGCTAATTTTACCACGGTTGTTAAATGGCAGACAAAAGTAGAGGAGCTTCTAACAGGGAGGAGAAGACCACAGCTTTCAACCCAGCTCTTTCCACGGCCCAAAAAAAACAGGCAAAGGCATGGCGATGTCTTAGGTTCTTATGTTCACCTGTGTTTCAGGGTCTGGTTGTTCTCAGGAAGGGGAAATGAATGCATTTGTCAACATACCACAGGGCTCTATATAGGCAGGGTTATATCCCTGCTGGAAATCTCCCATATGGTGAGAACTAAGCTCCCAGGATGTAGCAGTTATTAATATAATAAATAATAAGTCCCATGGGGACCATAGCGACATCAACGTGGTGTGTAACAAGAGATCGTTTATTCAAGGAGTCCCAGCTTATATAGCAGTTTCAAATGCTGCCACATCACACAGGTAACTTCTTAAGCCAATCCCATACAAGCATTTAACAGAGCATGTGTAACAGAGTACTTAGAACTACAACTCCCAGGATGCTTTGCAGCACCTGGTGTAACCAGACCCCACAATTCCCCCATTTTTATTAATAAGACAAGACAGTGTAAATTTAAAAAACAGTGCAATTCTTAACAAAACGTTTTTCACTTGACATAGTAAACTTATTTCTTGCTTAAACCTTATATACCTAAGGGTTTTTTGCAATTGGGTAGAACAAAAACTTTTATCAATCTGAGGGTTTACATATAACTGGGGAAAACTTACTTTATTAAAACACAAGGAAAAGTTTAAAGGAGGAACATCATGTTTTGAGTTGTCTTTTATTAAGGTGATGTATTAGAGGTAGTGTTTGTTGTGTGTTCGTTTCAGGTATTTTGTATAGGGTGTAAATGGTTCACATAGATTCATACATTCACACAATGTCTCTTTCACTCATTCGGGTGGCCACCCCAATCATTTTTCATTCATGCATACATGTAATCTTTGCTTTCATATTCTAGCTATACATCTTAAACTTTTATGTAGTGTTTGGTCAGAATGAAAATTGTTTGATTCAGGATTTACTTACTTAATTACATGCATATTCTTACCCTCTACTCCCCTTCTTTTGTTGTGAATACGGAAAGTTAATGAATTTAAAGGTATAATACTGGTAAGTAGTGTGCACATTCCTGAGTGTGTACTTACAGAAATGCATAGGTAGGTTACTATTATAATGTGTTAATAATAATAGAAATTCTTAAAGATGGTAATTACTACTTAAACGAGATAGTTACAAACTTAAACTTATTTAGATACATTTAAGAACTTAACAATTTTAAACAATAGTCAGTAATTGTGACTATTAGTAATTCAAACAAAGCTACAGGGAAATTAGAAACTTAAAATGTATTAATAAGGTAATGTTGAATTTTTCTCTATTATTAGTGTAACTAGAAAATTAAATATAGTTAACTAAATTATTTTAAACAAAAACATTTCTAATAATTTCTAAAGGCTTATATGTAAAATACGTAAAAACAGTCAGTAATATAGTGTCTGTATAGTTTTGGCCCCGGCCCGGGTCTTTCACCGGGCCGCCGCCGCCTCTCTCACGGGGGTGGGGAGGCGGCATTGTCACTGTTGACGCTCCCGGAGGAGCCGGAGTGGCTGCGGCCATGGCCCGGCCCGCTCACGGTGGGGGCCATGTCGCTGGTCATCGCCACCGGGCCTCGGCTCAGCCCGGCGTTGTGCCGCATGTGCGGCTGTCCCGGGCCGCGCTGCTGCGGCCGCGTGGTCCGCTTCAGGGGAGCGGCGGCACGGGACGTCAGCTCTAGGCACGGCCCGGCCGTCACCACGGGCTGCCCGCGCTCCAGGTGCAGGCGGGCAGCGAAGGCCTCAAAGTTTTGCGCCGCCGACACGTGCTCGCCGAAGCCGCCGCGCCGCCTTCGGCGCCCCGCGCCGCCCCAGCTGCATTTACAAACTTGCACTACAGTCCCGGTGCAAGCCTGCTCGGCCTCCCGGGATGGCCGCGGGGCCGCCCGGGATGGCCGCGGGGCCGCCCCGCGGTTTCTCAGGCATGGCGGCCGCCCCCCCGGCCCGGGGTTCCACGCGGAGCTCCGCCGGGAGCTCTACGCGGGTCGGGGGCGCGGCGGCAGTCGTCGCCAGCTGCGGCGGGGTTTCCGCGCTCGGGTCACTGCCTCCCGTTCTGCCGTGCCTCGGCCGGACCTTGGCCCGCTTGCGGGCTCCGGGCAGAGGCGTCCCGCGGCGGCGCCGCTCCAGCCGCCCGGCTCCCTCCACGCTGTGCGCCGGGCCCGCCGCTCCCGGTGGTGCCGCCGCCGCTGCCATCTGGGTTTGCGCAGGAACCGCCGCAGCCTGGTCGACACCAGCCGGCACCGCGAGAGGAAGTCGCCGTCGCTGCCGAGTCCCGTCTCGGAGTCGCCCGGCCCGGGGGGGCCGGAGTGGCCGCCCACCGCCAGCAGTCCTGCGGAGCCGTGCGCAGCTCCGTCCCCGGCCTGACTCGCTGCGGCTAGCGAGCGCCTCGACAGCCCCGCGCTCTGTGCCCGCCGCCGGCCTCGCCGCTCGCAACGTCGAGCGGCTATCACGGATCTTTTTTAAACATCGCTCCGCTGTTGCTGGTAGGCACAGCAGCTGTTGTTTAGCAACCGGTTCCCAGCACGGACCATGTTCCATGCATGCCTCCAGCAGAGGCAGCTTACAACATGGCCACGAGACAGGAAAAGACGGCATCACCTCCTGTTCCCGGCATGGGCAAGATGGCGCCGCCCATGCTCCGGCGTGGTCTCCACGTGTCTGCAGGATTTTAATGGCTTGGGGATTCAAAGTTTGTTCCCTTTTACCAGTCACATAACCCGCGACACGCGCCTTTTTCCCGGAATTCTCGTATCCGCGAAAATTCAGCACAAAAAGGTATATTCTAAGGCTTTTCTTCCGTGCTCTCGGACCCCCTCCCCCTTTCCAGACTGCAGTAGCACGTGGAGTTCCACGCTTTACAATGTTTGGGGGAGGGGAAGATTCAAAGTTTCTCTCTGTGGACGAGTTCTCTTGTGAGGGTTTTAAAGTGTCCACCTTTTTTACTTTTGCTTTCTCTCTGCTTCTCCACCCCTCTTTCCAAGGAATTTCACTAAGAATTGTAAATATCAGCAGTCTTAAAACAGTTATTTTCATCAATTTTAAAAGTCTAGCTATTTTATGTTTGTTAACTTGTCTCCAAAGTCTTTTCAATATTAAGCTTAAGGCTTTTGTAATATTCTGCGGTTCACGTGAATTAAAAGTTTTCATTTTTTCTCTTTTTCTTTTTTCTCCCGCCCTCTCACCTGGGACGTAGATTTTTCTTCTCGAGAGCGTCCTCTCAAAACGTAGGCAATTTCCTACCGAATTCAGGCCTTTTTTCGAGCTCAATCGCGGCTTCTCCCGCCTACGCCCATCAGAGTTTCCTTTCCTCTGGTACCTGGCGTTAATTTCTTTTTCACGGCGGACGTCCCTCAGCGTTAAATATAGGCTGGTACCTGACGTCTGGTCCGTATTTCTTCCTGATTCAGGATAAGGCTTAGGTCCCTGTTCGGGCGCCATATGTAGCAGTTATTAATATAATAAATAATAAGTCCCATGGGGACCATAGCGACATCAACGTGGTGTGTAACAAGAGATCGTTTATTCAAGGAGTCCCAGCTTATATAGCAGTTTCAAATGCTGCCACGTCACACAGGTAACTTCTTAAGCCAATCCCATACAAACTTTAACAGAGCATGTGTAACAGAGTACTTAGAACTACAACTCCCAGGATGCTTTGCAGCACCTGGTGTAACCAGACCCCACACCAGGAAGGCTAAAAGTTTCTTTTAAGAACAGGTTAGACAAATATAGGCCAGGAATGACGCAAGTACAGGTCATCCTGCCTCAGGCAGACTGATGGACTTGATCACCTCCCAGGGCCTCATCTGCTCTTGTTTTCTCTGTTTTCTGTATTAATACCCAGCTAAATAACGAAGTAGTGGAGTTTGGAAAGTTTATAATATTCACATGTCTGTGGAGAGTACGAGGAAACTAGATGACAGTTGTTCAAAAGAATATCAGGCATTGGAATGGGCTGCCCAGGGAGGTGGTGGATTCTCCATCCCTGGAGGTATTTAAGAAGAGACTGGATGTGGCACTTAGTGCCATGGTCTAGTAACTGTGGTGGTAGTGAATCAAGGGTTGGACTTGAAGATCTCAGAGGTCCTTTCCAACCCATCTGATTCTATGATTCTATGAATATTTCCTGGAGAAATACTACAGAAATAAGAGTGGGTTCGCACTAATAGAAATAGAGGCAAATAGAAAGGACAATGTTCTGCCATTGCACTGTATTTAAGAGACCTGTTCATCACACAAGTAAGTGGACAGGATGGTCTACTCTAGATGAGAGGAGCTCGTTTGTGGTCAGACTGGAGAATAACCCACCGCAGAGCAGGCAACATGCAACTATTAGATGAAAACAAAGAGTTTTGCAAAGAAATCACCACAGCTCTGCATCTTGGGGCTAGACCCACACATGCATACTGCAAAAGCTATGGGAGGAACTGGAAGATGTAAAATTATCCTCCGGTTGCAAGTCTCCAGAAGGTTGTTCTAAATGGCCCTTTCTCAACTTCCCAACCTGCAGCAAAGAGAGATTGAGCTTACCAGGCTGAATATACCACAGTCTAAGTGGTGTCAGAGCCAGAGTCAAGAGAGGCTGAGTAAGGCTGCACCTGGGGACAAACTAGGGTAGCTCCTGAGCCAGTTGGGCACCTCCAGGTATCCTCAGACTCTGCCTGGGTACTGCAAGGGGCTCACAGGGACATCCCATAGCTGACTGGTACCTTCATAGCTGAAAAGTGGTTTGAGGGACATCTGTAATGAAGTGTAATTTCTGTTCTTCTTCAAAGTTAGGTAATTACAAAAGATCTTAGCAAATTTCTAGCTGCATTATATTGTCACTTTAGATTCATTGATATGTTTTGTCCTGTTGCATAAGAATACAACTGTACTTTGATGAGGAAATAAGGCTTTTGTTAAGGAAGAGAGAAATTAAGTACTTACAGTTGATGGAGACAGAAGTCTTTTCCACTTTCACAAAGTGTGGAGGGAAAGCCATTTCATAGCACTAGAAATGGTACTGGCTTTGGGCATCATTTTGTCAGGGGAGATAAATTCCAGAAGTATCTTTTCTAGGAATAAAAAAAGTCTCTTTATGATATATTATATGGTGCTGCTGAAAATAGTGAGGCTGAAGACAGGCATTTTCCCTCTCATAGCAACCCAGCAACACTGAGTCAGAGTGACATTTTTTAAAGACTCGGAAAAAATTCATGGATATTTCTCAGCTACAAAGTTGTTAATGCCCTGAGTGCTTGGGAGATGGACATAGCCTGTGTCTCAAGATCAGCTTCCTTCCAATGTCAGAAAAGTTCTTATGTCATCAGCCTCTGCTTTCTAAGGTAGCTGAAGACCACCATACTAAAAAGTTTGTGAAAAAGTGAGTTCAGCACCCTGCATCAGCATAAGTTCTTGATCTACACTCCTGACTCCAAGGGTGTTTTCATCCACTCTCCTCTGACATTTGTATAGGAGGCAGCAGAGGAGAACAGGGCTGGATGGGATCTGCAGGATCACTGAATCCAGTGCCCAATGACTGCAACAGAGACTTCAATCAAAGGGCCATTTCCCATGCCAGGAAAAGACAATTGTGATACTTTTAATGCAGCAGAGGAAAAATTAGGAGAAATTAAGAACATTTCCAATTCCTGCAGTCACAGGATATCTCATGGATGCTTCAAGGTACATAATGGTCTGTGTTGTGAATGAGGGATATACTCTGATCCTCCCTGACAAACCATCCATCAGGATGACACTTTTCTGGCCACAGATCACAAGAGGCCGTAATGACCAGTATGTGAACTGGACAGACTATGTTTGCTTTAAGAAGTAACAAACTCAATAAATATAGATTTTGTAGAACAAAACCACTGATGCTGGGGACCTACCATTGACATGGCACAATTTAAGAGTGATAACTGCTAGTCTGATCCCCAGGTCCACGCTGGGACATTTTACCTGTGCAACTGAGACACATCTGGTTTGAACTCCTTCAGGGAATCCCCTTCACACACCTAGTGGCTTTGCTGTGACACAACCTACACTGCAGTGAGTGGGGACCACCAGGACCATCACTTCAAAACTACTGTCCTGGTCTGGGTTAAAATTCTGATGTAGATGCACCTGCTAATGTCTCACCTGAGAGCATTACACCATCAAGCACATGTCTGTGCCCTCTCTCCCACCACCTCAGAGAAAAGTGTGTGTAGGAAACAGCTGGTGACAAATTAGTCATTTAGATTACAGAAGGGAGTTCCTCTTTGTGCCTCACACGTGGGCATCTGGAAGGGAACAATATTGGGTGAAACGATGGTGTAGAGAAGCAGCGAAATAGCATCAGTTCCTCTTGCAGGTGTTGGAATATCACAGATCTGTCTCCATTAATTCTCCCTTTCTTTTGCAGCTCTATCTGAGAAGTGGCTAGGAGGGACATGGAGTTCTTTGATGAAGAACAAACCTGAAAGCTGTAAGTAGTTCAGAAAAGCTCTCAATGCTCGTAATAGCTGAGCCTTGACAAGCCCCTCTCCTTTCAGACTCAGAGGATTCCATCAGATGCCAAACTTCAGAGAAACGAGCTTGTGCAGGTCTCCTTCATTTTATTCCAAGAGAAGAGAAATAGGCCACACATCTTTCAGAGGTGTGTTTACTTTCTGTCACTTACTGAGTCTGCAGCTTCGTGAAGGGAAAACGTGACTGAGGTAACTCATGCCCAACCTTCGTGGGCTGGAGCCTGTAAACTGTGAAGCCCTCTCCATCAGTGACTCTCAGACAGAAAAAAAGAAATCCTTATCCTTGATATGGTACAAACAATAGAAAATAATTGACTGTTTCATGTCTTCTTAAGTAGGAGACAGTGCTTAGGTATTCATTATGTATAAAAATATATCTTCCAGTGGGATTAAACAGCATCTAGAAGTGCAGATACAGAGTACACTACTGGTGAAAACAGTCACTGAGTTCACATGAGAGACCTGTATTTGCCAGGAGACTTCAGACTGACACATGTTCAAGGAACTAATATCTAAGAAAAAAAAGGACACCAATTTTTGTCCCAAAACTCAAAAGGAACATACAGATTCAGGTTTTAGTGCTGTTCTTACATCCAGTACTAGAAGCCTTGCTTTATCCACTTATTTAATCAGCACCCATTTATCAGCACAACTGACTGAAATGATCCTAATGATAAATGGCTTGTTACACAAAAAGCAATTGAGAGGGAATTAGTGACATTAAGAATTTTTTACAATTTAAATTATAATAATTCTTCTTTCCTTTAAAGTTATTTCTTTCAGTAATCCATTCTGACTTTAGTATCTCCTGAAATAGAACTAGTGACATTAATACATTTTTTACTATTCAAATTATGGTCTACCTTTTTCCATAGCTGGGCATTGCATTTAGTAAAGGAGCCTAAATTAACATCCTTAGAAGGAATTTATTAATTTAATATGAAATATTTCCATGGTTGGATGAGGTAATAAAAAAGCTTAATTACTGAAAGTTATTGATAAAGTTAAAAAAATCTTAATGAAAGATATGCTTTTTATGAGAATCTGGAAATTTCTGTACTTTTCAGTTCAAAAGCCTGCCACGCTCCTTTTCATACATACTTGCTATTCTAAAAACCATAGAGTTCATCAAGAAAAGAAGAATCACAACATCATCTGAAGAATGTTGAATTTGTACATCTATGTTCCTATTTTATCATTCACAGGCTCATACACAGCAAATTAATAAATGCATTGACCTCTTTCAAAAAAAACCCAAAACCTAATGGTTTCAGAAGACTTGAATATACTAGATTTATGGGAAGCAATAAAGATTTATTGAAGAGAACTAATTACACCTTGTTATCCACAACGAATGCCTTTCCAATTAATATTGTAAAATTAGAAATTACAAGGTAAAAAAATCTAATCACAGAAGGAACAGCCTTCTGAGTGGCAGCCCTCACGTATGGCTGCTGCTGTGCAGGCAGAACTCTCTGAAGAGAGGGTCAGATCCAGCAAAATCTTACTGATGCTCCCCTTGGCAAATTGTACTGCTATCTATGTCTCCACATCTGACATAAAACACTAGCTTTACAGAAAATGTAATGAGATTTGTAATGTGCTTCATCTGCCTTTTAATAACACTGTTCTAAGGAGAAAAACACCATGAAAGGCAAAATCATTATTATGAGTGGTTTACATAGGCTAGACCTGAAAGGCAGTAATCTAGGTAATACAGCTATTTATTAAAAAAACCCACAAAACAGAACAAAACAACACAAAAACCCCAATAAAAATCAACAACACAAAAACCCAAAACCCCACCAAAAACGTTAACCTGGAGAAAATGTACTTTCAGTGCCAAATCCTGGAGATTTTTTCCTCATGCGCAGATTCTGCTGAAGTCAAGCTATTAATGATTTATAGAAATGGGTTGTTAGGTAGTATTTTAATCAAGCATCACAAAACCAACTTAAATACTATTAAAGAATAAGCCTTGTTTGTTTCCACAGCCATCTCTTTCATTAAAATTAAACAAATGACAGTGAACCCATTTCCCTCTCAAAAGAGATACTGAGAAAGGATCATGAGCAAGTACCAAGTTTGTGATATGGACCCAAATACTTGCAGTCCAACATGGCCCACAACCATGGTGCATCCCAGGCAGTCCATGTGTGCAACCAGTGAACTTTGCAAAAGTAAATATTCCCTCCTTGAAGCCGTAGAAATGTTTAGTTTGGCCACCAAGCTGGTTTGCACCTTATTACTGAAGGATATAACACAGTAGTGTTGCCTTCTCCCAGCATTCCTCTTTTCTTTATTTCATTTGCTTAATGAGAGATGGCCTGAATTGTAAGAGCTAGTCCAAGATTCAGCTTTGCCATCACCCAGGGCATTGGATTTGGCAGAGCAGTTTCAGCCCATCTCTGCACCTTATGGAACCAGTTTTCACAAAAAGTAATCCATGAAATTGGAAAAACACATTACTGAATCACAGTGTTACGGTGGGTTCTGGTTAAAGAAAACAGCTGAAAGGCCATGGAAACACCCTAAAGAATGGGGGAAGAAGCTGCATCTGAGCACCAGCCACACTTCACCTACCCATATCATCTTTTGTGCATGGAAGTGTCTTGGCAACAGCAGGGGATGTATAGGTCATATTGTGCTGGAGAGGGGGGGCTGTTTTCACCCTGGCACACAGGGCAACTTCTCATGTGACAAGGCTCAGAGGAACGGCACAGCATCCACAGTGTGCATCCACACCGTTTTCCCCTATAGCAGCTCTTAACCCTAAAACTGCCTAGATTAGGGTTTTGGACAGCTGGTCCAACCAAAAAACATGTCCTTTACCCTGCCCCGCATTTCTGTCCATTCTTCAGGCTCTGTGATGATGTGGAAGGGCAGAGAGCTATTAGAAGTCATCTAGTATGGGTGCCACAGGACTTGTCACTGGTTAACATAACACAACACAAACACACACCCAACATTGCAGTCCTATTTCTTTGTATTAATACAAGCCTTAGGCCACATGAACACATTATTTTCTGAATCTTAATTTCTAAACCTACTAAATTTTCAGGTCTACATCTTAACAAAATGCCTACCTGGATTGCACAAAATGCATATTTTATACCTTCGGAATCCTTAGCCTCTGGAAGGTATTGACGGACCTATTAAAACCAAACCAACCACAACCAAAGTCCATATTACTGAAGCACATTATCTACACATTAACTTCTCTTGATTTGTCTTGGATAAAAGGCCAAGAAAATGAAAATAGATTATAGCGCTATAATTGCTGCCTTACATGTAAAAAGGAGTAAAATGAACTCATTTAGAAATAGTTCATTTAATTTGATTTCTAGTTTGAAGATTGATTATTCAGCCTTCATCAATGATTTATTAATTTTCTTTATCAGCCATTTTAGTACCAGGGGCAATGCTGGTTCTCCTGTGGGCAAACTTCAGTCTAAGACTCACTGAAGTATTTATGGAATGAGGTATTTACTTAGTTTCTGAAATATGTAAAAATGTGTTTTTCACAGTGGAAAAACAGCAGTTACTTCAAGTGTGTGATTTCATCAAATGCACTGAATATTTACTTAAGCCATGCAGATTGGCAGAGAGTGTTTATGGTTATAGTTACAATAACTACATCTGTAGTGTACTTACAGATATCATCAACAGTTCAGGATGAGAATGAAGTGAAAACACTTTAAAAAAAAATTAATTATAATGACACACCATGTGCATTCTTTGGCCTGTATTTTCTACGTTTGCTATAAACTTGCCATGCCCTTTCTGGTTTTCTTTGCCAGCTGCTGTTTCCCACTCTGGTCTAGACATACCCATGCTTTGCTCAGCTACAAAAATAGCTTGTCTTCTCAGAAATGAGGTCTTTTACTTCAAAGAAAGAGGTGACAAAGACTTTTGTGTTTTACATTTTATCAACAAAAAAGGGAAGAGGAGGACTGAGGAAAAGTAGACTACAAAGGATCAGAAATGCCCAAGAATGCAGATAGAATTGTTTTAAATAGAGAAATTCTTTTTTGCCCTCAACATTTTCATTGTGGTTCTGAATCAAGTAAATAATTTACATGAAGTGACAGATTTTAGTATTATTTTTCATGACAGTTCCAGAAGGAAGGAAGAATCAGAGAGGTAGCAAGAGGAGGACTCTCTAGTTTCACTTAAGCATCGTTGCAAATTAATTCAACCAGATCCAGTTTTAAAGGTTTTATTACATAGTTCTGCCACTCTTCATGAGAGAGGAGAGATAAGGGAGCTGGCTAACTTGTGGCCAGACAGTTCCTGAACATATATGGGAATTCACGGGGCCATTGGACATTAATTTGACATGGATAGGTACAAAATAGACTGTGGAAAAACTGCATCAGGACACAACAGTGCAAGTCAAGACCCAATAACCCACCATATTAAGAAATGGTGCTCCTTATGCTTTACTCTATCTAGATCTGTTGTGTTTGATACCAGAAGTAAATGGATTTTAGTGGAGGGACTTGAAAGTAAATAGTGTGCGCTCTACTGGGAAATGCCACAGCCCAGGCAGTGGCACTGTCCCTCGAGGAGGATTTCTTGCAGAGGGAAGGAGGGAGAGCTTGTGCCTTCAAAAGATTTCACTGCATAGGAGACTGGTAATGAGTAAGACCAGTAACACATTTGCTCCATATCCTGCCAAGGCAATTTCCTCCTATCAAGAAAAGTCATTTTATAAATACAGCTTAATGTGGAGAGGTTAGGAGAAATCCAACGTAGGTGGAGACACAATAGAAGATGGGATCTTCAGAGAAAGCTATCTAACTTGTGCCAGCAGGAGAAATGCTGTGTACTTAATGTGTGCATTCAATGTTACTGAAAGCCATCATTAGCTTGGAGAGAGAAAGCGGTTTGGGTGCATCTTTCAGAGTGAACTCCCATCAATTGGGTTCTTGAAGATGGCTTCCTCTTGATGTTTTTGAGTCTATACTCATTAACAAAATACATGAACAAGTACCCTGGGATGAAAAGAGAGGGAGCTGCAGCAATCATATGTAGAACAGCACCAGGTTCAAACATCACTATGACCTTTCTCAAAGTAGGGATGTGAAAATACTAAAGGCGTATTACAGGCCATCCCAAAACCTTTGATATATTCCAAGTGCAGTAGGTATGTCTGAAGCTGATTCATAGAGTTGCACCTGGGCTAAGGTATGCCAGGAGAGAGTTGTCCTCACTGTGGAAGTCAGATTTGTCTTCTCACGAGCCCACTCCACTCAGCTGGGCATTGCACAGAGAGGATGACAGTCTATGTCTCCTCGCTGGAATGAGGCATAAGGCACAGTGGGGTCCAACTGGGGATGGGCAATTGGATATTATAGAGCAGTGCTGGGGCTTGAATGTTGAGATTAAGGATGTGCTATGCCAATCTCTTGCCTGCCATATGTAAAACAGTAGAAAACTTTCTGAGCCCATCCTGTGCAAAATGTAGTCACCTTTTGGTCTTTGATGGGAAAACGTTAGCATAAGCAAAGGGCTCTAGGCCAAGGAAGATGGATAACACTTCTCCCTACTCTCCACACCTTCATAATTAAAAGGGGAAATGAAAAAAAGATTTGGATTTTATTGAAAGAAAAGGCACCAGGGAGCAGACTCAATTTTTGACTTATCACAGAAATTCCTTAAAATTCAATTACAGTGATGTAGATCTGACATAGGGTGTATTATTATAGTACCCCAGAGAAGGTCAATAAAGTATATTGTAAGGTCCCCACAAGATTTCATCAGGAATATAATATAGATATGTCTCATTGTTTCACATGTTTTGCAGCTGTTCCAACTTAATTTTCTGAGGTAACATCATATAATTATCAAAAATGGTTAAGTTTTATGCCCCTAGATCCTGCAGTTTAAGTCTACAGGGAAAGAGTTCAAACATAGTCTATAAAGGTGGAATTAGAATTAGATGTAATTAGTCTCTGGGGAGTGAATAAATAAATCACACCAAGCAAAAAAGGACAACATATCTATCGACAGACCAGAACATTTACAGATGAAGGTAATGTCATATGATGAAAAGACCTATTTAAAGTACTGCAAATTTGCAGATATTTCACAGAACCTTGACTTTTAACCACTTACCATTAAAACATCTGCATTCCTTTAGATACGAAATCTGACTGACATTTTCATCTTTACGAATACAGGTGGGTCACAGTGACTTAATGTGTGTATGTGTGCATGTATGGGCCAGATTTTGCCTCCAACACTCACTGTGAAATTGCAAGTCTACAAAATCTATGTATATTTAAATTTACCATAAGCTCACAAGAAAAAAAATGAGATTGATTGTACGTTTATTTCGTCTAACCATAGGTGCTTACTGCCATTTAACATACCATGAATGTCTGGGGCATCTGAGTGGGGCTGGTAGTTCTGACACAAGCCTTTTGAGAGGTCTGCTCCTTCATGCAATAGCAGCTGAAGGCAGGAGGGCACAGCAGCATCTGAAATTACTCTACACTCATTATGTCTTAGTAATTTTTTTTTTCCTGAGGAGTTATTGAGCTTCACGGTTGAATCCAGTGCCTGTCAAAGGACCCAGGTGTTTTGGTCACTGGCATAGGTCCCAAGAGAGTTTTAATCATCAGCCCATGTGGATCAGGGACTTAATGCAGGGACTGTCTATTTATCAGTCTATACCTTTGTGTGGTAAAGGAAATACCTTAAGAACTGCTCGTTGTGGTAACCTCACATTGAAAAAATATGGTGGGAATAGTGGTCAAAAGATGATAAGAACAGATAGGCTCTGCAGAGGCTCAGAAGACTGACCCATCAGTGACCAGGGAGAAAAGTGGATGATGCTACCTTTCCTTTGTCTTAAATGTCTAATACTTGCCAGGCAGAAGAAGTCTCCTCACCACTCCAGGTGGCTATACCTGTGTGTCAAAGTCTTACCACACACAAGCTGATTTACTTCCAGAGTGTAGGATCTGCCATCCCACTTTTGACTGCCTGGCCCAGCCCTAGGGTGTTGGAACACCTTCACAGCCATGCAGCCTGACCAAGATCCTTGGTAGCCCTGACCAGTCTTGCTTTCACTAAATGGATTTTCTTGGACAGTCCTCTGATGGTTCATGAATTTCCTTGGATCAGCTGTGTCTGCTGTGTTTGTGATGTGAGGCAAGGGGAAGATTCTTAGAGCTTCTAGGGGAAATTCAGGGAGCCTGATGGAAAATGCAGCTGTTGCAATGAAAAGTAGATTTCTTTGTAGATTTAACAGAAGTACAGCTGGTGCTGTTTGGATGAGGAATTTCTGAGAAAAATTACAAATTAATCATTGCTAGTTATATCCAGACTGTTTACATTTCAGCTTGTTGTACTACAGTATTACTCTGATAAAGTAGAGATGTTAAGGGCAGTTCAAACTGCTCACAATTTAAACTAGAACTTTTTGGGTTTTTTATATCTTATAACACTTTTGCATCTGGTAATACATGGATAAAACCTACACAGCAAAACTCATTCTGCTGTGAACTCTTTATTGATGCTGGGCCAGCATCAATAAAGTTCCCAGTGCCACTTCAGTTCTCCCTCTTTTGGCACTGTCTGAAATCATTATGTGAATGACTTATTTCATTGCAACGTTCAGCAGAGCCCTCTGCACTGCTTCCCAAGCCTATGCACCTCATCAGTCCCCCATCCACTTTCATTTCAGCAAGTATCTGCACCTATTGTCTTGCCCCATGTCCCCCTTACTAAAATCTAATTCAGTTTCCATCTTGCTTCACAGCTTCCATTACCATTCTTGCTATCCATCTCCCAGTTTTTCTCTCCCTTCTCGCACTCCAATATTTCCTAACCAGGTTTTTCTCCTAATGTGCTTTACATGCCCACCCCTTGCCTACTCCAAATTAAAATCATCCTTTTTCCAGGCTTCCCCAGCACAGGCGAGGTTGTTGAATCTGCTGAGCATGGTCTTCCAGTTCTGGAACAAACACTACCATTCTTATTACCTACCTAGAGAACAGGATTTGAAGTATGGTGCCCAGGAGGGGCTGGAAATGCCTACCTTAGTTTAAAGAAAGAAAGCGGAGAAATGTGCAGGAAGACCAAAAAGCCCAAGAGCAAAAAAATTCCTAAGATTTTTAGAAAAGGAACAGACTGGGAGTGATTTGTAACTGTATTTAAAAGAGGAACAATCTTCCTAGTATTCCTAGAGTAGCTGTTCATCAAGAATCTCAAAATACACCAGTCATTAACTAAGCCTAACAGTGCTGCTGGAAAGAAAGCATAGGCTCCATCAAGCCAGCAGATCACAAGCTGCAGAAGTAGATGCAGAGGGCAGAGTTCTCATTTCACAGGGTACTCTGAAGGACTAGCTCAGAAATATTATGGTACAATATTTAGTACTTTTATGCATGTGAAAGGAGCATAAAAAATTGCCTCCAGTGTTTACTGGTATTCTTTTGCATGCTCTCTTAGTGCAAACATAATGTATAGATATGTTTAAATTAAATGATGTATTTGTGTATGCAAATCATGTTTCTTACACGTAGGCAGATGTCTCCTCAGATGTTGTATGTGCAATTTAAGAAGCAGCTTTGAACATTTGGCCCTGTATTTGCCCGAAGGAAACAAATTCAGTACATTAAGATTACATTCTTCTGTGCCCAACCTTAGCAGTTCATCAAGCATGTTGGGTCACTGACTCTGCTAAGCATTTAAATTAACTTTTCTTAACAATTACAGTAATTAAGTCTCTCCTAAATTACAAATTAAGATCATCTGGATGCATTATAGAAGCAAAAGTGGTATTAGCAGGGGTGAGGGAAAAAAAGTTTACAAAGTCTTCAATTATTTGTGATTTTACAGACAAGTTTGTGTTTTTGCAGACCGGGCTGTGCTGTTGTTGTGGGTGTGTAAGGTGAGGTGTCTTGGCAAGCACATCCTGGCCTCTCTCTCTGTTCCTGCTTCTTTCTCCCTGCACTTTGTGTAGTCTCTTCATCTGTCTCAAAGTCTTTGTCAGGAATGCCAAAGTGCTCGTGTGAGTTTGCCATGGCTTAAGCCTCTTGTATCCAGACAATTTATTGATGTTCTCTGCCTCCCTATGTCTTTGAGCACTTGGTTGGCTGGTGGGCAGCTGACTTGCTCCAGATGTAAGTCGTGACATGGATCAGGATATAAAACACTAAGATAATGGGGGGAATTGGGCTTAAATACAAGTTTGAGACTCAAGTGAATATGGAAGTATAGGTAGAGCCATTAGGAACACAACTAGTCCAGATATCTTGTGAACTTCTAGGTAGACCTACATAATACTTGGCCAGCAAACAATTCATTTGGCCTGTTGATCTTTGTGGTTAACAGAGTAAAACATCTGGGTAGTATGGCTACAGGAAGGCTAAGAACACAGAAACATTGCAAACAGAGTGGGTGGAAAAAAAGAAAGGGGCATATTGCAGCCAGAGAAATGAATTCAGATCATTAACAGAAAAGTACTACTTTCTGACTTTAAGGGATACATTTCACACCCTGCACAAGCTGTAGAAATAAAATGTCCAAAGGAGACCCTTGGAACAGTTTAACCAGTATTTACATGGTGAGAAGTCAGTACGAAGGTAAATCAGCCAGTGTGGAAGTGAGTGCCACAAGTGAGATTTGTCATTCCAGCCTATGTCACTGTGCACCAGGTATGACTTCACGACCCTCATTCTGTCTGCCAAAGTTTAACATTTCGTGAATGTATTTCCAAAGTCAGTTCAATCAGACTGGCTCCCATATCTTTCTCTACAGTCACACAGGATCTTAAGACATCCATGCAGGCTGCCCTCTCAGCGATGTTTTCCGCTGTTGTTGAACAGTGGTTACTTCAACAGTAGCTCACTGACTTCATGGATACTATTTGTATGCTCACTGATGCTACTGAGGAGTCTTGCCCAGAGCAATCAATGCCACAGGCCAAAGAACGCATGGAAAAATGCATCAGTTTAAAACAAAATCTTTGTCTGTTGCCAACACCTTGATCCAGTTTTCTATGTCTCCACCCATTAGTTTAAAAGAAAATAATAAAGAATATGAAACTACCCTTTAGTTTAAAAGAAAAAAATTAAGAAGATGAAAGTCTTTAACCAGCAAGCAGTGAAAATGCTTGGTGGAGGTCTTAGTGTAAAGCCCCCAGTTTAATTCAGGCCCTACGTACCAGGAGAGTACTTTGAGTACTGTGTTGTTAGCTGCGCTGGAAAGGCAAACAAACACACATGCCTCTTACGCACCTACATATGCCCTCTTTCCTGAAGATATTTTCCCAGGAATTGGCATTTTAAAATAATCCTGAACAAGCTTTGGATTTCTTTTGGGACAGGATCCCAAGCAGCTCACTTGATACACTGCAGGAATTAAAGGCAAAGTAGAGAAGGTGTGTTCTGGCCTAAGAGAAGTGATGAACTGCTTCAGGACAAGTAGAACTGCTTCCTACCTCTAAGCAAGCACGTGGTCTTACACTTCACCTTTAAGATGGGAACAAGAAGGATATCTGGAGAATAGCGTGCCAGTGGGTAGTCTGCAGTGGGTAGGAAGTGATGCAGATGGTGGTGTCACTCATGCCTCCTGACTACCTGCTAACCTTGATCACCTGCACTTGTATGGAAGTATTATTGCAAGGCTGAGTTTGGTCTATTTAACTAGCTGACAGTTTGAATTTATTCTGTATTTTGAAGGTTAGTAATATACTACAGTCATACACTGCAGGTGATACAATACAATATTAAAAAATATTAATCAAACCCGCAAACCATCTGCATAGTGAAGGAAAGTAATCTGCCGAGGAAGAAGTTATAAACAAAATGGAAGTTCATTGCAATATGTTTGAAAAACGTACTACAGGCATGTATTTGAAAAGCATCCTGAATGCTTCCTCTTAATACAAGTGTCCTAGTTTAAAGATGTATTACATATATTAAAAGTAATAAAAGTGCAATTGACTTTTAGAGATGTGAATTTAAACTCTCCTACCACTCTGGAGAAAGAGCATGGACACTGGTTGCATAGTGAATGGAATGGGTTATTCAATTAGACTTAGAAATTTGTTTTGGTCAGACTTGTGACCTAAGACTTTTTGATTTTTTTCCCACCACTTAAGTGACAAATTGTGGCATCACTGTGGTTGGTTCTACCCATAATTTTATGATGCAAATTTAAATTATATTTTGGTTTGAACCAATGGCTTAAATCACCACTAATTTAGAAGCCTCATTTTAAAAGATATAAACTCAATACCATTCAAGCTATGTATATACTTTTTTATTAAATTGAAGTCAGGTGATGATCATGTATTGTATATCAAAAAATTCTATGACAATCAAAATTATAACAAATGCTTAAAACACTGCTCTAGTTACCCTTTCTAAGTGATTCCTCCAAGTCAGCATACTCCAGGATTTTATTCAATATTTATATACAATAGAGAAAAACAGACTCCAAGCTGAAAGCCTGCTATTCTATGCCAAAAGCAAGACATTTACAGGCTCAGGACATGCTTGGAATATCTACAAATAATTCTCACAAGTTAATTCACTTTTTAGGTGACTAAATGGCTTTAGCATCCTACAGCTATTTGAAGAGGATAACTACTAAATAAAGAATTCCCTTACATATCTTCCCATGACTGCAACAGCAAAATGTATGCTTTAATATGCTGGTGACTACTGCTCTTGCTGGGTGACAGAGCTTACTGTGGTCAAGTGTGCAAACTGAGTATAGGAAGTCACCAGACAAGTATGGTAGGGCTGGAGGCTAACTTTGCCTGACTGGCAGGGGCTACACAGGGGTTACACATCATAAGACAGAATTAGACATATGAGTCAGAATTTAAGGACTTACTGAAATTACTTTGCAAGTATAAAGTACAATATTCTGCTCGATTGTATGCTAACGTACTGTGCTTTTTACTAGACTTTGCCTACTCTGCTGCAACATCTAAACAAATGTAAGACAAGAGATGCAGGAGAAGAGAAAATGTTTGACCATTTCAGGCAGCTGAATGCTGCTCTGGAAACTCAGGAGCTCCCTGCCTTATTATCCTGCTTCCCAAGAGATGCACAATACAGGCCTGACAGAGTGGTAAGCTCTTTTGCTGGCTGCCACTGAAGTCTCTGCAAGCTCCTCCAGAATATATAAAGTGCTGTATATTGTGATGCAGCCTGAAAAATCAGTCCCGAGGCATTTGAAATCAAACATCTGAAATTACTGGGAATATTTGATCATCACTTCTCCTATGTCTTCTTCCCTTTTCTATTAAATCAGGTTAACACCATCTGTCTTAGAGAGAAGTTGAGGGATATAATCAATATTGCTTGTAATGCTCTGGAATACTGAGTGTTTTACAAGAGACATCCATAATACCTTGGCAACTTTGATAAGAAAGCTAATGCATGTGTAGCAGGGCTTGCTGTTGTGTCATTAAAAATGTTCATGCTTGCACTTTGCATAAGGTAGAAAAGAAGGACTTTTAGGAGGACCACCTGTTTGAGATACATCGACTGGCGCAGGTACATGTCCATTGCCTGGGGACTGAAGTTGCAGAGGTGACCCTCAGTGTGGCCATTTCATGGATTATGGCTCTGCCACGCTAATTCAGGTCTCGTACTGCATCCCCTCTTCCCTTTACGGTTATCCATGTGCGTATGTAGGTGTGTGTAGGTATGTATGTAGGTGTCCAGCCATGGATATACATAGGGACACAAGTAGCTTACAAATTTTAATTTCAGATCTCAGGAGTCCAACTCTTGAGTCCACACAAGACCAGCCCCAAGTGTCATGCCACGTGCCCGAGAGTATATCCTAAGGCTCCTATGAAGTGCAAGGTGATAAAGAAACCATCTGACATTGGCATCTTCTGTGCAGGATGATTTCAGCAGAGAAAATCTGAAATTGAATAGGATAGGCAAGAACACTGAAGGTGGAAGAAATCTCTCACAGTACTGGAAAAGTTTTTAATAACAAATGACAAATCCAGAAGCATCAGAGATTAATGTTCTTTAATGCCCATAGTTCTCTCTCCTCTCCAAGTAATAATACCTCACAAAATGAGACAAAGGTTTAGAAGTAAAAACAGGGTAAGAAAAAGAAACCAACCATTTGACTAATGCCTTATCTGGAGAATATATATCTCGGAAGAAAACTAAGTGAAACTATATGGAAAGGCTTTGATACAGCAAATAATTTTACAGCAGTAAGTACAGAAATGTTAATGCATAGAGCAGGTCAGCATATATGCAAAAGTGAGAAATTACAATGCAGAGCAATACATGCGAACAAACGTGCTGCAGAGAATGAAGTAACAAATTCAGACTGAAATATAATGTAACACCATGAATATCCACTGACACCTGGTTTAAAATATTGTATCCAAAGTCTAGATCAAGAGTTTGAGTTACTGACTGTCCTAGCATCCAGTCTTTTTATTAAATCAATAGCAGAACTCCCACAGGCATTTGTAATACCTAGAGAGGCATCTTAAGACTACTTTTGATACAACAGTGTATCTCCAGTGTCCTGTACTCCATTTGTTCTTGGCACTTCAGTGTAACTCTTTCTCACTTCCCTTGGCTTTTCAGGTATTTGAGAAAGGTTTGTTCTTTGATCCATCTTCCTGTGTTCTCCAAAGCCTGCCTGAGTTTTTGAAAGACTGGGAAGAAAATACCATATAACAAATAAGGTATTCCCTCTCAGCAGCAAGGGAGGAGGTGGTTTCATTTGGTTTTGTTTTAACTACTTGTGCAGTAGTTGTCATGAGGCCTTCTTTCTAGGAAGGAAGTCATGATTAATACACTTGTTAATTACATATGTTCTAGAAGACACAGAAATATATTGCTAATTATTTCAAATATATATTGCAAACACAAGAGCACAGTTACAAACACAGTAGGTGTTTGAGCTAAGCTAATTGCTTTCTAATTTTCAGATGCTTGCTGCCTTCCTTGTGAAAGACATAATTCTGAAAATCAAAAATATATTTAAATGGGATAGCCTGAGACAGTCTATCTCATGATTTGGAAGAAGTTCTCCAATTGCTAAACAGAGTTTTTGACTTGGTAATCAGCTTCAGTTCCCAGGTATTTGTGAGACTGGAAGCTTGTAAGCAGGGTGGAGTCAGCTGGAGAAGTGAGTCAGGAAAATTTGAAGAATTGCTGAGAGATACTATATGAAATAAATCAAACCTTTCTGGCTATTGAAAACCTTTATGAGACTAGTCTTTACACAAACCAGCACCCATATGTGCTTTCTCTGGCCTAATAAAAAGTGCAGCAGCTAAAAGAAGTGTTGTGGTTCTTAGACAGAAGAGAACCAGTGAAGGGCAACCACGTAGAGGTATAAAGTGTTGAGGGAGAAGGGTTGAGGGTAGCAGTAGGTGTTGCAACAAACCTGACTGAGGGATCTGAGTGGGTTATGATGGAAGGAAGAGGGTTAGAAGCCATGGATGAACACACTCATGTGCAGTCATCAGTTTAACATCAGTGAGTGGGTGGGATGCTAATGGAAGATGGAAGCCCTTTGCAGTCATGCAGTCATGTGCTTGTAATTTTGTAATTTGGGAAAAAAATGTAAACTCTGGGAAAGGGGCCCTTTATCCAGCACACCCCCAGAAGTGCTGCCTTTCAATTCCTAGCAGTTTCTGTCCAATTATTTCACCTTTCCTTCTTATAGTACTTTTCTCTCTTAGACCTTAGTTTTGTAACAAAATGAACATCAAGACTTCTAAGAGACAACAGAGGTCTTTAGACAGCTCAACTTTAGGTATAAACCAGATGATTTTCCACCACAAAAGGAGAAAGGGTCTCCAAAGACCCAACTTTTGTCTGTGTTGCAGTGATACCAGTCATAATCTTTTCTTCTCTGCAAGTGAGAAGGAAGCAACTTGCTGTGTAGCCCAGGGTCAGCTTTTGACAACTGGAACCATTAAATTGAATATGTTTCTTAAGAAAATGAAAAAAAGTGCAATTATATTTTAATGTCGATTCATAACATTGAGTTTTGTATGTGTTAGATAAGAACCAAAGCATGCCTTTGCCCAGTGGGATGGTGAGGGTCAGGTCAGCTGAGGAGTTACAAGTCCAGCATACACCAGAATACAGATTTTATGAATCTTGTATCCCTACAAGGCTGAAAGGCCTCCTCTGAGAAACATTTTCCACTGATCAAGCACTGTCAGGTTTTCACACTACATATTGGATGCTCACAAAAGGAGTTGTAGTGTTGATATGTTTTTCCTTTATGATCTCTGAGTTAACTGCTCTAGCTGCACTCAAGCCATTTGCAGGTGTGCTGGTTTTTTTTTGCATTTCATTCAGTGATAAATAATGCTATCTGAGTAAATTATTTCACATTTTCTGATTTCAAGGAACACGGCCTTTGCAGAAATACTGCAAATCCCCTCCAGCAGAGCTAGCTGATAACCAGAATTTGCAACCTTTAGAAAGCACAACAGTATGAGAATATTTCAGTTTTGCTTGGGAAGAATTGGTAGTTCAGAAAGGTAGCTATGACATTTTCAACTTGAAAAAATCTAAGTTATTCCTTTAGAATTTGCTAAAAGACACAGGGAGTTGTGTGTGGTCCTGGGGACCAGAAAACTGAGACAGGCTTCAGAGGAGCCATCCCAAATTACCTGAAAATCTAGGTGTTTGTGCAGAATAGTTTGATTTTGCCATACCAAGATTCACTGAACTGAACCAGTTCAATCATTAAACTTCACCCTGGCTCCTTCCTGCTCCGAGCCCCAGGGTCTGGCTCCCCTTCTCCCAGCCAAACCAGATAAAACCTTCTCCTCCCATTCACCAGCAAAATCCGAGCTCGGCGGTAGCGGGCATGGACGTGGGACTCCTCATCCTGCCGTGCTCCTCTAGGTGGGGTAGGCGAGTTTCCGCAGAGAGCGGAGCCCGCTCCGGCGCCCGCGGCTCTACCAAACTTCGCAGAAGACAGCGAGGGGAAGGAGAAGTTTTTGGGGAGACCCTCCGAACCTGCGAAGGGGGCGCGAGGCCGTCGGCTGGCGGCTCCAGGGAGTTTGGGCTCCCTGGGACCCAACTGGGAACATTAATGACAAGCTCTGCGGGCGGGGGAGACGCGCGGTGGCTGCGCCGGAGCCTCGGCACCTGTGAGAGCCCGAGCAGGAGGGTACCCCGCGCCCTGCGCCCGCCGGAGGAGCTCTGCTCCGGCCTTCGGAGGTGCTGATCCCATCTGCCCAAGGTAGGCTCATGTCTGCTGCCTCTCCCCAGAGCCAGCCTGGCTCCGGTACGGGACCCGCTCTGTCATGGGGATGTCACCGAGGGCTGTGTCTGGAAACTGTGTTGGGTGTAGGTTTCGTTTGAACGAGTTCCTCCATTCAGTGGATTTCTCTGCTCCCGGCACTGGACTAAAGAGCCGCTTTTTTTCTGTGAATGCTAGAAAGTAGCTACAGTTCCTGATAGTCTCTTTGATTAGAAGTTAAAGTTTCTACACATAGAATTTGTTGTGGACTTTTTTATTTTTAGAAGTAATGATGTTCTGACCAGTTCCCAAACTCTAGATGATCCAGTGTGGTTTTTTATTTCAGTGGAAGCACATATTTCTCCAGAGGATAGTGGAACTGTTGTTTTGGGGGTTGTGTTAACATTGCAAGCTAATTTGCCTGTACTTTTTTACACTGCTACTATACTTTTGAAATTGCAACCAACTCTGTAAGATATCACAGCACTGGTAGTGTTGTGGCTGACTCCATATGCATGTGAATACATGTTTGTAGCATGCCAATTTTAATTTTCCCTGCTTCCACAATCTCGTTGGAAAAGGGTTCTGTGAGGCTGAGGTTCAGAGAGGAAAGCAGGCTGCTGCCCAGACTGAGGAGTGCCTGGGCATTGCATACCTGCTCTAAGGACGCTACACTGTAGCCATAAGTAGTGCCAAAGAAGCTTTGAAATGTCCAGCTCAGCTGCATCTGGGGGAACAGAGAGCTCAGCCAGGACTGCAAAACTTGCCCCAGTGGCCCGTGTGAGCCTTGCATGACTATGATAGATGTCATTGGTACTGAGCATGGTGTTTTAGCTGCTGCTGCCACAGCTACAGCACTGATACCGTGGATTAGAAAAAGTGCAGCGAGGTACTTGTATGCCTAAGAGGAAGGGTAGTTTCGTTCTTTCAATCAGTGGAGCTTAAGATATTATATGAAGGGGCACTGGATGGCACTTTGGATCTGTCACTATGGGATGACAGGTGAGATCCTCATAAATAGTTCAACAATGCCAAGCAGCTTAGTGATCACCACCTCCTTGGGGTACCACCCCAAACCTCTTTATATGCCTTGAGCTACAAGGAAAGGTTTCACACCTCTGGCTGCTGTGCATTCCATTAGACAAGGCCAATGGCTACTGCTGCCACTCCTCTACAGCAGAGATGGGAGATGATATTGTACACTGGAGTTTGGAATGACAGATCTTGAAATGTTTTGGGCAAGTGGTGGAAATCTCTGGCAACTCTATAAGAAAAATCATGGGAGATCACAAATTTTAAAAGGAAATTAATGTGATAGTGCAAAGTAGGGTCAAACCCCATGACTGTGATCAGGATTACTCAGTTCTTTTTTCTTCTCAGAAATTTCAAAGATGTAGAAAATGAAAAAAAGAAAATTTAGGCATCCTCTATCAGCAAGCAACACTGATAAGACATTAATTTTGAAATTAAAAAAGACCAGAACAGTCAAGTAAAGGAAATTTATTCAGCAGCAGCCCATTTGGCTCCATACCACTCAGTGGGAACAATTTCACCTTCAGGTAAGCTCCTGTGAGCAAAATTTCACTGGGCATGACTGATGAGACTGAAGCTGTTACCAGAGCTTGGCCCAGCTCTTCTGGTTTGTAGGGTACAGTATAGTTGTGTTGCTGTTTGCAATAATGTAGTCTGGCCACAACAAAGAACTCAGATGAGAGTGTGCCCAGAAAAAGCCAGCAGGCTTTTTTTTTTTTTTTTTTTTTTAATAGATAGATAGCTTTTACAGAAAACCGCTGGCATAAATAGGCTGCTTTTTCTCTATTGCAGCTAGATGGAAAACATGTGATGTTTTAATTTTCAAGGCATCATACTGAATTGTATGCCATGGAAATCATCTCACTGAAAAAACTGAATGCAGTTTTACCATAGAGGTGTTTAGAATTCCTCTGAAAATGGCTTCACATGAAACATTTCAACTTTATGTGTAAAGGTGACATTTCTTGGAGGACTGGAATGTTTTAACAGAGTCTACAGTTTCTAAACCATATAGCTGTGAACCCATATAGCTGTGCTAGATAAATGGTCCAAGTCTCAGTTTTCAAAAAATAGCAGCATAAGCTTTTGAAGATTAGATTAATATTAAGATAATGTTTTTCTCATGTTGTCATCAGTGGAGGAATTCCCCTCTAATATCCTCAACACAGTTGTTTCCTTTAACCATGCTAGGATGGAAGTGGGTCTCAGATGATATCTATGCTGCCTCTCTTTTTGGCTATAGAGTAGATAAATTGCAATGAGAACTAGTGCCTATAACCAGAGAGGTGCCAGAGTGATCCCACCCTACATGAGTCATTGGTGAGGAGCTGAGTGTAGATCAGTCTTTCTCTTCACTCCTGTAAAAGGGATCTCATTTCTCCCTCTGGATATTCTGAAACCAGGCCTTTACTGCCTTCTGGTGCCCTCATGACCCTCAAGACCCAATATATTTTTTATGATGTAGTAGAAGATAACAGGTGCCCCTTTTTACCCAACAGCTCTTGAAAAGGCAGCTCTTGTTTGGGAAAACCCTTCTTTCCTAATATGTAGAAAAGTTCTGGCCAGTGTGTCATTAGGGCAGGGAGTTATTTGCAAAAACAGAGACACTTTCTTGCCATGTATATTCCAAGAAGGTACGCCCTGTAAAGAATTAGATATTACTGAACAAGGATGGAATTGTGACACGTGAGACTGCCCACCTTGGCAAGTATAACTGACCTGTGTTCACTGTGTGAACAAAATATTTGGCTATAATTTGACCAGAAAACTAAGAAACTGACTTCACACAGCAAAAGACTAGAACATCCAAATATTATTTGGAGGCCAAGTAACTTGTTGTTCTTTTGTTTGATTTATCACTCATCCAACTCCATAACAAATGAACTGAGATGCTGCGCCCGTGCAGTCAATGGCAGAACTCCCACAAGCGTGGTGTGTCCAGCTCTTGCTGACTCTGTGGCAACATCCAGTAATCAAACATTGTTTCCTGAACCATGTCAGCTTTGCACACATTTCTTCTGACTTGACGTAGATCAGATTTTTCAGTTTCTTCCCACCAGGGAAATCGGAACAAAAGTAGAGAGGAAGTTGTTTTCAAATTTAGGCATCCATTAGGAACAAAAGAATAAAAGACAAACAAAGACTACTTAAAAACATTATCTACTATTGCCTTTTGAAGAAGTTAAAGCTTTGCCAGTATATTTGCAAATCTCTGCAGAGACAGAGTCAGAGCCACATCCTCCTGATCTGATGTTAGTGAGTGCTGGTTTTGAACTCTCAGAAGTGGCATTCTGTGAAGTTAAGCCACAATGCTTAAACTGAATCACCTGCCATGAATCTAGCAACAGGTTTTACATTGACACATTGCCACATTACTATAATGTCTGACCATCTGCAGTGCAAAATCAATAGCAAAGTCCCTAGTAGACTTCATAGAGTTTTTGGCATTTATTCTTTTTTAGACTCAGTTCTGCAGAGCTGAGCTTTTTTTTGATTTGGTGCCTTAAATTATTCCTGTTTCCTTTCTGGGAGTGAATGACTAATAAGATTTTATGTGGCAGAAGGGGCTGCCAGAGCTATGTCAGTTTTATAGCAGAAAAGACTTTTTGAGGAGACTGATGTTGCTCCATTCCCTGTCCCACAAGAAACCTCTCCAGCAGTTGGTGGTATTTCAGCTGACCCTTGCCTGACTTGTGCATAGGAGACTAGGAGGGTCTCGATGACCCAACTATCCAGGGAACTGCTCTGATAATAAACATGTGTGGGGTAAATTGTGTTTTGAGAATGTTACTTAAATATGGTCAATGGCTACTTGGAAATTAGGGAGGAAAAGCAAAAGAGTTTATAATATTTAGCTTGACTACACCTGTGGCATCCTGAGACCCTTTTGATTTTAAGGCCAAGGTCAACCTAGTTGCTAACTTCCAGCATCCAACCCTTCCCAACCAATCTTCCTACTTGGAGCCGGCATAGAAAGATACATGAGCTCCAGTTTTTCACTCTATCTCCACTGTGCAAGTGCTGGTGGATGTACATCCCCTGCAGATCATGGTAATGAATCTCTGGTTCATTAGGCTTTATAACAGCACATGGTGCTGCAAAACTTGACTGCATCCAAGTCCAAGCCAGCTCTTTGGTAAGAAGGAACCCTGGAAAGATTCACTCTTTTCCCCATCTCCCCTGGAGGTTGTGTTGTATATGAAGACCAGCCTTTATCCTCTGTTCAGCAATGTAACAGGCTGGGGACCAAAGCAGAAACATATGGCCAAGTGCTGAGAGAGCTTTTAATTCTGACAGTTCATCCATCTCTTCCTTTGGATATATCACAAACAAAAACTACCGAAGTGCCAGTTAAGCAGCATACAATTATTTGCAGATTGACAGTCAGGATTTTTCTCTTCATTTTAAGCAAGAATCATTTTAATAATTCAGGATTAGATATTTATAATTACCCAGGCTATAAGGATGCATTCCCATGATGTGCTCTGTTTTTCTTTCACAACTGTATGCACTCTCCACTGCTTGGGAGACGGACTGGGGGGGAAAGAGATCTGTATAGTAATAGCTGATAAACTGAGGTTTTCTAGAAATTGGCTTCTGTCATTTGAAAGAAGAAGACTAAAAGACCCTGTTCATCCAGATCACAAATCTTGGAAGAGAAACACTGGGACAGCAAAAATATGAGGAACAGATTATATCAAAGGCTAAAATAGGCAGAATCTGTTAAAATACCTGATGCTGGCTTATAGCCTGCTCTAGTTAGGGACTATGAAACAGGCAGCATCCTCAGACATGGGAAACTTCAATTTGCCACTTATAACAAAGAGGAGCTTGACATTACCGTCCTAAAGTAACATTTCTGTTCCTATCAGAGTCAACTAAAGAGAAAAGGCTGGGGATATGTTCTCTTTTTTGTCCCTTGAGATTTTGCCATTTCTTCTCCCAGTGGGTAGCTGGTGACAATGGGTCCCCCGAGTTGGACGTGTTTGTTTCTCCACAAATAGGAAAGAATGATCTGTGGGTTGCCACCCAGCCAGTGGCCCGTGACAGGGGGGAAAGCAAAGCAGCACCGCCTTCAACTGGCCACCCCCTTTCTCACTGAGTCTTTTCCACCTGCACATCAGGCATGGCTCAGTGGCTTGTGGGCTCACCTCCAACCCACAAGAGTTAATGGACTGGTAGATCTGCTTAAGCTGAGGCTGGCGTGAAGACTGGCAGTCTGAAGCTGGTTTCACAAAGCATTCAGTTGTGCCGGCTGCAGGAGAGCAATAATTTCCAAAAGAGGGGCAGAGCGCACAGCTGAGGGCAGTAACTATCTCAGCTGCCAGTATTTATTCCATCACCAAGTCTGAGTGTCAGCACTCTCCAAGAGAGACAAAAGCAAAATCGAGTATCGAGGCATTGTGGGGCACAGATTTATTTTATTACATTCAAATACTTCCCCGTGATGAGTCTTGTCTCTTTAAAATTTCCATACAGAAAAAGCATGTGCTAACATATTGCCAGTTGGAGGGGTATATTCTTCTGTGCATGTGTAGATCCAGTTGGTTTCTTTGGGACATAAAATACAAAGGAAAAAGCCATTGTTCTTTTCTTGCTCTCATTTTTCAAAAATTGCCATTTCTATAAGCAGACCAAAACAGATAACAGATGGCACTGGCTAGAAACAAGGAAACCTAGATGCAAATATTGTACAGTACACGAAGAACGTCTCTGATGTGGCACGGTTGTGTTTTTTATCATGGTTTCTGTTTGTGAGAAAAGTCCAGCACTAGCGCTTTGTGGTATTTAAATGGATGTGAAAGGTGCAAATAGTTCAGCTCGTGACCAAATGACAAAATTGGTAATAAATAAAAAAATAAATTGATAAAATGACCATATAGGAGCTCAATATGCCTCCCAGTAAAGTCAACAGGAGACTCTCAGTAATGTCAGCACATATCCAACCTGCATGCCCATTTCTGATTTTCATCCAAGGTCCCCACGTACACAGGCTACACCACAAAAGAAAAATAAAGGGTGCTTTTCTGTGAATGCTTTTGTGGCCCAAGTGACCAGTCAGTGGTTTTCACAGACATCAAAGTCAGGCACTGTGCAGGGTCACTCAGAGAAAGCAGCAGGTCCAGCAGGTCAGCCCCATGGGTGCCAAGCAGCCCCTGCACCCCTACTCTCCCCAGCATGGATATCTTTAAATGAACCAGGAACCCCATCTGGGCTGAACTACAGGGGTTTGTCCATAGCTGGGAGATGCAGATCTTCCAGAGGTTGCATAAGGTTGTTTCTAATTTAGCTTTGGTGAAAGTCAGACTAAACAAACAGATATCTCTGCTGCAAGTACCTCTGCATGGGGAAACACCAGGAGCACTTTGAGGAGGCAGTGAGTGGTGCCCTTGCGGGTACAGCACATGGGAGAGGCGCGTCCACATGTAGATGAGACATCTGGTTGCAGTTTGATGAGTGTACACATTTTCCGCTCACTCCTGCCCACAGTGTCACCTCTATCTCAGCTTTTAAATTCCAGCCTCCAGAGCAGGGAAAGGCAGCACAAGCTGAAAGAAAATAATATGGCACCAACTTCTGTTTCCAAGCAAGAGTAAATCTCTTCTTGTAGCAAATGACTATCGGATCCATCCCCTAGAAAGAACAATAGAGGTCTGAGCAGCTGGAAAGTTGAGGTCTGATGTCTTGTTTGGGTGAGATTACCATTAAATGCCTTCTTCCTGCAGAAATGGGTGCTTGCCAAATTTCCAGTGTAACACAGAGCACTTGTTTCTTGTGCTGCAGAGCCCTAAGATATCAGACCTTCTATGAAAGGCAGCAGACAGACAAATGCACTCAAAATGATGGAACAAATTCTCATATTTACTCTTTGCCTCTACCCCCATTGCTTGTACAGGCAGATCCATGGCAATGAGCACAGCCTTACCTTGTTGATAGAAGGATGTGGTTAAATACTCACTGATTTTTTTTTTCTAGAAAATGAGTATGTTGATGTAGTGCCAGTCAAATACTGACAGAAAGTTGAGGGAGCCTGTGAAGCTCGCTTGTTCATTGATGCTCCACTCATAAGTCATGTGCCTGTTGCATGCCTTTTCTGGTAAAATACCTTTTCCCTATCCCTTCTCCCATACATCACTGAATCTATACCTGTAGAGAGCATCAGAGCGTCAAGAGTTTTCTTAATCATATGTATAAAACTCAATTTTTCTTTGAAGTACTTCTTAACACCCCTTTTGCGTTCAAGTAAAGCTGTCACTGAGTTCACTGAGGTTTGCCCAAGCAAGGAGCAAAGGCTCTGTCCCCTTGGGATTACACAAGCCATTTTCTAGTAATTTGTCTGCTCAGGTGACAGATTTACTTATTATAGCACTGAAAACGGGAACTTCACTGTCTTCTAACAGAAATGACTTTACATATTTTATGAAACTAAGCCAAAGGCAGTGCTCTTGTTAGCTGGAGTTGGTGGCTGTTTGGTTAGCCTGGACATGAGAATTATCTACTTCCCCTTCCTCTTTTTTTTGTTTTTGTTAATGAAGGCTTTATACCTGACTAAAATATATAGCTGTATTTTTCCCTTCAGGTCATGTTATCGGAAGCTTTGAGTTGGGGGTGGGAGTGAAAAAAGTTCACTTACTAAGTAAGATTAAAGCAATTAAAGGCTAAGGCTCATATTTAATTTTCCCTTGTAGATGCAATTTTTCATGCAGTGACAGCATCAGAACCTTTTCAAGTTTTATAGCTATTTCACATTTGGCAGAAACAACAGGAAACCATCTGTAGCAAAGCAGGATTGTTGTAAGCGTAATATTCAGTAATGAAAAAAAGATTAAAAGAAAACACTGTTATCTTTATGTGTAGCTTTGAAGGCACAAGGAGCAGGATGCTTGCATTTGCCCATCTATCTACTACCTTCATAAAAATTTTCTAGATGAAGCAACCATGTAGAAAATTGATTATTTCAGCAGAAGGAAGTAATCCAATAGGAAATTTGACTTTTGGTTTCTTTTTGAGATTTCCATGGTGACTGTAAAGATGCTTTTGCAGAGGAGGCTGTATATGCTTGTTGGTGGAGTCCACGACTCACGATGGTGGAGCTTTTAAGCACAACTTCAAATTTTCAAACTGTCCCAAAGCAGGCGAGTAAGCTACTCAACATTCTTAATCTTTAAATCTGTGCTTGAAAGTGTTTTCTAGACAATGGAAATAAAAATAAATTGTGGGAATTTAGATGCCTTGTACTGTCCTCTGTTCCTATATGACAGTATGTGTGTGTTCTTGCTTTGCTGTGTTTTCTGTGCTGTAAAGGAGACTACCAGACTGAAAGAGTGTATACTTGCTGGCTGTGGCTGAAAAATACTTTTTGCTGAAACTTAGTTTGTTAATCAGGGTGTCACATCCCGAGGCTGCAGTTTCAGACTGAAGACCATGGTTGATACTGTAAAGTTGTTACAGTAAAAATTTTTTGGTCATGCCAAAATACTTGTCAGTATGTCCATTCAAGAAAGGGAAAGAACCATTTTTTCAGATGTGCTCTAAAATTTAGCCTGGGCTAAACCTATCTGTAATTTCTCTGTTACTGACAGTGTTTCACATTTTAATAATCAGACAGTTTTTAAGATACCATTTTACTGTGCAAAAGTCAAAATATGTCAGGGAACTGCAATATCTTCTTGTTATTAATGTCTTAAATTATAGCTAGACACCCTGTTTTTCCAGTTTTCAAGGCAAGTTATGAAGGCTTTTTTTTTTCCAGTGCTGAGCTGATGAGACATTAAAGGTTTCTTTTTCAAATAGTTTGGCTGTTGGGTTGCTCCTTTCACTCACACCTGCCCCTTGACTTAGAAATCATCTCCGCCTCTTCAGCATCAAACACTGAATTTACATAGACACAAAGAAAGTGTGGAAGGCCAACAGCTTGCACAGTCATTAAGATGGGAATGCAAGAAGAACAAAGCAGCACAACGGTAAGAGAAATACATCAGTACCCTACCTTTCTGCGAGGCTGACTAACCAGGGCTTTCCCACAGGAGGGAACGGTGCTCAGGATACCGCAGGATTAGCAGATGCATGTAGGGCTGCTGGCAATGACTAAGCCAGCAACAGCGAGTGAGTTGAAGTTCTAGACATGAGTCAGGTTTTGAACTTGTTGTGGTTTGTAGCGGCTCAAAAGGCTTTGTATGGCATCACTGAAAGAGTCTGTGACTGTGAAGTGATGGGCTTACAGCTGATAGAGCCTCTGTCTGCTTTGGAAGGGAGCGCTTGCCTTCAACAAAACACTGTAGTCGAGCTCAACTCCATATATTGCTCACCCACAGCACAGCCTTGGTTGTAACTCTCACATTATTTTAAAGCCTTTTCCAAAGTGCTCTGTCTTATTAATTCAGTAAGATCTTCCTAAATATACGAGCATCCCTGGAGAATTTCAGAGATGCACATAAGAAGCATCATAAAGTTATTTCTTAAAATATATATGACAGAAGTAAGACAAAAGCAGTTGGATGATACATGTGTTTAGCAGCTAAAGTAATAATTTTTTCTATGTGTGCATGGCTTTTTCTTATGGATTATAAAACACAGAAGCAAAGAAAATGAGAGGGAAGAATGTACTCTGGATTTATTTTGTCCTTTCAGGACTTTCTGTTCATCCCTTTTTAAACAGTTTTGCAGAAAGACTTGAGTGAAATGACTTGAGATGCTGCTTCAGTCCTGATGTCCTAGGTGTTTTTGCTGTTTCTTTTAATAAACTGCTGATGTTGTACTTTCATCTACTGGTGCCTGTGCCTGTGACAGAGATGGACTAAAACTTAAAGGTGCAATTGCTGCACAAGCTGTATTAGTTTAATCAAAATGAGTGAAAGACATCTGCTTTTCCTCTTGCAAAGTCAAGTTCAAAGGCATTGCTAACAGCTCAAGTTCCCTGAAATACACACAGAAGCAAAGCTGCTATCTGTGGTATTTTACCTATAATTACTGATGCTGGCTGGATGAATTTAACAAGTGGTGCACACAGACTTTGCTTAACTTCACAGACATGTCCATTTTTGCAGAAGAGATGAAAACTTATAAGCAGTTACTGTTTCACTTTGCAATATTTTTCATGTGGAGTTTTCACCCTTTTTTGTATACATAGATGAAACACTTTTCCTTAATCACAGAAGAGCAGTTAGTGGTGGGTGTGTGAAAAGTGCATAGAACAGCAGGCACTGTTTGAATCTTTGATTTGGGAGCACTCTGAGGTGAGAAGCAGCTACTTTCTGTTATATCATCTCCATGGACTTAATCCCAAAGAGGAACTTGGATGCCTAGCAGACAAGTCACTTCACATGCTAAGTCTAAGATTTAGATCCTAAGAAACCTTGCTTGCCTGCCTCTTCACCTCAGAGGTACCTACATACCTTAACACCTACGTTTACATCCACCAAGTTCCTTGCATGCCTAAACATGTGCTTCTGGACATGCTTTACCTGAATTGGTCTGCGCTGGATGAACAGACCCACATGCAACACATTAAATTCTCCTTATGAGAATGGTCACGCTGGTATATTAGCCCATGCTTAGGGAGCTCAGGTGGGAGATCTGGACTTGATCTTCCCATCAGCTTGGGGAGACTTTAGCTGTTTCACTCACAACTGCCTATACTTCTTGGTTTTTAACTGTTACATTTGCCTAGGGATAAGTGACTATTTGGAGAGCAAAAGAAGAATGATGCTGCTGCGTGGTGGCTGGGTACTTGCCAGGCTGTATGGAGGTGTGGGCTCTGGGCAATACTCAATATAAGATATTTAAATTTTGTTAAGAGTAAGAACTGAAACCTAGTTTCCAAACTCTATCCCAGGTGGTCCCCCAGTTGCTAGGTTTGGGAGTGTCTGAGTGAAAAAGAAAACAAAACTGAGTCATACAAAGCAGAAAAGCTTCAAGAGGAGGGAGCTGGACAATCCTGTGAGAGAGCCCCTGTAGCCACGCTGCCCAGCCAGGAGCCCAGACTGTTCCCTCTCCATGAGCCCACCCAGCCTGCCTCCAAGCCTCTTAGAGGGAAGATTTCCAAAATTTATTCAAACAAAGAAGAATGCTGTCATGCATTTGGTCTTGCAATGCCCCATAGCTGACAGGGTTATTAAGTACCAAGATATGAAGCAGTGGTAGGAGGGGTTCCATAGGCTGGATTTTGGGGCGAGTCTGGAGGACTGGATAGCAAAGCCTTGCCAGGTTCCTAAGCCCTGTCATGGTCCTGGCCAGGACATTTTGAGGATTTCCATTTTGAGGCACTTCACTCTTCCCAGACTCTGGCTGTTGCAAGGATGCTGCCAACTTCTGTGTCTTCCATGGAGCGCTGAGTCCATCATGGCACTGCTCCTGTTGTGAATCTGGCCTGATCCCCAATAAAGTAGGAAATTCTCTTCTTAGGAAAAATATGCTAGACATTAGCCTAGGCTGGTTAAATCAGGTGTGGCTAAGAGGCAAGTAGCTCCAGGAACATCAGCAGGCATGAAGGTTGATTTCTGATGGATTAGTGTCTTATGGCCAATAGCTTCAACTGAAGCTCTCTCCACTGGGACATTTGCAAAGACCTTGCTACCATGTACATTTTTCAGTGGCTTACAGAGCAGCCTCCTCCCATGCTTTAGTGCACCAGGAGCCCTGGCCCAGCCACCTGCACCATGACACCTCCAGGGACTGCTGGGGAGAGGGACTTGGGGTGCACAGTTCAGCTATGGAGGTTTGTGGGTAATTGCATCATGGCCACACAAGCACCATTTGCTTTGGAATACACTTAAAATTTGGGTAAATACACCTAGTTAAAAACAAACACAAAACTAAAACAAACAACAAACAAACAAACAAAACTCAACAAAGTATCCCTCTTGCAAATATCCAATAACCCCATGGATTTGGCACTCTCTTGAGAAACAGATATTGAAAATTCATCTCCTTATTCCAAATGAAACATTTTACTTAGTGTGTCATACATCTGCACTAATAAATTGACCTGTGGAAACCACATACTCCTCTGAAATGTGCTAACCATCACTCTGTGTGCAAGCTTTCAGTCCTTACTAAAGGTGTAGAAATACTTTTTAATCTGTTAAAGAACAACTATTCAGAGTGCAAGCAGATAGCATAGCAGAGATTTAGGAGTGAGATGTTGCAGGGGTAAACTTCAGTGAAGGGGTAGGAGGTGATATGAATGTGGTCATCCTAGGTCTTCATTTCCTGGGTTTTGAGTGGCTTTGGAGTTAAAATGTCCTACAGTAACTATAATATTTTCTGAACACTGAAGATAGACTTCAAAAACCCCACTTTTATTGTAGCCTAATTGGCTTTTATTTGGGAGACTTTGCTAGCTGAGCTAATACACTTTTCTCATAGTAGGCCCACTCAGCTGCTGATGCTGCTTTGGGAGCAGGAGCAGCACAATCTGATCTTTTATTTTGAAGACTGAAGTTATTCCCTTTCAGAGAAGTTTGTTTTATTGGCCACATTAATTAGGGAGAACCATTTTGGTATGGTTCTGTATACAGCTTTGACTTCTTCCTACAAGAAGAATCAGTCTGTGAGAGAGAAACAGGACCTCCCGGATTCATATGAGGATCTTTATATATGTAAGAGTCTGAACAAGAAAAATTTATAGAACTGACTCCATGCAAACAGGCAAACTTATTCATTGTTTCCTTAAGGCTTTAAACTTACATCATGATGAGGAGCTAAGAGATGGGACAGTCCTATGGTTTTTTCTTTTATTAAATTTGTGTACCCAGACTGTTGTGATAGGACAACAAAAGTGAAAGGGTTTTAATTGGCAAATAACGTATGTGAGTTTGGGTCACTTTTCATTACATGTGAATTGTGCAGAAGAAAAATAGTAAACACAGCTTATTAGTAACAAACAAAAATGCTACCCTTTCTACTGCACACTTGTGGGTTGAGATTTGACATAATTAAGCTTGATGTAAAAATAACTCATCTGTCAGTACCATCACTTATGATGAGAGGATGAGCTCTCTAATGCGTGGTTTTAATTAAGTGTCACTTGCTGTTGAAGTGGCTGAGATGCAGTGTACACATATGTCACTTAGGCATGTACATTAGTTTTTGGAGATGCCAAGGCAGCCAAAAAACAACTCTGAAAGCAACCTGAGCACACATGTGAACACAAGCACTTGCTATCCACTGAAAGCTTTGTCCTTTAAACAAGTTTCCTGTTTGCCTTTTCTGGAGAAGAATTAGTTTTCATTGTTCACAGTTTTAAAGCACATCATTATAAAATGCCCTCAGGTCTCTGCAAGGTGACACATTATACATACAGTAAAATAAATGTAGTTCCTGAGCTGTTGTTGTTGTACATTTGATAGTTGTTCTTCCAGAAATGCTCTTTCTATAACCCTTTACTTATTTCAAGCAACTGGTTGTAGAAATAAGTAATTTTCTGCAACAGGGTTTTGCTGTAGAATCCATTGCTACAGGTGGTTTTTCCACTGTCTGAGACCTACCCCAGACCAGGGCCTGGGGGACTCCAAGGGACTGTCTGGACCAGCAGGCTGTCCTCAACTCTTGGAGAGAAACAGGTGTGCCAGAAGGCAGGAAAGGGCTCTTCTCACAGTCCTCTCAAGTCATAAACATAAAGACTGTTGCTTTATATCAATTTGCAAAATGATCTTGACATTAACCATCAGTTTCAAGGCAGAGGCTGATAATGCATGATGTCACACTGCCCTGGTGGCAATGGCCCACAAGTAGGTGGCAGTGATTTGTCTGGGATTTCTGTCCAGGTGGGATTATTCTGATGCAAAGGCAACATGTGGCCAACATGTCTTTGCCACCTTCTTTTTGTGTGGACATTAAATGGCTCTGAAGAACAGGCACCTGCTCGATCTGCAGTGGAGTGAGGAATGGCAGCAAGAGGAGTCATACAGAGTTAAAGAGGAGTCATCAGCACCACAAACCATCTATGTTGAGGAAGAAACTGAGTTAACAGGAGGCACAAGGCTGAATGGGGACAAAAATAGCAAATGATTGGAGGACAGAGAGACTTGATGATCTAAAAGCTCTTTTCCTACCTAAATAATTCTATGATTCAGTACTTAAGCCAGAAGGCACAGATAGTGCTTCTTGAAAATTCCAAGTTACTTCTAACAGACAGGCAGCAATGGAGCAGCTGCTTAGAGCCCTGTATTTGTTATTTGTTTCTCACTCTTGTGGCTCCCTGTGAGATAGGGCAAGCGGAACTGGCCTTGCTTACACTTTTTTTTTTTTTTTTTTTTTTTGCAAAGCTGTGCACAGTTTATTGCATTTGACTTTAGGTTCAAGCAGCAATCTGTAGTGCTGTCAAGAGCTGAAATGTCAGAATGAAATACTGAATGCTATTTCCTCAGATGCCTGGTGTCGGAAATTATGGAGGCTCCAGGCTAGGTGTCCGCAACATACTCTTGTGATTGCTGAGGTGGAGCCATGCATTGGACACGGGTTGATGAAACTGATTTCTCTGAGAACCTTCTGCTGGCACCAGATAGAAGACATCATCCCCCAAGGAAAAACAAGGAAAAACAAAATAAAAAAACAGCTCACAGGAAAAAAGGAAAAAACCCCACAGGATAAAGAGTAAATCTTTCAAATGCAAAAAAATAGAACAGGATACCAGTGACCAAGCTGATTGATGTCATAGCTTCACATGCAGTTGTGTCAATTCCATGCTAGCATAGATGTTTCTCCTCCCTCCCAAGAGGGTAGGTGTTGGATGTGTTGTTCAGGCTCTCTTCCCGCCTTCCCTTTTGCCCTGTTTTAAATCTGCTGCAAACTAAACCTGCTTTATTCAGATTTGTAATGGCATGAGGTTTATGTGCTAGCTGGGACATGCAAGTACCTGGAGTCCTAGAAGTGCTCATAATTTGCATTCTTAATGAAATGTAATTTAAAATCCTAAATATAGAAAGTGCTCTATAACTGAAATGGATGAAACCAGCTCCTTTTTCCCAGATCTCAACATCTGAAACATCCCTGTCAGCCCAGAAATTTTGGAAGAAGCCCTGTAAAGGCCGGGCTCTGAACTGTTTGAAAAAGGAGAATCAGAAAACCAAACCTAGAGCTTTCTGTTGGGTTTAATCCAGAATATGCTGATGGGTTCTCCCCAAAAGCAGGGCAAATCTGGGATGCTAGAACATTACTTAAGGATCTTTGTTTTGTTGCTAATCCCATATTGCTTTTTCATCTCAGGATCGAAGATAGACATTATGAAATGCATCCGAAGGGCATGTTTTTTGAACTTTTAAGTTTTACATTCACCACCTATGCTATCTTTTTTTTTTTTTTCTGCCTCCTTTCCTCTATCAATGTAATTTCAGAATATCTCCTCAGAACTGTTTTTAAGTGCCATGGATTAATGTAGCATTATTCTACATGCCATGGTAATTTTTCACCCTGGGAAACGCTGCTTAACTGGTTTTGCGCCACAAATTGTATCCTTACGCCCCAACTTTTACTGGGGCTTTGAGCGATACTGTGATATAGACAATGAGTATCTCTGCAAATTGCCAGGTGTTATTCTCTCTTTATGACAGACATTTTTTGCCCACGTCACTTCAAAGCCTTCAGTAATTAACACAACTCCTGCTAACGCTAGAGTTTCAGCAGCCTGAACTCTGGGATGTCCATCTGTGTTTCTCCAAGTCCTGAGCACACTCTTCTTTCTCTCCTGTCATTTGCTTCATATATCTCAGTGTTCTATGGCTTTGCCTCCCATCAGACGGGTTCAGTGTAAAATTAAGTCCTCACTACCCAGGGTTTTCTTCCAGAGAATTTAAGATGCTGAATAAAACTGGATTTAGAGAAAGGATGGATATGCCTAAAATGAGGAAACCAGGCTCTCCTCAGAAAACATGGGCATGATATGAACTGATGCCACAGTCCTCCTCATTGTCTCCCACCAAGTCAAAAACCTCCTTTTCATCCTTTACAGGCAGCCAGCAGGTTACTGCTTCCCTTGCAGTGATGGTGGCTTAAGCATTCCGCCCAGCGCCTGGTCCCACAGCTTGGCTGCCAAAGGCGAGGAGAGGCTGGGCTAAAACACAGGTGCCCACACTGGCAGCCAAACACATTTCATTCTTGCACCCCGTGCTGCAGGCTGCTGGCTGTCGCTGGCTCCTTCCCTGGGCGCACCCTCATGCACTCCTTCGTGCCCGTCTGTCTTTTCCTCCACCCACTACCTGCATCAGGGGTTGGATTTTTCTTTTTTCCCCCCTTTCTTTTTTCACCTCAAAGTGATAGCAATTCCTAGTGCATTTATCTTAGATGATGTGGTCGTTGTAAGATGAAGTACCTGCAGCAGCCAGTCTGCGGTTGATTTGAACACAGGCGAGTCTCAACAATGAGCTTAAAGGAGGGTGTCAGGTATAAATCTTGTCTTCAAACAGCCAGGGTGCATTCCAGACTTCAGAGACACCTCTTTGTGTGGAAGGTTGGTTTTATTTTTTTATGCCTCCTTTTTCTTTTTCTTGGACCTGGAAGAGGATGAAAGTGGCGGGGTGTGTGAGTTCGTTTAGGCTGATAATGAGAGTGGGGCTCACGGGCATGGTAATTTGGCAGCCTCTTCACTTCCTGTAACAGTTTAAAAAAAATCATTCAAGGGCTGCTTAAAGACAAACATTTTTTGTTTAACTACTGGTGGTTCATTTTCTGAACAACCATGCAATTAATCTTATTTGTATTAAAGAAGCAGGCTGCTTTTCGTAAGGTTTTCTGAGCTATAATTAATGAAGATCAAAAATGTTACAGAGACATGATATTTAACTTTTCATAGGTGCAACTGCACAACATCTGCAGCAATTAGAGAAGCAAAAGAAAAAGGCATTGTGTTGGGGTATTTTCCCTTCAAAGTGTCTTTTTTAAGCCTCTTTCCTGTGCACCTCTCTTCAGTGCTCTAGCTGGGAACATAATTTTTGAGGAGGAGACTAATTGATACCAAACCCACAGAAGTCTTTTTTTTTCCTAATTGCATTGATTCATAAACATATAGTTCAAAAACGTTATCAGCTATGTCAGACTTGCGGACTGAGCCCATGAAGTTAAGTGCAGAGCTACCTGTTTTGCACCTTGAAGGATCAGACCCAAACAAGAGGGTTTATTGCTTGCATAGTAGTTTTCAAGCAAATGCATGTGTGTGTTAAAACTTCAAAAGCATCTCAGCAGTTTCATGATTTTACATGTAAAAAAATCCTGGATGTTTTGCCACTAGGAATTCTGTAGCGCAGATTATCTTTTAGCTGTGCTGCTTAAAACATAATTAGTTTGTAATAAGTAGTAGCTTATTTATCTCTGGGTGATTAAATAAAGAACAACACTGGAATGCATCACTTGAAAACGTATGACAAGAAACATGCATAGTTTTACTTTGGCACTAGCTGCCTCCCACTACACCAAACTTTCAGCTACTCTAGCAAAGAGAAAATCTGGTTTTCACTGTCAAAATTCAGATGGCTCCAAGTGTGTCACTCGGATCATAGAATCATAGGATATGCTGAGTTAGAAGAGATCCATCAGAACCATCAAGTCCAGCTCCTGGCCCTGGGGATCACTTGTTTCATATGCATGTGGTATTTTGCTGGTATTTCACTAGCTCTAAAAATAAAAGCTGCAGCTACAGCATTCCTATCAGTATCAGAGCTTTTCTGTCATTGCTAAAGCAGAATCATGTCTGTCATCTGTGTGATCTTCGGTAAGTCTGATCTCAAACATTGTTTGAGGAACAGGCTATCCTGGTGTGATCCCAAAAACAGTAGAGGTACCATCTGATGTGTACTGAACCGTGCTATGAATGAAAGAAGAATTAATCTTTGTCCTTTCTTTGTGGGATACAAGTGTCACGTGGCTTGTGACATATGAAGAAATTACAACCTAGGGATGTCCACCACACCAGAGATGTACCAATAAAAATTTTATGCTCCCTGATGCTGAGTCCCTTCATCTCCAGTAACAAACAACTGTGCTTCTAGACACTTAGGGGCAAATATGAGCAAGAGTTGCAGGGCAGTACTGAGCAGCCTGCTGCTGTGCCTAGGCAGCCTGTGCCCCAGCTACTCCTTCCCAAGGAAAGAATGGCCTGGTGCCCTTGTGACTGAGGGCTCTTGAGTTTAACCCGTGCTTGATATCTGAAGATAGATAGGTTTGGTTTGAAGAAATGTTTGCAAAACTGAATCATGGAAAGTTGCACATGCTGATTACATCACATTTATTTCAGTTTACTTTGTGACTCATAACTTTCCTGAGTATATGCAAGCAAAAAAAGGCTGATAATTTCTTGTATTTAAATGAAAACTCATCCATCATGTAAAAGACATCTGGTTTCCAAAGCTCTTCCTATGTTCCCTTGCAAGGTCAAAGCCCAACAAGTTGTCAGTATGCTGCTGTTTGAGTGTACCCTCAGAGCAGGACCACTGGTTTGAGTGAGAGCATTGAGCTTTGTGCAGAGACCAACTGAAGCAGGGTGGCTTGGAGGTGTCAGGAGAATTAGCAGCAACATGCTACCTTAGTCCCAGCAAAACCAGGCACAAGAAAATGTCAACAGCTTCAGTTTTTGTTCTTAATTGCAAAATTGTTATACATTAAAAATGCACATTTCCAGTACCAAAATCTGTATGTTCTTTGAATGATTTCCAGATTTTTATGTTTTAACTGAGGTGAACCTCTCCCACAGTCCCCCCAGTTACTCATCTCTCCAAGCACTCTTTCATCTTCTTATCTTTCAGACTGTAAGATCTCTGAGAAAGAGACAGTCTTTATTTGTGTACTGTACAGCACCCACATATTTAACACTAAACTCAAATGTTTGCCTACACTGTAAAAGAGTTGCCAAGCAGTGTGGTTTAAGAGCGCGTCAAGGGTGTTAATTTCTAACTATTAAAAAGGGAGTGAGAAACAGCATGAACAAACTGTAATTTTTTTGTTCAAAACAAACTGATAGAACATGGAGTACCCAGAAGATTTCAGAGAGCCTCAAATAGACCTTGCCAGTACACAGCCAAGGTTGTCCGTGCAATGACAGTTCTGTGCCTTAGCTTCTTTCTAAACTAATCATCATGAAAATGCAGCTATCATCATGAAAACATTTTGATGAGGATGTTCTCAGAGGAGCTGGAGAGGTCTAAGAAACTGCAGTCACTGTGCTCACACTTAACAGACTCTATTTGCTCAGGGAGAAGAAGTGCTTTTGATTTTTCCTTTACCTCTCCAGCTTGTCCCCATTTATCCAACAGATCTACTAGATTTTTGATCCTGCCCTCAAAATTCAGACCTGCCTTACGGTCAGAGGAACAGTGCCTTTGATGACATTTATTATACCATATGACTCCTATACTTCTATGTTCAGTTTATAGGTAAAAACACAGCTAGTTTGACTCTGTATCACACTCTTTCACATGATGTGGTTCTTTTTTCTGGTGACCTGCTACATCATGAAGTAAGTAAAAAAATTAGTATTTTCACCCTCAGTTCATTCAGAAATGAGTAACTGCGTGGGCACCAGCCATGGGAAGTTTATATATGTTTTCTTTCCCTGACTACCGTCATAACCTGAAATCAGAAAATCACTCTGCATCTTGCTTTTATGTGGTCTCAAAGATGAAATCTTTTAGTGTTGCTTTTTTTCTGCATGTGATTTTAAAAGAGTAAAAGATGCTTCTGAAGAGCTGTATTAATTTGCCTGCCTATGTGTGGCTACTGCCATTTAAACTTTGCTACGTAAGATCTCCATGGGAGGCTGGCAGGTCTGATAGAGGACCTTGAGGGGACCTACTGCCTTTTGGAGTGGCACACTGGGGTCAGACAGGGTGTCATAGGACATCTCAGATGCTACCAGACACCTGTACATGGTCAGCTGTGTTGAACACTTTTTGAGTCCAGCAACTAGAAGAATTAATTAGTTAACAGCTTCGGATCCTCTCCCTTGTCATCAGACAGCTTGTTTTTCCCCAAGGATATCATACATTTCTTCTTCCTTGCTCTCATGGGGGTTCCCAGCTATCCAGGTAAACACAGCTTTTATGTTTGTCACTGCATATGGTGGATTCCTATCCTTGAATGTAAACATGGTCCCCTTTACAACACCCAAGTAATGTTTAAAAATTATAGAGATATTTTAATATCACAAATATGAACAGATTATTAACTCCTAACAAACTTTTATGAAAATCAGAGAACAAAACAGAAAAAAATTGGCTGAGGGATAAGATTAAAGCAGGATTTTTTTGAATTTTAGCTCCAATAACACTGGATGTCCAAAGAGTGAGCTCACTCTGGTTTTTTAAATTTATTATAAATTTCCTATGCCTTGTACAAATTGCCCTCATGTTTCCAAAGGAAAAACAGCAGGCTTTAACATTACTGAACAAGTAATATGAGATACACTGTAACACATAGAACTGCTAGATAAAGAAATTGCACCTGTCTGGTAACATTAAGTTGGTTTTGTCAAGCCTGACCTATTGCAGTGTCTAGAGATTTAGTCTAATGCTTTGCTCAAACCTTCTACTTACTGTTATAGAAAGGAAGATCACTGGGAATTTCAGAAACGCTCAGTCTCTTCTTTTAGTCATGACTTGCTTCCCTTTGGATCCGTTTCTTTATTAAAGACACATGACAAAGTGAAGTTAAAGTATGTCTGCATCTGAGGAAGGATGCAGATTTGTTTCTTATAGTGGTAATAGGCTGGTCATGATCAACATACAATATTGCTTGTGAGGAATAATCATATTAAAAGTCTAGAAGAGAACTACCCCTCCAGCATTCCTTCATGCCTTTGAGCCCAGACTTTTGGTACTTTATAGAAATTGTCCTTTCCCCCATTACATTGAATCTGGGAAAAGCAAATTTGAGTGTGTGATGGCATTGATCTGTAGTATTGGAATGTTTGTAAAAAACATTGTTTACTTTACCTTGCACTCAATGCTATAAGGTATAACACAAGAGCTGTCGTGAAACAATATTGCTGCTGAGCCTTAGCCTTTCTTCTTGGCAATTGCCATCAGGAGCCAGGGTGGAGCTTTCACACTCAGGGATTTAATGTGTTTTCTAAATATAAGTTTAGGCCAGCTGGTAGTACAGGGAAGCTGTATGAGGGATGAAGTCTGGCACATCTGAGGACTGTCTGTCTCAGTGCCTTAAGTGTGTCAAGATGAGGACTGGTCTTCTCAGCCCGTGTCCACCACCACAGAGTTCTCCAGGCCAGTTTCACAGAGGAGTTTGCATTAATGTTAAGAAAGGTTACATATAGGGAGGAGCAGCCTTTTCAGCCAGTCATTTGTTCCCAAACACACACACAAACTCTGCTAACACTGTTTCTAAGCAACTTAAACCATTAATAAATTCAGTTCTAATTCAGAAAAGAGTTTTAGACAATAAAACTGGGAAAAGGCTTTGGAAAATACAAACCAGTTCAAATGTAGGATTTGTTAAGTGAAACAGTTTATATGTTTATGGTACTTTATCTGATAAACTTGCTTATTTATTTTAAGGGGAGCTAAAATCTTTTCCAAAACCACAGGGAAACACCACCAGCCAGGTCTTCTTTGTATGCACCATTTCATACTATCAGAACTCAGTCCTCAGTTTCACCAGTGAAGTTCCTTGGAAATATGCCTTCCAGTTGTGCCAGGAAAACATTAGCTGCCTGGAGGCACAGACTGCCAGACCTGCAGCAGCACCAGCAACCCATTCCCAAAGCAGTCATGTTTGGTCCAAAGGCTGAGGAGATTTTCTCATCCCAGAGGAAAGGAGTGCTTGTCTTAGTGGCTTCCCATCCTTCCCAACTGGAAAGCTGCTTTCTGTGCTAACACCAAAGCAAAAAGAAGATGGGAAAAGCAGCCCAAAACAAATCACACCACCCTAGCTTTAGGATCCCGAGTGTAGCAGTCTCAGTGTTCACAGTGTGAGACACAGAAGCAGACACCTGAGAGTGGTGAGGTACCCACGGGTGTCCCTGCTGAAGAGCCCTGCAAGGAGCCCCAGGAGGGTCTCCCACCCCCTGAGCTGCCCTGGGTCAAGCAGGAGAGCGAACTGCAGAGTATTGCCTACTTGCTCTCTGGCGTGTCTGGGTAGGGTGCTTGGGGGAAAATATGGGCTTCGTCAGGATCACTGCTCAACACCATAATGGATGGCTAATTATAGGTCTTGCAGTGAAAGAAGCAGCCCCACAGAGATCTTAAGCTACTAGACTTTAAGTAGGAATGTTATTTCTGGGATATTATTCCCACAGGCCAAAGTACAATTACAGTGGCAGTTTATGCTTCCTTGGGAAAAAAAAAAAAAAAAAAGGGAAAAAAATTAAATGAGCAAAGTGTCTGGTTTTAAATTAATCCTCTTATCAAAGACTCAGTTGGACACGGTTTCATGTTTTGCTTCCTTCTTGTATTTCCAGTGATATCTGTGAAAGTCTATGGTTTGAATCTTTGCACAGCACAGGGTAAAGGGCCCGAGCAAGTACACTGTGGCAAGCTTGATCCTGCAAATTTGGATACTTTCTTTGAAATCATCAGGAAACCTGAGCTGTATAACAAAAAAAGAAAGAAGCCCTTTGCTATGCAGTACTCCTCCAAAATAGCCAAGAGAAATTAATGTTGTTCCCTCTACATAGTGAAGAATAAGCTTCTGAAGCAAGTTAGGAGTCTGCTTCATTCCTGTTTGGAGCCTAAACATATGGTTAGTTGCACCTGGCCACTCTGAGGTGAGATATGACAATACAACTCTTTGCATGCATCCTAATTAACACCAAGAAAAAGGGTCCTACAAGTTGTCCATATTTAATCTCTCCCCAAAATATAAACTGTATGAGGTAAAGATTGGAAAAAATGAGCTCTCAGATTTTCAAGCAGATGAGAAACCACCTTCCCCTCTCTAAAGTGTCACTTCCTTGGACAAAGACACAGAAAAATGGATGCAGTTGAAAGCCTGGAGCTGGCATGGAAGTGGTCTTTGCTGGGGAATGCACACTTGAAAATAAAATCCAACTTGAAAAGAAAAATGGGCAGAGTATGAGAGGGTTAGGAGCAGTTTGCAAGCTGTGCCTTAGGAAGAGGCAGTGGAAGAGAAGAAGAACTTTTAGAACTGAGGACCATGCATGTCTGCCTGGGATAAATTCAAAGTCAGAGTGCTGTTTAGAGGGTCCTTTGAGTTCACTCAGGATTCCATTGAAGTGCAGAACCCCAAGGTTTATACATGTCCAACACTTTTGCTGTACTAATGAAAAACAGCATGCAGTGGGGATGGTGAGAAGTCATTAAAACAGAGGGAAGATAATAGATAGGATCATATTTTTCAGTCTTATTCATATAATAACTTCAATTCCAAAACACATAGAAGGATTTTATGAAAGGATATACAAATTGTATATAAGAAAAGGCTTGTTCATAGCAGCGTGCTTTTGGCTTTGTGACATGGTAGAAAACACAGCATTGTGTGTGCTCAGCGATATTTTCCATTTCCATTTGGAGTGTGCAGGTTTGGAGCATGTGACTGGAGCAGTAATGTTTTAGGTTTTACAAACATGGGCTCTGAACTTTGCAACATGAAGGAGGCTCAGGTATTTTATCTAGAAAGAGCAGTGGGGCTTTGGTTGCATGGCCACTCTGCAGGGAGAGAGGTGGTTCTTTGCAGGCCTGCACTCCCCAGACTCGAGCTTGATAACGTTCCCTTACCTAGGCATTAAGGATCCTTCCCTAACCACAGTTTAAATAGGATGCCTCTTTTCTGATCTTAAATAGCACTGTCAGCAGCTTGATACTTCAAAGACCATACTAGGCTGCTGGCTGGGTGCCAGTCCCCTGGAGGAAGGGTGCCCACATGGTCATGTGCCTGCATGGCACACGGTCACTTGGCATGGCAGCTGGTGTTTCTCTTTGTCTTGTTTACAGTCACCAGAGCCAAACCTGCCCCTTTGGTGAAGCCCAGGATCTCACCTAAAGCCATGCCCACTGACCACATGCCACACAAACGTGATTGCCTTTGCAAACACGATTAATTGTCTCTGAGATGTACAAGAGCCTGAGGAGTAGCTCCATCTTTAGCAGAGAAAACCTGTTCCCTGAGATGCAGGTATATGGGAACAAACAAGAGTGGATGTGGACACTTTAATTACAAAACTAGGTAGTCTGTAGCAAAATTATCACAACCTCCAGTTCTTTGAACACATTAAAGGATGGGAGTGAGTGATTCATGTGCAAAAGAGGCACAAGTCATCACTGAATATCCTAGTCCTAGAGTAAGCTGAGTATTGTTCTTAAAGCCTTATGGCTTTCCAAAGATTTCAGTTTGTGTGACAGGATGCTAGATGTATTGCCCAAATGGTCTGTCAAATCTATCACAGTGACAAGGAAATACTGTGCTCTCCTCCTTCCCTCTGAAATTCCTTGAATACCTGGTGCCAGCAGTTCAGCTGATAATGCAGAGAGGAATGAAAGCAGATAGCCTTGTTTAGAAAAAGTGACTTTTCAAATGGGCTGTGACAGGCTCCCTTCATCTTTCTGTAGCATCATTTTGATGCAAGCAACAGACTGCAAATAAACCCATTGGTGCAGCAAAAGCTACAGCACTTCTCGTATTTTCAGTAATTGTGGTATGTTGATTAATCATTAATGTACTAGTGATTATTCTATTACTTGGAATATATAGAGTGTTGCATTTCAGGCTCTGAGCTCAAATTTGCCTATTTTCATGAGATTTAAAGTTTCTGATCCAGCTGCTAAACATAGGTTTATGTTACCGTAGGTCTCTGTTGCTTATAGTGGTATTGTTTTGATAGGGAAATTATACAACTACTTCCTTTGAGTGCAGTGAACAGACACTGGTTCTGTCTACATGATCCTCTTTTATTAGTTCTGTCAACTGCCGTATAGAATGTGCTCTTTGTGTGTCATGGCTCAAATCCAGATGCCGCCAGGATCACTGAGAACTTTACCGCAGACTTCAGTGGGATTTAACCTGCACAGCTGTGCCTGATGCTTCACCCCAGGGAGGAAGCAGTCATGTTCATCTTCAAATGCCAGGTTGTACCTTTGAATTAGGGTTGTTCAGACAACCCACGTCTTCTCAAGTGTCTAAGCCCCTCCTAGTCTAGGGACTATGTCTCTATCCTTAACAGATCTGGAGTTATGCACTTCAGTGACCACTGTACCCCACCAGATGGAAGCTGGTGCGTCTAAATGTTCGTAGAGACATAGCCTCATCCCTCTGTGCATCCCAGTAAACACTGCTGGAGATGGCAGGTTTTAGATCTCTAATACAACAGAAAAATCTCTAAAGGACGAGGCAAAAAAGCCTACCAAGAAAACCAGGCTTGGCTGACTGTGTCTGTTTTACTCAGGGCAGACAAGCACCATGCAGTGTGTGTGACCAGAAGCTACCGCTTGCCCACCATGAAGTTAACACAGCAGAAGAAATACATCTGTGTGGCAACAATGGTCTCAGCACAGAGCCTGATGCATGCTTTGGGCTTTTCCTCTCCTGGCTTAGCCCCAAAATATATTAAAGTAGCCTGAGGGCTGCTTTGACTTGTATCCAACTATAAGGGCTCCAGTGGACCACAGGCAGGGTGTAGTAGTGGTTACAGGTTTTTTAAGCTATTTGAAGCATCTATGGCAACTTGTCAGACTGATCCATTGCAAGATAACTAAAGTCTACTCAGCTGCACATGAGCTCACCCTCCAAAGACAGGTCCAAGGCTTTACAGAAATAAACATGTTTACATAAGAGAGCAAATGTTTCCCATATTTGCTGCTTCCAAACTGATCTACAGCAGTCAGTCTATCATGGGAATTACTGTTCTGTGTTTCAGCCCCTTCCTTTAAAGCACACTCCTAACTATGCAAGACAACAAACAAATTCTGTTAATCTGCTTACCTGTGCAGGTTGTGCTTAAGCCTCCATTACTGCAGTGTACTTCCAGGATAGCCTCCCATCTCCCAGGATAACCTTTGGTGATGTGAGGACAAGAACAGAAACAGCAGTAGCGCTGCACAATGGGTTGGCATACTGTGAGCTACTGCAGAATATGCATCTGAGATCTGCCTGTGTTCTTTGGGTTGGAAAGACAGCGTTAGCCTTTTCTGATGCTGTAAAGCAGTTTCTCATATACCTTTAGAAAGATATTGTCTTTCCCTGTAAGAGGAGACAACTCCTTTCCAGATGCAGCAGAGTCAGTGAGTTTCATATGGATACATCTCAGAGTTGCAGATAGAAGTGCTGCCAACATTCAGACCTAGAGCACAGGATGTCAGCGGCAACTATGTGAAGCATGAGAGAACAAATACATATGTGGCCCTCACGCTGCTTTCTTAGCTGCATGGTGATGTAACTCTTAGTTGTTCCAGGTTTTTTCATGCTGGATATTAAGTTAGTTAAGTAAACAGATTGAAAATGCTCTAACAACCACCTTCAGAAGAAGTCCTAGAGGTTTAATGTGCTTTAACTTCATGGGTTTAGTTCATTCTTCCAGTTCGGATCCTCTCTCAGTCTCCCCCAATGTTTACAAGCCTTTAGTGTTATTTTAGCTTTTCGCTCATGCATTCATCATAATATGTGAAAATCAGAGTTGACACAATGACAAAAGTTGTCACATTGAATACATTGTTTACTTGGTTTGAACAGTTATTTTTATAGTCTCTCCAGAGAAAGTTTCTTATTCAAATTTGCCAGAGATACTCAACAAGTTTAACTAGAAACTTGGCATTTCCTCTTCCAAAAATTCTTCGAATTATATTTTCCAGCAATGGACTAATTGACAACATCTTGCTTTACAGAGGCACACGTTCCTATGCACTTGATTTCCTCAACATATCTGTACCTGGAGTTTAGGGATCAGCTGTTCAGCACAGCATCACGCAGCCAGTAGACAGCTCACCTAGGAGGCACACTGATCAATCCTCAAAATTCAGTTTCATGTAAATGAGGGATAAAAATCCCACCAACTCATTACAAGGGAGACTCTTCATGCTCAGACTGAGATTTCTTCAGTGTTCTGCACTATATATTTTGCATACTGAATGTCTCACCAATTTCATTTTCCCCAAGGCATTCATACCATTCTAAGGGAAACAACTGTTCTTCTCCAAACCAGTGGAACGAGACATCATGTTTGACAGGAACGGTCTAAAACTTATGTTTTACTTGCTTCAAACTTTGACCTGAATTTACCAAAAAAGTTTCTCCAAGAAGGATAGTCCCTTGTTATTTACATCCACTGAACACCACAGTCACCTGTGTGATCCAGGACTGTCTGTGTCTGGATTATTTCCATATTGATACCTGCAGACATTTTAACCTGGAGGATGGGTAGAATGCTTTAAATTTTTTTGTGACCAATAAGGAATCACCACCGTGTTTAAATTTTTAGCTTAGAAATATAACCTCCCACAAATTTGGGCTAGGTAGATTCACTAGCACCATTACATACTTTATGATATATGCTTTTGGAGCCCAGAAACCATGGACCTGTTTGCAAGAACTCTGCAACTATCACTATTAGCCTATAGGGCTGAAAACAATACTCCTAGGTATGGCAAATTTGTTAGTGTGCCTTACAATCTACAGTGTAGTGAAGGCAGAAGAAAGTGAGGAGACATATTAATCCAGCAGCAGCAGTAGCCATGGTTTCAGGGAAGTCAGTAGATCTTGCCACAAAAAAGGAGCTGAGATCTGCATCCTAGAAATATGTTTATTTAGACTTAAGATAAATTTAGGGTGAGATTACCACCAACATCCTTCCCAGCTCTACAAAAAAAACCCAAAAGAAATGGCGAGAAAAGGTTAGTGTCTGGCTGTCCTGCCAGACACCAGAGAGCAAAGCTGGTTTATAAAAGGAACAAAACCCCAAACTTTGTCATTCTACAAAGTCTTGTCTATTCTGTTTCCAAATTATATAACATTTTAGGCTTTAAGGAGTAAACAGTGTATTTCTGCTTCTGGCTCTTCAAACAGCTATTTGATTTGCTACTCTCAGCTCTAAGGAGAGTGGGTTCACTGCATGTTCTGTCTTGCCTCCTGTCTCCTTCTGGTGCCTGGACACTGAGCTCTGTGGAAGCAGCAACACCAGCTTCTCTCGAGCCCACGTGGAGTCCAAGAGCACCCAAGAGCATTAGTGTCATGTCCTATTTGGGCTGTTTATCTTGCTAAACCACATGTGCACTCTGCTTTGTTTTTATGCTCAGGACATCAGTTAAATGCAATTAGTTTACCTAATTTTAACATGGTTGATCAGAGAGTAATTAAATACCTGCAATGCGTATTTACTGAGGTCTGTAATTTTGTATTGTTTTGTCAAAAAAATGTTATCTATTAAGGCATTCTCAAGTAGTTTGAGCTCCAAGTTGGCCACCGACATAGGAGATACTCAGAGAGGTTAATGGACAAAAGGGAACAATTTCTTTGCTCTGTTTAAAGCAGAACTGTTCTTGCCAGCTCTCACAACTGGATTCTCTCCTGACCACACAAGTGTTTTTGCCCGTAATACATTCAGTCCTCAAAAAAGAGACGTTAGAATTTGAGGATGAAAGCAGATTTTTGTAGTGGAAATATTGCAAAGATGTTCTGCCAGAAAAATCTTTTTCAGCAACTTGAGCATTCAACTCAAAATAGCATCTCATGATGCTGGAGTCACTGCATTCATCCAGCATCACAGTGAAGATATTTGAGCTGGCATGGCTCAGCAGTCTGCAGGAGATATGATGACAGCTTTCTGAGGGTGCAGATTGCTTTTGTTCTCCAGATGAAAACACTCTTACCATGGCAGTCTCAACATTCCCTTCACCAGCCTGGCAAAGCAAGGAGCATGAAGAATGGGAATGTGTTCCTATGGCATCACTAGCAGAACAGCAAATTTGTTCAAGTTTACTCCAGAAGAATGAAAAACCCAGGGCAGTTGTTGGGTACAACTGGAATGTATTTGCTGGTGCATAAATAGCAACACTGCAAAACTGATATATGTCTTACAAATGCAAGATATTTTTTCTCATCTTGGTAGTAATGCCAACATAGATTATAGGGAAGGAAGTAGAAGAGCAAGTTAGAAAACATACCAGCTTCACACATGTAGTAGCTTAACAGATGAGATTTTATAGTCTCTAGTAGATCCCTAGCTGACTGCAGGACCTTTATTGTCTCACAACCTCATCTGGGGATGGGTGAAAAAAGACCTTTTAAACTCTTCAATGCAATGCTTTGTCCAGGGTGGCCCAGGATTTCTTAAAATTACTCTGTTCAGCTTTAGACATTCACCTCAAAAAAGATGAGGTCAAGGTGGAAAAAATCCCAGTAGAAACACAAACAGCCATTGCTCCAGAAATTGTGGGTTAATGGTACAAGACTGGATGAATCAGGACTTTTTTGTCCTGATATTTTATGTTACGCATAAAATATGACGAAGCTGAAAGATGAGGTGAGACACAAATACCCAGGAGACTATTGCAGAGCAGAAGGAAATAATCTGTTCTTCATGTCTGTGGTGGATACGACAAACAGCAGCAGCTCCAAGGCAATGAAGAGAGATATAGGTGAGATGTGAAGAGGTGGTGCCTAATAGCAAGAATGGCAAAGCATTGGATTAAACAGACAAGGGAAAACTCTGTAATCTCTGTCACTGCAGGTTCCCAATACCCAGTTTGACAAGTTTTTTGGTGTGGCAGAGAATGATTCTCTTAGTGTGAATCAGAAGGATAGACTTAGATAACTTCTTGAGTTCCCATCTGGTCCTAGTTTTTTGATGATTGAATTATTTCATAACTGTTCATTGTATAATAAGCACTTATCACAGATTTTACAGAATCACCTTTTTTTTTCTTTTTTTTCTTCCTGACTGGATACATTTTACTGTACTAATAGATTGAATTAGCAAAGGTCTATATAATTCTCTGTAAAATCTGATGGCTTTATATTCTAGTGGTTTTGGTGTGTCTTGGAGGTACATAGACTTTTAAAGAAAGTACAGTTGAGAAGAAGAAGCAGCTGCAACAATCTTGTTTTAATTAGGCTAATTTAATGTAGCTCTGAGATTTGTTTCAGTATAAGCTTTATTCTATTAAAGTTACTTCATCATCAAAATCCCTCAAAAATAGATAGATGAAGTATAGGAAAAACATCCATGCTGGCCTTGCAAAAGGAATTTTTATGTTAAAATACTTGGCCACAAATGTCATGCACATAGACACAAGCTAGAAAGCTGTCAGATGTGATAGAAATGAAATATAGGGAGAATTAATTTCTTCCATGTTTAGTAATAAACTGCATGCAGGTCATAAGAGGGAGATGCAATATTCAAACCAGTAAGCATCTATGATCCAAGTTTTCCAATAAAGATCCATGTGAACTGAAGAAGTGTTTGCAGTATCATCTGAATTGCAGGCAAGTGTAATCCAAAGAGAGCCTTCAGCCTCTCATTGCTGCAATTACTGAGTTCCTAAGTGCCAAGACAGTAAAAAAAGTACTTGAATGTACAGCTGTAAGCTATTCTTCTTTCTTATAATCCTGATAAATATGAATTATCCATTAATTACCAAAATTATTTTTAATCTTCTTAGAATTATCTTAGCTAGTTTTAGCCAGCTCTGCTTTCTGTCTTGCACATCTCTGCTACCCACAACCTGAGTGGAGTGACATACCTCCAACCAGTGCTTCCCCTCTGTCAGGGACCTACTGCACTGCTTCACAACAGCCCATCTCTCCTATCCAGAGTCTGACACAGCCAACTTCACTCCTCATCCACTCATGGGCATACTTATCAGCTTATCAGTTGTGTGGAACCCAGTAAGGACATTTCTCTGCATGCGTTCTCAGACACCTTTTCTCTTCCTTATAAAGTCTAGATGTGATCCACCAACCTGTAGTGAGGTAAAGCAGCATTCTTGGTCGCAGGGCCCTCAGACAAAGCCATCCATGGCATGTCCAGCCCTGAAAAAAAAAAAACAAAACAACAAACAAAAAAAACCCAAGCAAAGCAAGGCAAATCAAACCAAAGGAAAGCAAAACACAACAAAACTCACAAAGCCCAGTGAGAATCTCCTCCTCCACAAGCTCTAAAATCCAAGGACTGATGAGTAAGCACAAACTTACAGCAAGTTCTGCCTCTTCCTAGCCTAGAGGGATCCTAAATAGCTCTAACACTTCTGCCCAGCTCTTCTGTGAAACCTGTTTGAATGTATCCAAAGGGGAACAAGAGCAGAGACTGGGACTAGTGCAAGTCATCAGACACAGGTGTAATTCTGGTGCAAGTATCGTAGAATCTTTAAGGCTGGAATATACCTCTAAGGTCATCAAGTCCAACCATTAACCTAGCACTGCCAAGTCCGCCACTAAACCATGTCCCCAGGTGCCACATCCACATGTTTTTTGAAGGCTTCCAGAGCCGGTAACTTCCCTGGATAGCCTGTTCCAATGCTTGACCACCCTTTCAGTGAAAATATTTTTCAGATATACAGTCTGAACCTCCCCTGATGCAACTTGAGGCCATTTCCTCTTCTATTGCTTTTTACTGGGGAGAACAGACAGACTCCCACTTGTCTACAACCTCATTTCAGGTAGTTGTGGAGAGTGGTAAGGTCCTTTCTTTTGTTTTCTCCAGGCTAAACAACGCCTGCTCCCTCAGCCAATCCTTGTAAAATTTGTGCTCCAGATCCTTCACCAGCTTCATTGCCCTTCTTTGGACATGCTCCAGCACCTCAACGTCTTTCTTGTAATGCGGGGTGAATATACAGTTTTCATTTCTCTCCAGTCTGAAACAAGACACAGAGAAGTCTCCCACCTCCTCTCAGAGGGTACAGCTATGCAATAGCAAAACTATGATGAGGGCCCTGGTGAGAAAGGGTTTACTCTAGCAGGGCGATCGAGCTGCAGAAAGCACATCTCTCCCAGGGACATGTCCTGGGCAGTCCCAATCTGCCTGCCAGCGCAGGCTCCTCTGAGCTAACCGGTTCCTCCACGTGCACTGCTCAGGGCGAGGGCTTCACTCAGAAAGGCATGACCTGCCCAAGTGCCTTCTCTCCTACCGTGTAATTCATGTGTTCCACCTGCAGTAGCTGCTCTGTGTCTTTGTATCCCTCAGTTTTCCAGCTCCTGGAAAGAATTCAGGCCAGAATACCCACGTCTCCCTTCAGGATCGTGTATAACTAAGTTTTGTCCTACCAACTAATTCTTCACTCTAAGAAGTGTCCCCATCCCCAGGCGCTTGGCAGAGCACAGCAGAGCTCTGCTGGGGGAAGTGTGAGCAGGTCTCTCTGTGCTACCATGAGGCAGACATCCCTGCTTTCCTTCAAGCACTCTTCTCTCATGCCTGCAAGTAGGAGCTTGAGCCTCATTACAAAAGTGGTTTGAGGATCATCATCTTCCCCATCCCACTGCTTGGCACAGGATGGCTCCAGTTCTGCTTCCTGAAGCCTCAGCAACCTGTGCCATTCCATCATGTTGTGATTGCTTCCAACCTGGAGGCACTATGCATTGTTACTGCCTCCAGCCCTGGAGGCCCCATTCCATTTTCTGTAGTCATGTAACCGAGACCCCACCAGGGGACTCAATTGGGTGCGGAGCCTCTAACAGGCATGACCCCGCCAAAGGGCAACTACAGCCTGTACTTGGCTCTTCTGCCTTCCAGCTATGTCATGTTCCCCATTCCTGTCCCCACCCTCAGTGCTCTTCCTCCAGCCCAGCCTCCTAGTCTGGACACCAGCTCTCCATGCCAAGACTTTTGCTCTGGTTTCTGCTTCTGCCCAGCTTGATCACTCCTCCCCAGCTGGCCTCAGGTCTTCATTTCTCTTCTAAGCAGAGAGCAGGGAGCCCCGTCCCACCCAAACCCTGGTATATAGGTGTGGCAGCACCTTGTGGGGTTTAACTCCTAGGCAGTGCTCAGAATAATTAAGGAGCCAGATGGATTCCTCCCACAGCTTGGCCGCCCCGGGAGAGCTGGGATGTGCATACATTACCCCTGCAATCTTGCACGCAGTGTTCTGACACCACACAGCTCCTGTTTTCATGCCATTCCAAGCAGCCTTTGACGGATACAGGTTTGCAGTGTGCAGACAGGACCTTTGCCATGTCGAAATGCCTCCAAGCAGCAACCACCCATGTTGGCAGGCTATTAAGTTTCTATAGAATTTTGACAAGCCTCCAGATGAACATCAAACCATCCCAAATCTCCTGAGGGACTAAGAGTTAGAAAGAAAAAGTGGGAAGAAAAAAAAAAAAAAAAGAAGAAAAAAAGAAATTAAAAGAAAAACACAAAAAAGAACAACAACAACAACAAAAAACCCAACAAAACTGATTTCACATGTCATTATTCCCTGCAGCTTTGTAGCTAATTTAGAATCTGTTGATCCTGGTGCCAATAAATAGTTTATCTTTAAACTACCTCTGTACTCAGACTTGGTTTCACCTTCAGTTTAGCATTGGTTGTTTAGCTAGCAAGTCAGTAATCTAACAGCACATAGAGAAGAGATATTAGTGCATATTTGTTCCATTAAGCAGAACCTCTCACAGTAGCTAAACATTTCTCTGGGAAAACTTGCTTTCTCAGAAGGTAAGTGCAGTAATATATGTGCTAATGCACTGCCCCCCAGTGGAGCTGGGCTCTGATTCAGGAGATCGAGTTTTTCCTAATCTTCACTTGTATGGTGCAAAAAGAAAACACGGGACGTATGTTAAATCAAAACATTAAATTTACCATTGGTGGGGCAGTGTTAAATGTTTTCAAATATGTTTAATGGGGAGGATGATTCATATCCGATTTCAATTTTTCAATGCAAGATAGTGCTGTCCCAGAATATCTCTTTTCTCAGCAAGTGCTGCAGTCAGAAGGAGCAGAAGGTCTTCACCTGCTTAGGCGTGATGCTTCACATCTCAGAGATTCTAAGAGGAGCTATAGGAAGTTCTCATTTTAAAGGATAGCTAAGTCTAAAATGTCTTGAGGCTGACGAGGTGATTGATACACATAACCATTAAAGCCGCTGGAAGGAGCTGCATTTGTTCACTACAACACCCCTCATTGTCCAGTAGGAAAATGTGTCACTTTCTGGTTTGTAACAGAAAAGACGATGTTCATTTGATCATATGGAATGTTTCTGGAGATAACTGGCTCCTTGTCTTCCAGACTTCTTAGGACTGTCATTGCTTCACAGAGGTCCCTTTCCTATCATCTTTTAGTTTTCCCTACAGCAACACAGAATGATAGGTTAGGTTCACAGTTACAGGCAGGCTCTTGGCATATCCAAAGACTCTTTTATCAAAAAGCAGATTTAGATGACTGCAAATTTTAAAACATGCAGCTAAACATCTAGATGGTAGAAATCAAGACCATTGCATCAGTTCTTCTCTGGTGTTATCCTCTTCATTTTTCCCACAGTACTCAGCCACAATTCCATCACATAACCTCTGTGTCAGGACAAGGTACTGATTCTGAAACCACATCTCCATGTTTTCTTGTGCCTGTGTCATTGGAATGGGATGAGGCAATAGATGTGCATATGGGTGATAAAAGTATCTATTCTGCTCAGTAGTTTAGTTAGGTTGTAGCACCATAAAAGGCATCTGAATCAGCTAAATTACCAATTAATGGGAGAGGAAGAAATATAAAGCTGTTGTGAAATACAGTATATTTTAAGAGAACACATAGCCTAGGCTTCGCAGGACTCAGCTGAAGGCTCCTGCCTGGTCTCTCAAAACCAGTCTTATTTAAGTGTATGGGCTGCAAGTTGCAATCAGAACTGACTGATCATGCCATTTTGAAAGGCAATAGCCTTACTGAAACAGCCAGGGTGCAGTCACAAGGCTGTAACTTTGTAGCAAGGAGGTCAAATGGTTGCTCACACGAGCTTATACCTTGCATGGCTTTGCTGGTGGTGGTGTCTCCAAGTTTTCATGATGCTCGTGAGGGTGCTGGCAGGAGAGCAGGCACGAAGAGTCAAGTGATGTCTTTTATTAGACCAGCTGATAGACCTAGAAAAAAATAAACGTCTCAAGCCTAATTCCTTCAGGCCCAGAAAGAAGCAGTAAAATCCATTCTAACTGCAAGGCAGAAGCAAAAACTCTTGAATCAATCTTGCTAGGCTAATAAATCCCTCCACATGACAGAAAAAAGTGGAGGATGGGAGGGTGTTACCTGGGAGCAAAGTGACAGTCTGTAAGCTCCTGCAGAGGGGAAAAAAGGAGGATGGGGGAGAAAACAGGAAAAAAAAAGTCATTAACACCTGTATTGTATTTTTAAATACATTATTACATTTCTGGTATTTTGTAATTAACCTAAGTTAATTGCAAGCTCTTGGCTTGCATATTTCCAGCCCAGAGGATAACCAGTTTTTAAAACTATCTTGCTTGCTACCTTGAAAGGCTCAGCTTGACATAGCCTACTAATGGGTTTATCAGATAAGGTACCACTAGGCTTAATGTGTTCCTTAATTAGGAATGTAAACACCTTCATTAAAAAGAAATGAGGGCCTCAGAGAAATTATGAAAAGATTTTATTATTATTGACTCGAAAGAGAAAGTATTCCAACAGAGAAAGCCATTTCTTCCTCCTTCTCTGGGAGCGGAGGCAACCTGCTTTGTAATTGCTACCCTACACAGCATGTTAAGCATAGAGATTCCCCTCCGCTAGGACATTATCTGAGACTGGGACATCCAGGCTGAACAGAGATGTGAGGGAGAGACAGCCTCTCCGAGGGCATGTGGGTATAAATAGATGTGTTTGTGTAGACACACATGCCTGTAAACATGCAATTCCTACGGGCATGGCCATATGATGGGCTGTAACTTTAGCTGTTCTCAGCCAAGGTGGTGGGTCTTCCTTCTCTCACCTGTATGTGTGATGGTTGGCATAAATAGCAGCCTTAGCAGGTCATAGCTTGCAACTACCCACAGATATGGGGGATTTGGTTGCTCAGGCATGTTCCTCTGCCTGGCATTGGCACTGGGAGCTATTTTTTGTCCGCTACATCCCATATTCTTGCTGGCGCCCCAGGGGTACCCATGCCCACGAGTCGTGTCACATAGGGGTCTGCTCAGTGGACCACCCCTCAACATCCTGATTGGGGCACAGGGGCCCACAAGCCTTGCTGGTGCTGCAGGCGCCCTGTGCCATGCCCCCCAGCCACCTCTCCCCTTGGGCACCCCCGGCACGGCGCCTGCTCGCTGTGTGGCCCCTGTTCCCAGTGGAGAGCTTCCCCTCCCTGTGCTCCCTCTCCCTGCTCTTCCCAACAATGGTGGCCTGGGCAGCTTGGGATGTAGTTTTGAATTTAAATGCAGCCAGCCTTTAGTTTACAAAAATAATAAATTCCCTTCAAACACAGTTATGTAAAAAGTAGAATAATAAAAAACCTAATGTTTGTTGGCAGCGTACGTATCCCTTTGTCTGTAAGACAGAGGCCTGTTGACAAACAAGAGGCTTTTCTGGGACTCTAACATCACGTACCAAAGTATACATGGCCACCACCTAATACTGGCCCCATTACATTTGCCAAACACTGAAACTGCTGCACTGTTGTTTTGCACTTGTAAAAGTAAAGAGAGTTCATGGCCAGGATCCTCCCTATGAATCCTGCCCTATGCAGGGACCTGCCCAGGGGTACCTTCAGAGGTACCAGCATGCTGTGCTGCAGTTCCCTCCCACTTCAACCCAGCTGCTATTCACTGTGCCTGTAAGATGCAGTGATTCAGATGTTTTCATGTAAACCATGGAAAAAACAGAACTGTGTGTTGACCTCTCTAACAATATTCTGGCTTTTAGCTGAGAAATGCAAATGTGCTGCAGAGCTAAGAGCAGACATTATTTGTTGAATGGTCACCATGGGATTTCTATTCTATTTACAATTTCAATAAATTCTGTCAATGGTCGCTGCAGGAATTCACCTCAGTTCCTTCCTGTAAAGCATTTCTAAATTACTCCACCTCTTTCCTATCCATCAACCATTATGTTTTTAAGGGATGACAGTCTCTACACCATGCTAAAATTCCTCTTCTTCCCAAATACTGTGAGCTTTGAAGGTACTCAGCAGCTCCCAGGAACAGACCCTGAGAAACAGAAGCAAAGTGTGAGCTCAAATCCATATTGGTCTTAATAACGGAAGACAAGACTCAGGCTGTTCTTACTATGTTATCTGTCATCTAAAACACATAAAGCATGTAAAAAGGAAAACATGTTTGAAAAGCACCATCATTGCTTTGGTGGTTTGTATTTTCCTAATAAGCTTTTAATTTTCTGCTCTGAATGGAAAGCAATACCTGTCTCAGGAGAGCTTCTGAATCTAAATTGAGTTGTTTTCATATCAGCAATTTTTCCTTGCCTCTGGAAGCAAAATGCCATACATAAGTTTCTTCTCCCTCAGGCAGGGGTAGATGGGGAAACTTGTTAGGAAGTGGTGATGGAGAAAGCACTGAGCTGATAGGTACTGGGACAGCCTGGTATACAGTGAATGACTGTATTGCTGCTCATTCATTATTTCCCTAGAATTATTAGGCTGGGGAGTGTAACGTGTTCATTTGCAATTTTTCATGGCAATGTAAGTTCCATCTTCCCACTGTTTCCATGGAAAACTCAGATCCCCTCTGGCAGCTGTGAGCTGGCAGCAGGGCAAGCTCACCTGGGCAGCAGAGAAGGAGCTCTGCCCGGGGGAGAATGGGGCACAGCCCTAACATGTCTCCAGCACACTGCTCCCACCCCCACCATTACCAATGCTTCTTAAAAGAAAAGCCTGAGCACTCTGAAAATGTATATGTAAGCAAGCAAACCAGAAGGAATAATCTGGGCCCTGTGCCTTGTTAGTGCCCCCTTTTCACAGAAATGTATGCCAGCCATGCAAAGTGTGTTGGAAACAACCTTCCCTTCTTTTTGCTTTGTTCCTGCATGGTAGTCTTTTTTTTTTTTTCCCCTGAAGACATTTTCAGAAAGCTGATGGCCCACCTACATGAGAGCCAACACGTGTCTTTATGTAAGGTGAGAAAGCAGGTTCAAATACAGACTTCCAGGTGTAGTTTCCAAATAAGCGGGACTACAAGAGGTTTGACTGTCCCCAGGTCCTCAGCACATATTGCCCCCATGAATAAATTAAAAAATCTTTAGTGTCTCCTTTGTTAATGCAGTTCCCACTGGAAAAAGTCTTGTTTCTGTGCTCAATCGATCAATTATTTTTCTGAGAGAGTTGCCAGATCACAGGGGCAATTGAAGTATTATGTGTAACTTGAGATGTTTTCGTTTTCTTTTGATGTTTAAGGTGAAAAGGAAAGATGGAGTTGTATCATTTTAGCACTTTTTACATCTCTCTAAGGTAATTGATAAAAGTGATAAAAGTGATAAAGAAACAGTGGGAAACAGTGTTGTCCTACAAGTGTAGTAATGTTCTGTCCAGTATTTTTTCATAAAAATACAAACTATAATCAAGGTTATGAAATAGGTTTTTTCCATAATTTCTGTGTTTTCACTTAGTTATGCTTTTCTAGGTTTATTCTGTCCCCAAGCTTGCAGTGCCATCATTGTCATTCAGTGATGGGCTCAGAGAACCCTCTTCCCTCCTGAAAGCAAAACTCAAACTACCTCTTTTTTCACAAGTCTGGAGCTCGACTGAGCTCTGCTGCTGAACTCTGAAGCCTGTGAGGCCCTGCAGTGAGGATTATACACTTATCTCAATTAAGAAGGATTTAGCAGCATCGGGAGCATACAGAGATTATCTACTGAGCTCATGCAAAAAACTATGGCAATCTTTGGAAAAGGTGGTTTGCGAGGTTCCTCCCACAAAACCTGGAAATTCAGGGCAAGTGCTGGGTTTGCTGGTGGTCCTTGTGAAGTATATACAACCTGCCTACCTTTATTTATATGAAAGCATTTGTCTCGCATTCTGCTGTTTTTAGTAGAGATCTTGGATGTGGATTTATGATCGATTCAGATTTCCCAGCTACTTAGGTATTACATTCATAGCCACAGGCCTGATAACCAAACGGCTTAGGAAACCCCAGAATAGAAATTCATGCAGAAATACCAGAATTGGCAATGATGTTTGAGACGGTGTTTGTGCCTTTCCCTCTCAAAATATTAAGTTTTGTGTCCTTGAAGTATATCCATGTCAGTGATGAAACTAAAGAAATACAGAGACACCAAAAAGCCCCCACCTCTCTACAACATTAAGAACCATACTTCCATACTTCAATCCATGTGTTTGTTCTCCTTCTCTTTTCAATTGTATTTTAAAGAACAAAAAAGTCTATGACAGCAAATTATTTTTTCACTGTATTACTTACTGAAGCCAGGGAATTAAAAAATATCTAAGGTCATCCATCAAAAGCTGTGAGCTTTAGCTTAGACCACCAGCTGTAGTAACCTCATTGTTTGCACATTTCATATATTTACTCTGACTATACTCATGGATACTGTAAATATCATGGCAGTGCTACCTATAAACTAAATAAATTGTGAAATTTAAAGGTTAACTGCAATGAATGTTGCTTTTCCTCCTTTAAACAGCATGAACTAAGCATTTTCTGCCTGATGATTTATTTATTTATTTGTTTGTATCTGCCAGTTCTTGGTAAGAAACCACAAGGACTGCATGGAACCACTTTTTGTCTGAGAGGAGAAATATTTGAGCAATAGGTTCCCAATCATCTCTTTTCCCGTTCCCCAAATTTCCACCTTGCATTCTATGGGAGAGTAGCTGAGACAAGGAGTCTCTAGCATTTCTCTCTGTGGTTGCCACTGGGAAAATAGTCTTCCCTTTCCTGTCAGCTTGTGTGTGTATATTCTTGCCAGCTATTAACGAATATGCCCAAAAGACAAATATAGCTGTAATTAGCAACCCCCGCTAGTCATGACGAGGCTTGCTGTGTGTTGCACACCTGATCCACAAAGACACAGGTCTGTGTTTTACACCTCCTTTCCGGAGACACCCACACGTCCCAAACAAAAACACAAATCAGAATCTGTGGAAGGCTTGGCAGACAGGCTGTCAGAGATCCCAAATTCCTTAGAAGTGATAGCATAGTCCCAGGAAAAAATACACATCCAGCTCCTTCCCGCTCCCCGCTTCATGCCATCCCACAGGAGACAGTCATTTGCTTCAGCCAAAGTGGAATAATTCATTAAGAACTAATTTCTTTTAATGGTTAGGGGCTATAATTACTGGTCACTCTTCTTCCTGCTTTTTGTCAGAGGCTGTCTGGTTGTCCATGTCTTCATAGATGTCAGCTAGACAAGAAAGGGATCTTGGCACTAGAAGATCCATTGTTGTGTGGATGGGATTAATGAGTGACAGATAGCATGGTGCAGATATAACTTTACATGTCTGAAAACTGAAATCAAGCCCACAAGCAGCCTGGCATTTCTATGGCCCATCTACCTCCCCTTACTCCTGTGTTGTAAAATGGAAGTAAGTTTTTTGAGTTTTAACTCCAACTGATGAAAAAATAATAAAAAAAAAAAAACAAACCAACCCAAACCAAACCAAAATCCAACCAACAAACAAACTAAAACAAAAACCAAACAAACCCAGTAGAAAATAGCACAGCCAATTTATGGCAGTGTACTTAAATAGGAAAATGAATACTTAAATGTAACTTTTTTAGTATTCCAATTTGGGGAAAATGTCTCCCCTGTAGTTCTAATTTGGCCATGTTTAGTACTTTGAAATGGCTTTTTCCACTTTAAAAAAAGTATTTCCCATCTGCTTGACATATTGCTGCATATAATGATGGAATGCAAAGAAAAAAAATGTATGTTTACATGCAAAACATACCCCACATGCATATTTATATTAAGAGACAGAAAAATATTTTATTTATCTATGTATAACTTAACATTTTCAACATTTTATGTAAATAAATGCCAAATGGAGAATACTGTATTATACGTTAGTGGGCTACACTTCTTCAGTTCCATTTTTCAAATCTGGCTATGATTGCACTCAAGTACCTCAAACAGCAAACATCTGGGTGGTTTAAAAACAACTGGAGAGTGTTTTTGCTGTAAAACATATTATTACTGTAAATTTACAGATTCAAGATCTACTGTTGAAATTTTTGGTTCTGAGCAGCCTCAAACTGGATTTATAATAAATATGATAATTTTTCAGTATCAGTGGGGACACAGCCTTAATAATATTAATATCTAAGGTCTAACAAACTCTTTTATAATTAGAGTACAGTTTAACAGACATATGCATTAAGACTCTACCCTTGGAACCTTTCCAAGCAACTGCACTGCCATAGACAAAGCCTTCGTCCAATTTACGTGTTTGACACTTTGTACAATTGCATGACTATTTTCCATCTCTTAGCTCCAGATTTAGGACAGTTTATCTCTGATTCTCTTTTGTTTCTAGGTTTCAAAGTGCAATTTCCTGCAGAAATGAATATACTCATAATTCAGGTTGTCCACCCACCCACCCAGTTACCTGTCTCAGCTAGCCCAATTGCTGGAAGGAACGTATAAAGCAAGTTCATAGCTTGATGCTGGAGTGATATAATCTTTACTTAGTGTTTAAAAATGTAAATGTTAGCAGCTATCTCAAATACTAGAGCACTGCTCTCATGTAGGTTGTATACTCAAATGTGGCACAAAGCAGTAATTGTACTCTTGTGGGAGACTAAAAGTCTCCCAGTGTCTGAGACCTGGAAAATTGAAAGAGTAGTTTACATCTGCTAGGACCAAAGTGTTGCAACTGTATCTCAAACATTAGCAATTTGAAGCTCTAAAATCCCTAGGGCATATTATATGCTGTAACAATATCATTAAATATGTTGTATCATGCTAACAAAACAACCTATGCCTCCTTTTCCAGTCTCTTTTTTTCACCTTATAAAGAAATCCAGTCCATGAATATGTAATATTAGCTCTTATTCAAAACTACTCATTTTAAGAAACTAAATAAATTAACACGTGTGTTTGTAACATTGATTGCAGGCTTTCTTTTCCCCAACCATTTTAATAGCAATTCAAATATAAAGTTTGGCTCCTTCTTTGTGTTTAACTTGTTAAATCTACAGTTTGCTTATCAAGAACAAAAAGCAGCTGACACTTCCCACAGAAGGCAGTTCTGGGCTTTCTCAGTGGATCCACAGGAGCTGTCAAAGAAAGTGCAGCCCTGGTGTGCTGACTGCCCACACTGCTTGCCACTGATTCACTCCCTGGCTCTGCTTTGGCCGCTCCAGCCAGATCTTTCCTAGACAAACGTGATCTAATGTGGTCAAACACTAAGTGGTGTGGACACAAGCCAGGCTACTGATCCCCAGGCCTCTTTCATTTAGTGGTCAAGATGTAGTTCTTGGTTCCTCTGGGAGGATTTCTCAGCAAGCCAGGAACTATCAGAACTCAAGACTTGGCTACTCATCTTTCACAGGTCTGTGTCAATATGGCAAGACTGAATTCTCTTGTGCGATTGGTCTTCTCAAAGAGAGGAAAGAGATGTGCAGGAAGGGTGTGTAGCATTGTGTGTGCGTGTGCACGTGCACATCTCCCCCTCTCTTTGTTTAGATCTCTGGGCATCACTCCCATGTAACCTTTGTTCTGCTTATGAGCCCTTCTGTTCTTATTTTGGCAACACACAAATATTTACTCATGTTCATAAACAATCACCAATTCTATCTTTTCAGGTAAAACATCAAGAGAGCATGGCTCACCTGGGTGAACGTAAATGGACTCACGTGTTCCCTTTCCTGGTGGTAGGTATTTACATATGTACATGTCTCTCAAGTGTGCACATATAACAGGGTTCTGCTTGGGTTCTTCACAACCATCTGTGAATCGTCATGGCAGAACCACAGATGACCTAGGGACTGAAGCCCGATGGAGTGATCAGTTTTCATTTAATAAAACACCTGGGCATATGCTGCTTGAACTGTGGCTGCTAGGGAGGAGGGGGAAAGAGGAGGATCCAGGGTGGGGCAGAGACAGAAGGTGATGGAAGCACTGATTAGCCTGTGTGTCATATGAAGCACAGCCCTGTCATGGTTGAGGCCTAAGGCAGTGCATTATCTTAGGTTGATGTAGTTGTCCATTGCAGTCACTTTTATGAAGGCTCATTAGAGCTGGGGAGTGTGAGGGTGCAAACTCAGGCATTTCCTTCTGCAGGAGAGCACAAGAGTTAATAGGTCAGGAACCACAGCTTTCAGTATATTAATGAGAGGCTGTGCCAACAAGCATGAACATCAGTGCTCTGAGAAACTCTCAGAAGGACCAGGTTGCTGAAAAATGCATCTGCTTCCATTCCACATAGTGTTACCACTTCTACTTCTGAGCTTTAGGGGTGTTTCACACTGCAGTGCTGGCCCTGCTGTCTGCTGAGCAGCTGGTCAAGGGGAGGGGGTGAGGCATGGAGAAGGAAAGCAGTGGAAGTGACAGTGCTCTGGGATGCTCTCTGGTGACAGGTCTCCCTGGTGTACTCTGCCAGTGCTGAATACTCCAACTGCGGCGAGAATGAATACTACAACCAGACCACAGGCATGTGCCATGACTGCCCCAAGTGCGAGCCGGGTGAAGAACCTTACATGGTAATTGCAGCTTCCTTTGCTGGTGGGGGACACATATCGAGCACCAAATGTGAAAAACAAATGCTTTGCTACATGGTGGTAATATATGGATAGGAAAGAAAATGAGGAAGGACAGGAGTGCTTCAGCAGGAGCGCTCACACTTGCGAGTATGCCGTGGGAGAAAGGCATCATGCGTGCACGCCACTAATCCACGTGCCAGGAGCAGCCTCTTAAAAGTGATACTGTAAAAGTTCAAAGGTAGAAAGTTCCACACAGAGTCTCTGCCAGTCTGTTCTCTTCTCAATAGTTGTTTAAAATCTGATGCTGCTGTTCCGGCATGGTGTGATAAATCGGTTAGTCTGGCGTGCTTGCTGGCCCCCCACACCAGCAATTTAGTTTTGCTCTCCCGCTAAGATATTTTGGCACTAGAGGAACTTGGATGTTTCTGCAGCATTTTAAATTATGGTTCCTAAGTAACCATTTGATTTACAACAGATAATTGTTGCTTATTAAAAAAAATAAATTACTGAAATCCTGTTTGGTTTTAATGGGATAAACATCCTATTGCAAACATTTCACACAGTTGGTAGTCCTGAACAAGGACGTTTGAATAATAACCAGTTGGTTTTAGTTTTATGTAATCTAAACGTAATGTTCAGCTGAGACATGTGAGTTCAGAGGTTACAAAATCTCATCCAAACATTGCCTTTTGTGATGTTCCCTCTGGGCTCTCCTAGCATGGAAGCTGCTGATAGCCCTGCTGCAGCTGTGTTTCTCCTGTAGTAGTCTCCTCCACTCTTCCATTTTCAGTTCGCCTTCTATCTAAGCAGCAGCTGAAAGTCACTTCCACGATTTGCTGGGCTAAGATAGAAGTAGCTATGGGGGGCCACTTACAAGGAGTATGATGCTCCAGTTCTCCCTCTCCAGCACACAGCATGCTGCATCCTTATATCCCTGCATGGCCTTTTTAGGACAGACACTAATGGGCCAAAAAATAGACTTCTCTCTCTTTGTGCTGCAAAGCCAATGAACCAGGCTATGAACATTCTCTTTTGCTAGAAGTTGGTGTGCAGCACAAGACTGCTTTTCAGTGACTTTGTGTTGTTGCAGACATGTGGATATGGCACCAAAGACGAGGACTATGGCTGCATCCCCTGCCCTTCAGAGAAGTTTTCCAGAGGAGGTTACCAGATATGCAGACGGCATAAAGACTGTGAGGGTTTTTTTCGAGCCACAGTCATGACACCTGGTGATCAGGAGAATGATGCAGAGTGTGGTCCTTGTCTCCCAGGGTAAGGACTTATCCACAGAGCCTTTGCTATACCCAAGGCACTGGAAAATACTTTCTTTATGTCAAAGTCTCTTGACAGCCTTTCTTCATGTCCTCAGCTGACTGTAGGGGAAATTATGGTGAATTATGCTTTTTTGTCTCTGGTAAAACAATACATTCAAATGTTTCAAAAGCATTGGTGAGTTTAATAAATCATAGAATGGTTAGGGTTGGAAGGGACTCTAAAGAAGATATCGTTAATCTTACTGAAACCTCACTGAAGAAATAGCTGTTTGGAACAACTAGAAAACTTTTTCTCTTACTAGAAGTGGGAAGGGAACAAGCACAGGTGTGCAGTGCCATTTTAAATGCTCTAAGAAATCCAGCTCAGACTCCATCTGTAGCTTCAGAAGGCCACCTTCTAAGGCCTACATCCTGCATCCTACAAATGAGCTGCATGAAAATGCCTTGGATACCCTGTAGGGTCTGTGCAGGCTCCTATCGTGTGTTTGGGAGCATAAAATGCCTCTTCTCCAGATGTGACCAGCTGGCACATTTGTCAGCAGTTGACAGCATTTGCTAACATAGATGTTAGGTGAGATTTACCAAGGCATTTTAGTCTCTAAGGATCCTTTCTAGCCAACAGAAAAGGGCCTAAGGAACTGCTAATGTGGTGTGTATGTGCTGTTGTTCAGATTCAAAACAAGTTTCAGGGCTGGCTGAAGGGGCTTAAAATAGATAGTGTTTACTAAGTCCATCTTTGTAATGGTATTTTATGCTCGGTATAATTCTGATAGTAATGGTGACAAAGATACATTGGATATGTTAGCAGTATATTCTCATCTGTATTATATTTGAAAGTCTGCAAACCGAAGCATACATATGCACTCTCAACATTTTTTTTGCTAGGGTGAGTAAACTCTAAAGCACAATCTCACCTTACATACCTTTGCAGTTTCTGCCACTGTGCCACTTTGGTTTAGGGAGTAATTCCTACTGGCATTTGGCTATTGTGCAGTTTGCAGATTCTGGATAACCTACACTCCTTATAGCGCAGAGAACCCTGTTAAAGAGGCCCTGCAGGCTTCCAGGTTTATTATATCAGTGAGTCTGTGTGAAATTTTCACAGTTTACAAATAAAATGAAGGACTTGTCTAGCTGCCAGCCAAACAGACTGATGATGTGATTTGAAAAGAGCTCCCTCTTGACTTCCCCTCATACATCATAAAGAGCAAGAAACTTAAATAGTGGCCACAGTTGCTATTTTGCAATTTTTGTCAGGACTAATGAGGTCACACAGGTGGGAGTAGGGTGCTGGCTGAAAATAATCAGCTTGCACAGCTGGTGCTTGGGGAGAAATCTCAGAACATCGTGTTTGCACAGGTGTAGCCTGTAGCAGAAACTGGCCTGCCGGAATTTGGCTGTGTGCCGCTCCTGTGCAGCTCTCAGGTCCCGGGATTGTTTGGCAAAGCCAGCAGTTAGGAAGAAATACCCTCAGTCCAAGCTTGAATAGATGGAACTCTCAAGGTAAACTAAACATGGGCTAAAACCAGCTCTGAAGCTGCCCTGACTCCTCATGCTACTTAGAGTCCTCAGAGTTTGCTCCTGTGTGATGGTGGGGGAAATGCAGACCCCCTGTGTCAGAGCAGAGAGCTGGTGAGTAGCTCAGGCTGATCTCCTTATTGCCCCCGGTGTCACAGGGACAGCCAGGCACCAGGGTGAGTGGTAGCTGGCAGAGGGCTCCCTTGCCTGGGCAGTAAACCTAAAAGAGCCCCTGAGTCAATATGAGGGGGACAAAAAAAGGTTTCCAGTTTCAGAGGACTGCTTCCATAACGTGCTGCTGATCTTCCCAAAGTAACAGCCCGCATCTGCATTTAGGTACATCTCATTCCTTTGCTATATTTCACCAGCTCAGTAAAGCAGCCCGAGGAAAAGATGAACATATGGCACATTCTGAGCAAGAGTTTTCAGACAAAATACCACTGAACTGGCAGCCTTTTCCAGTGGCTACAAGTGTCATCCTTTATACTTCATCTTAAAATAAGTGCTGGATAATTATATATTTTCCTTCTGGGTTGGTTTTTTTGTTTGTTTGTTTGTTTGTTTTTCACTCTTATAATCAATTTTAGGGAAGAAAGAGACCTTTGGTACAAGAGAAGGAGTCATCCACTGCTTCTCTGTCTTCCCTCCAATATAAAATAAAAATAGCACTGTTACACTTACAAAAGGATGCAAGACTGTGGCCAGGAAAGATTTTAAGGGCTTAGCTCTGAAGCAGTGATCCTCAAAACCAAAGTCCAGTTGCCAGTGAACTCTAGAGGTACCTAGACTGAAGCTCCTGGGACATTGCAGGCTTTGTTCTCTGCTCCTGCCCAGAAGCTCTTCCATCATGCCAAATAGGACAGGTCAAGAATGTGGAAATTAGGTGTGAGTCAGACTATTTCCCTCAATGGGATGATCCATTAGGTGTTCCTGGAGTGTAATTGAGATCACAGCTAACTACAAGCAGCCACAGCAGGTCAGAGCAAGGGTCCCTTCAGCCTGGTCATCTGTCTTCTTTCAGTGGTTACCACTAGTTGAAACCCATGGAGGAGTAAGAACAGGCCAAGTACATAAGATACATATCCCTTATGCTGCCCCAGCACCTATTTTCATCTTGAATTAAGTCCCCAGTCTCCTCACAATGTAGAATTGCAATGGGATAATTTTCTTTCTAAATGTAGTCAGAGGTGCCTCTGCTGCTGAGGCTTTCCCTTTTCATGTGTTCCATACTGCCAGCAAATCCACATTCAATTCTCCTTTGGGAGATGTTTTAAGAGAAGCAGTGAACTCTCATTTGTATTCTGGATGAAAAGGTTTAGCCAGTGCATTTCTAATGAAATTAAGACTCCCCACACCTCCACCCCGTTCTGAATGAGGCAGCAGGTGCCTTCACCCATGTGCTCACCAACTTCTTGCTGTCTCTCCACAGACTGTCCCCTGCGGAGAATGGCACTCCCCTGCCCTCCTCCACCTCCTGCCCTAGTCCCAGGTGCCCTGGTCCCTGCAGGACAGCAGACCTAAACTTGGGTCCAGGTCCCTGAGTGTGACATGGCACCACCAAGGATAGCCCAAGATAAACCACCATGGTGCTAAGCAGGAAAACAAGTCCATTTTTCAGTCTAGCTTTTACTCTAAGGTTTTGCCTGTAACACTTTCAAACCTGAGCCTGGCAGGTGCCAAGGAAAGAAAGAATGAGTCTCATAGTGTAAGAGTAATACTGTGAAAATTCATTATTTCGTTACTGGGCCACTTCTTCTCCATAGTTAGTGACATAAAGTGATCAGATATGTCCGACCTTGCCTTTAATATCTGATGCACTGAAACGTAACCAGAAACACAAGTCTGTTGCCAGTGTTTCATGGGGGTGAATCACTAATGTTTGCAGCTGCAGAGTTTCCTACTCAAATGGGTCAACAGTTGCCTACCCTGAGCATCCTCTTTGATTTTCTTTATATGTGCTACACCATCCTGCATTGTGGTGAAACCCTAAAATTATTCCACCAGCTTGATTTAATTAACTGTTGGAAGGATTGTTTGCCTTTCCTAAACCACCACAGCTATTAGACTGTGGATCCTAACTGTCCTGTATTTTTCTTCATATATTTATATGTATCTTTGACATTCCACTCTTTTGTTTTGTGGTTTGGCGATCTTTTCCTGCTTATTTATTAGCTGCTTTACAACCTGATATTACATAGGCCCCCATAAGAGAGGAGGATGAAGTTTTGCTTGTGAGAGAAGGGCAGAGTGGCAGATGGGGCACAAGAGACATTTGAGGGGAGGAGTGAGGGTGCATCTTTTAAAACCAGTAAGAAATGAGGAACCATGTTCAGTTCACCTGCTCTCTGAGGTTCCTCCAGTCCCTGTATCTCCCTTGCATCTCTGTGTACTCCATTTGCTGGTGCTATATCCCCTATCTGGATCATTCATTAGTACACCAACTGATTTTGATGAACAGTTTCAGCAGTGATTTCCTAACAATACATACATTTTCCAGAAAAAAAAAAAAAACCAACCCAAAACTATACTGCACATGCATAGACAGGTACATACGAGCAGAAAACAGATTCCTCATTGTATAAAGTGTTTGTAATGTTGAGTACCTGTCTGCACAGAATGGATGATGAATTTATTCATCTCTTCATTAAGATCTGTAGTCATTTACAAGTGATTTGTAAAGACATATCCATAACATCAACTGTGTGATGTTACATCAACATATGTATGATTTTGATGCAATTTACTCATTAAGGTGCATGTGGATCCAACTCTTGCTTAGCCAATTACCTTATTCCAACACTAACTTTATTAGCAGCCCAGAGGTTCAAATCATGAAATTCAAATTCCTTCACACTGTAATTCCATTATCAAGGACTAACTTATAAACAATACAGCAAGGAGGTAAAAAAGCCCAAACCAAACCTGTAAAACCTAATCTGCTTTGCCTTGTAAGGGTGGTGATTTCCTGTATTTTTTATTATGATTTGGCTCAGGTTTGGTTCTAACATTACGGAGATTATTCATATGGTGTTTGTGAATAAAATCAGCCAACCATATCCAACTGGTGCTCTTGCTTGAAAGATTACTGCTTCAAAAAATAGCATTCCCATATTTTGAAAAATCTTATTTTGGGGCATGCTGTAAATTGCAGCTTGAGCTCAGCAGGGAGAATAAGGTTGTTTTAGGCAGTGTTACCACTTCTTGTCATGTCTCGATGTTTGATTAATTACCTTTCAGGAGGAAAGGAAGAATTGTCTCTATTCGGACGATTAAAAAAAAAATAATAATCTTTGCATCACATTGCTTATAAAAGTTTTTTCTTTTAATGATTTTATCTCCATATAATTGGTTGCTGCTGAACCATGCTCAGTTGTAGCATATTAATTTACACTGTTTTGCCTCATCTTGCCCTTCATTGCAGTTATTACATGCTGGAAAACAGACCTCGCAACATCTACGGGATGGTTTGCTACTCATGCTTGTTGGCGCCTCCTAACACCAAGGAATGTAAGTGTTCTGCCATTTCTATGCATTTCATCTGGTTTTGACTTTAAATCATCTGGTTTTGACTTACAATCATCTGCAAGCTCAATGTGAAGTCTTTCGGTGATGATAATTATGTTCAAACAATAAGCCCAGCTCCAGTAAAGCAATTTCTCCTTCTAACTAGCCTTGCCAGCAAAGGGAGGGAATGCTGATCATCTGAGGAGACATCAGAACCTTTGATTTAGGACCTGCTATTGTTCATTTGTGTGCCAGTTTTCATCTGTTAAGACATCCCATGCAGGATTTATTAGGCTTGATTAACCAGTAGGTGCAGGAAGTCTCATATCTGTGTATTTTTTAATTGACTTTCAGTTCACCCGAGAAGAAAACATGGAACAGTTTGTAGATCAAGTAGAAAGTGCACTGCCCCTTCTCACATCCTTTGGCTTCAAAGTGATTCAAGGGTTGATATTGCTGTGTGGTGGTCAGCACTGATAAGAGTTAATTCTGTAGATTTCATTGACAAAGAAGCTGTAGTTTGCTAATCGAAAAAGATCATGTATGTATGTGTGTGTGACACCCTAGAGGTACCTGTTCCTTTGCATGCCATGTGCATGTGTAATGGCATATCCAGCCTCATGCCATGGGGAGGAGGGACAGCCCTGCACCAGCTCTTTAATGCAGAGGCAACCCCCCAGAAAACTGCTTTCTCCTTTAGGGGGCAAAGAAAGTGAGAAAAAGAAAAAAAAAAAGGTTCTTTCTGAATGACCAGATTACTTCCACACCCCCTCAGAGAATCTGGAGAAGATCAGGAGAAAAAGCTTTAAAAAAGACCAAACCAGAAACCCAAACAATAAAAAAACCCAGACAAAACCTAGCAGTTCTCTCAAGAAACCTAATGCATCTAAACCCAAAATCCTGTCCATGTTCTGTACTTTTAGAAGTCTTTGCCATGAAAAGTAATTGCAATATTTTGCCTGCTTGATTTGAAAGGAGGAGTTGACATGAAAGTCCTTGAGCATTTATTTTTGTGTACATAAATAGCAATTATTCTGTTCAGATGCTGCTGAACTGTTTATCATTGGTGGTCTGCTAGTCACTTCAAAAGAGGATAGGTCATGAACAGCTACCACCTTTCCTAAAGTGCAAGAGGGCATAATGCTGGGGCATAATCACCACCTCACAGAGCTCCTGGTGAATGGTAGCAGTCCAGAAGGAGGTATCTCCCTGAGCTCTCTGCATGCAAAGTGGCAGGTCTGTTGTACAGCTGCTCACCCCACTTGGCTGCAGTAACCCAACCTGTCCTGAGACAGCAGGACTGGGTGAGGGCAGGGTGAGAGTGATTTTGATAAGATAACATCTGTATTAGGAGGTGAGGTAAGGGTGCCAGGGAGGACCCAGATGTGAGATATGGGAAGAAGGTGGAGAGGTAAGTCAAAACACAAGGGCAGGAATGTCGTGTTTTAACCCCAGCTGACAGTCCAGCCTCACAAAGCCACTCACTCTACCCACTGGCTAGGGAAGAGAATAGGAATGGTAAGAGTGAGAAAACTCGTGGGTTGAGACAAAAACAGTCTAATAAGTAAAGCAAAACCCACACACATCAGCAATGCAGTACAAGGAGTTCATTCCCCACTTCCCACAGGCAGGCAGGTATTCAGCCATACCCAGGAAATCTGGGCTACATCACACATAATGGTGAGCTGGGAACACAAACACCATCACTTTTTGAATGTGCCACCCTTCCTCGTTCTTCCCCCAACTTTATATGCTGAGCATGACACATATGGTGTGGGATATCCCTCTGATCAGTTGGGATCAACTGTCCTGGCTCCTTGTGCATACCCAGCCCCCTCACTGGTGGGATGAGGTGAGAGGCAGAAAAGGTGCTGCGTAAGCGCTGCTCAGCCGTGATGAAAGCATCCCTGAATTATCAACACCTTTTTGGTCACAAATCCAAACCACAGCCCCATACTAGCTACTATTAAGAAAATTATCTGTACTCCAGCCAAACTCAACACAGGGAGTCTTAGTGGGAGTTGAGGGTGTATGGTAAAAGGATGCAGATGCACCTGGCTGACCCACTGGTGGGAACAGAATTCTGCCTGCTGCTTGCCCATAGCTGGAAATTACTCCCTTCCTCAGCTCTGATTGTCTCAAACACATTCTGAAATGGGGTTTTAATAGTATCAGACATGTTGTAACTTAATGATTTGGCGAGGCAGAAGATCCTAGGGCTATTACTCAATTAAAAAAAAAAAAGTCTTTGTCTTTTGTAGGATATCTGACATATGTCAATATGACGATGTGTCATTTGTCCTTCTGTAAGGAAAGATGAATGGCCCAACTGATTACCCATGTGCAATTTTTTACTTGACAAACACAGAATAAATATATGTTATCTTTAGGAGGAATTTAGGCAGGGGCATAAACTGACAAATTGGGTATTAAGGTAGAAGAAAATATTAGGCCTAGAAAGACTAAAGATTTCCATTTTAATCAACTCCATGAAACCAACCATTTGATTACAAGAGTTAAAAAACCAGAAAAGCATCTTAAAATCCAAATCCCTCAAATCACTAAGCTCAGGTAATTTGGCTTATAATGTCTAAACCTCTGGACCCCATTTGGAATGGCCACTTCCCAATTCATAGGCATTAATTTGTACTCCGGATGGAAAATCAGCCTTGCTGCAGGAACCTCTTGTTGCTATGGCAGGCAGTGTAAAATCTGGTATTAGCAGATGATCTTTTTCACACATTTTACTGTCATCAGATTATACCAGTCAGAGCAGGGAAGAGATGGCATATCAGTAATGCACAACTGTGGAATTTTCTGAGGTTTGCAAATTACAAACTCATGTTACGTATGCTCTGAGCACATAACCTTAACACAAGCACGTGGTTTCTGTCATATGAAGGATAATACCAGCTTTTTGGTAGGAATGCTTCCTTTTTGCAGAACCACCTCTGATCTTTGACCGGCTGTCATGATGGAGGACCCAGAATGAAAACTTGAAATGGCCCCAGGAATCTTCTGTTCCTTTCTCGAGACTCCACAATAGCATTGAACAGCATTCAGGAACTTAAACCCCAAACTAAAGGGTTGCCTCTCCCTCAGAGATCCTATTCTGGAGAAAGGTGACCCAGCAGGTCACAAGGAAATGAGAACGCCAAATTACTTAAAAATAGGAAGCTCAGGGTGACAAGCTCTGGCTTTGCACTTCTAGACAGAAAAAAGAGAGCAGATAACTCCTGTTTCAGGCCTTTGCTAGTGCTGGAGAACAGTGGTGCTCTCCTTAGCTGAAAACAGTCCTTGCTGGGAAAGTGCTGGACCCGTGTGTTACAGAGGGCCAAGTCTGGGAGTGCGTACCCCTGCATGGAAACTTGCTCAGAGTGTTTGTCTGGCAATACATTTTATCTGGCAAAAAAGTATTTGGGTTTGATCAAGGGGTAAAAAAATGTCTTTCAACTCCAAGAGTGTGCTGTGCAACTTTCATCTCATATACAGTCAGTAAAACTTGAAATGGCAGAGGAAACAAGGTGAACACTCCATGCCCCAGCATCTGGAAACATTAGTGAAAAAATGACTGGGAATGAGGACTGAGAAAGAAATTCCTTGATGGGCCTGTGTCACCTTTTTTTTTTTTTTTTTTTTTGAGAAATAAATAGCACAAAATAGCATGGAAAGGAGGGGAAGGAAAGGGAGACACTTTTCAAAGGTGAGAGGTTTAATTGAGGCACTGGACTGAAGGACAGGAGCAACAGTTCTGCAACCTGGGACGAATAACAAACTTCAGCAACAGCTTGTGGGCACTGGGCACATACAGGATGTGTGTTGTGGAGCAAGAAAGCTTTTTCTTACTGGGAAAAGGGTAAACATCACCATAAAGACTACAGTTTTTCCTATCTTATGCACTGTGAAGCAGCTGTGTAAGATTTCTGGCCTCTCATGCAGTTCCCTCATGCAGTTCCCTCAAGTCTCCTGTGTAGGAACCTCTATGCTAAGCACAGAGGAGCACAATGCCAAAATGTCAAAGGTGTGACATTTCACTTCAGCTGTGCATGAAGCAGAGCAAGAGCTGTCAGTCCCCTGTGCTGACACTAAATTGGGATTTGATACCTCTGTGATAAATAACAGCACTGCAAGAGGCAGGGGAGGCAGATTTCCCATGGAAATCAAAGAATGAAGGTAATGAGCACCAAAACACTCTTAAGATGTGGCTTCCCACAGTTAATGGTGCTGAATTTTCTGTCAGCACCTCTGGAACTGGAGTCACTTCAGGCCGCTGACTATGTAGGGTGTTTTTGTTTTGGTTGTTTGGTTTTTTTTAATCCAGCGTAAGAGTATATGTAAAAGACAGAAGGTTTAACCATACATGAAGTTTCTCTGGCAGAGAGGTAGAGTTGCTGCTGGAAGAGATATTGTTTTTTAGCAGCTGAAACTCTCAATGAGTTTATCTCTACTAACTCCCTCTTTCTCTTCAAACTTTAATATCTGCCACTTCAGTTCAAAAATGCTGAAGGAAAACAAAATCAAATCCTGCTACAAAAACTTTAGGAACGTTTACTTTGCAGTTGGATTTACACAATTACATCAAATATGCCAATCCTTTTGCATTTACAAATTATTGATCCAAGGAACTTCAGCAATTGATTAAGGTTGGTTTTTTTTTTAATCTACTGTATATATTCATAGGTGTGTATAGGAATAAAATACTCTATTTTTTTATTTCACCTTTTTTGCTGGTTTTATATATGTAAACAATTACAAACCTGAGTAAGTTTTTAAGTCTCACATCTACCAGTGATGACTTGGGAAAATTAAAAAAAAAAAAAAAAAGGAAGAAGAAAACAAGAAAAACAATAAAGGAAAACATATGTGGTCAAGTTATTTTTTAATTACCAGAGAGCAAATGACATCTAGAAACAGAAAATATCATTTTTATTGTTGAATTATTAGAACTTCAAAAAGAACTAGACAATTGATGGCTTCGTGTGACGAGCTGACATCAGGGAGCACATCCACACTGTGTACTGAAGACTGAGAAATCAGCCTCCTTAATTGAAGTGATTAAAACAAACAAGCTTAATGCCAAAACCACTTGTGTTAGTGAAAATAATTCTTTCAGAGATTTTTAATTTAACTCTTCGTTCTTTGCAATATCACTAATTTCCTTTCCTTGCCAGTTTTGTCCTTTTGTAATAAGGACAACATCAGGACTTTTTTCCTTCTGTTTCAAATTACACATACAAATGAATAGGCTTGTTAGCTGGAGCTAACAAACTTTTCTTTCTCTTTTTTATTTTCTTTTGGGTTGTTTGATCTCTGAATACCCCTTTCTTCTTCACATGTGTAATGGGAGAAATGTTAAAGGCCGTGCTTTATGACTCACTATTGGTATGGCCTGATTCTCCTTCCTTTACGGTTTGTCTGTGTTAGGGAAGGAACTCAACCTTAACACAAAATTGGCCAGCCTCAGCTTCAAGGGGAGGGATCAGAGAAGAAAATATGAGATTTGCTGTCTTCAGCTGCTGTGAAAGCTGGGCTGAGGTATCACTCAGGAGAGCATCTGGTCCTGGTGGTTACTCCAATGACTTTGATGTTTTCACTGGTGCTGGAGCTGCAGCTCCCACAGTGAGCATCTCCTGCCCTTGGAAGACATTGCAGGTTTCTGCAGCATTGCTCTGACTGGGCTCAGGTGCTGCTAAACCTGCAGAACTGCAGCTTTCTACCACCCATAAAGGTGGGCTGGCCACCAGGACAACGGAGAAATGGGACCTTGGTGCCTAGTGGGTCTGTTCTCTTCCTTCTGATGCTGTGAAGTCATGGTAGTAGGGTTTAAAGAGCAATTATCCCCTTCATGTTGCACACAGAAAGAGGTGATAATATGGAATTGCTGGACAGAGGCTTAGTTCATGGAGTGTGTGCCTATGACCTTCCACTGCTGTGCAATGATTAGAGCTCCTGGTGAATCCAGATTGTCAGACTAAGACCACATGGCCTATAACTGTCACTGCTTTCCTGCCCTGACAAAATAAAAAGGGAGAGAAATAAAACAGTGAAAGACATTACAGAGAGCACAACAGCCTAAAATACTTCCTTTTATGTGTCCTGGCTGCTTACAGGAGATTGACCAGATTGAAAATAAAAGTCTAGGGGAACTTTCCTATCACCATTTTTAGAAGTTTAAATCACAGTAATTAATTTACTTCATGCTCTTTCTGGTGTAATAACTACCTACACTAACTGAAGAATCTACCTGTGGCTCCAGAAAATATTAGAGGAACTTATTTTGTAGTTTTCTGTATTTACCCTGAAAAGACAGTAAAATAAAGGGCACTCATTGCCCAGGATATGCTCTGTTATCGGTGATTTGCAATATTTTCAGAATTGGTTTATGTTTGGTTACCAAAGTCATATGTAAACACCTTAGAAAGCAGCTTGGCTTTGACAGCTGCTTTAGCTTCCGTGACTTTCCAAGTGCATAGGCATTCCATTTGAAGTGTTTTTTCCTTAAGTTTGAAAACAAACTTTTCATGTAAGTACCTGAATACAGATTTACATTAATTTGAAAATTCTGACCTCTGCTTTCTACATATCTAGGTCTTTAGTTATGATTAGGTTTAGTTAAAATCTAGTTTTCAACTACTTTGTCAAACATAAACTTTCTATCTTGATTGAATTTCAATTTTTTCAATAATTTATTTTTCGTCTTATATTTAAGGCTGTTAATTATTTATTTGCATGTGTGCTTTATCTTACTTTACGTCCATAAAACAGTCTCGATGATGGCACTCACTGGTTGGCTGTGCCATTCATAACTGGACCATGGCTGTGAGAAGAGGGATGCTTCAGGAGAAAGCAAGCTGCACTCAATGGCAAGAAATAGATACATACACAGACACAGATTTTTTTTAATGCTTATTTGAGGATCACTCTGATAGTTTGTTGTGTACACACTTTGGGGATTTTTATAATGTTATTGGGTATTAAATAAACTAAAAAAAAAAAAAAAAAAGATCTGTTGCTAACTATGAGCAGCAGTCCTTTGCATGACCAGTAAGCTGATACCCACAGCAGCTTATGTCAGGAGCACATATGGTCTCCTACTGCACCAGATTTTATTCACTCACCAACACTTGCAAGAGGGCATATTGGTAAGACCTCCTTTCCCTTTGCCCTCCTCTTCCTCTCAGAAATCTGGTAGTTTTGTTTTTCACTTCTCATTTTATGTCTGTCTCAAGATACAAGGACAACTCTAATAGTCTGTAACATAAAGCAGAAAGGTTCATTGAAACAACAACAAAAAAGTATTTTATTGCCCTGCATAGCAATTTAAATTAAGATATCTTTTGAGTTAAACCCCCAAACATTCAAATGGGAATACAGATTCAATTGTTCTTTTAAACAATAAGTATGGAGGGTTTTTTTATTGAAACTGTATTTAGAGTACAAAAAAGTTACAACTAAATCATAATTCTTTGAATAAAAACATTTATAATGCAAAAGTTGACCAACCATCAGTGATAAACTTCTTTCCTAATGTCTTCATCACATTCCTACAGTATTGCTTATAGGTGTCCAGGAATATAAACCACTCTTTTGCACAGCTATATTACAGCCATTGGTCTTTTTTTTTTTTTTAAATAGAGTTGTTTCCATATGTTGTGCTGTAGCATTTCAGGATGTCTCTGCCTGAGCTATATGTAAGTCTTTATAGATTATGTGTCATCTATATTGGAACCAGAATTAATAATGCAGTTGGGATACAAAACTGGATGTGCACAGAAACAACTGACATTGCAGTCATGGTGTGGTGTTGGGCTGGAAAAAGCAGCTGCTATGAGTTCTGTTTCTTTTTGCTCACACACAAGTGATATAAACTGAAATTCCACAGAAGCTGGCATTTTTGGTTCCTCTTGCAATGCAGGTGCACAAATTGGCACTTTCTTCTAAGCCACATCTAAAGAAAAATCTTGGCTCATAATGGATATGCCAAAATTTGACAATAGGCTTAAAATATGCATAATGACTAACTCCCACCTAGGTATATGCAAAAGGCCATCACATTCTAGCACCAGCCTTGATTTTGCCAGGATAGGCACTACAGAACAAATGATGTGCATGCAAAGAACATTCTGCACGTAGGCTGTTCCCATGCAAAGAAAATTCTGCACGTAGGCTCAGGAGCTCAAGGTGCTCACTCATGTGCACAGGCGAGGTTTGTGTGAATGTGTGCACATGTGTGCCTGGTATGGGCAATGTGCTGTGCCCTGAAGTGGGGCAGAGCTGAGTGAAGTGTGACGATGGTGCTGAATGAAGAATGGATGACCTTCCTCCTTACCATTCCTGTTCTGTGTGCTGCTGTGTGACTTCCCATCTTGAAAGGCTCTACTGCCTTTCAGCAGATGGATGGAAAGCACAAGGTTAACAATATCAAGCAACTAAAAGATTGATTAGGCAGAAATACCTCAGTGACTACATATTTCAAGTGAAGGAAAGAGAGGCGAGTTTGATAAAATTCCCTCATGGGGGAGGTGAGGTGGAGCTTGTTGGCTAAAGTGCAGGCAGACAAAGCAGCAGGGCTTGCCTGTGTTCACCGAGAGGCAGCCTAAGAGGAGCTATTGTTAACTTGTTGCAGCTTGCAAGCACCGTGTAGAATCACAATTGGCTGTAATTGCATTGCCAGGGCAGGCTGCAAGAACAGGCGTGGGCCTGGTAGTTGTGGACATGAAGGAAAGTATCAGACTACAGCACCGGCTATTTACTAAATTTCCTCTGTTGTCCAGCCATGATGAGTAAACACATAGGTCACGACAAAGGATGATTCACTTCAGATTTATGAAGAATTGCTGAAACTTTTACAAATTACCTGTCCTCAGTATCCACTACCTGCAGATGACATCTTCATTTGCTGATCCCTAGATGGTCTACTGCTGCATTGCAGTTCCTGGAGCTCCTAACTTCTTTTTAGAAGAAATTCTGTCACAGAGAAAGGACCAGGGGGAAGACTTATGTAATCTGGCTGTCATTTGCATAATATGAAAAGCATCTGAATTAATAAATTAGTATATTTAAAACTCTATGAAAACACTCAGTTTGAAAAAAATCCCAATTATAATAAATTAATCCATATCCTTCCAACAAACGATGTTTGAAAGAAGTTTTATCATTGTTAAAGAAAATTTCTTTTGAAGACACCTGCAACTCATATTTTGTGGCCACTTCAAGTGTACATTTCTCATTCACTACATGCAGCCATGTTTTATGTTAGGTAATACTTTTTTTTCATTTTTAAAAAGCCATTTCTCCTAATTTGAAGAATGTGTATATTGCTTTGTTCTTAACCATTGAACATTTCTCAGACCATTCCAGACCACTTAATTTCCTGTCAGGTTTACCTGGTGGATTTGGTTTCTTCAAATATTTACTTGGTCAAAAGAATGGCACAGTGAGCTCTCATCTGCTCTAGTTGCCAAATTAACTTGTGAAGCCATGTGCTGTGCACACCTTACCAGATGACTGTGACAGTTTTTTACCTTTAAGTCTGCTGAATTATCATTGGATTTTTTTCCATAGACAGCTAATATAAAGCAGGAGGGATTTCATACCCCTTCCAAGACAGAAAATGTTTTTCAGTGGCTGTTGACAGCATCTGTTTGCATTAGCTGCTTACCAGTGGCATTAAAGTTTATTTGAGAATGAAGAGAATGTCTATCCCCAACCCTAATATTTCTGTTCTGATTTGGAATACTACGTCACGACAATTCTATGTGAAAGACTTATTCCAAATAGTATGCAGTACTGTCTGGTATTGTTAAAATATATTAATTTATGACTTGGTTTAATGCTTTGAAATCTTGGCTTATGACACCAACTGAAAAATTAACTTTTACCTTATGTAGAATTTAGACATGAAAACCCCTATTGGACACTCTTACCCCTCTGCCAGCATAAAGTATGAAAAGTTCTTAATTTTACTGTTTTAGTGGATTTTCCTTCTCCCCAGAATGTATATTTGGACTGACAGTAGGAATCATAAGAAACATACTGCCTGGTTACATTACAGGAAATTTTAATATTCCCTTTTGTGACAATACATCTCCATGGAACAGAAACGGACATTCAACAATGCTATTTGTCACCTTTACTTGGTTTTCCTGTGGGGTTTGCATACCATCACAGCTTCACAATGATGCTGCTAATGAAGGATGCTTGTGAGAAGCACTAGTCTGATGAATCTACATGAGCTGACTCTGAGCTGAGTCTCAGAGCCTGCAGTTGCAAATAATGGAGGAGGGGGTGGTAAATGGTTTGAATCATCAGCTGAATCTGGAAAACTTTCTGCTACCCAGGATAGATCTGTAACATAGGAATCTATTTATAACAGTTGGCTCTGCTTGTGTCTGAAGATGCTTGGGTGTCTTCTAAGTTCATAACTGTTCAGGATCTTCGACTTCTTCCACTCCCTCTAGACACTATGCAAAAATGTAGTCAAATGTAGTCAAAAACGTCAATTTGCAACTTTCAGCATGCCAGTGATGCATATTGGGAGTAGTGACATCTCAAAAAAAGACCAGTTCATGGGTTCTTTGCTAATAAACGGGGAATGCAATCAAGCGAAGGAAAAGCACTTTTTACTTGAGCCAACATATTCCTTTGACTGGACAAAGTAACCATGGAAGTTTATGGCATTTCTGTTTGTATTGCAGGTGCAGGGGCTAACTCTGGCATTTCAGCCATTTTCCCAAGTACCTCTGGCACAAGCACTTTCTCGCCTTACCAGCATGCTCACAAAGGTAAGAATGCACTCAGAAAGTTAATTTAGGAGCTGATTGTTTTGAAAAGGGCATCAACAAAGTGCAACCAGACTGAAAATATCTACTGTGGTTTTCATTGCCACTATTTCTGGATTTCTAAAACTGCTGTTAGAAATAATTCAGAATTCATTTTTATTTCTTAGTTAATCAAAACTGATGTTTTAGTTAGCTGAACATAAAATGGATTTGAACTGTACTCAATAATGCCAGCAGTAAATTTAGCTCATTATTTGTAGCTATACAGAAATGGCACTCTGTCTCATCAAAAGCTTAGCTTAGAAGGGTGAAAAGAATTCAATGCACAAATATGGTCAGTCTCTTATTGAGCTAACATAAACAGTTCTCCAGCATGATTGTTAGGTTTTTAAAATATGTCAACCTGAAAACACACAACAAGAAAGATGCAGTTAATGAGGCACTGGCAATGCTGATCTTATTGGTATTGTCTGGAAACATGGTTGCGAGGGTCATGTTTTCAGAAAAATAAAAGTTTTCGTGCATTTTAGCATATCTATAGTTTTTTGCATCCTTTTGTGGGTTTTTGATTCTAGTCTTTCACATCCAAGTTCCATTTCTGAATACCTTCACATAGCTTATTTTAAATTCACCTTCTAGCCATGCTGCGTTAAAGTATCTGTTAGAAAAACATCAGTTCTTCTACATGTGCATTGTGTTCTTTTAACTGCAGAGCTTTTGAGGCAGCCATACAGTCATTTTAGCTCTTATTCCATTTGCATATTTACCTTTTTTTTTTTGTCTTTTCAATCCTTATTCCCAGAATGCAGTGTTAGAAAGGCTGCTGCTCTTGCTTACGTATAGCTTTTATGTTATTAGCAGATAATACAATTTCATACACGTTGTCTCTGATGGATCATGCCATCAAATATTTTAATGAATACTGCTAACTTGCTAATGCATAAATATAGAATTACTGAAAAACTGTTAGTTAGTTTGCTTTTGAGATGCAACACTAAGTTTTTCAATTCTTAATAAGTAACCAAGACTCAGATTAACCTAAACTAGTATGCAAGATATGTGTCAGAGCAGACTGCAAACTGTTAACTACTCTCTGATCCTAAGAGTTGCTCCTTTAAGAAAATATTATTTTCATTTATTCCAGCAGATCTTTCAGGACAAGGACATCTGGCTACAGCTCTTATAATTGCCATGTCTACCATCTTCATAATGGCTATTGCCATTGTCCTCATCATCATGTTTTACATTGTAAAAACAAAACCTTCTGCTCAAGGTAATTGTTCAGCAGGTGAAATTTTAGCTGCAAATGCTGGTTTTGGATAGCTTCTGAGAATAATTCGTGGTTTATTTTTATATTCTAGCCTGTTGCAAAAGCCACTCAGTAAAAAATGTCGAAGCTCAGGCTAACACACAAGAAGAGAAGAAAGAAGTGCAAGGTATACATTTTTTTAGTTTTGCTCTTTTTATCCAAGACAACATTGGGTTTAAATACTCTTAATACGTTTCTCTTAAGAACAATTTCTCCTTTGAATTGTGTAAAACCCACATCAGTTTACTAAAGAATTGTCTATAATAGTTTTTTTGTACTACCAGAATGTCACTTAATCCTCTGATAGCAATTAAAAAGTAGGAGAGAGATTTATGATCGCAGTAAAGTTGCCAGCAGAACCAGCTCCTGACACAAAGCACTGGTTTGGAAACTCCTCGCCTATTTAAATTTCTTTAATTGTTGATCTACAGATAACGTTGTGATATTCTCTGAGAAAGAAGAGTTTGAAAAACTTACAGCAACTCCAGCTAAGGCTGTCAAAAGGTGGGTAAAAGATAAACATACTGCCAGTTTAATTGAAGTGGGGGAAGGACATGATCACCATCCATCCTGGTACAGTGGAACACATGAAGAACAAACTTGATGGATAGGTTGCTGCAGCAGGGCAAAGACTAGGTGTCTTAGCAGGTTTTTCCTTCTCCAGTTTCTGGGACAATGGCAGACATCACCAAAGATAAACCTGTGCCCTCCCCAGTCCCTCTGTGACCAACTCATTAGCTCACTCAAATGGCCTTAGTAAGGCTCCCCTTCCCTTCCAGGCAGGAAAAGTAAAAACAGCTGCAGCAGGTCTTTTCCATGACATCATCTGAATGACACAGTGTTGTAGTTTTCCTCACCTTGTCTCTGCCTGGCAGCCAAACCTGCCCAGGTAACATGATTATGGTGGGGTAAACACTGTCCTCATTTGGAAAATCTCTCTATAAAAGGATTATTGCAAACTATGTGTGACTGTGTTACTTGGTGGGCATTGTACATACACCCTGGGCTGCAGAATGCCATTACTTTCACTGGATTTCAGAAGAAATGCATTTTAAAAAATGGAAGACACTTCTATTCAATTAATTCTTAGATAGGAAAATGGAGATGACTGGAGTCAATCCATGACAGGCTTCACTAAGATAACCATATCCTTCATTTTACAGTGAAAATGATGCATCTTCTGAGAATGAACGACTTTTAAGCCGTAGTATGGATAGCGATGAAGAAGCTGCAGTTGACAAGCAAGGGACCCCAGAGAGATGCTTATTATCTTTAGTGCATTTGGCCAGAGATAAATCTTCTACAAGCAATAAATCAACTGGGGTAAGGCTATTTTGAGATTTAAAAATTTAGAGCATTTTTCTATATTGTTTTGAAGGGAAAAAAATATACAAACTATCACACACCCCCTCAAATGCACTGTAGTGTAGACCAGACTGATTTAAAAGAGCTTCTCCAGACAAATTATTTGTAGAATCACCTTTGCATACTGACATCTATGTACATATATATGGTGCAGGGATGATAACTAGATTTTCAACCAGAGTAATAACTTCACTTTTCTCTGTATTATATTTTATAGTCTAAAGAAAGAAACAACAAAAACAGCAACCCCCCGCTATGGCTAATGCTAATAAAACTATCCCAAATGCTACATTTACTGTGAAAGATCCCTGACAATAAAATAATGTAGCAGAATGACTGGATTCAGCTGACAGTGTAGCATCTCAGTACCTTGACCCAGCTGCATCAGTATTTCCACAGCACAGATTCTCAGTAATATCCGGTGTTGTGCTTGGTTTTCATGCATAATTCTGAAAAACACACAAATGTTTTGAAGGTCGTTGCTCTGAAGGACACTGTAAACCACTGTTTGTTTTGCTGTGGAAGGTCTTTGCTTCTTCCTGCTTAGTGTGTACTGCTCAGGGCTTTTTATCTCACTTGGAGTATTTTAAGGCATAGTTAAGGCCACACCTCACCCACACAACTTTTTTGTTTGTGTTAACATGAAACTGTTCTTAAAAAGAAAGTCTCTGCTCAGATATTTTTTTAGTACTTAAAAAAATGGCAATAGCTAGTACAAAATCACATACAATCATATCAAACATCAAATATCATTTAGGAATAAAGAAGTTTGAAAATGTATCTTTTCATGTTTGCATGTTCTAAATTGCTGGGATGGTTCAGCTCAAAATTTCTAAAACAGCTCACTTTTCAGCTTAGTCCAGACACACAAAGTCTCAACACAAGTGAAATGGTTTTGTAGTTGTAAACTGCTGTGACTGTCTGAAAATAACTTCCTACTCCAATGCTCACATTCTAAAATTCAGTTTTCTGAGGTCTGTAAAAATATCCAACTTTATGATAACTTCCGTAAGCACTGGCTTGAAATAGGACAACACACCTTGGGTAGGCATGAAATCAGAACATTTAATAAGAAGCATCTTACCTTCTAAAGACTATATATAATAGATATGTTCTCCAGAATCATTTAGGTAGATATCTCATAAGCACACCTGAAGCATGAACTATTTCTTCTAAACCTTCTGGAAGAAACATACTTCTCACAGACGGAAGACTGCTGACAAGGCTGAAGACAGACTTTTCAATGAAAGTGCAGATTGCATCAAGATCCTCCACTCCATACCTAAGATGTCACAATAAAGCCACTTGCCCAAAGTTAGAAAAGCAGTAATTTGCTTCAGGCTGGAGATTAAGTAACATGACTAGCACAGGAAAGAGTATTCAGTAGCCATTGGACAAGGATAAAGAAAGTCTTGCTGTTAACCAAGTCTGCTTTTTCGTAGTTAAAACAAAATCCATTTGCAAATAGCTACCACACAGAGGATCATCAGGCTAAACATCACCTGTTTACTTTCAGCATAAGGTTTACAAACCCTCCATCTTCTGGCTCTGGTAAAAAGAGCATCCTGCACAGTTCTTCACGGGCATGGAATTGCTTAACCTCTCTCTTTACCCTAAAAGTGAGGGGAGAATGAAAATAATGATCCAGTAGTTTTCTTAAGAGGAGTTTTAATAAATCCTTTTAAAAGAAAATTTCCTGTTTACAAGGTTCTAAAACAGCTAATCCAAGCCCACAATAGCAACACGACTGATTAAGCACATGTAAATGAAACTAAGAATATGGGAACAACAATCGGTGTCTGGATTGCATTGCCCTGCAATACAAGACAGGCTTCGGGTGGAGCAGCCACTTTGTGGTCTCCAGCTGCAAGTCTATTAATCCAAGTCATTCATGTGTCTTGCCCTTTAGAGCCCAAATAAAATAAGGAAAATCTTTCCACAAAGCAAAATACTGAAAGCAGAGCTTTTTTTTCTAGCCTGGTTTGCTAGAAAAAAAAAGTGACAAATTTGTGGAGATAATGCTAGAGTCCTGTCAAAAAGACAGCTTCTCAGAAAGCTCAGTCCTAATGAGAGCTGGCACAAGGAAGAAAATTCCAGTCCTTGAGAACTCATGACATTTTGACATTTGTTTTCACTCACACTGAGTGAGGATACTTTTGCTAAATGAAACTATATAAAAATGTCCAATTTTGACTTAAAAAATGTCAGATTTTCATTCTGAGATTCTTTTTTTTGTCAAAAATGACTGGACCACCCTGGACCTCAGATTTTTCCTTTTCAAAGCTTCACTGATTTATTTTTTTTTTAATCTATCTGTAAAATGTTTCAGATTTATGCAATCATCATTGAATCAAAGAAATTACAGTTAATTAGTAATTAACTAAGTAGTTATATATCAAATGACAGAAAGTAAGATCTCCTCCTCTACAGTCCTCTTAGATCACTGGAAGAACACAATTTCAGTCTGAATTTAATTCTCTGCAGCCAGTCCTGAGCTGGTTTACCTGGACATCCCTACAGTAATTGTCTGCATGCATGATGCTGGTTTTGTCCTCATTCTCAGGAGTTTGCTTTGGTCTGAAAGCAAAACAAAATAGATGAACACTTGAAGCAGAAAAGCAATTGCTCTCAAAAAAGGCTAGAATTTGGAAAGATCTCTAGCAGTGGCAAGTGAAATCAGAAGTACATTTATGCTTCATGGAATAATGGCTGTGTCATTTTCTTTGAGGGACCCTCGAGGACACTGTGTGATAACCCCTACTACCATGAAATGAAAATGTCCCACAGATTTTCCACTTCTGTCTGCTAGTTGTTTACTTTCATGACTGAAAAACTAATGAAATCAAACTTTTCTCATTTAGATTCAAAGTCGAAGGAAAAAGATACTTGACGTGTATGCCAACGTATGCGACGTTGCAGAAGGTGAGTGCACAAAACTTGCACCTGTATTAACAGCATGAAATTAGGTCATGAAATAGTGTTTGCTGTAAGACAAGAAAGGCCTCTGCCTTTCTATGGAAATAGTCCCAATCCAGAAAAGACACTCTGTAGCCAGATTTGTACTCACTCGCCACGGTGCCCTGATCCCAGAGCTGTCTAGGCCCTGGTCTTGGGCTGGAGGATGTCACAACTTCTCTACAGTCATGTGCACAGATGGAGAGCAGGAAGAGTTGTGTTGGGCTGTGTTGGGACACACATGCAGACCACGTTGTGAAGAAGCACTCTTGCACATTCCCCATCTAGAGGAAATCTGTTTATTTAGTTTATTTAGCTAACAGATAGAAAATAGTTCCAAATATGGAAGTGTCATTTAGGGAGGGTCAGGGCTGAGGGTAAGACACACTGCTGCTCTAAATGGTGTCCCACCTCTCAAAAAAAAAGGTGGAGTTTCCAAGTTTTAAGTGTTTTAACCATGTTTAGCATGTGACTACCTGAACTGTTTCAGAAGCCAAATTCCCTGCAGAACAGTAGACATGACTGTATTTACTTCCCACCACACACACACTTCATGTGCACATGTATGAGAGTATTCTGTGGTTCAGTGAGCTCTGTCTCCCACCAAATTATTGCTGTTGAGTAAGAAGTAGAGAAACTACAGAAGTGAAAAGCTGTAGCTGATTCTCTCCTCTATTCTCTGACCATGAATACAAAGAATATATGTCCAGGAAAAAATAGCTTTTTCCCCACAGGATGAATGTTAAATCCTCTCTAGGGATTCAGTGACAGTAATGACAGTGGAGCACTTGCAGGGACTTTTATGCTTGCATCTGGCATCATTGCTTCACCTCACTTCTGGCTTTCCCACAAGGGCAACTTTCAATTACAGACATGTTTCAGCAGCTGCTGGTGACAGTCCTGGGGAAGGGTCAAAGCTGTCTCTCAAGCTCAAACATTGTGCCTGACGTGCAGAGGTATATTAATGGGGCTGCTCACTAGGGATACAGTTACAATATGCTGTTCCTAACAGCTAGTAAATTGTTGAAGGAAGAAGCAGAGCCATGGGAATTCAAACAAGCCATCTAATACTGCTTTCCCAGGCAACTGTTTACCCTAATTATTGTACCCTGAAGAATTAATTTGATAATATACAGTAATAACTTTGGAGTTAGACATACCTATCATGACCTACCACTTAAAGATTTTAGCTAACAGTATAATCTGTAGTATTTTAATAAATGTCAACACTCATGCCCAGACCCACCTGACAGTGCACGCCTCCCTTTACAGGTCTGAGCCCTACAGAGCTGCCATTTGATTGCCTGGAGAAGACCAGCCGAATGCTCAGCTCGACCTACAACACAGAAAAAGCCATAGTGAAAACGTGGCGCCACCTTGCCGAGAGCTTTGGACTGAAGAGAGATGAGATAGGCGGTATGACAGATGGTATGCAGCTGTTTGACCGCATCAGCACGGCAGGTTACAGTATCCCAGAACTGCTAACCAAACTGGTACAAATCGAGCGCTTGGATGCTGTTGAATCCTTGTGTGCAGATATTCTGGAGTGGGCACAAGCAATGCCAGCTCCTGAACCAGCAGGGACATCCTGACATGCCTGCCTGGGACCTGCACTTCACATCATCCGGAAGAAGTGTGATTCCAGCAAGCACACAAAGACTATGGACAAAAGACCATTGATGTTTCTTCTGCGTAATTGCTCCTGATAGCGAATGGGAAGTCCTTCTCTTTGACTTCTAAAAAAAGTGAAGTTACACATTTAGAAAAATAAGAACAGAAATCTTCCAAGAAGCTTGGTATGAAACATGTCAATAAACAAAATTATCATATTAACCAGTTACTGATAATAAGTGGACACACAAACATCCATTTTGCAGTCTGTATTATAAGGGCAAATAACCCTGCTGATCCCCTTCCTGCCTGGCCTTCCAGAAAGGCATTGAATAACTCTCTGAAAATATTCCTGTCTCTTAGGACTTCATTCAATGGTTTAATGGTTTAATAGTTACAGTCAGAAGCAGTACCACAGCTACAGTGTCAATTAATACACATGAGGCACGTACATTTCTGTCTGCTCCAACCAATTTCATTTTCTATGCTTACTATGAGTTTGTTGAGTCTAGAAGTATGTCCATAGATGTATATACACAGTCCCCAGATTTACTAACTATACTATATGAAAAAAGAGTCACCATAACTTACAGGTTGAAGTCCTTCAAAACAATGTACATAATGCATGTTAATGCACTCTTGGTCCATACTGACATTTCAGAAATTGTAAATTCAAACTTGCTGAGGACAAGCTGATTAGGCAAGTGGAAAAATTCGTCAGTCACTCCTTGCAAGTTGAGAACAAGTTCTTTTCTTCTTTGCTGTTAAAAAATAAAACCAGAACCTCCCAAAAAAGAAGAAAAAAATGCACCTTGTCCACTACCATGAAAAATGTAATTTTCAGGTAGTGACATCTACATATCAAATTATATTCCAAGCAGAGGAAATTCAGACAACAGTGGTGCACATGTGATAGTATGAACATAAAGAGCAGATTTCTTTAGAGACACTTTAGGTGCATAGGAAAAATGTTTTTTAAATGCTATACTCTTGTAAGCCTAGCCATAAGCACAGAATCCACCTGTGAAAACAAACTCATGTGGAAGGTAAAGCATTATTGTGAGTTTGTGTATAACAAAAGTTCAGCTAATTTTTTTCCTTTTAACTAAATCTCTGATTTTCATGGTTAAAAATTCTCTAAAACTCATTCAGACCACAAGTCAATTTCTGTTACCAAGCCTATTTGCCTAATTTATAACTAAAACAGTGATGGCAGATTTCACCGAGTGCAACCACTAAATTAAGAGATGTGTCAATTACAAAGCAATACTTCTTAAGTTCTGAAGTGCATGACTGAAAAAAATGCTATTAAAAATATTAACTATTAACCTGAATTTAACAACCAGTGTTCCATTGCTTAGTAACTAGATCTTACCTATTATAGTATTATAATTGTGCAGAACATTTAGTATCACCCTTTAACATCTATATTTAGCATCTTTTCAGCACTTGATTTGTATAGCAGAGGAAGTACATACAGCAACATAAAACCTATCCCTGTAATTCTTCTTCTTCCCCACTTTCTTTTGCATCACAAAACACTCTTCATTAATTTGCATATGCCAGATTTTATGAGAATTTTGATTCTTAACAAAACATCAAGCTGCATTTATTTGAACGTTTAACTAGTTGACTGATATTGAATTTAAGGGTGAAATTCTTGGTGTCTTGAAATTAATAACAAATTCATACAGACTTCAACAGGCTTCAATAAGATTTCTAGATCTGCTGACAACTCAGCAATCTTCAAGATTTTCAAGAGTCTGAATCTGCAGTTTTTACTACTGCTACTAGCATAAAATAAAAGGGGGAAAGAAAAAAAACCCATGAAGATTCTATTTTTCTTGTGCCAGTGTGTAACTACAGTGTTATTCAGTGGACTGCCTCTTAAGTGTGTCATTTATACTACACATCATTTAGAAGATACAAGGTAAAGAAGATATAAGAATCCTCTTTTCTATGTTTATTGGGCCATGAAAAGATAAGAGTTTTGAAATCGATGGTGCCAATGTGAATACAGACTATTTAACATTATTTTATTTAGTATACAGTATTTTTATTGTTACACAAAAGATGTACAGGAATGAAAATCAATCCTGTGGATCTTGCCAAAGCTTACTTTCTAATAACTTGTTTAATGCTGTATATATAACTTATTTTATTGTAAAGTATGAACATAAAATATGCTAATAAAATAAAGAGGTCAAACACAGTTGTATTAACCATTTCTTTGATTAATTAGCATATTGCCTTATAAATCTGTAAGTAAATGATTTATCCAAGGGCTAGCAGGCACATTCCTGTGGTATGGGAGTGTCTTGGTAACATACATGGAGGAATCTTTGCATTCTTGTAGGATACTGCTTCTTTGTATCACACTTGGGAAACTTTCGCAGGAGCAACCATTTTGTCAGGCGAGCTTGGGTTCAGTACTGTGAAAATACCAACCCCCTTGCTATTCCTCAGAGAAACTGTACGGTTTTTTCCTATTACTGAGAACTGGTACAGACTGTGAGACTGAAGAATAATCTCACAGTAACAATACTCCCTTGTTAACATGTCTTCATTCTACGTTTCTAAATTACCAGTATACACCACATTACCAGAAGTCTTAACCGGAAGCTTTTGCTGCATGACAGGATAATTAGGTTCATGCAGTCTTAGGCTGCACAGGTGAGATCCCCACAAGAACTGCTAGCTTCTGGAAAAAAACAGAGAACCAAGGTGGATTTCCCCCACAGTGAAGGTACTTACTACCTTGTAAGACCTTTCCCACCTAATTCCAGCTCTCTAGCCTGACCAATATTGTCCCAGTTTTTCCATAGAGAATGCTGGTGGATTTCTGGCTGCCATCAGGAACTGCTCTCTACATAGAGTTCGATATTCTATAATTTGAGATCATTAATCCATTATTCATGAACAAAAAGATAATGTGCCCAGCAGCATCCTTTGGAGGATGAGCTGAAAAGACGTGCCAGTTCCAATTCTCGCTGTCAAACTCAAAGCCTCATGAAGTTTAGAAGTCCTGCTTTGTTATAAAAAGGGTGTGTTTAACAGAAAAATGCTTCCTGTTGTAGGTGAAAATCATGACCCAGAGGTAAAACAATGACTCCTGTATGCAGAAGTCATTATTCTGCAAGCAACTTCTATATTCCTCTGTGATAATGAAAAGCAAATGGAGACCATGCCCTCATGTATAGGATAGATTTCCTGCTGCACATTCCATTAAATATATTAACATCAACAGGGTAAGAATGCACTGTCTCAGGGTATATATAGTTTTAGAAACATAATACTGCATATGTATTCTATCTCTCCCATCCAAATAAGCTCTTTCGATTATTTATTGTGATATGATTTATAATGCCTAGCACCTGTTACCTCAGGCATTAATTTATCACTATCAACCCCTCTTCAAGGACAGAAAAATGTTGATTCCTTTTTGCCACTCCTCTGTGAAACTAGACTGTTTGAAATGCTTATTGCAGAATGGCAAGAAGCTTTTGCATGCACTGCTGCAGAAGAAATCAGTGATTAGCCATTATACAGATCACACACAGGCATCTCAGTTGTCCATCTCCTTTAAAAAAAAAAGATAATTTTTTTTTTTTAATTATTTTTTAATAGTTGAGGCTGCTTTAAAAACAAGGTTGCAATAGGATTCAAGTTAGTATCACAAGAAAATTCAGGAATTGTTTTCCAATTTAATCCACCACACAGAAGTAAACAAAAAATCAGGAGGAGGTAACGCTAAAGACTGATTAGTAGAAAGAGAACTGAATCAAGAAGGAAGCAGAGTTCAGCACCTGTTTCTGAAATTCAGCCTTGGTGTGCAAGGCTGCTGTGAAAAAAAATCATTCCTTGCACTTCCTCACACTTCAACATGGAGAGGACAAATCAAGAGGACATCAAACTGCTATTGTGGGGAGGATCATGAACAGAAAAAGTATGTTTAATTGCATTTCTTATATAAACCTCTCTCGAATCCACACACTAGATTATTCCTTCTTTTGAAACACAAAACCAGTCTGGCAACACTAGTTATCTCCAACCTTCTTCAAAGGCCTACTACTTTTCCAAAAAGCTGATGTGTGGGTGGGATATTATGCTCCTGTTTGAAACTCTGCCATGGGATGCCTTTTTGTTCCTGAGGCTGGATAGATTATTTTTATTTATTTCCTTCATAATTAACTGCACCAAGTCTGCTATTTTATGGAGCTGAAGATGATCTTAAAATAAACTTATTATTAGGAATGTTATCCTATGCTGACCTTTCAACTACTTTTAGCAGTATCCTGGCCACTGAGTTTGCCCTAGCTTGTGCCCGTCTACCAGAGAGGTAACTTACCATTAAGCTGCAGTGATCAGAGACATGTGGTATATTCAGGGCAATATTCCTTGGGTCCAGTCTAAATATCCTTGAGTAATGGGCACAGATAGAATTGGTTTGGGGAGAAAAAAAAAAAAAACCAAAACAAAAACTTCTCAAATCTCTTTTTCTCAGTTCATTCTCTCAGTCTGACTTTGGAGATCAGAATGTCTTGTGCATTATATCTTGTTAAATTGCAACTCAGGACCACTCAAAAAACATAGCTAGAAGCAAGTAAACAGTACGTGGGTTTGTTCAAAGTTTTCTCTTCTAGTAGTGATCAAGTAGTCATACAGGACACTTGCTTACAAACTTGTGTGAAAAAGACAAGTCTAATAAATAAGGATGTTCTTAGTTATGATCAGAAGATGGCATTCAAGGGTTTCATCTATTTCTGATGAGGCACAGTGATGGTTATGACACAGCACACTACAAGAGTCAGTATAAGACACCAAGGTGCCTTTGCCCATAACAGCATTCCTCAGAGAGATGTCTAAGGTAGGATCACAACACTGCACTATTACTTTTACAATAATTTTTTGAGTTTTAAAAACGTGTGAGCATTACATCATTAAGAGGAGCACAAGTGGTCCCTGCTTTGCCACCACAGTTCCTCTAACCATCTGGCAAGTGGAATATTACCAAATTGTTTCATAGATCAAATTTTCCAACTTTCTGGACTGCATTTACATACGTTATCCTGAAGATAAATGTTTTCTATCAGGCCATCAATCTCTAAAGCCATGTAAGTTTTAGGTGAAAAATTCAGTATATTAATAAAGGATCCAGTGTAACAGCTCTGAATTATGAGCTCGACTTACAGCTCCTTTTAAACCTGGTCTGGTAAGTTAAATCATACATTTTTGACATTGATGCTGATCATGAATAGAAGATCTCAAAAAAATATGTTGCCTTCAGCATATTTTCACCTTCCATGTAAATTTATCTACTACAAGAAATCTTTCCCTAAAATATATTAACTTCAACTATATAACATGAGGAAGAGATGCAAGTCAGTCATGTACAGGAGAACTGGAAGATAATGGTGAAATCACTCTTTAAGAGACAGACCTTTTACAGATGGTGAAAGTCATAAATATGAAGAAACAGAACACAGCTGTGCAGGCTGAGTAGTGTTAGCCTATTTTATTTAGCTCTGCCAAGCTTCTGCAAATACAACTCTCCCCTGTCCAGGGAATAATCTTTCCTATAGATTTGCCACATCTAGGCTTTGTAGATCAGATCTGAAACAATGTCTTGCTCATTTATCGATAGGACACCTTTGATAAAGAGCAAGGGTGATTACAATTCTACAATAGACGAGTTTGTAAAAAAAAAAAAATATTTTTCTTCATGTTTGGTGGCTTTTTCTGGTATGAAAACTATCTTAACATGAAGAGATGCAATATTCTTGCTGACTTTCTCAATGAGGATTCTCACAGTTGTTAAAAAAATGAGCAAGACAATATTGTGTATCAATTCTTTATCTTTCCCTAAAGTAATAGGTTGTGACTACAAGAAATGTTCTTTGTTTCATGCCAGTCATGGAAGTCGATCCAATACAGTGGAGGTCAACACACAAGCAAGACATGGCAGATTGTAGCTATTTTGAAGGTTATGTGCTCTGACTGATCAGCTCCCAGAAAGTGTGAGTCCGTGCTGTTCTTTTAAGTGCAAGTACTCATCAGGTCTCTCACTTCCCCTCTAATTCTCTCTAAAAAAAATGGTTGAAAATTAATATTCTCTTGGTGAATATTAATTCACTTCTTGCCAGAGGTGTCTTGCATATTAAAATAGCATATCCCTTTGTAGAAAACCCAATAAACAGTGATCACATAAATCATGTTTCCATAGGGAATCGGGAGCCCTGGGAAATAACTACAGCTAGTTAACTTGTTTCGAAGTCCCTTGTTGTAGACAGTTTTCTGGGAGAAAGTTAAGGAAGAAATTCATACTCATAGTATCTAAAAGCTACAAAAGCAGAAAAAAACCCCAAGAAAATTCTAGATTCCATCTGCATAGGCAAGACAATACAAACACAGGCACAAAATGTGGCCTATTTGAGAGAAATCTATTCTTTCCAAAGCCCAAACCAAACCAAACCAAATCCACAAAAGAAAGCAGAGAATGCAACTAACTTCCTCTGTTCCCCTTCCCCGTAGAGACTGCCAAGGTCAGTCAGGACAATGACAAAAGGATGGGGATGTTTGAGCAAGGCCACGACAAAGACTGGTGTGGGCACCTGGAGTGGGCTGGCTCACAAGACTGATGTTCAAGGCAGTTCAACAAGCAGGTGTGTACAAAATTCGACATACCAAACTGAAGTAGAAATACCTATGGGTAAGGTACAATATTATCCTAGTACCTACCTCTGCCTGTTAATGACAAAGGTCAGCTAGGTTATCTGTGCTTCTAGTGCAGACAGCTTTATTAGTTAGCTTATTAGTAGGTAACTTTATTAGTTACCCTATATAATCAATTACAGTTGAAACAGAATAAGTCTGAAATCTCTGTTTAGATTTCTTATTTCTGATCATTTTAGTTCCATTTTTGGTTGACTGATATTTTACTTTCCTTTAAGTCGCAAGACAAACTTTTCACTTGTATTTATGCATGTCCCATAAAGGCACACAAGAACATGCAAAGCAAGGCAAACTGAAAACCTGATGGCAAATAAAACCAATTCCAAATTCATCACTGTTTTAGCTTTCTAGATATTAGAAGGCTTCATAAACATTTCTGCATTAAGAGGATTGATTAGTAATAAATTTGAGGAAAAAAAACATGGCACGGTTTATATTCTTTAAAGATCTTCACTGCAAAGTTTATGACAATGTACTACTATAAATTGTCTGTTGACAACTGGTTTCACAAAAATTCACTTCTACCATCACAAGTCCAGCCTCCATATAAGTCTACCAGAGTATATTTGTGATATTAGTTGTTTACTTAAGAATCATTACAGAGTCAAAAAATCACATGCACATTTTGAAACTTTACTATAGAATCACAGAGTCACAGGATGGTTTGGATTGGAAGGGACCTTAAAAATCATCTAGTTCCAATCCACCTACAGTGGGCAAGGACAGCTACCACTTGACCAGATTGCTGAATGCCCCATCTAACATTAGTCTCATCCTTAGGTCATCAATTTAATTGCATTAATATTTAACAGATTAAAACCAACGTTTTTCTTTTTTTTGCGTTTTAACCAGAAACCTAACATTTAGATCATACAAATTTGAAATCAACAGTGATTTAACTTTCCAGACTGTAAAATAAACCCGCATATAAATCACAAGGGGCCAGTACTAAAAGCTACACCATACTCTATGTATCTCTTTATTGCACTGCCTTTGCCATTATTAGACAACCACCTTGTATTAAATTAGGATCGCAAGTAAGACTAGTAGATTAACAAACAACAGCAATGAAGGCTGAAAACTAAGAGCACAATCAACATTCTTGTGGATGTAAGAAAGCTAACAACTTCCTACAGGTTTTACTGGTTGCTAACTTTGTGGTATTTTTAAACGGTACTGGATGGAAAATCACATGAGCACTGGGAACACTCTTCCTAAATAAGAAGATTTTGTCTCCAGCCAAAGGTACATGCAAGCTTATGCATCATCACGGCTAGGTTTCGCCAGCACTGCTGGTAAATTTGACAGAAGACTGAAACTACTGGCGAAGAAATACTTAGTTCAAAACATACCTGATTGTCAGCAAATGCTTTTAGCTACGATTAGTGTTATTTAAAAATTACCTACAACTGGTTTCCTGCCCAAAGAGTACACACTGCTTGCTCTCTCTTCTGGATGTACTTGGTGCCAAATCTGGTGTAGACTCCTTTCATAGAAAAGCTTGTCAGAAGTATTAAGTCAAATTGCTACAAAAATATGTGCAGTTAGAATTAAACTTCAAAGTCCAGTTCAAAGACTTCAGGTAAAAAAAAACCAAAAAAAACTATGCAAATGAGAAATTAACTTCTGAAGTTTTATACTGACGTCAGTGCTAGTCAAAGACTGAAATACAGCAGATCTTTAAGCTTTAACTGCATTTTGAATTTTACAAATAAAGAGTTTCAGTAATTACAGATCAGAAATGGAAGACTAATTTGAATTTTTAGAAGTATCCCATTTCCAGTGTGTAAGAACTTCTGAACACTGATTTGTGGCAGACAAAAAATACATCCATACTCAGAAAAGAAATGTGGGTACTACAAGGACTGTATTGCAAATTAATACAAAACATAGCAGAAACAATAAAATACAATAATTTTACACTAGGGATTACTATTGCCAAGCATTTTAAGAAATGCTTTTACTTACATTTGCAGAGACATTACAATCCAAAGTTGCACTAGAAATTTGTACAAAGCAGGATAAAATACTAAATGTTACTTCGATACAGGAGCAGATCATACAAACACTAAGATATTCTTAAATGAAACCAACAAAATTTCTCATTCAATACATCTAGTTATGTTAAATCAAAATCTGGTTTCAATCATTAAAACTCTAATTATCTCAAAAGATAATTTCATAAGATACCTGTCTGTTTCTTACCAACCCTAAAATAAATGAACTAATTTATAAAATTCTCTGAAGAGTCAAAGGTAACTAAGACTCACACCTGTAAGGAAAAGTTGGTATTTCTGATCTGCTTACTCAAAGGATCCAATTCCTTAGATTGCATGAGTCATTCAGAACAGCAGCATTATTTCACTTTCTTAAAAACTACTGAAAAAAGCCACTTAGCATATTACACAATTTTTCATTTTCCTTTTTATGAATAAGAATCTTTTTTATCAATGAGAATCCACACAATACAAAGTGAATTATATAGTACTAAGGTTTTGCTTAATTTATTTATAAAAATCAGTATAAAAAAATGTCAAATTTCAAGTAACACAGGCAGTTGTGTAAATTATACAGAACAATAATTAGATTGAAAGATAGTGCTATTGACTTGTGCTTAGACTGGAGGCAAGAGAGTTACCCCTCAACAATCCCAAATTCAGCAGAATTGAATTGAGGTTTATATAGAGGAAGGTGTGATCTGGATTTGTAGTCCTATGCAACTCTTGAATCATTTGGTGAAGAGCAAACAATTCAAACATCTTCTTATTGCTTCTGCAAAAGATTTGAAATAAAGTAACTTTCAACTGAAAATTGAGAGGTTTCATCTAAAGATGCTATAGAAAATTAATTTTTTTATGAAGAAAAATGTGCACTATATTGGGAGTTCCATATAATTCTTCTATGTTGTATATAGTGTTTCTAAACAGAAGGTTATCAATGTATTGTGAGCAAAATCTTGGTAAAAATTACCAAAAATTACCATTTTGGTATATAATGATATGTATAGTATAATGAAAGCTCAAGGAAAGACTAACAGGGTTTTTCACTCATGTGAAATAAGGTTCCAGAGACAATAAATAAAAAATTTAAAATAATTAGGATTTCTGAGCCAATTTTGCTTTTACTGTATTTCTAATGTCAGTTATGATTTAGATTAGATTATTTTATAGGAAAACTTATTTTTTCCAGAGTTCAATTTTATTCCTTATAAAAATTAAAATCTCAGTTTTGTCAACAACTTTAAGTCTAATGTAAAAAAAAATCACTCAGTTTAGACAACCGACTTTCATAAATGAAACAAGCCCATTAAGCAATGCACCAGTGGAGATCAGCAGCACATTACCACTGATTTGATGACCTCTGTTACAATAAACCAATAATCAGTAAACAATGGGAATATGTTTTAAAAAGATTAACATTCCCAAAAGGGCTTAAATGGCTCAAAACTTCAAATTTTGTTTTTGAAGGAAATTAAAACTGATGAAACTAGAATGCAATCACAGATGAGACTAAATTTTCAAAGGAGATTACTACCAAGTATCTGAGTAAAACTGAAGGTCAGAGATTCCAAATCCCCAAGTTTACTGATCTAATAATAACTAACAGAAGAATGATAATAAAGAATTACTTTATTCTGGAGAGTTTTTGCAGTATAACACAGAGCTTTTCCAAAACTGGAACATCTAGCTTAGAACTTCGAAGCAATATAGAACAAGTGCGGAAGAAGGATTCATTACTGCACGCTTCCAGGAAAGGCTGTAAAGAACCTGTAAAAGGAAATAATTTTAAAACTGTTTCACAGAGTTCAGTGCAGGGAAAAGTACAACAACTATTGATACTTTATAAAGAGTTTTAAATGCTTCATGTTGTGCAATTCCTAGGACAATAAAATTACTCAGTTTATGCTAAGCACGTCATACAAAAGTCAGGTAAAACTAGAAACTGAAAAAATGCAAGTTCCTGAGAGATCTGACACAACTGATCCTTGTATTAAAACAAGGTCTATTCCCTTGAGAAAAAAGGAAAACAGGAAACAGAACAATTTAAAACTCAAATAAAAATTCTTATACGGGACATGTTTATTCAGTGCTCATTTATCATGATGCTTTCCTTTTGATTATGATTCTTTCCTTTTGATTATGATTATGCAAAAAGACTCAGTGTCATGGTTTAGGAATGGTGCTAGCTTGGTGCTTCCACTGAGACTCTCCAAACCATGCTCCCGTTGAGGTAAGAACAATTTACTGGAAACAGCAATGAGATAAGAAAACAAACATTTAACAGCAACAATATTAACAACAAAAGTGTTCAGAAGAATGATTCACATGCAAAAATGCTCACTGCAGAGCTAAACCCAACCCAGTCATGGCCACGCCACCCCAACTGCTCCCTCTGGCTCGGAGCCAGCACTACTCACTGCTCCTCCCACCACACTTACTCAGCCAGAAGGCAATCCCTTCTCCTTCCCCACCCCTGGCTATGAGCTGAGGTGGTACAGAATAACCTCTGGGTCCTGGCCATGACCCCTCCTGGCTACTGCAAAATTTAACCTTGTCCTGACCCGAACCAGGACACTCAGAAAGAATATTTTAAACTGCTGCAAATCACGTGGACAGGGATAGTACGTCTAAGAGGTTGTGTGAGACCTGACAGTCTTTCGTTATCAAAATATCAAAATCTCTGTACTCTGCTTCAAGGCAGGCAACATAATAATTGAGAGGCAAAAGTAAGTGCTGGATAACAATTAAATACTAACAAAACTCCCTTAAAATAGTGGATGAGATTTTATGTCACACTGTATAACATTTCCCTGTACCCTGTTTCCCAAAATCTAATCACTTCAGAATAAGATCAAATCTGTTCCCTTGTTATCTCATTCTTGATTCTGACATTACAGGCTAATTTTTAGCAAAAACATAGAGAAAATAACTAACAATTTGGTTTTCCTTAAAATTAAGACTCTTTCATATAGCATAGAGTATTTGCATTAGTAGAATACACGTATTAGGAAAATAATGTTCACATAATGTTAAAATATTTAATATGTTCCACTTAAAAAGAGACTTCACTATGCAAATTACAGCATAAATCAATAAACAAGACATTAAAAAATTCTCTGCACATATGCTGAACACTGTAATTTAAAATAGGATGTCAAGATGCTTTTATCAGTACAAAGAGAACAGGATGTATGTTTTGGTCAAAATTTTCCTTCTCCTTGTCCAAGGACATACAACTTATTAAATATAACAAGTAGCCTTGGAGTGAATTCAAGGTTTAAATTTATTTCAGGTTTACTGATACAACATCAGAAGAAATGCTACAGAAAACTATCTGGAATAGGGCTTAAAAAAGAAGTCAACTTGGCTTTTAAAGTCAGCTTAAGAGCCCAAACAACTAATCTTCCCATACCTGGGCATTTATACTGAATATTCCATAAGGATCGAGTAATTCCTATTCCAACAAATGACCAAGTGCCACCTACTTGATACAGTGAACTCATGAAACTTGTGGGCCTTTGCTGGTTTACACCCTCAGATCAAGAGACTGAGAGACATCAAATGCCTTTAACACAGATCAGAGAAACTATGGCCATGTGTAATCTTTCCTCTCTTTTCAATAGAGGTGCTTTTGGTAAATTGATTTAAAATGCTGGATTCAACAGGTAGAATCCACAAAATACGTAATAGGATGTGTGGATGGAAACCATACAGATGCAGGATATTAAGAGAGTTTGGTAGCAAGAGGACAACCTTGCAGCAATAAAAAGTAAGATGACAGCTGATGTATTGTGAAGTTTGGAAAAGGCAGGAAGATGTTTTGTGGTTTGCATAGCTAAAGTTTCCTCTGTTCTCTACCCAAAGCAACAAAAAACTTTAATTATTCAAAGAGATATACATTACTGAGGCAGTAAATCATTATTAATTAATCTGGTTTTATGTTTATAACTACTTCCATGTTTCTTGCATTCTTTCTACCATGTTCAATCCACTTATGATTTTATGCATACTGCTCTCTCACTTTTGGTACTTCTTCCAGTTACAATTTGCTGTCTCAAAACTGTAATAGCAATAAACATAAAACCTAAATGAAAGTAAAGAATAAAAACAAGCAGTAATCAGTAAAAAATATACTGATAAAGGGATAAGTAAAGATTCTATTTCTTGTTTTATTTTACCTTCTGGTCTTCAAGGCATACCACTTCTAATATTTCCTTTTAATATTTCCTTTAATATTTCTGTACTTTAGCTGCAGAAGGTATTATTTTTCAGAAACTGTCATATAAAAAAACCTCAGGACTATCTGTCAATTACAGCAAACAGAAAATCCTTAGACGAGTTCACCAGATGTGCTACATTCAGTGATACAAGACTGACATACACTCAAGATTCAGTGCTCTTTACTGAGCTCCTGCTCTCTGTGACAGAACTCTGATGTTATTAAGTACATACAGCAGTGTTTTAAACCTGCAAAAATAATTTAACTCAGGATTCACTTCTAGTATGATGGTGTAAATCCCTAGGGAGTCTAACTTGTTAAAATCCATGCAAAGAGGTGACAAAACTAGGAAAAGAAACAGCAAGTAAGTAAACCACAATAAACACCATCTACCATCTCAAAAGTACTTCCTGACAAAATATTTCTATCACTTAAGAGTCTTTGTAGTAAAATTTCTATACAGGTAGCAAAAAGAGATAACCATCTCTAAAGCAAGAAAAACCTAGGACTACAAATTACACAGTCCATAACTTTATAGTAATTCTATAGAACTACAATTTTATAGGAATTCTAAATTTGCTGAAGGTCCCACAAATGACTGCCTCTTCTCAAGAAACAGAAATGGTCCTATCAACTTGGACTGTATCACTGCTAAAGCCTGTTTTAACAACAGAAACTTAAAACTAAGTATCTCTTACTTAGCAAAGATACCTGTTAGAAAGTAAGAAAAGTGTAAGTAAACATGAGAACAATGACATTCAAGAAATAGAGAAGGAAGGTTTTTCTTCTTTCTATTGCCTGTTAAAACAACATATGGTTTTATAAAACCCTCATTTAGCATGACTTCTGACTCAGTTGAACTCTGATTGATGAGATCTGAACGTAACAAAGACTGCTTCGATGAATAAGGCAATCCTACAATTTATTCCTATAAATATCCTTAAATAGGCATAAAATGCTTTCGATTCCTTTTCTGCAGGGTAAACAAACACCATATTCTGATGACCTGGACACTTCTTTGCTGCCTGGACTCTTACTTGTTCCTTAAACATATTACATTAAAAAAAATTATATATATATACACAAACACACACATACATATACGTGCTCTAAGAATGGTTTTGACTGTGAAGTTTACAAATTAATGTAAAAGACAGTATTACTTTTAAGATAGAGGATTTTTCCCATAAAACAGAAGGGCCAAAGTGGAAATAAATTCTAAAAGTTCATAAAGTTCAATCAAGTGAAAGCAAACTGATAAAAGCAGATGTTGAAATCAACTTTCTGTACAATGCTTGTATACTCACTTCAGGTTTTTGTAGAATATATTCTCAGTAATCAGAAAATAAACAAAACATATAATTTAAATGCAACTCTAGCTGATTAACTAAAGGAATACAAGCTTCACCTTTTTAAATACTATGGTGGCTTAGATCTGCATAGATTTTTGATTTTATTTAACTATTTTAGAAAAACTAAATTGGAATTCTTCCTGGCAAGACTTCCTCACAATTTAAAATATCTACAAAAGCCTCCACTGGTATCCTTAAAAAATTGCAGGATGTTGTCATTGCATTAACTTAGCTTGACTGGTAGACTGCAATGAACAATGAGCAATTTATCACTGTTGACAGAATTCATCTGAAATTTACCCTCAAAGTAATCAGTCACTCACAGCATAAAATCTCACCAGCTACAGTTATCCAGAAAATTCTGGTTCATACATAAAGCTATGACACTTCAGAAAATTTAAATGACAACTCTAAGTTCATGTTTTAACAAATTAATGATTACAGTTTTGTCTCATTTCTAATTGTGTGAGGATCTGCTGGGAGAAAGGGGACCACATGACAGCAACGCAAGTGAATGATGGAGCACTCTCTACTAGTGTGGAAAAGTTAACTAACAAAAAGTTAACTATGCTCCACAGTAGGAACACTTCAAAGGAAGCAGCAATATCACTTGCTTATATCCAACAGTCTATAGCACAGTCACCTGTAAGATTTGAACCATTTGCTGAATTTATCATTTTCTCCTGTAATCAGTAGCCAGGACTGTTAAGTGTCAGTGCTTAAAGCACAGTGTAGGTGCTCACATAGGTGACACTGAATTAACAGAGCCCAAGTGACAACTTCAGCTGGTCACCCAGTATGTGTTGATTCTCAGTATGATCTGAGTTGCTCCTTGGTTTTCTAGGGTGTGAAGACATCCACACAAACATGAGATAGGATGTATAGGAGACCAATATCATTCTCAAATGGCAACTGGAGGTTACATCCAGAAGAAAAGTTGTAATAGAAAAGGTTAAAAAATTAGCAGGAATATTTATGTCACAAGAGATGCTTGGAATGAAAAGAAGCCTACAAGGAAAAGAAAAAAGGTCAGAAAAGAAAGCTATGCCATGAAGGTCAGAAACTATAAAAACAATAGTATGAAAAGTCAAGTTAAGTCAGACCTCCTTAAGAAAAAAAAAGTTCTCCCAGATCTTTAAATAAAAATAGAACAAAAAAGAGGTAGTGAGGTCATCTCACTAACCAGGCCCACTAAACATATGACTCGGGGCAGCATGCCAATGTTTGAGGGATCGTGTGAGGTCCTCTGGTCTGGAGGTCTTCAGAATTAGGGCTTCTCATCAAAAAATGGTGACAAGATCAATAGCATATCTGAATTGCATCTACACCAATGCATGCAGCATGGGCAACAAACAGGAGGCGCTGGAAGCCATTGCACAGCAGGAAAACCATGACATAGATGCCATCGTGGAGACATGGTGGGTGACTCACACAACTGGAGTGCTTGCTTGATCAAATTCAAGAACTATACTAGTAATTAACAAAACAGATCTCACCACTTCCCTTAGAAAAGCAGGATTGGCAGACACAGCCAGCACTCTCCGAACCCCCCACGTGGCAGGCCAGCGGTCGCTGCAGGCCTTAGCTTTAGATAAGCAAGACCAACACAAGGACCTACAGTTCCCGACCCTCGTTGGAAGAGAAGAGAGAGAGGTCTCTAATCTCAACTATTTATACTCGGTTTTACGTAAAAATGCATTATGGAATACTGGGTACTTGGCCACTTCCTTGGTTACAAACTGGTTTCCAGGAAGGCCTAGATCAAAACCATCACAGAACTACACGTGTGTTGATGCAGAATAGTCACATACTTTTCTGGTAAATAAATGCTACGGCAATTATAACTCATCTAGCCTTCAATATCATTTGATAAAGCAACTCATGTAATATTACACTGGAGAAAATGGGGGTTAGTACAATGACTGGAACGTCATTCTAGGTCATACAGTGTAAGGAATTGGCTAGAAATGAACTTCAGTTTTAGATACTGATTTTTGCAATTGAACTTATTTGGTGTATTAGTTAATGACTATGGCATGAAGATAGGAATAGTCTAACAAAATTCTATGCTGGAACTGCCAACTTAGAATGCAACAGGTATAAAATACATGGAAACCAGAATTATCTTACTTGCTAGAATAGCAGAAGCATAAAGACAATACATTAAGAAACAACAGACATTTTTCTTGGAAAATCACCAATTAGAAACATCAGAGAATGAAAACTTTTGGTGTGCTGATTGAATTCAGTATGTCTATGAGCAATTAGACCATCTTTATGGTCTAACCATTAAAGATGGATTCTAATGAGACCCGAGAGAGAGGAAAAAACATTTTACAAATAATCTAACAGCATTTTAAATTGAAGCTATAAACTGTTATGGGTTACGTTACTTCGTTCAAGAAACCAGAAAAGGCCCTAATGAACTACCAGAATCACAAAAGGAACTGCAACTCTCTCTTCCAGAGAACATCTAAAGGAGTTTTGTTCCAACACTTTTCCTGTCAGAGCTTGACTGCCTTGTTTCCCCTACTCCCATATCTCAGGTCCTGTAATAACCAGCTCAAAACTAAGCATAGCATTTCAAACACAACCTCAAACACAAATAAGGAAGCCTTTACATAAACAAGCACAACTTGGCATGACCTGTAATTCTGTTAACATCAGATTGCAAGTGTGTAGGTAAATAAAATCTGAACCCTGGGAGTGCATAGATGTTACTCAAACTGCACAATTTTTTACTATTAACTTCACAAAAAAGCCCTTCTTTATGAAATTTGAATTACGACATTGTTCTAAAAACAGCTGGCTAAAAAGTACAGTATACATATTTGCTAGTCAAATACAAAATATAATGTGTATAAAAATATTTTTTCCTAATTAAATCATACTTAGTTTTAAATTGAACCATTTGATGGAAAGCTATAAAACTGTAAACTGTTTATTAAAGAAATGCAAGTTTAGTAAATAAGAGCAAACAAGATCCTATTTGAATAAACTTTAATGTTCTAAAGATTTCACAACTTAAACTTACTTGAAAAGGGATGTGTATATCCACATACGGACATAAACAACTCTTTTTTAGATCAAAAACTTTAAAAAAGTTAGCATTCACATCTCTCTTCAAAATTGTAAGCTGGTTATGAACTACAGCATTGCCCTAAATGAACAGTGAAGCTTTACTTCTGAAGTGGCTACTTGGCTCTACAGAACTTTGTATTTAATGGCCCCTTCTATTTCTTACTTTGGAGTGAATGACACAGAGGTCTAAAATTCAGAATGGCTGAGCATTACAAAACTGTTACTAGAACAAGGAGAAAATAATGACAGACATTATTTGTTATTGGAGAGAAGGCTATCGATACTTCATACTAAATAAATTTCATCAAAATCAAAATATTTAAACTAAGCTTGCAATTAATTAACAAAAATGTGTACAGAAATTTTGTGTACTTGCTTGCTTTCAACATATACAGGTTGGTCCTAACATTACCTAGGCATTTAACAGAGTTAGAGATACTTATCTGTGATTAAAATATTAAACTAAAACATCTATTAATCCAACATAATTATTCACTGTTTTCAGAAAAATGAATAAAAATTACAGGATAATAGAGGAAGGATTTCCTTTTAAATGGTTTGTATTTCAGTGTTCATCCCACATAAGCTGTAAATCATTTTTTTCACTATAGCTTCAAACACAATTCCTCAGGAGAATTTTCACATCTGCCTTTCACACAGGTGACAGGGAATCCTACCTTAGTTTGGTATTCACAGACTTGACATTTTTACCCTTTCAGTGCTGCAGAATAAACTCACTTGAAAAGTTACAATCCTGCAAAGTTACCAGTTACCAGTAAAGATTATATGATGGAAGAAGTTAAATTTCAATCTGTTTAAGCATATAGGCATTTTTACTCCATGCTTTACTACTGCTTGTAGTCTGTAAGTCTCAAAACACTAAGACTCAAGAGAAACCACAAAGGGGCAGGTTTGAGTTTCCTTGACAGATTCTGACCACAGACATTTTAGAAGTACCCACAGAACAGTGCACATTGTGGAATACCTAGCAGCAGTTATGGAAGCATTCCAATACCAAGGAAAAGACAGAGTATCCATACAGGTAGTCCATGTAAAAAAGATTCAGTATATGTAAATAAGCACAGCTTCTTACTATGGAGACAATCTTTTTATCTTCACTGGCTTGATTAACTTCCCTATAAGATGGATACACCTGGACACAGACTTGGTTATCCATGACCACAATATTTTCTTTAAAAAAATAAATTAGAAGTAAGGCTCAGTGCATGTGTAAATACAGCCTACCTTTGTAGTTATTAAAAATCTTCAGTGATGTTAATATGGTTAAGAAATCACAGTTAAGCCCAACCAGAATGTTCCTTAACTTACAGTAAACACGAGAGAATAATTTTGAATAATTTTTGAATATGCACTTATCTCAATCTGTGAATAACTACACACTAATGCAAAATATACTCTCTGCAAAACAGAAATAGGTTTGATGACAAAGAAAATGTAAGTTTTATTTAAAGCAAAGGCCAGTGTTTTTTAATGTCCAATGAGCAGGTAAGTTTTGATTTCATTGAATGAAAGGTTGGGAAAGGGGAACTTATTAATCTACATGACAGAAGTCAGTTATCACTGCAGGAAAAATTTAAGACATATAATGTCTTTGTATAAAAGTGCAAAGGGTGAAACTGAGGCAGGAAGCTCTCTACTAACGGCAGATTTCAAATCAAGCATGAATCAGACTACAATTAACAAACTCACTAAATCCTCTGAAACCCTTTTAACTGATTCACAAAAAACCCCACAGTAAGCTGCTTGAGAAGGGAGAAGACAGGAAGAACAGTATTCAACAAGATTGTATATGACAAGTATTCAACTACAGGGTGATTTAATACTAATGATGTGATGATCTTCAACACCCATAGAACAAATTGTCTTGATGAGGTCATGTTTCCAAAAAGCATTTCATGTCTGACATATAGCAACTCTCTTAAACAGTGTGATGCACCTACTGTCCTAAAAAACAAGATCCAATGAGAAAAGAAATTTGTAGTCTTAGGGAGGGAACTCTGGGGTATGAAGGTGCCCTAGAAGTCACTGGTTCACAGTATAACAACTTATAATGATTAAAAGCAACTATTACTTTAATTATTAAACATTAATTTTAATAGTAATTTAAATGAGAGATGGTAAGAGCTTTGTTAAGCAGTAAATACATTACATGCCATTTGACTAAACTGAAACATCAGCATGAAGCAGTTAATACATTTTGCTCCAAAGGCAGTCAGAGCACCGCATTTGTAGAAATCTATCTACAAGCACATTCAGAATTTATTGAGACACTAAATCTACTTTCTATTACAATGCTATCAGAGAAGATTTTGTTCTTAGTTCTATCTTCAGAAGGGTTCAGAGGTTAGAGATGGGAATAAAAGCCAAACATGGTAGCTACAGTGCTGCTTTGGTGATGTGTTCTCATGTATCTGCTACTGGAAAGTACATTTAAAAGACAACACTGAACAGGTTGAAATGTACCAATTTATGCACCATTATGGACATTTTTAGACAAAAATATTAACAGAATGTAGTAAGAAACGGGATAAAATAACTTTGTGGAGTTGATTTTCTACTGTCAGGTTCATAACAAGCTGTTAATTCTCACAACTGTCAAATTCAGAAGCAACCTATTCCACTGAAGATAGCTGACTAAACCAATTAGACTTCAACTTAGGCCACTGAGCTCATCTGAAGAAAAATAATTTCTCCATCACACAAAGAACATGAAATACAACATAAATTATTTAACATTATACTGTTTATCCTAACAATTACCCACAACTTCATTTCAGCTACTTATTAAGATTCTAGCATAGGCTAAATGAAGCAATTTGCTAACAGAATGCAAATGGTTATGTAAGGACTCAGTTGCAAAGTTTCTTTCCTCAGGTCTATTAACAGTAAAAGTAGTGAACACAATCCACAGAAGTACTGGAATATGAAAAAAAACCCAACACTATTAGGGCATGAAAGTAAACTGAAACTGGAGTTCTCTTGACACAAAGTAAACTGTTTGAAATTACTGCATAATATCTTTAGCAGACTCTCACTCTTACGTCCTGAAGAGTTGGCTGAAACTAACCTCAACTTTTTTCGCCCCTGACATTTAAAAGTCAGCCTTTGTTCCAGCTGTGAATGGTTCTGTATATTAAAAGAAAAGTGATCAGTATAATATTTTACCTCCACCTAAGGCCTTAATGTTCTCCTAAAAGAGGTAAGGTAAACAAGATTGGCACACACACATACATATATATGTATATATTCTGTATCTCTGACACACTGCTGAACTTTCAAAACCATTAATGATTGGGTGTATTTGGTCTGGCTGAGACAGAGTTAATTTTCCCCACAGCAGCCCTCAAAGTGCTGTGCTTTGTATTGGTGGCTAGAAAGGTGCTGGTAACACACCAGTGTTTGGCTACTGCTAAGCAATGCTGGCACAGCATCAACACTGTCTCTCCAACACTCTCCCTCACAGCAGGCTGGGGTTGGGCAAGATCTTGGGAGGGGAAGGGACACAGCCAGGATAGTTGACCCGAACTGACTCCCATACCATATGATATCTGCTCAACAATAAATGCTAAGAGTAAGGAGAAGAGGGAAGGGCGAACTGGAAGGGAAGGGGGCATTTATTTATGGCATTGCCTTCCAGACCAACCTCTACAAATGCTGAAGTCTCACTTCCCAGGAAGTGGCTGGACACCACCTGCTGATGGGAAGCAGAGAATAAAATATTTTGGTTTCCTTTGCTTCCATGCACAGGTTTTGCTTCTGTTTTATTAAAAACTGCCTTTATCTTGATCCATGATTTTTTTTTTTTGGTCTTACTTTCCCCTGTCCTGCTGAGGAGGGGCGTGATAGAACAACTTGGTCAGCCAAGGTCAACCCACCACACTGGGACAAAATGGTGAGATTATTTTTGGCTAGCACTACACTTCAGAATTATACAATGGCATGAAATCTCACAGATGTCTGGGAAATACCAGTTCCAGTATACCAATACTTGGAACACTATGCGAGTTTTGATACCTAAACCATAATGTAGTCTGGTGACATGTATACAATTTGAGATTCCAGTTTGATAAATACATACAAGGTGAATCCATCCAAGAAATAATGTGACCGTATTGTATACTTGTGGTCTCTGGATCTTTGTATGCCATGGTGATGCAACTAAATTTCAAGAAATGCATACAAGTGGTGTTAAGACCACTGTGTTCCTATGGCCTAGCTGGACAGGTACACTGGTGTTATCTACACACTCATGTTTTCTTGTACAGAAAAGATGTCAACTTAGACAAATTTTTCATGAAGCTGTGGACCTCAGGTGTATTTTATTTACAGTTTTAAATGAGCTTGAAGCTTGCTTTATGAGATTTACTAGATTGACATTATTTCTGTGGAATATGGCAAGATCTCTCTAACTGAGAATTAAAACAATTAAAGAGTAAACTCTGATCCTAGTAGTGACCGAAAAAGGAAACCTGGAATCTGAAGTAAGAGATGAACCAAAAAGACCACCTTGAAGGCTCATAGTTCATCTTGGGCTCTAATGAGGAAATAATGACAAATGATTTTACCATTATGAATGCAAATGTATAGGTCTCTTGACACAAAGGGAGTCAAAGTAAGTTGATACTCCCCTTTTGTCTTTGAAGTAGAAATGAAATGCCTAATCCCTGACTACTACAGTTACATTTTCCTCTCCTCATCTAAGTGAACATTCAGATCTTGCTCAGCAGTAACATCCTCACTAACGTCTGAGTACTCAAGGATGACTCTTCTGGTGCCACATATGTGAATATAAACATGCAAACATACGTACATATATAGAGAGACACACACAGAGCCCACCTACCACCTGCAAAGTGTATATGAACCATGCACACATTCCACTCAAAGGAGCCAATCTTGTGCTTTCAATGTTCAAAGACGGTGCCCTTTTTTGGGAGAAGGCACGATGGGAAAGGTAATGTAAGAGTAAAAACTCAGAGAAACTATCTGTGATATTTGCTGCTCATACTTATTTGCTTTCATTAGACATGGGGATTCCAAGTGAGATTTCCAGAAAGAAAGTCTGTCACTAGAAGTTGTATAGGGTTCATCTGGTGTAGTAACCTATGCGTCTTCCTTTGTACTTCACACAGCTGAGTTGTGCAGTGCAAAAAACAACATCTGCTTCTTCCTTCAGACTGGAACACAGAAGCTCACTGAAACCAAAGGAGCTCCACATTCTCAGTGAGCAAAGTTTCATTAGCCTTTGAAGTGAAGGTGTATTGATCTTTAAATGGAATATTTTTATGGCTTGAATTCCAGATAGTTATCTTTATCAGCCACAGTCTTTAGGGCATGGATGTGCCCAAACATATAGAAACATGTGCAGGCACACTGCATACCAGTCAGCATGATACACAGAGATCTTCATTATCAGCTGCCTCTCACCATATAGATTGTACTTCTTCCCACTGCACTGTGAAAGACTTTCTACAAATAGACACTCTGTTTTATTAAAGTTAGCCTTATCTTCACAGAAGCAAATGGTGTTAACAAACATGGCAGAGAATGGCAGAGTAGACCTTGTCAAATCCTGAAAGTCTGGTTTACTGCCTTTTTTTTTTTCTTTTAAACTAGACTATTTTGAGTGATCCTTGTTGCTTTCATTTTTCCTAAACAGTAGCTATGGGATGCCAACCAGTGCAAAGAAAGCCCTAGAATGTATCATGGCATCTCTAAAATGTCAAAAAAATGACGGTGCAGTTCTATTACCAAAATACTTCTTGTTAAATGTTATTCCCAGAATACCAGGAAAAGGAAAAAAAAAAAAAAAAGAGAGTACAGAACATTAACACAACACTATTTGGCTTTCTGGCCACAGTTTCCAGAATGAACTGAAGAATCCCAACTTCATGCATTTTTTTTCAGGTTTTGAAATGCCTCAAGCCATCCTCTGGACCACCTTGTGATCTAGTAAGCCTTCTCAGGCAAGTAAATCACTCTAGAGTTAATTATTCCTCCACCTCTGTCTTCTGGTACTTCTCTTCCTGTGAAAAAAGATTTAAGAGAAGAAGACAACAATCAGAACAGTAAAAGATATTGTGTATGAATGCATATCCTGAGCTGGTCAAGACTGCTGAACATATAATAGTGAAATCGTAAGTAGACAGAATAAAAAATACTAAGGAATGTTACCTTTCAGACCTCCACCATTTCCCATTGAAATGGTGGTGTCAGGACTCTCCCAGATTCTTGATGTGAAATTCCTGAAGAGAGATGGAGATGGAGTGCTTGGAGGGCTGTGTGCCAGTAAGATGCGTAACAGTATGAACATTAATTTAAATTTGCCATTAAGGTCTTGTACATAGATAGGAAAAGATGATACTAATACCTCAGCTGTTGCATTTGACATCGTGTTTTCAGTAAGTGAATGCCTTACCAGCACTGTCAATGCTGTACGAACTTGCAGTGCAAACCTGGTTTCTGGATCGACTGTACCAGACATGCTGAGAAGCCAAAAGCAATGATGCTGATCCAAAATCTGAGAATGTGCATACCAAAACTAAATGCGCTGACTCAGTACTGCAGGCTCTTTTGTTCTAATTTCTGTCAACAGAAATATCCATCTTAGATTAGTAGGTATCTTCTTCATACGCAGTTTAAGTAGCTTTCCTTAACGTATGAAGGAAACCTAGGCTTCATTTCTGGAACATGAGGAAGATAATTTCTTACACAGGAGACAGCCCCATAAGGACCTCAGACAGGCCTGAACTGCACAGAAACATTAGCATTCACTGCTCACTATAAAAAAAGTACATGCAGTTACAGGAAGGACTACTGAAACATAGTAGCTATTTCACATCTGATTAACATTTTTCAGCCTGAACAACTAAAATTTAAATCTGTAAAAATACTTCATGAAAAAATTAAAACTTAAAAAATTAAGTTAGAGAAAATAATATGAAGAAAAAACCCACTGGGTTTTTTTCCCAACTTAATTTCTAATCACTTCCTCTCTAAAGGTATTAATTTTTAACAAATAAAGACAGAAAACTGTTATAGCAAATTGAAAGAATGGTTAGGATGGCATATATTACAGCAAAAAACAAAAGTCTAGACTTTGCCTCCTGTTGGCTGGATACTCTTTTTGGTAATACGATTCTGTATTTGAGTATATGGCCAGCTACTTATGACTTCACATTTAAGGCTGCACATGAATACAGCTCTAAAACTGTAAGCACACAGTGAGCATAAATTCCTGTTTAACATAGAGAGTCCTCTGAATATTCACTGCCATCTTCTATAGTTTGTCTTTCAGTAACTTTAAAAGAGGAAACTTACAAAGCAATGAAAACACAGTTTCCCATCAACGATCCTACTTCTTGTGGTTAACAACTTCTTGCAAAATGCTAACTGTGTGTTGGAAAATAGCAGAACGTGCCTGTAACTTGTGTATTGGCAATTTATTGTACCAAAGAAAAAGGCTCCGCATGAGGCTTTATATTCAGTTGCCAAGAAATAATTCTCTATCAAATGTCAATTCCATTAAACAGTACTCTTCCTTCCCTGATTTCATATGCATACAACTTCTATGAGAAGCAAGAAAGTAAAAATTGGAGTCTCTCAAAATACGTCTTCATTGTTCTTCAAACTGCAGGCATCTAGTGTATCAGACTGACTACTGAGAGGTAACAGAAGATGTACTGTTATGGACATTACCCAGAGTAATACCAGACACCATCCACTTTGCTTAGCTTGTTACCTTTGTGCATTCAATTAATTCTTTCCCAATCACTTTATCAGCCACATTCATGACTATTAGGAAGAATACTTTAACGTAAGACTGCACTAACTACATGATCAGAAAAAGAGTCTGCAAGGAAGAATAGAACTTTAGTTAAATATTTTTGCACTTACATTGCTACAAAATTGCTGTTTACTCAATGCTATACCATCCCAAGTCAAACACGCTTTGTATTTTAACCAGTACAATGCATGGTTAACAAAATCCTTCCAAAATAATGCACATTTGAAAATAGCAGCAGCCCCTTCCCCTCTTCTGTTCTAAAAGGCAGTGAGTGATTTTCATCTTTAAAAAAACACCGTCCACAAAATTTACTCAATATGGCACTGGAATGCCTCTCTACCTTCATGTTTATCCAGCTGGTTATCAGCTGATCCTTAGCCTGTATCACTTGGAAAAACGCTGTGACAAATAGGATTATTAACACTTTTCTAGGACTAAAGCACAGTAAAATTCAGCAAAACATAACCATCTCTTTTAGAAATGTCATTTCCTATTATTAGAAACCGAAAAATGATTGTGGATGATCTGTTCATTCAAACTACGAAAAGAATTTAAATACAACCTATTTTTTATTTCCACCTTCTGGCAGTTTTTCATGATTTGCCTTCCCTGGCACAGCCTGACTTCAAAGAAAAATATCAGCAAAGTAATACAGTGGAATAAACTGAAATGTCAAATCAAAAAGGATCAACAAAAAATTCACAGCAATAAATAAGAAAGCAACTAGGACAAAATATAAAACATAGGTGCTGAGAGGAAGAAAACACAAGATGACAGAGAAAGACAATTCAGAAGTAGATTTTATGTCTCTAATGAATGTACATGATACAAATTAATGCTAATACTACATTAGATCATTTATACATAAAAATCGTCCTGTTTAACATTGTATTTATGCTTACCTCACCTGTTTTCATCATGATTTTTTAATTTTTTTTTTTTAATTACCCGAATTTACCAGATTCCATGGTCATCTGAAGTAATCCATCAAGAGCACTGGAAAGTAGACCTCTACTGGATACTTTTAAGTGACTTAATACAACAGGCACACATTGGTATTCCAAAAATAAGGCCTTCCCTTCATCTGTCTTCAAGTCTATGCGAAGGGAATCAAATGCCTGAGCCAGGTAATCCACTGAAAGATACCAGAATACAGGCAATAAAACTTCTCTAACCATCATTTCATTAAGAAATGTGAACAAAGGTCTGACAGTTTCCGTTGCAGATATATATGTTATACACTTTAAAGTTAAATGGTGAAAATACTAAATTTACTTTTTATTTAAAGACATACTCTGTCTGGTTTTATACCTTAACAATTTATTCTGACTAGAGAAAGATGCTATCTACAATTCCTATGTGTAAGAAAAACATACTTACAAATGTAAAGTCCTGCAAATATTTTGCTTAAGAGGAAAGAAAACATAAGCTTGCACAGTTTGAGACAATGTTGGTTCCAACATCTGGAAAACCTCTATTAAAGGAGTCAATGGCTGATTTGTCTGAGAAGGAGCAATTACTTTCACCAGAGCAACTACTCCCATTCCTTCTATAAAAAGTGGTAGTTTCAGTACATGCATTTTATATTCTCATTCATTGTGGAGTGCATTGAATTATACTAAGAATGCAGATTAAGTGAACCAATCTAATTTCTTAACTTCCTGATGTCAAATCTTCTTCAGTGTCTTGGAATCCCATTGATCATCTGGAGCTCAGAAAATTAAGTAGAAGGAAACAATTTATCCTGCTGCAAAAGTTTAACTATGGTGCCATCTGCTGGATACTGACAGGTAAGGGAAAGACGATGGATGTTCAAATGTGCTACTTTATCACTAGATCATCAGTGCCATGTGGTCAGAGTGATCAAAATTCATACACAGTGATATCTGACATATGTTTAATATCAGATCATATTTTCCATGTTATAGAAACCAGCAGTAAAGGGGAACTATGAGAGGCTAAACTGGTTCATTCTAATCAAGATTGTTCATCTCCTTAGGGTAAATCAGACTCGGCAATGACTAGTTTTGGTATTGCAATTTTTCTTGCATTGCTTTTATCAAACATTTCTAGAAATGTGAGTTGCAATTTAGGAATAATTATCATGCTTCACCAAAATGTCTTGACTGAAATAGTTCCCTCCAATAGCTGAAATACTGTGTTAGTTCATTAATGATGTCAGGGTGGTCTTCCACCACACTTAAATCCTGTATTTACTGTAAATACTCTCAATATAAATCCTGCACATGTTGTTAAGCATAAAGACAAACTAATCTTCTTAACCATCTCATCCAGAAGCAGGACTTGTATGAAAAAGAACACTATTCATTATGTATGCATTTAAAATCTTTGGCCTCTCAATTTAGTGTCAATCAGGGTGCCAGAGATTGCAGCAATTTTGTGATGTGGACCTCTGCTGTCTAAGGAACTGGCCTGACATTCACAATATATTTCACGCAAGAGGCTAAAAAAAATCAGATGACAAAGCAAGCACCTGACAGGGACATTCTGGCATGGTTATTTTCAGAAGTACCTTGATAATTAACATCTCTGTAAGCTGTGTCAGTCTCTTTGTGTTATTAGCAGAATAAATGTGTTACTAGTAAAGACATTTTAAAATAGAAACCATTCAGAGAATAAAAGGTCACAAAGTCAAAGGTAGCATAGAATCACGGAAGAATTTAGTTGGAATCTAACCTTCCTGCCTAAAGCAGGACCATCTCTAAGGTTAGGTTAGATTTTTCATTTGTAGCCCCACTGAACAATTACTTGCTATCAAAATGATCTGTGCTTTTCAAATTTCTTTGAAAAGGGAAAAATAAGTGGTTAATATCACAAAGAGTTGGAAAAGAGCTATAAATACATTCATTCTTATGCTATCCTTGTAAAACATTTTTGCAGAAAATCCCAGTTATGCAGCACCACAGTACTGCTAAGTTGTTGCAGGTAAGCAGCAATCACATCTTACACCTGCACTTAATAGTATATAATTACTTTTCTGCCTGACTTCCATAAAAAGGATCTGCAATATCTTTTGTTAGCTGTTTCCCTTGAAGAGAGAAAAGACTTCATAACTGAAAGGCAGCAATTAAATCAGCTGGGAGAACAGTTACTCTAGCCTTTGAGTTATATTTTCCACATTTTTTCTCATACTGTCCAGACACAACCTGATTTGTGTAATCCTGTAGTGTCTACTTTGAAATCTTTATCTTCTCTCACTCTCATAAGACAAGGAAGGAAGACCCAGCTTCCTCCATTTCTTTGCCAACACCAAATTATATATGTTTTAAGCAGAAAATTCTACTTTACTGTTATACATATCTGCCAGTGTGAAAGGTGGAAGGGTTCTGGGAACAAAGCAAACACAAAAAAATCACACTGAAAGACAAGAGTCGCTCACCCTGTGATGCCGCCCTACATAACCCTCCTGATCCTTTCTGGTTAAACAAAAGGCAGAAGAGAGAGCTGAAAATGATGTAGCTGTTTCAGACAGAATAATCCCCTAACAGGCACTGGAGGTTGTATGGACTACATTGTTTAAGAGAATATGTGATTTTTTTTCCCAAAGAAATAAACACACACAAAATAATCAAGTGTTAATATATTCAGAAACTCAACCTGATAATAAGTAGCAATTACATTGCATTTAGGATTCAGAGGGGACCTATCAACTCTGCTGCTTTTATGCTGATGGACTCCTTTAGCATAGGTTCATAGCAATCACTGAAGCCATTACTGAATTAAAACACGAAGTCAAAGAGAAGCCTAATAATAGAGGTCAAAATAAGACATTCTTTTGGATTACTGATCACATCTGCACATATGAATTAAGAACCTTCAAGCATAATACAGATTATGTTGAAGTGTTCAAAGAAGTCATATATACATAAATTAGAACTGGGGAAGAATTTGTTTAAATAACCAATCTGTAAGTTAATTTAAAAATATCTCTATAAATAAGACTTACTGAAAGTTTTTCTTCTCACAAAAGTGAACACCAATCTCTGTGTCGAAAGGAAAGGAAGGAAAGCAGTTTGACAGAATTATCAGCATCTCTTTTCCCCTTCTTCAAAAATGTTGACTTATCTAACAAGTCATTGTATTAAAAGGAACATATAAACTCCAACATGAAATGAATAATAGCAAGATTATACATATTTGGATTCACAAGGCAGTCAAACTCAAGTAAAACCACTTTTCACTAATAAAGCATAACAGACTCTATAGTATTATTGAAATGCTTTTTACCCAGGCACATGACTGAAATAAATAAATTAATAAAAATAAAATCTTAACTTACCTTGTGTCACTGTTTTGAGCACAATTAAAGTTGACAGAAATCTCAAAGGCATACAGGAACTCTTAAAGAAAGCTGCTGATTTTGATTTACTCTCTATAGACGGTTCAGAAGAACCATGTGGGTTTCCCTTGCTCATGATGCCTTTGAAAATATCTTCGCCCAGTCTCCTCATTGTTGATCTCATTGTTGCATGCTGTTTCAAACAATGCACACAGTTAGTGTGAACAGCTGAACAACACTATCATGGTGCTGTATCAACACATACTTCATCAAGAGACTAATTAGTGAGGGCCCTGGATACGCTGACATTATTTAAGTTGCCTCTGGTTCCAGAAAAAGTTCAGTTTCAGTCAACTCTGTTTTGTAAGGCTGCCTGAAGTTATATCCTGTAAAACCATTTACAGAATCAAAGTCTAAATATGAACCTTAAGAACACTGTACAGGTAATATCTGTTAGAGTTTTTGTCATAAACTATAAAGAAATATTACCTCAAATCAAATGCCACAATATGTTCATTTAAAATATAATTAATTATTAGCAGTAAACACAACAACTTAGTGTTCTATTGAATTTAAACTCAGGATATTTACAAAGTTTGTACCTTTTGATTCAGCAAAAGCACTATTGACGACATTATGCTGAGTCTTTACAGTGTGGTTACTGTCTTTTTCTTTATTATACTGCTACATGTATTCTTATAGCAGTCTAGTGAAAGAGTGCAAGGAATGTCTTGTGTTTAGACACCAAGCAGACAACAGAAAAAAACCACAATTTCATCACTGCTTTGCCACACACTTCTATCAGTTTCAATAAATTTCATGCATAAAGTGCACCTGAAAGTACTGCCTTTTCTAGTGCAAGTTTTGTAACTACATATGCAAAAATGTAATTTCTGATGTGCTCAGACATCACAGCAGAGATCACATGCTTATGAACACTGTCTTTAGATACACAACGCAAAATTTAAATTTAACTTGATTTTTTTTTCATTTGGCATTTATCTGTGGTAATCACTATGAATTTATACTTTACAGCAGTTTCTTTTCTATATAATAGCTGAAAACATACACTTTTCATATGTATTTAAAATGCAAAATCCATTAATATCTTCTGTGAATTTAGCTATTAAAAAAACATACTGCAAGAGGAGTACTTGTTTTACCTGTATATCAGTGTCTAGCTGTCTTATAGACCAGTAAATAAATTTAATTACAGGCATGTGCAGTTTAGAATTCACATATGGCATCCACTGGAGTTGCTCAGTAGCTATAGGCAAAAGCTGTAAAAATACACAAAAGTAGAATTACATGCAGTATATACAACTACTCTATAAGCTAACTGTAAGTGAAAGACAAACAAACAGACTTCCTAATTTTTTTTTGAGTTTTCTCTTGTAGTCTAACAGATCACATAAGCAAATACTCTCTAGGCAGATCGAGTAGAGGTAACAGAATGATATGCATACACAGATTTTAAATGTAAAAGTGAAGATACGTGTGATCTCAATCTCAGTAAATTCAACTCCAGTGGCTATAAATCTTTTATATAATGAAGAAATACAACAGAAATGGATTTTCTGAACATTGCACTGATTTCCAAATCTTGGTATCACCAGAAAGAAAACAAAAGAAGTGCTGAAAGTACAGCACAGCATCACCTTTTATTGGTCATAAATTGAAACATTAATATCTAAATAGGCATAAAAATATTTTAAATTTGACCTTTATCTCCTTTATACAAAGGAATTATGTACAGTATCACACATAAAACACAAGATAAAGTATCAACTGAAAGAAGTGACTAGAAATAAAATGCTGAAACTCTCATCTTGAGACTGGACACCCCACTTTTTATTAAAAATCGTCTGTACGCTTTACAAATGACAATGTATCTACTGTCATTGGAATTACAGTGATTTTGTTCTAATTACATGCTGACCTGTTATATTCTCAGAATCATTTAAACACCCCCTCCTGAAATCTGAAACATGTTAACACAAGCAAACAATCCAAACCCCTTTACCTTCATACACTTTTGCCGAGTAGAGGGTTTATTTGAGCTCTGGGTAACCATAAGTTCATGACTGTCCTCTCTTTCTTCTTGTGTTTTTATTTTGCTGAGATGCTCGTCTGAGATCCAATCCATAAGAAAAGTTAAGAGCTCATAAACTTGTGAATGCAATGGTAGCTGTAATAGATCCATAACATCAGATATTTCAGCTTTCAAGTTAATGACCTTTCTAAGCCAAAACAGTAACAGACTGGAACACATGAGAGTACATTTCTTATGAAATATTATGCATAATATAAAGGATGACAATTTTATGCCTGATAAAATCTGGGAGGTAAGTTACTGTATAGGCAGCCCGTGGAAAACATATTCAAGTAGACAGTGATCTTGAACAGGCCATGTGTACTCTGTTGGGCCTTGTACCTAGGGTTTAAGAAGCCTGTATATTATTAATATGTAACTCACAATATCACTGGGAAAGGTGAACTGTATGTGGATCAAGGGTTGGAAGGTGGCAACCCTGACTGGGAGACTAGTGGGCATAAAGGAGTCAGAGATAACATCACAGTTAACCTGAGTAGGTGTAGCCTGAGCTGTGCTGCACAGATCAATCAACTGCACAGTCTATCCTGTGCTTGGCTGCAGAATAAACTCAGACAGTTCCCACTTGGAACTGCTGATCATGTCTCCTGCCTGGCCTTGTCCTTGTCTAGAAAGGCAACAAGTTCTTCTCCTGTGAACATCCTTCATGAATAGAGTTGTTTTCTTGCAAGAAAATCATGTAATATCTTGAATGGCCAAAAAGGAGAAGCTTCTCTCAGTGGACAGGATCTGCTTGGCATGCCCTGGGAAAAATGCACCCAAGCTTCACCTGATGCTGCATAAACACAAGGTTCCCAGCATCTGAAGGGACACAAGAATTACTTGCTGTCTATATTCCTCCTCTTACTCTGTCTTATTAAAATAGCCTTTTAATTAAGCTATTTGTTGTCAGGCCTTTCTTCCAGAAACCCAGAAGGAATCCTGCAGCGTTTTTCTCTCTCTCTCTTACACCTCACTCCCCAGTGCAGGCATTATTTGTGATGGTTTCTGGTTGTGAAAAAAATATGCCCATCATCTATTTTATATTTGGGCAAATGGTAGTAAAACACCTTGGAAAAAAAATTTCACATACAAAATCACTCCATTTTATAATTCTGGACAAATGAACTACAGGAGAAAATAAGTCTTTAATGTCCTTTGCATGGAGAAATTCTTATGCACTAGGCCTACTTTTCTTTATTTCACACAATTTACTGTTGTTACAATTTAACTGGGCAACTAGCACTGTTAAAAAAAAAAAGACTTTTTGAAATTGTCCTTCTGGTTGTACTACACTGCACTGAAATACTCTATGAAAGATATCCAGAGATACTTGAAGACAGGCTGCACAAACAGTTCTCTAAAGACTTCAAAAGTTTTCTTCTATCTACCTTCAGATAACTGCTTTCCTCTTCTATCAGAACTGTAATTATTGATACTATTTGTATTACACTTGCAACCAAAGTATGCTAAAACCTATGTAAAGAGAATTTGTTGGCCATATATATAGACAGCACGGTTTTTAAGGCACCTAAGGCAGATCAGTTAAGTAGGATGGTATGAATATCTCTTTTTCATTTCACAGTTCACCTCTGTCTGGAAAAAGTCTTTACCAGTCAGGAGATGTTGGCAGAATAATATCAGATCACTTGCTACCAAATGGAATTACGTGGAGAAAGAAAGAATTTCATTAAGTGATGTAAGAAGATTTTTTAAGGAAACAAAGATGATTGTTTTGGAAACAAAGATGATTGTTTTGGACATGTTTTGGAAACACTGCACTTATTCTCTTTCCCTCATCAAAGATTATTTCTCAAAAAAATAACAGTAGTAAATCGCTTTTTGTTTAGAAGATTAAGATTCTTTATCAGATACTTCCGACTGACTACTTTCGTTCGCGAAGCCTAGCCATGATGATGATGATGATTCATAAGGACAGTGCTGTGCTGTACTGCAGCAGTAAGCAGAATAAGTTTAAGATTTTCTCTGACACAGCAAAAGAAATCCGTAAGAGTGGAAGCAGGTTATAATTCTAATTGGCAGATGAAAGATGACATGACACGAAGTGGAAAGCATGCCATATAAATAAAAATATACACATATACTATTCACATATGCAATATGAAATCCAAGACATATTTTTAGCCACAAAATTCATTCTTTAACTGTGTTTTCCCCCAACACAATGTTTCTTTTCTTACTATAATTAATTTACTCATAAAACAAAATTGGAAGCTACATTTTCTAATTTCCAGCAGATACACAGAGAATGTTACACTGCCTAACGCCTTTCGAATGAAAAGAGTCAAGACTTTTGCTCAATTCTTACCTTAGCTATTTTTGATGTTACCATCACTTTTTCCTGTTTCACAGGTTTGCTTTGTTGCATCACTTGACGTATATTGTCAGACTTCCGTACTACCGAAAATTCATGCTTCCTCTACAACAAAATATAACAATGAATCACATTTCACTGGTTACCTATAAAGGAGGCAGGTACATGTAAGAACAAACCTTACCTGTAGGTTTTCTAAACGCGCTTGTACTTTTCGTGCTTGACCTTCCAACTTCTTGTTCAGCTCAGTTACATCACTTAACTGAAAGAATCAGAAAATATTAAAGCATCTGTAAATTCAAAACTGAATTCTTGACTTAGTTATCACACTGAAATAATTTGATACTGCTGTTGAGTAGCTAAATTATTTAAGTTCAATTTTTTTCTTCTCAGCATGTAAAGGGATAGAAACAAAATCATCATAGACCTCCCTCAACAAATTGCAGAATCACAGATTGGCTGAGCCTCAAGAGCACTTCTGGAGGACATCTGGTCCAACCCTGCAGCTCAAGCTGGGCCAGTAAGAACTGGTTGCCCAGGACTATATCCAGATAGCTTTTGAACTGCTCCAAGGTTTGAGATTCTAACACCTCTCTTGGCAACCTGATAAGACACAGGAGTAGCTCTTTGTTGACCTGTAGCCCAACCTTTCAGTGTGAAGGGGAAGAATAAGCACTACAGTATCATTCTAGGTTTACAGGTACTTCACATCTTTTCATGAAGAAGTGACATAAAAAAGAAGCACACATTTCAAGAACTGTACAATAGTCTTGTTAATGGGGAAGGTGAAAGGTTTTTTTCTACAGAATGAGACAGTTACTAACACGCTACAAGAACAGTTTGCTCAGTGAGAAACGATGAGGCAAAGTGCATACAACACGGAACAATGCATCCAACATTGCATATGCATACAACAATGCATACAACATTGCATACAACAGTGAACAGCATAATTATCACAGAAGCCCTCACTTTGCACAGAAATGCAAAGATTTAGCAGTGAGAGGAAATAAGACAGACGTGTTGCACCAGAACCATCAACATTCTAGGATTTAGGTCTGACCTTCTCTAATGGAAAGAATAAGGCTCTGCTGTAGATTTATTGTCCTTCGATCTATAAGAACTGGTATTAATTCAAGGAATAAACAATGATCAAAGACTTTACACAGCAATTTGCCTTGTCAGCATTTTAGGTCAGACTTGACAGTCAAGTCAAACAAATTCCTACTCTCTGTATTACTATGAAACATTATCTCAGTTTAAGAACTCAGAAAATATTGCCTTAATTTGCAAAAATAACTGAAAAAACATGGAGTTAGAAATATACATTGTCCTTTTTTTTTTTTTAACAGAATCAGCAGAGGCAATCAGCACAGAGTGGATATTGTTAAGTCATAAAATTTGCCCTTCCTAACAATTAGCTGTTCCTAGTGGGTCAGAGGAATAAGTCCAATATTTTTTATACTGGAGAAGATCAGAAAGACTAAATTTCAAGTACTAGAAAAATGTGCAGGAAGTACTTTCAGTCATTCACACAACTCTTGTCTCAGAGAAACAAAAAATCAGTAATTTTGCAAACTAAAGCTGCTCAAAGATTTACAATTATTGACTATAACTTGTAAAATTATCTATAGCAGGAAAAAATTTATGTTACCTGTTTCCTCAAAGAGTCATTCATTTCCTTCAAGGTGTCAAATGATGACTTCAGCCTCCTATTTTCTTTAGTTATTTCTCTCAAGGCTTCAGTCAGCTGTTTAACTTCTGCCTCATGCCGCTAGAGAAATATCAAATTTAAAAACATGATTTAAAAGAGACTATTCTAAAAACACCAAGCTCCATTTTGGTGTTAAAATACTAGGACAGACTTTCAAATACCAAGTTCGTCATTCTGCATGGCCAAATTCGCACATTCAGACAGTAGTGAGAAAAACAAGATCTGTCCTGCATATTATGAAGGATCTATATAGAAACAGAGAGCAACATGCACAGACTATAGCTCCTATTCTTTCCAGATTCTACCAAAACCAGACTATATATGTGTATATTTCTCAGAATTCATATGTGGGAAATGTTTGTGAACCAAAATCAATGAAAAAGCTTTTATTTACAGCTCACTCAATTACAAAAAAAAACCCCATGACTGTGTTTTGAGGTTTCGACTATTTTTTTTGGTTTTGCTCACTCTCAATCATGCAGAACAAGAAACTAATCCTATGCCTTGTAGACTAATGCTCTGGTTTACAACAGAAGCACATGAATTGTTAACTACAACCTGCATATCCACTGCCATTCTTCTCTTTGCCCCAAAACTTGTTTTAAACTCCTCTGGACACCAGTGCAGCTCTTTAAGTACCTCAGATTTGATGAAACAGCAAAGTTCTATTTTACTGAAAATAGTCCAGCTATATATACGTACTATCTTTCATTTCTCTCCCTCCATGAATTCACTATTCTTCACTCATTCACCTACTTGATCTCTTCTTTTCCATTTAAAGTCATATCCTATCTCCTTATATGTGCAAATGACAAAAGTAAAGGACAGTAGAAATTTAAAGGATGCAAGTCCTGAAGAGATCCACCTCTGCATTTCTGCTTGGAAACTCAGTAATTTCCATTCCAGCTGTACAGAAAACCATCTACAGTTCCTCTTTTCCTCAAATGTTGCTCTTCTTCAGTCGACAGGATCAGAACAGCTGTGGGCAAGACATTCTTGTCTAAAGCACCTACACATATTTGCCTAAGAAGGCACAGAATCATAGAATCATTTAGGTTGGAAGATCGAGTCCAACCATTAACCTAACGCTGCCAAGACCAGCACTAAACCACGTCCCTAAGTGCTACATCTACACGTCTTTTCGTATCTCCAGAGATGGTGACTCCATCACTTCTCTGGGCAGCCTGTTACAATGCTTGAAAATCCCTTAGATGAAGAAATTATCCCTAATATCCAATGCAAACCTTCCCTGGTGCAATTTGAGGTTGTTTCCTTTTGTCCTCTCATCTGTACGAAATGACAGATCCCCTATCAATACCAATAAACATACAGATGCTGCCAACATATAATTGAGTGCATCCTATCTCATGGAATCTTATGGAATGTTTCACTTCTGTTTTCTACATACACAGTTAACAGCTTTACTTGAAGTTCAAACCCAATTCAGTTGTTAAGCCATAGGGTTGAAGGTGATGCCAGGATGTCTAACCCACCCACTCCCATAATCAAATCAGGTGGTGTCATCTGTATATTAACCAGCTATACCATTTCACTCCTGCCAGATGTTTGTCTCCCCTGTTATGTTATCCAATACTAGGAACACCACAGTCTTGCCAATCTCCCTGTTCATATGCTTAACTGCTTTTGTTACATCTAGTTTTTCAGCCTTTTATGTAGCTGAAGACTGGCACATTCACCCTCAATTAATTCTGTGTGTTTAGCCCATGCACCCAGTTATCATCCTCTGTTGCTGATATTTCTATTCAAATGCAATACTGTACACTCAGGCCTTGTGAACAGTGTACTTTTTTCAGATCTGCTCTCTGGCACCCTTTCCTCCTTTTTAACATGTAGTCTTACCCTCCCTCAACAGCCTGTGGGAAAGGTTTACTTGCACACTTCAAAGAAATTTAATTTCGCAGCTTCTGGTTTTGACACAAAGTACACATGTTTAAGGATTTCTCTTGGAGACCTCTTGGATAATAACCAAAACTTTTCACAAGACTTGAATTCAATACCAAACACTCTCAAGAACAGTGTTATTAATAAGTACCTCTTCTTACAGCAAAATCATACCATTTCATTTCTTCCCACACCCCCAAAGTTAGGTTGATCTTCCTCTGAACTTTTTGAGCCTTTGGTTGCTAATGCTCTCTGCAATAGGTGTTTTGTCATAAGATCTCAATGTGTCTTAAAGCCTTCGCAAGGAAATCCACTTCAACTACAGCTAATTCAAAAACACTCATTTAATGAACATACAATTATAGATAGACCAAAATTTTTTCTCTAATACTGGTCATATAGCTTTTGCTACTTTAGAAATAAGTGATCTCTTTTTTCTAACTTGTAACAGTAAAATGTACATCAGACAACAGTAAAATACATCAGACAACGAAATGCACCATTCTGAAACAGGAGTCATACAAAAATCCTGATAATATTGTTCAGTACTTTCTATATAAGTATCTTCTTTAGGGATTTCCAGCACTTTAAATAAATAAGCAGTATTTCCAGCAAATGTGATGGCTTAAGAGAACTACAAACAAGTTATATGGTATGTAGAGCAGTATCTATCATCAAATATATTTTTTCACCTCTTTTATAGCTCCAAATTTTGTGTGAACTTCTTTCTCAACACCTCTTATTTTAGCCAAAGCTGCTTCATGTTTAAAAAGCAATGCTTCTCGTTCTGTTAGACAGCGCTCTCGTTTCTGGAGTTGCAGAGCATACTCCTGCTGTGCTGAACTTTCTCTCTGTATCAAGAAAAAAAAATGTTGAAACTACTTAAAAACCCCATGAAGTTGTGACAAATTATACTGCATCTGAATTTTTGGTCCAGAGATGTGCTTAGATTTTGTGAAATTACAGTGTTACACAAGAGCTTACTAATACAAAGTATCCTGATGGCCATCTATGTTCAGTTTCCTCACATGTTAACCCAAATGACTGATGTACATTGGTATGGCTCAGCCTCCGAAATACAAAATTCAACTCTACATTGTTGCTCAAGTATAAATCTAGACAATTAAACTTTGGCTTTTGCTTCCAAAATATTTGGGTAATAGTACTAACCGTAAGACAGAAGAGAGTCTGATGTGACTGTCTATGCTGAACACTAGATTTATTGTTTCTTCAGCTAGTGGGAAGCATCCCTGAAAAACTGGTGAGGGATAAAGAGGTACAAAATTATTTTTATCTCATATGGTGCAAAAGACAGTCACATCAGGGAATCTAGCAGAAGCTGAGGAACTCTTACAGAGTAAAATCACATAGGAGGTTCTTCTGTCAGTAGGCTAGGCCTGCTAGAGATGGACTGGTGGGATGAATGGAGGGTTTTTGCAGGAGGCCGTGAAGGCAAGTGCTCCGGAATGCACAGAGTCAGAAGAACAGCTTTAGATGCTCTCAAGAAGCAACAGCTGTGGGTGCTTCCCTCCATGTCCACCACAAGACAGTAGAAACACTGTGTTCAAACTCCCTCAAGCTGAATCTACCCACCTACCCAACCTACCCATAATCCAAGTCAAAGAACCATTACCGAATCAGTGAATTTAGGGAAAGAGGCATATGAAGACAGAGGTTTAGTACCTAAGTAATTGCGATTAGTGTAAAGTGATAGCACTAAGTAATAGCTTTACTACATAAGTAAGTTTTACTATGCACATAATTTCTGATTTATCAAAAGTAAGAATCTTCATAACATTATTTAAAAAAAAAATTAAGGCGATTACAGTTCCTACCTGAAGTTTCTGATGTATGACAAATAATTCATCATAAATTTGACCGATGTGAGGTGGTATTAAGCCTTGGCTTTTGCATGCCTGAGAATCAGTTCCCCTCACAATTTTCTTTAACAAACTATCGACAATATTTTGGTCACTATTTTCTTGTGTATTTGCAGCCAAATGAGATGGTAAGGTATGGCCTGTGGACAAGAACAAAAAAATTTTGCATTAAAAAATTAGTCCTAGCTAAATAATTATATAACTGTTGTATAAAACCAGAGAAAAGGTATTTTAGGAATTCAGAGTAACAAATATAAAGCAAGATGTATCAAAATATGAAAGTAATCTAAAGAATTACAGAGAATTGCTCAAAGGGTATTCCACAATTTGTTTGAACTGATTAGGAATCAATGGAGTTTTTTAAGTAAAACTATGCCCTCCACTGCAATACAGAAATACCAGAGATATATGTATAGGATCTATGCACAGATCGAGTCACTGTGTTGCCAAAATCCCCTATTATTTTTGTGAGGGCTTCAGGCAAGTGATTTGCTGTTGACTAGACCTTATGCTGCCACCTAAGTTAGCAGAAGAAGACTTAAACTACGGGACACCACATGAGAAACTGTTCGACGTGACAGATTACAGTGTAAGGAGCTGATGAAAGCTGCAGATGGCACAGTGAGGAATGGTTGGATTTCACAAATAGTCAGATGGACAAAGCTCACAGGTAACTGAAGGGAAGTATTGGGATCTTTTTGGGGAGAGACATCAGGATAAGATAACCACATCAGGACAAGATCACCTAGGCAACAGTATCAGAAATACTAATTTGGTACTTTGCTGTTTTTTGGCTGGGATAGAGGCAATTTTCTTCACAGCAGTCAGTGTGGAGCTATAGTTTAGATTTGTGCTGGAAACTGTTGATAACTCAGGGATGTTTTAGCTATTGCTGAGCAGGCCTTGCACAGCATCAAGGCCTTTTCTGTCTCTCACCCCACCTCACCAGCGAGAGGACCGAGGGTGCACAAGGAGCTGGGACACAGCCAGGACAACTGACTCCAACACCATATGGTGTCATGCTCAGCACATAAAGCTGGGGGAAGAAGGAGGAAGGAGGGGACATTCAGTGTGGTGGTGTTTGTCTTCCCAAGTCACCATTACATGTGGTGGAGCCTGGCTTTCCTGCAGGTGGCTGAACAAATGCCTGCCCATGGGAAGTGGTGGATGAATTCCTTGTTCTGCTTTGTTGGACTGCGTGGCTTTTGCTTTACCTATCAAATTGTCTCCATTGACAGCTCTATTGATCTGTTCTGCCTGGCTTCTGAGATTCCCTTTAGCCACTTTGGGGTTGGTTGTCTGTCTGTCTCCACTTTTTCACATACACTTTCAAAAGAACACATCAGTGTTCTTCTAAACCTAAAACTCTCCACAAGAGAGGGCTACACTGATTCACAAACTCCTTTACTTACATTTTCAGTGAATGAACGCCACCTGCTCCCTGCTACAACATTGTAGCTAGAATTTCCTGGGTTAGCTGAACAAAGGGTAACACTACCTATTGCAAGTTTTTCCATCCTTAGAGTGACAAAAAACATCTGATTAACAGTTGTAGTATTTGTTAATGTAGCTAGCTACTTAAAACAAAATAAAGCAAAAAAACACAAACAAAAATCCAAAACCCAACTTGTTTCTTTATTTATATTATAAAGTCAGCTGGCAACCAGTTTCATAAAAGGTTGATCTCTTTTTTTAAAAATTTATGTTAGTATTGCTTCAAGTATGTCTGGACCTCCTAAAATAAGTCTAAAGGAGTTACTCATACTTACGTGAAAGGTTAAATCCCTCCACCTTAAAATACATTTTAGTTGATTAATATTTATTACCTGTTTCCATGTATATAGCTGTATTTTGAATTGCATCAGTTTCAGAGCAAATAATGGACTTTTCTTCTATTTCTAGACCATTTGAATCACAAAAAGAATCTTGCTCATCATCAAAACTAAAAATACAAAAAAGCAATAATTTAAAATTACTCACTTCCTTTTTAACATGCTACATAACTGAGCACTGAGAGAAGGCTGTATAAAAAGGCAAATGTTGCTAAATGTACGACTTTGATATTTGACTAATAACAAATAGCAGAGTTAAATCATTTGGATGGAAGGCATTATTACTCACAAGACTCTAACCACAGCAATTAGTAGTGTTGCTGACTTAAAAGTAATAGCAGTAACTAGGATTTTCATGCTGTAAGCATATGTATACAACAGGTAAAACCAACACTCTTCTTTCATCACAAACAACCAAATTCCTGGAGAATTAAAAATACATGCCCCCTTTTTAAATTATATTTTTCATATTTGGCGTAAAAAAGCTCTGAGAAGTAATTTTTTGGCTTTTGGAATCAAATTATCGCTAAAAAACCATAACTCTGCTTATCAGTCTGAGCTATTTACTTTCCTTCTCGTTCATTTTTTATCACCTAGTTCAGTTTTTATCATCCCTGTATCCCACTAGCAATTTCAATATGCACAGATCAGATCAGAAAGTGAGACAGTTCTGCTCATCAAAATCAACATCCACATTATCTCATAAGTTACCCAGAAACAAGTCTTTACTCAAGAAAACAAGAATCTTAAAACAATTTTTGCACAGTCCAAATGTGTCATTTATGCCTGATTTATCTGGATGTTGAGAGGAAATAAATGATAAAGGAGAACTGAAAACACCTCCTACCAATCCCAGTCTTTAAAACTTTTTAGGAAATTAGATCTGATGCTGTTGTCTCTTCCAGTTGCCAGTAAATTCTGACTCTAAAGAACAACTTGACAAAGAAATAGCTGTGTTTTCCAGTGAGCTGTCCATGACACCTGCAATACACAAAATTATAACAGTTTTATTTTGCATTTGAGAAGCTGACATTAAGAAATCAACAAGGGCTTATTAGAAGTGTAATGTAATCATGTAAGTTTAAGAACCAAAACCACCACTGATGCAGCATGACAAATTAAGAATTATAACAGCTTAAACTATAGTAAGACTTATTTAGCATTCACATCAGATTTGTCTTTTTGAAGATTCAGAGCTTGCCTACATACACCAGTTTTTCTGTAACTGAAGCCTGAAAAATACATTGTTTTAGCCTGCTGCCCACATGCACTAGCAATGTGTTTCTCAAGACGCCCAAATACATTCTAAATATTAAACATTTATGTATCTTTAAATTAAAACCAAATATATGCATTATGAGGTGGACTGCTACCAACTATGTCAAGCAGGCCTTAAACAAAAATAAGCTGTTCTAAAATATCCTTTGGGCTCTTTACTCCAGTGTTAACATTCCCAGGCTGGCTCCCAAGTATCACAACCCCCTGATCAAGAATATCTACCTATTCAAAATGAAAAAATATAAAACTACTTTCAATAAATTTAGGAACGATAGAGCTCTGGTATATATTTTCCCTGAAAAAGATCAAAGCACCGTTGCTTGTTATTACCTTTGTATACTAGGGAGCTTCCACTTTTACATTTGGTATGCAGTGCTCCCAAGAGGCAATCCTATGAGAAAACAAAAACCACTGTAATCTAGTAAGAATTTTCAGGGAAAATGTATGTTACAACTTAGCTGTTTAACAGTTACAACTCCTTGTGACAGAATTCTTACTACAAACTACTAGCTTTGAAAAAAAAGTGGTTTTTTCCTCTATCTATAAACATGGCTGTCATACTAATGTAAAGAGGCAAATATATTCCTTACAGCCTAATAATGAAATATTCATAGTGTTATACATTAGAATATTTGAGCCTAAAATTTGAGCATATAAAGTACGATGAAGATAAAATAAAGTACGGTAACAAAATAAAGGCATAAAAGTAGAACCAGGTAATCACAGAAAGTGCCATCTACCTTCATACCTAGGCTTTTTGTGTCAAAGTTTCCTGCTCTACTTTTTCTTACTATTTTGTAACTACATACTAAAAAAGTGACAGAAATTTTATGCTACAAGCAAAATCAATTAGATGTACATTAGAAAATATTGAAAATATCAGACTCAAGGCAGTTCTCATGATCTTAGTTGTTTCACTGCATCTCTCTGCTGTGTTCTAATCAAGCGATCAACTGCTGTAATTTCTTGTACTTAAATCATAAAATCATAGAATCATAGAATTAACTGGGTTGGAAGAGACCTTCGAGATCATCAAGTCCAACCCTTGATCCAACCCCACTGTGATTACCAGATCACGGCACTCAGTGCCACATCCAGCCTCGTCTTAAAAACCTCCAGGGACGGTGAATCCACCACCTCTCTGGGCAGGCCATTCCAATGCCTGATCACTCACTCTGTAAAAAAATTTCTTCCTAATAGTCAACCTAAACCTCCCCTGGCAGAGCTTAAGACCATGCCCTCTTGTCCTACTGCTGATTGCCTGGGAGAAGAGGCCGACCCCCACGTGGCTACAACCTCCTTTCAGGGAGCTGTAGAGAGTGATGAGGTCACCCCTGAGCCTCCTCTTCTCCAGAATAAAGAACCCCAGCTCCCTCAGCCTCTCCTCATAGGACTTGTCTTGAGTCCCTTCACCAGCCTGGTTGCTCTTCTCTAGACCTGCTCCAGCACCTCAATATCCTTCCTGAACTGAGGGGCCCAGAACTGAATGCAATACTCAAGGTGTGGCCTCACCAGTGCTGAGTACAGGGGAAGGATCACTTCCCTGCTCCTGCTGGCCACACTGTTCTTGATGCAGGCCAGGATGCCATTGGCCTTCTTGGCCACCTGGGCACACTGCTGGCTCATGTTCAGCTTCCTGTCAATCAGCACCCCCAGGTCCCTTTCCACCTGGCTGCTCTCCAGCCACTCTGTGCCCAGCCTGTAGCGCTGCAGGGGTTGTTGTGGCCAAAGTGCAGGACCCGGCACTTGGCCTTGTTGAACTTCATCCTGTTGCAATCAGCCCAACTCTCCAGCCTATCCAGGTCCCTCTGCAGAGCCCTCCTGCCTTCCAGCAGGTCGACACTCCCTCCCAACTTGGTGTCATCTGCAAATTTGCTAATGATGGACTCAATCCCCTCATCTAAATCATCAGTAAAGATATTAAACGGGACTGGGCCCAGCACTGATCCCTGGGGGCCACCACTGGTGACCGGCCACCAGCTGGATGCAGCCCCGTTCACCAGCACTCTCTGGGCCCGGCCCTCCAGCCAGTTCTTAACCCAGCAGAGAGTGCCCCTGTCCAAGCCGTGGGCTATCAGCTTTTCCAGGAGTATATTATGAGAGACAGTGTCAAAGGCTTTGCTGAAGTCCAGATAGACACATCCACAGCCTTCCCCTCATCCACCAAGTGGGTCACCTGATCATAAAAGGAGATCAGGTGGGTCAGACAGGACCTGCCCCTCCTAAACCCGTGCTGCCTGGCTCTGATCTCTGATTGCACTCAGGATGATCTGCTCCATTACCTTGCCAGGCACTGAGGTCAGGCTGACAGGCCTGTAGTTTCCCGGGTCCTCCTTGCAGCCCTTTTTGTGGATTGGTGTGACATTTGCCACCTTCCAATCATCTGGGACCTCCCCAGAGAGCCGGGACTGTTGGTAAATGATGGAGAGCGGCTTGGCGAGCTCTTCCGCCAGCTCCCTCATCACCCTAGGATGGATCCCATCTGGTCCCATGGACTTGTGTGGATCCAGGTGGCTCAGAAAGTCACTGACTATTTCCTCCTGGAATACAGTGGGGCTATTCGGCTTCCTGTCCCTGTCTACCAGCTCCAGAGTTCAGTTGTGCTGGCTTGCCTTTTGGCACACTGGTACAGCCTGTTCCTCTGCACTCAAGACTTCCTTCTTGAAGCATGTCCATCCCTCCTGTACCCCCTTGTTTTCAAGGGTTTTTTCCCAAGGTATGCTCTGGACCAGTCTTCTGAACACGCCAAAATCTGCCCTCTGGAAGTCCAGTGTGGAGGTTTTATTGGTGACCTTCCTTGTATCCCTGAGTATTGCAACTCTATTATTTCATGGTCACTGTGGCCCAGACGGCCTCCAACCACTACATCTCCCACCAGCCCCTCTCTGTAAACAACAGGTCTAGTGGGGCCCCACCCCTGGTAGGTTCATTTACCAGCTGGAGCAGGAAATTATCCTCTATACACTCCAGGAATCTCTTAGACTGCCTCTTCTCTGCCGTGTTGAGCTCCCAGTAGATATCTGGCAGGTTGAAGTCGCCCACAAGAACAAGGGCTGGCGATTTTGAGACATCTGCCAGCTGCTTGTAGAATAATTCATCCCCTTCATCATCCTGGTTGGGTGGTCTATAACAGACTCCCATTAGGATGTCAGCCTTGTTGGCCTTCCCCCTGATTCTGATCCACAGGCACTCAACCTTATCATTGGTGACCTCAAGTTCTACAGAGTCAAGGGACTCTCTAACATACAGAGCCACCCCTCCACCTCTCCGACCCTGCCTGTCCTTTCTGAAGAGCTTGTAGCCATCCATGGCAGCACTCCAGTCATGCGAGTCATCCCACAGTCATGCAAGTCATGACCACTTTCTAATGAAATAACACACAAACAAATGTTACATTTTCTTCCTTGCAAGCATTACACTTTAAAGTCTCAGTGACAGTCTTTTAAAGAAAAGTTTTCAAAATTATTTTCCCTTGAACCACAGCTCTGTAATTCAAGCAGAGTGTTCCCCAAGAGAAACACAGAATCTAGAGCACCACCAAATGCTACTCATGTCGTTAATCCTTCTGCAGAAACTAACGACACATACAGCCTGATTTTAGTTGCAAAAGAACTCAAATCTTTACATCGTATTTGGGACAGTTCCTGATCCTAAAATGGCAAGTCACGCTTCCTCAAAAAAAAGGTTTTGCATTCATCTGACGATTCCCAGGACCAACGTGATATCCCTGTACAACTACATGTCTAGCTCAAACCCAGTTTTCAATCTCTCTCAGACTGCGGTTGTTCATGGGTATTTTTCCAACATATGACTTCCTTTGCAGCAGGAGTTTGAATTTGTTTCAGTGAAAAATGAACAGAATTCAAACAAAACAAAGAATCACAGAATCAGGTTCCTGACCAGCAAGAATTCCTTCTATGAATTATCAAAGGCTTTTGAAACACTAGTGGGGGGAGGGGTCTTTGCTGCTGGATTTTTAAGCAGATCAGTTTCCCAATCCACTGTGCAAAGCCTTAAATGCTTATGTGAGCACAAGGAAACAGAGGAACCACAGTCCAGTTCCCTCATTCATATCAGTGCAAAGAACCTGGCATTCTCTGGTGTAAAATAACACTGCTGTACTTTGGCAAGGGAATGATACTCATCATAATTTGCTGCCTGGTGAATGCAGAACTCTCTTATGAACTACAGGTTTGATTCTTCTCTGACTGACTAGATATGGAACACTTTCCTGCTCTCTAACAGAGCCAATCACTAGGCTTCACCAAAAAAATCCCAAACACTCCTAACCCATTCTAAGTAAGGCTGCTAGTTGCTGCACCTAAAGGAGAGAGAAATGACTTTTCCTACTATATATATTCCATACACGCTTAGCAGACTACTTCTAAGACCATTCACATATGATCTCACTCAAGTGGCAGGCACTAGAAGGTTTTAGGCAAAAAATAAGCTTTTTGGTAACGCACAAAATTTGGAACTGCAATTTTCAGGGAAATTTCCAGATCAGGCAAGGATGACTCTTCCGCACTCCCACTGTAAGGCAGTCAGAGCACAGGGGTAGGACTAGAAAGAACACATACCTCCCCAAGTCCGTTTACACCCCCCTTTTGTCCCGCACTGCAGGGATGCAGCACCGCGGTGCTCACACCGAACCCGAGGGAGGGAACAACAGGCCCCCCGCTGCAGCCCCCTCCCCAAGCACCGCGAGGGCGCGGCCAGGAGGAAGGGGTTTCCTGCTCTCCCTTCCCCCTGGCCGCCCAGCCCCGGCCCCGCCGTCTCACCCCCGCGGGTCCCCGCGGGTTCCCCGTTTGCAGGCGCCGGGCGGAGCGGCCAAGGCTGAGGCCGGGCCGGGGCGCTGCTCCCGCTCCCGCTCCCGCTCCCGCCATGGCGGCACCGCCGCGCTCGAACGAACCGCCGCCGCCCGCGCACGCGCAGAGGCGCCCGCCGCCCGCCCGGCAGGGCGAGCGGCAGCGGCGGCCGCGGGCGGGAAGGGCAGGGCAGGGCAGGGCAGGGCAGGGCCGAGCCAGCCGCACCTCACACGGCTGCGGGGAACGGGCACAGCGCTGGGACTGCGCGCTCTCCTCCCGCCGAGCCAGCCGCACCTCACACGGCTGCGGGGAACGGGCACAGCGCTGGGACAGCGCGCTGTCCGCCCGCTGAGCCAGCCGCACCTCACACGGCTGCGGGGAACGGGCACAGCGCTGGGACAGCGCGCTCTCCTCCCGCCGAGCCAGGCAAAGCGGTTTTGTGGGACCTTTAGGGAATCACAGAATCACTAAAGGCTGGAAAAGACCTCTGATCATCGAGTCGAACGTGTGACCGACCACCACCACGTCAACGAGATCATGGCACCGAGTGACACATCCAGTCTTTCCTTAAAACACTTAGGGAGGATGACTCCACCACCTTCCTGGGTAGCCCATTCCAATGTTTAATCACCCTTTCTGTGAGGAATTAATGTCCAACCTAAGACTGCCCCTGTTATAGTCAAAAGACCAGATATATATATATATATTTTAAATGTAAAAGAAATTTATTAAAGGCAAAGAAGCAAAACAGCGTGCTGGGAGACCGGGGGAAACTCCTGTTCCACCAACGGTCTGCCCCGAGGCAAGCCCACACCCCACTTTTTATAGCCCCCTCTATCCCCACCCTTTAAGTCTCTTTTGATTTTTTTATTGGGTTTCCTTTCGCGGGCTCCCCCGATATTGGTCCTTGCTTTCGCCGGCTCCATCTCTCACCTGAGCTCAGCCAATGTTTTGGTTAGACCAATGTTTTGGTTAGACCATAGTCCTTAGTGTCTGCCACCTGGAAATTTCCAGAGGGGGGTAAGTCCTTTCCTTTGGTTCTTTGCTGTTTCATTCTATTTTGCTTCCCTACAAGTCTGCTCAGAACAAACACATAAAATGACAAGACATAACATACAAATTCATAGCTAATTATACCTATTGCTCCTTATTACCTATTACAGACACGACATTGTGGCTTGATACTTACAATTCAAACCAACCACTAACATTACAGATATAATTTGATTAGCAAATTATCCACCTTTGCTTTTATTAACTATTACACCCCAGTGTATCTTAAGACTATGTCCTCTCATCCTCTCACCTCAGAGAAGAGCCTGACCCCCACCTGGCTATAACCTCCCTTTGGGTAGTTGTTGACAGCGATAAGGTCATCCGTGAAGAAGTACTACTACCATCCCGTAAAAATAAATAAATACAAATCCAAATAAAACTTGAAGCCGAATATACAAGTCACATATTTCCAATTTACAGATCTTAACAACAAATTAGTTACTTTGGCAAAAAAAAATCCTTGATAATGCCAGCACTGAACTGTAGAGCATCAGTTTAAATAAGCCCCACATTTATCCATGCATACTCACTATTGAGAGGCAAAGTTTTTCAAGATACTAGTACTTTAAACCCTGCAGTGAGGTCTGAGAAGTTGAAAACAGCTAATAAAAACTGAGCAGAGGCAGGAGAGCAGCATCAGAGCAGTAGCACTGGGTTATACTCCAGCATTTCAGGTAAAGTCCCAATGTTTAGTAGATTTTTTTTTTGATATATCAAGTCTTTTAGAAATATTTTAAGTACAAAAAAAATAGTTGGTATACTTCTCTAGAAAAACACTGTTCAGTACATTTAATAACTATGCTCTCTTAAATACTGAGATGATATTGAGAGACTCCAGAGAGCCTGAACAAGTATGCACCTGCCTCAGCTTGCATTCTGCACAATGGAATGTCCATTAACTTTCAAAGGATTTCAGTGTGCTGTCCAGCAATTCGCATCTACAATCTGCACATTCAAAAGAGCTTCATAAGAGCAGGAAGCCAAATTACACAAGTTTGTTTTTTTTTTTAACAAATCAAAGTGAAGACAAGACATTTATTTTAACAAGACTAGGATTTTATTTTTAAAATTTGACACTTAATACAAATATGTCAGGATAACACAAATACACCTGAAATATGCCAGTGCCTGAACTTTATTTAACATGCAAAAAAATCAATTAGAACACATAAAAAAATCCAACTATAACCTGTAATTTTACATTTATACATCAGAAGTGTCCATTTTAAGAAGTTGAAATAATTAGTAAATAACATCTAAGTACTGATTTATACCGCTAAAACATTTGTTTACTCAAAGAAATAATTCTATATTTGCCCACAGTCTGTAATGACAACTCTTGCATTTACTAGCCCTTTAGGAGAACCGAAGGATTCAATCTTTTTCACGACATCCATTCCATCTTTCACAAACCCAAATACAACATGCTTGAAGTCCAAGTGTTCTGCTTTTTTAAGTGTTATGAAGAACTGAGAATTATTTGTATCCCTGCCCTTATTTGCCATTGACAACAATCCAGGACCAGTGTGTTTCACTTCAAAATTCTCATCTTCAAATGCTGTTCCATAAATTGACCGTCCACCTGTTCCATCATGGTTAGTTATATCTCCTCCCTTAAAAAAACAAAACAAAACAAGAGGGGGCACAGCATTAAGTGACAAGTCCCAAAACACAAACCAACAATTCTATTTCCTTTTTGTTTTGCTGGCTCCCTGTTATTTGATTACACACATAAAAGTGATAATGTGTGCTATTTTATCTTTGAAGGAAAGCCTTAGTTCTTATTGAAAAGCTTTTCACTGTACCTGAAGAAAGTTTAGGCAAAGCAGACCAAACTTAGAATATACTAATTTCATGTGATAAAAGCTCACTTTTTGTCACACATACATGGTACAGACTACCATTTTAAAAGAAAGCCTGCTCTTTATAGGATGTGGAATACCCTGAAACAAAGTTAAACCCTAAAAGAGCTAACGCTGCTTTATCAGAAATGGCTCTTTTGCAAAAACTTGGCACCTAAAGTGCATACTTCAGGCACAGGTGATACCTAATCAAGAGACAGGGTAATATTTTATTCTGGTTACAAGCCTTTCATATATAACTGTCTAATTGAGTATAAGGCTGTCTACATACCTCAGCTTCAGTGATATAGTGACATCTAGAACATTAGCATAGCATGTATGGAAGTTGGTTCATTCTGCTCATTACAAGTCACTAAAACTCAGTGAATTCTTGATGAGAATTCTAGAAAAGGAGAGGTCTATCTGAGCTATGATCTATCACCTAAGCCTTCAGCATTTATCATGAACTTGCTAGTGCTACTGAAAGCACACCAAGGTTTAAAACCAACACTGTCTACATGGGGGTTCAGATGCACAGCAGGCTGATACTCTCAATTCAGAATTCAAGTATTTTAAGGAACAGGCCATTGCATGACAACCAGATCTACAGGACTTCTTTTAGATGGAAACCTGAACATCTAAGTACTTGGAATATCAGTTTTCAGGTACATGTTACCTGAAATATAAAGTGTACCCTAAACGGTAAGAGAATCCTGGAAATTAAGTGTTCTTAGCAGGTGAGTGTTGTGGTTTTGCCAACCCAACCCCCCCCCGCCGGGGATGGAAATAGTTTTTCCAGGTAGATTTCCAGAGCAAAGCCAATCAAAAGTTTTAGTAACACCTCTGCCAATTACATATTTAAGAAAATGGAGGAGCAGGTTGTTGTGCAGATGAAATTAAGAGCCATGCAGGAGAGGCAGCAGGCCCAAGTGGGCCAGAGCCTCCTCCTCCTCTGGCCCTGGGCTGGGGGCAGGTGTGGCACTGAAGCCCCCCTTCTCTCTTGTAACAGAGTAGAATAAAAAAAAACCTCTAAAGGAAGACTGCCTGGACGAGAAATGCTGCAGAAGAAATTCTGGCAGAGAGATAATGGACCTCCAAGGTCAAAGCTGGCAACTGAGAGAAGAGAAAAGCTGCGAAGGGGGGTGGAGGGAAACTCCTCTCCCTTCAGCAAGGAAAAGACTGAAAACTAAAATCCCTGCCACCTGTGGAAAACTACTGGAGAGCAGAGACAATCCTCTGCAGCTCATGAAGGAGCCCACGCTGAAAGCAGAGTGCATGAAGAAGATGTGACTCCGTGGGAAGGCCTAGGATAAAACAGAGTCCTGCTGGAGACCTGTGGCCCATGGGGACAGAAACCTACACTGGAGCAAGACAGCTCGGGTAGGCTTGGGATCTCAGTGAGAGATCTGTGCTGGTGCAGCTGAATTTGTGACCCTGAGGGACAGCAGGGAATGGAAGAACTGTTGCCCGACAGATGGACCCATGTCGGAGAGGTCTATCAAGGACTGTTCTCCCATGGGAAGGAACCCCACAGGAAACAGGGGTGGACTCAAAAGCCATTATCCCTTGTAACCTGTGGTGAAGATCCATGGTAGGCAAGTATCCTCTTGCAGTCCATGTAAGACCCTAGAGGGCCTGGGTAACCCCTCAGCCTCTGTTCTTAGCCCAGGAGGGGGTAGGCCCAGCCCTGAGGTCGACATAGAAGAGAGAGAGAAAGAGAAACAGTTCCAAGCTGCAACAAATCAGAGTTGTTGTCCTAGAGATAACAGAAGAACTTTCAAGTTCTTCTCGAGCTGCAAAATTATTTAAAAAACCTGTAGCTCTAGAAATGGAGCAAAGAGACTGTTTCTCCTCCTGAACTGATATGAAGGGGGAGGGGTACTTCTGTAACTACATAGCACTTTTACCTAATTAGAATTGTTGTAATTGTTGTAAATACAGTTCTTTAGTTTTTATCTTGCTAGTAATAAATCTTAATATTATTCTCCCCAATTGTCTGCATAAACCTTCTCTCAACTTAGAGCAATTGTGTGGTGAGAGAAAATTGTCCCAAAGCAAGCCCATGACAGTGAGCATACAGGAGCTCCTCTCTGCACAGAGAGAAAAATGAATGGTAGTTTTGGGAACACCTACTTTCCTTGGTGTTCCTGTTCAGCAACAGGCCCCTTGCCCATTTCTAAGAGGATTTCTTTATCTCCATTTTTTATTTCCACACTAACGTGACACCACTAGGTAACACTGAGTCATGAGGAGCTGGCAGACACGGGTAAATGTCTAGATTAGGGAAGCATGTGCTGCTTGCACCATTTCTCATCTTGTACGGAAAGGGTGGATAAGAGTATCCTGCACAATGGAGCCATGCTGCCAACAAGAATGTGCTATCCTGTAAAAGTGATTTTTTGAAGTGCCATCTTTAGTGGAGACATCTCATTCAAAGAAGAGTCTTCCTGCTATGCTTACCTGACACACAAAGTCGGTGACTATTCTGTGAAATCGGGAGTTCTTGAATCCAAATCCTTTCTCTCCAGTGCACAGGGCTCTGAAGTTTTCAGCAGTTCTTGGGACAATATTTGAAAACAGCTCCATGGTTATGTGTCCTAAAGGTTCATCATCAGCAGAAACTTCAAAATACACAACAGGGTTGGTGTCCTTTGACAGTCCTGCTGCTAGAGATAAGTGCCCCTTCTGTAGTTCTGACAAGCTTAGCTGACACTCTTCAAATCTCCTCTTGAAAGAATTAGCCATTTCTTGGCTTTTAAATCGGACTGCAAGTTGCTCAACTTTTACTTCACCATCTGAAAATAAATCCAGAAAGAGGGTTTCTTTAGTTTCATCTTGTAATAATCTCCAGAAAAAAACAAAGCCACAGAAACTACAGACCACCAAGGAAAAAAACAAAAACCACCTGAAAAACTCACCAGCATAATCTGTGGCTGTCCAAATTAAAGCATTGTTTGATGTATCAGAGGGCACTAAGTTCATTTCTTTGGTGATGACATGGTTTGCACAGACTTTAAGTACTTGGTCTCTTCTCATTAGGACTCTATAGTATTTCTTCTGCGTATGAAAGAGGATCTTGATCTCTCCAACACCACGCTCCTTCCACTGAGTAGCATCCCTGTCCCATCTGTAGAGTTTTGCCCTCTCTTTGAAGAGAATCTCTTCATCTTCTTCTCCAGATTTTACCTCCACCTAGAAAACCAACACAGTAGAATGAGCACCTGTGATTTCCTAGAGTGATAGTAAATAGTTATTACACAGTTATGATGATTCTGACATATTACAGTGGAAAATTATTCAGTATGTTCCCATCTCCAACACAACACTCATCACACTAAAGTGAGTGTGATATTTAGCCTTTTCAGAATTTAAGAGCCCAACAAATTCCACTGTTTGAGATTAATTACAGCACTGCAATACTCCTTCACCATGCTGCATATGGTTTTGTCAAGTTTCCCAGGAAAGTTTCAGGTTTTCTGAGTGATGTGCATACTGAGAAGGGAAGACATGGTACTATTACAATTGCAGGAGTTCTTTTGAACGTTGTTAAAGAACTCGATATTTGTATTTGAACAGAATAAACACCAAGTCCAACAAACAGGCCTGACAAAAAATGTTACAGAAGTCATAATATGACACAGATGAGCAAAGGCACACTGAATTATAAAGAAGGTTGTTGAAAGCATGTTACAAAATAAATCAGATTAACTGTTCAAATTAAAGGATGCTGCATGCTGTTTATTTATGCTCTATTTGCCTTGCTTAATAATTTTACTGATCTATAGTTGAATTATATCATTTATAGAAATGCCAGACAGTATGACTAGCATCAAAAGAATCAGAAATGCTTATTAGGCACACTGTGGCTAAACAACAAATAAAGACATAACTGTGTGAAGCCTCACCCCGTAAGTTGTAAGTCTACCTTCAAAGTTGAAGGTTCTCCTACTTCTTGAAAAACAATTTATTTTCCAAGTAACAAAGTTAGTTCCCTTAGCCTTCAGGTGAACTTAGTAGTGTATCTTTTTGCTTAGGGATCCTTAGAAATATCTTGCCTAGTTTAGAGTAAAAATTGTAAATTGTTAAGGCTTTCACAGAACTGAATCTACAAGCCTTGATACAAAGCCACAGCTGAATTGTATTGGCACTAGCATTTATCCAGTTCCCCTTCCTGTTCTTCAGCTGTGCTATATATAATATTTTAGTTTTTACATGTTATGTGTACAGATTTGCACCCTGATCGACACTCAGCCAAGGTATAGAGAAATCAATGTTTAAGATTTTAACTGAGGCACCAGGCCCTTCCCCTGTGCTACGAGGTACTAGGATTTAAAACAGCAGGTGTTTCTACATAGCCAGTGTAAGACATGCAGAACAAGGTCCACGCAACACAGAAAGCAAAGTTAGTTAAGCAAAACATCTTTTAAAAACTTGTTGTGTTAGCAGACATGCTTATTTAATGTTGTTTTATATTCCAGAAGTCATCTTACCTCTGGTAAAGACACAATTGGCTCAAAGTGGATATCATCACTGTGCACCACCTCATCATCACTACCACCTTCATCTTCCTCTGCTTTAGGGGCAGTGTCTCCAAACACAGCTGCTCCTGTATTTGCCCATTTGAAGTTTTTATCTACAATTAAGAGAGTTACATTTTAAACTTTGTGTCATTTTTCTCTTCCTGACAACAAACTTGCAAAAAGATTGTTGTTTCTATGGATCAATAGAAATACAGTACATAAAAGTTTTATTGTAGGAAGCAGAAGTCCAGCTGAGATCTGCCTCAGAGATTAGTCCAACTCACCTTTTGAGCCAAAAGCGAAATCTCCAGAGCTTTTGGAAGCCAGATCTGCAAATGATAGGCCTGCAGTATTGCCGAAACCAAATGAGATGACTCTGTTTTCTATGAAATGAAGAGGCGAAAGTCAAAAGTTCCTCTCTACTTTCTTAAAGAAAATACATTTATGTAGTCACACAAGAATATACTGGATAAGTGTCTGCAGTATTTTTATCATCCAATAAATTTACGTCTGTGTGAAGTATGTCATAATGACAGTTTATTATAGCTTAAAATAAGGGCACAAGGCAGAGTTTCAGCATTCTACTTCTGTACAGATCCACAGAGCTGTAATGAGTATTCATGTGGTATTTAATACTGAACTAATGAAAGTATATCTCATAAATTACACAGCAGACACTAGCACTGTTCTGCAGTAGTGAATTTGAACACAACAAAAATTCAATAAAATTATTTTAATCCCCAGACACATTTTTACTAGATTGGTACTTATGCTTCTCATTCATCATTGGCACTACTTCTCAAGACAGCAATTAGATAAACTGATCTACAAAAAATCATACTAAAAGCCCCAGAACATACCTCTAACCTTACCTTGTGTTGACTCTGAACAGTCTGAATCACTCTTTTTAGTTGACAAGTCTACAGGTGTGTCATCAGCTCGGGATGAAGTCTGTGATACTTGCACTTTTTCTGTGGTGAAATCTGGTTCTTCACTGCTGGTAGGTGACTGGACAAATACTGTCACCTCATCAATTGATGGAGTAGGTGTTTCTTCCTTACTGGTACGGACTAAGTCACTTGAGCTTGCAACCTCATTCTCCTGCAATTAATAAAAGTTAACATAATAGGCAAGTAAGCTAGAAGAGCTTACCATCTCTCCAGGAAACTAAGCACAGATGTTTGAGAAAAAAAAAAATAGCATCAAGAAAAGTTGTTGCAAGCTTTCTGAAGCTTTTCATTACACTTAACATACAAGGAGGTTAACGTGAAAAGAGACTGAGGTACCTGGGAAGTAGTAAATTTTAAAAAGAATACTGTGACTTCATGAAATAAATTAGTTCTTATGTATACAGTAGGAGCAATATTACTAGCCAAAGCAGTTTATGAGAACACTTGAACATTCCATCCCTTTCAAAAGAATTTAAGCTCTAAGCTTCCTGTTTCAGTGTTGGCATCAGGCATAGCCACAGAAGACTCAAATAGTTTTTCCCCACTAGATATTTTAGTTCTCACAAGGGGAAAACTGTAATGTCTCATGCATATATGAAGTAATTGTACAAGTTGAATAACAAGAAATTTAGTGAAGATTTAGTTCTTACTTTCGTTTCTTGAATTTTAGCTTCTGACTTTAAGTCTTCTGGACTGCTATGTTCCGTATCACTGCTTATACCACAGACAGATGTAGAAGGAATCTGCTGAGCTTCTGCTTCAGCTTTCTCCTCAGGAGTTGGTTTCTCTTCTGAAGTAGCAGCACATTTTCTTTCACTGCTGAATTCGCTTTTTCCTGCAATGCCTACTGCAAACAGTAAAAATTAGTGGAAAATATTTCAGTATTTAGCTGCTATTTATTTTAATTTCTGGCACCTATACTGTAAATTAATCTCATGATAGCCAGGGCAACTTGAAGACAGACCTCGAGAGTTTTTCAAAATACAAAAGCATTACTGTTTAAACAGTGGAAGTGAAGACTAACTTAACTTGGGGTGACTAGAATTGGAAACATAAGTAGTTCTCTATTGCTACCAGGGAATTTCCATGCAATGATGAAGAGTTCAATCTTGCAGCTGCCATGAATAACAGTTTCCTTCAGCTTTTCCTCATATTTCAGATGGCTCAATATATATACCCTTGTAGCACATATCCTCAAAGAAATCCCCAAACTTCACTTCTAGAAGTATCTGCTCAGATTTTCAGTTACGCAACACTGAAGTCCGAGGCACAGCCAAAGTTGACATAAATTTAAGCAAGTCTTCTACACCTGTATTTTTAGTATGAAGTCTAATTTTTTTTCAATATTAACTCATAAGCTTAAATTGACTATCTGCAGAAGAAGCAAGTATTCAAAGATGTAGAGAACTTTTGTCTTGAACAGTATCATGCCAAGTTGAATTTTTCATATTCAAAAGAACCTCAAGGTAGGAAAAACTTGCTCTTGTTTAAGAGATCACCTGAAATGAACACTTCTCATTCAGATACCACTTTACTGCTAAGAGTTTCACATACTGAGCTTAAAAGCTGTACTTTGATATGCAGCTTTTCTGCTCCCAGCATCACTGCTTCTAAAAACTATCTCAGGAAACACAAAATTAATCTCTCCTCATGAGTCCTTCAGATTCAGTTTATGTTTCCGTGCATAAAGCACAATACTTAAAATTTCTCAAGACGTACCTTTTACAGGATCTTGTTGTTTCTTTTTCTCTTCTGAATCACTGGGATACAATCTTCCATTAAGTTTCTTAACAGCTGTTTCATAGTCTTCATCTTAAACACAGGAAACAAGCGTAAGTTCTTAGGCACCCTCTAGGTCAGAGAAGTCTGCTAAGCCCTTTCAACTCACAAGCCTAGCAAGCATGCATAATTTATGTTTTAGGAGTTCCACAAAACAACAGGTAAGCTTTCACTTCTAGTTTTGCATGCATGTGCTTGAGTGTGCTGTAACACTTTTTCCTCAGCCTAGGCTGTTACAGATACATGGCACAGGGTTTTGTTTTCAGAAAACACATTTCTTACTGAGTGATTTTATTAAGAGTACCACTGCATAGATTTGGGAAAGAAGACTGAAGATCTTTTACATTAAAAACTTGCAAACTCAGATATTTGTGAAAGCAGGCTTGTCTTCTCCAATTTTCTGTTGAATACAATGCTTCAGAACTTCCATTTAACATATTTATTGCTGAATAAATCAAGAATAATTTAGTTGCATTTGATAAGATTTGACATAAAAGAAGTTCAGTTTTAGTATTTGGAATTTGCTTTAGAAGAAAAGCCATTACTCTAGCATTTAAGGAACCTGAGCTTGTAGTTTTTAATAAAGACTCAAAATACTCACTGAAGTAAGTCTCAAATATCTGATTATTCAGTCTTACCTAACCAACTGCCTTGCTGACACTCATCAACACCCATAATACACCAAGAAAAATTATCTTTAGTCACTCCTGGGCCTCCATTGTACTATTCTGTCTTGAAGACTTGAATGTACATCTTTGGCCATAAGGATGTTGACAGGATTGATTCCCATTGGTCCAAACAAAAGTATTTGAGTGCCTAATGGTTCCAAACAGCATTCACAAAGTATCCCAAGTTGGAAGGGACACATAAGGATCACCAGCTTGCAGCTCTCTGCTCCTTGCAGGACTGCCTAAAACCTAGCCATATGACTAAGCACATTGTCCAGATGCTGCTTGAACTATGATAGGCTTGGTGCTGTAACTGTCCTGGGGAGTCTGTTCCAGTGCCAGACCACCCTACCCTGACAGATTTATTCCACTTCCTCACGTCTCATCACTGGTCACCAGAGAGAGATCAGCACTTCCTCCTCTACTGCTGTCCCTGAGGAAGTTGTGGATTGTGATGAGGTAATCCATCAAGCCTTGTCTTCTCCAAGCTGAACAAACCAAGTGACCTCAGCCTCTTTTCCTGAGTCTGGGTGAAAGGTCTTTCACCATTCTGGTCACCCCTCCAACAGTCTGATGTCCTTCTTACACCGAGGCACGCAAAGCTCGAGGTTGGGCTGCACCAGTGCAGTGTATTAAACCCTTTCCTCACAAAAATGTAATACCAAAGTAAACTTAGGCACTCCTTACCATCATCCTCGTCACTCACGTATCCAGGCTTATTCTTGTAACAGAAGAATGTTGAAGGGAGCTTGAGAAAGTCAGCAAGAGCTCTCTGTTCAGGGGTAGGTGTTAACTCGTAAACTATTATAACCTCATCAGATGAAAGATCATCTTCTGACACTGTTGTCTTCTCAGCTTGTATAGAAATTGAACAAATAATTAAAATGGAATAATTTCAGAGCAAGAAATAACATTAACCCCCCATTAATAGAGAACTGAATTAATTCAAAGTGCCTACATATTTTCTTTTGATCCACAGGAGACAAAATTTAAGTTCCAGGATGCTAGGACAGAACATCCTGTTAAAACTCAAGAAAGCTCAATATGCATGCCCAAATACATCTTGTTCTATTGCCTCTGGAATACAAGTATTGGAACAGAAACACTTCTGCATCTTTATATTGTTACAGGATTATTTCATTAAGTTCTTATGTCAAATAAAATATGGCAATGGAGAAGAGGGACAGAGGCGTTATATAGAGGTAAACATGTAAATTTCAGACCTGAGAAAAGAAAATGTGAAGTTGTGTACCTGTCCTATTGCATTGCTTAAAAGTGCTTTAAGTTCTTGAAGATAAACAGCAACGGAATAGAGCTGATTTCAGGTTACCTATGGGAAATTTATGCTTTTTATTAGCTCATCTCAATTTACCATAATAGCTGTTGCTGAAGCTTTTATTGTTACAAAAGTAATTTTTAGTTTCACCTTGCTGAACAACAGAAAATATTGCTTTCAGGTTAGCTTTTCTAGCAAGGACAAGCATCACTATCAATTTTATTATATAGCTTTTTACCCTCTCTCCTTGTACAATAAAGTGCCCATCCCTCTGGTACTGAGAACAGTGCATGATCAAAGGTTAAAGCTGAAAGTAAAGCCTAGAGCAAACTGCAGATAAACATGGCTATAAGGACAAGCAGACAGCTTTGGAAACAAATATTTGAGTTTATTATGAGAGAACAGAAGCAAAGAGGGAAGATATACCAATTTAAACATTATCTATGGCTTGGTTGAGCTTCTGTTTGTTTAGGTTTTAGTGTTGTTTTGGGATGGCAAGTTTGGGAATAAAGGTGTGAAAACCAAAACTTTTTTATAAGAATTACCCCATGAGCACATCAGTAGCCGCACATCAGTTGTTTCCAAGAACAGTCTGATTGCTTTAGTACCTCAGCCTATTTGTTCACATTATCCAGATTTGAGTTAAACTAGTCAGCAGAATAAAAAAGGGTGGTCTTAAAAGCTCACTGTGCTTTTCACTAAAAAAATATTTGATAAGTCTGTGGCACAGTGTAGTCAGTGGAAAACCAAATCTTAAGCTAGAAATCAGTTCCTGAAAGACACTGATTTTCCTGAGCATACAATTTAGCAATCATCATTGCAGGAGGAGACAAGGACAGAAGAGACGTGTAATGTTTACAGACATATCCCTTAATCCTCTCGTGCAAGTGACACACTAAAATAAGTCTACCTTTTAAAAGCAGTTGTCTCACTACTATCTGCCAGTAGATAAGAGCAATATAAAGAATAGTAAAGTAAAAACAAAATCCCAAGTACTGATTCAAACTTATGTCTTTCTTTGAAGTATTCCTTCCGCCCCCAGTCTTTGCCCCAACTGACTCTCCCTTTGATTACAAATTAATCATTTCAGGCACTTAAATACACCAGACTGTAGCTCACACCCATTACCAGGACATACAGCCTTGTAAAGTAATATTTTTTACTATTTTGTTTGTTTTTGTTTTGGATTTTTTTTTTTTTTTAGATCTACAGGATCTGAGCCTGTAGAAAGCAGACATATGATAAAACTCTTGAACAGCAAATTTTTATGTTCATATCACAACAGTAGGCTATAGATATTTTCATACATTTTCTCAGAATGTTATACAAAAACTTCACCCTATCTGATTTAAGAATCAGAAGTACACCTAGTACCATGTTATAAAGATATGCAGATATCCTGCATATTATGTGTTTTATTCTCTCACATTAGTTAAGCAAGTGTCAGCTTCAGAGGTTTAAGTGTAGAACATTTAGTCCTACAGCAAAAAACCAGCTTTCCTTAGGATTAGAGAATTGTCAAATATTTATTTTTGACAACAAAAAACTTCTTCCAAGTCAGTCAGGTAGACAGTAAAAGTGTGTGTTTCCTTTAATTTGAGCAGTAGAAAGCTAACTAGAAGAACCTAGAAACAGATGATTCTGTTCCAGTGTTTTACCACCCTCATTGCTCATCCCATTTGACAAACAGCATTCTCAGAGTTATCATGCAGTCTCTTTCAGTAGCCTTTGTGCAAATAGCTGAATAAGAGAAATACATTAACAAGTCACTTCAGATTAATTATTAAGTAAAGTTCTCCATAAAATTGATCTATGAAACACTGGACTAAGACTCTAGTGCTCCAAACATCCACTCAAAGCGACAAAAGAGTTCAACAAAGATTACTGCTGCAAACAGCTTAAATACATCTTCACAGGCAGCCATGAAAACAAAGAGCCATGCATACGTACAACATATTCTGAAAAGACTGTTGGTTTTAGGATAATTGAACTTTCTATTTTGGGGGGAAAAAAATTCACACAAAACATCATTAGCATATGAAAGAAACAAAATTAAGGGCAATATCATGCACAAAAGTTTTCAATTGTGTATTGTATTTTTCCTTTTATTTTAACTGACATTAAGACCAGGTAGGCCTAAATATCTCTAGCTAGTCACAATAGTGATATGTTTTTTCATGCATTTATCAGTGAATATCTTCTGGATATAAGGAAAAAAGCACCAGAGTTTAAACCCTAATGCATGTAGCAGCTACAGTAACATGCAACTAACATGACTCAAACTGGTAAAGCACTGTTGTGGTTTAACCCCAGCTGGCAACTAAGCACCACACCCCCCACTGTGGTAGAATGGGGAGGAGAATCAAAAGTAGAACTTGTAGGTTAAGAACACTAATAACTGAAATAGAAGTAAAATATAATAACAGTGAAGAATAATAATCAAAGAAAAAGTAGAACCCAAGGAAAAACAAGTGATGCACAATACCTCTGCTCACCACCTGCTGACTCATGCCAGAGCCCATCCCTCCACCCCGATACCGCAAGTAACTCCCTGGTTTATGTACTGGGCATGATATTCTGTGGTGTGGAATATCCCTTTGGGCAGTTTGAGTCACCTGTGTCAGCAATGCTCCCTCCCAGCTTTTTTTGTGCACCTTCTCACTAGCACAGCATGACACAAAAAAAGGTCCTTGACTTCGGGTAAGCACTACATAGCAGCAGCCAAAGCAGTGTTATCAGCATTACTCTCATACTGAATCCAAAACACAGCACTCTACCAGCTCCTGAGAAGAAATTAACTCTATCCTAGCTGAAACCAGGACAAGCACTTATAAAAAGCTCATGATCTGACCTGAGAAAAACATACATACTTCTGCATGAAGGTGAGAACTACTCTGAGGTTAAATTTGAGTTGTTGCTCTAGCACAACTCAGAAGCCTCTTCCCAACAGACTTGTACCATGAGAAAGCCTCATACTGTATTTGTATTGAGTAAACCTAATTTAGGAAGGACTGTTCAAAATCCTTTACTGTTAAGTCAGAGCTCAAAACAAAGCCACCAAGAACCTACACTGAAGACAAGTAACTGTAAATATCACTGAATATATAATCATAACCTAATTATCAAAGGAATACAAGTAATGAACAGCCTGAAGCACCAGAGAGACACACTTTTTTTGTTTCTTTAAACACATTCCCCCCAACCATAAAACCCCCCAGTATAAAACCAAGATCAATTTGAGGTAAGAATAGTTCTTGCATGTATGCATTGGCATAGAATGCTTAATCACTTCACATTATACACATCAAATGATGAAAATATAATTGAATTGTTAATAAACGATGCACAGACAACACAGGGACGCCTAAGAACACAGAACAGGTGATTTTTTAGATAGCGCATACAGAACAGAAGTTCAGTGTTTAAATAAGAACAGCTTCTCCAAAAATACAACTTTGGGAAAATGGTGTTTGGAATGACATTTTGAAACTTTTAAACAATGCAAGACACTAACATTAGAAGACTGTCTTACGCAGACTAAAAATTTGACATTTAAAATTAAAATACCATTGAACTGCATGAGCTGAGTATGCTTACAGCAAGCATACTTGCAAGAAGCACCATTAGCAACATCTTACAATGGCTTATCATCAAACTGTAAGCTGTTACGGTTTTGTTTACAACTCCTGAATGTAAACAAATCAGTTACTCAGCAAGAGTTTTCTAACCAGCTAAGGAGTACTTCAAATTATATACTTAATAAACACATAAGCAGTAGCTAAGGAGTTCACTTTCTCATTTCTGCACACTCCTTTAAGACACTTAACACTGTTCGCGTTAACTGCAGCAGTTAACACTGATAATCAGGAAACTGAATTGAACGTTTCCATAGAGGCTAAATACTGTCAAGTGTTTTACAGGAAAATCTGTCTCAAGATCTTCAGGAATGTACATGGAAGTACATTCTTCACTGACATGGAGTACAAGACGTCAGGCACTATGAGACATTCTCTGAAAATAACACCATTTCATTTCTCTAGAAAAGAGCAATTTAACAGTCAGTGTGTATACTCAGCAAAAGTGTGATGGAGAAGTGCAAGGCAGCTACCCTCAGAAAATAAGGCAAACAGAAGCCAAAAGCTTAAACAGGGCCATCCATTGTGCCGGCTCATGTCAACATACTAAGGGCTAAAGACATTCTTTTAAAGGACATACAGTAGCCAGATACACAATTTTAAGAACTCTCCTTCAGCATGCATGTTAATCATAAGGATTACTGAGCCAACTGCTTTGACACAGCTGGGTTACTGTCCATGCCTGCTAGAGTGTTTTTATCACACATTCAGTGCAGTATGTAAATACCTTTACTATCAGGTTGCAAGGAGGATGTGCTTGTCCAAAAGGCCATTGGATTAGATTTAAAAAGGCTAAAATTAAATCCTAAAAAAATAAATTGTTTGTATATAAGTGTTTACCTGGAATTTTCAAAGGATAAAACAGACTTATCTATGTTCTGTAAGTATTCCACAGTCATACTTCACAGTGGGAAATTGCATCTCTTAATTCTACACAAGCTTATCCAACCCATGTGAACAGACTTGCAGTTTACCACCTTCCACCATGTCACTTTATTACACTGCAGCTAATAAACAGACAGTATGTGTTCATAATGCTGAGGTGTCCCATCATTCTCACAAAGACGCTTCAGCACATGATAATGGTCACGTCACAGCCACAACTTCTGTAAGCACGTCTTTTTCAGACTGTGACAAACTGTAACTGAGGATGCAATCACATGATCTCTTCTCAGGCTAAGGAAGCAGGCTAACATCTGGTTTTAAGCTATACAACTGAAATTGCAGAGGCCAATATTTAAGACTTGAAACAAACATTTTAAAATAGCCATCTGCTCAATCATAGGGATAATTAAAATTTTAACTGAAGCATATATTAGCTGTTCTCACACTTTATGACTCAGAGCAAAGGCTCAGGTACCTACAAATCAACCATCTATTCAAGTTTCTAAAAGTAAGTCCACAGATACTTTCAGCATTTAAGTCCAAGATTCAGATACAGCACTTCAGAGTTACAGCTCCCTACCTGAAATCATTGTTTCTCAGTAAACAAAACTCCATCCTGCATCACACACTTCCACTTTTATATGAAAATACTTATGACTTAAAATTCCCTCATTTAGTTGAAACTCTGGAGAACATATGGATACCTGCATTAGAACTGAAAAAAACTATATATTCTCAAGAGAATAAACAGTAATGAATAGCACAGGGCTGACTGCTTAGTAAATTGCGTAGTTGAATAAATTACTACTTCAGTTGACACTCACCTTTTTCCAGAATTCTAAATGAGAAGTTAGAGGCACCATCTTGTGTTGTAGTAGGAAAGCTGTCTACCTTGCTGTCTACAGGCTTCTGAGTAGCATTAGAACTTTTCAGTGGTTCAGAGACTTCTGTTTCTTTCTGTGCTGTGTTCTGAGATGCTGGAATATGGTTTTCACTTTTTTTTGGAGGATTAAAACTGAAGCCGAAGAGAGAACCAGTGGCTGAAGTATTTCCAAACGTGAATGTCTTTGACTTTTCATTACTGAAAATACTCTTGACTGATTCAGATCCAAATACAAACTTTGGAGGAGAAACCACTGTTTTTGTTGGTGTTTCAGAAGTGTTTGATATCTCTGCAGCCTCTACAGTTACATCAGAAGTATCATCACCATGGCTGAGGTCAGTTCTTTCTCTGGTCGTTTCTTCTAGCACAGCTACAGCATTTTTACCACACGGAGATTCCTTTGGTGTATTGGCACGAGAAGAAAGAGGTGTTATCAGTGTCCCTCTCTCTTGGGCATGCTTTGCTTCATCAAAAGTTTGCTTAAATGAGTCTGCAACATCTTGCAGCTTGAATCGCACAGCCAGAAGTTCTACTTTCCTTTCACCGTCTGCAAAGTCACATGCAGTCCACACCCATGCTCTATCAGATCCTTTCATCTGCTGCAAATTCATCTCTGGTGTTATTCTGTGATTGGCACAAAGTTTTAGTACCTGGTCCCTTCTCATTACTATACGCACTTGTTTGTTGTCATAGTTCTGCAATATCTTGATATCCCCAATACCTCTCTCTTTCCACTGATTTGCATCTTTGTCATATCTGTAGAGCTTAGCTCTGTGACTGAAGACAACTTGCTCATTTTCCTCACCACTGGTCACTTCCACGAGATCAGGCAGAGGTACCACAGGTTCAAAGTACTGTCCATCTCTCTCTTCTTCTTGAGTAACATCAGAATCTTCATCTGTGCCTACTGATGTTCTACTTTGATTCTGTTTGGCAGGAGATTTGCACGGGCTTAAGGCAGATTTAAAGCTAAAACTAAAACCAGTGGTAGACTCTCCAAATCTAAACAGATTTTTCCTTACAGGGCTACTTTCAAGAGGTGTTGCATATACAGAACTACTTACACTATCATCCAATGCTTCTTCACGCAAGTCATAGTTATCCCATTCCAGAGTAGGGCCAGTACTTTCAGCATGTGGCTTTATAACCAGATCAGAAGTACTGTTGGCACTAACAGAGCTGACATTTTCCTCTTCTGACAGTTTAGTTTTGTCATCTGTCAAAAAGGTTTTGAGATCTTTTAAGCCACACTTCATTTCTTCTGCTTTCTGTATAAGCTGAGCTGTCCTACCTGTATCAACTAGTTTATGGGGTGTCTGCAGTGGTATGTCTAGCAGTAGCCTCTGACATTCTTCAAATTTCTCTTTGAACTCCTCAGCCTGCTCTGGTGTCTTGAATTTTGCTGCCAGATGTTCCAACTTTGCATCACCATCAGAGAAGTCATTGGCCATCCACATCCATGCTTTGTCTGAGCCAGAGAGTTGTTTCAAGTTCATTGTTGTTGTTATCCAGTGATTTGCACACACCTTTAGTACCTGTTCACGACGCATCAATATTCTTACTTTGCCATTAACTTCATTTTTAAGAATCTTCAGGTTGCCCACTCCACGTTCTTTCCACTGGCTTGTTTCTGGATCAAACCTGAACAACTTTACTCTTTGGGAGTATAACACTTTCTCATCTTCCTCTCCAGTAAATGGTTCTATTTTTTCAGGCATCTGAACTATAGGTTCAAAATGGATATCATCACTGTCCTCTGTCTTATACACATCATCATCCTTCTCACTGTCAGCAGATGTGTTTGCTTTGTGATCCATTTTAGAATTCTGTGTAGAAAACAGCTTTTCACCCGCACCTGAAAAGCCTTTGAAGTTAGGGTCCTTTTTGCCAAATTGAAAGCCTTCCTTAGGAGTACTTTTTGCAAGCTCAGCAAAAGTAGAAGTGCTGCTATTTTGCCCAAAAACAAAGTCACCTTTCTCCTTGTCTGCAGTTTCTTGAAATTGGAATCCAATTCCACTATCTGAAGGCAGTTCCTTTTTGTCTTTTTCATCAGTGCTTTTTAAGAAGCCAGTTGTACACTCTTTGGATGGTTCATCTTTCTTTGTGGTATTCTTACTGGACTCCTGTATCCCAAACTTAAATCCACCTGCAGGCACTTGCATTGAAAAGTTAAATCCTTCCTTTGCAGGCTTAGATTCAGTATCAGAAGAAATCTGAAATGTAAATGATGGCGTCTTGCCTTGCTCAAGACCAAACTTAAAGCCTGTTCCTAACTGTCCTCCATCAAGTTCAGGTAATTTACTTTTCAAGCCAAAAGTAGGAGCTGACGAAGCATCACCAGAAGGCTTACCAGATGGATTTGGTGTTTGGCAGGCTTTACAGGCTGGTGAAGAACCTTCATTCCTCACAAAGCAAGTACTACAATCCCACTGCCCTTCCTTTTTAGTAAAAAGCCCTTCAAACCCATTTTTCTGTGGCTTACTTGTATCAGCAATGGAACCAAACCCAGGAGCAGGGGATGCCTGAACAGTAGGTTGATTTTGAGGGTTAGGACTCTGACAAGAACAGCAGTTCACATCTTTTGCTTCATTTCGAACTAGGCATACAGAGCAGTCCCACTGACCTTCTTTTTTAGAAAAAGCAGTACTCAAGTCATTTTGAATAGCCTTTGGAGCAATTGCTTGGCCAAATTTAGCAGAATTTTGTTGACCAGATATTCCTGTATTACTTTTGTTTGGATTCTGGCAGGCAACACACTTGGAGGCAGTGGGTTCATTTCTTACTGAACAGACACTGCAGTCCCATTGACCTTCCTTTTTAGCAAAAGCAGATCCAAAGTTGTCCTGCACTGTGTTATCACTAGCTTTGAAACTTACAGAGCCAGTTACTGGGGTGTCCTGTGTTTCCCGCACATCTGGATTTGGATTTTGACAGGATACACAATTCTTTGCAGTTGCTTCATTTGGAACTAAACATACTTTACACTCCCATTGATCCTTCTTCATGAGATGCTGCCCAAACCCACCAGAATAGGCTTGCTGAGCATCTTTTCCAAATGAAATAGCAGGGCCAGATGCAGTTGATGTAGCTGTAAGGCTGCTTTTGCTGTCAGATTCACTGCTCACGCCATCTTTAGGGAACTGAAAGTTGAGGTTCAGGGTTCCAGAAATGGATCTGCTAGGCTCCTTGATGTTCTGATTTGTTGTTTCTTTTGCAGTTCCACTATTCTGAGTCACAGATGCGTCAGCATTTGATCCTAAGGATCTTAAAATATTCTGTGCTTCCTCAAACCTTTTTTTGAAAAGCATTGCTTCCTCAGGCGTTTTAAATCTAATTGCAAGCTGTTCTGGTTTTGGCAACTCATCTGCGTAATCTAAAGCATGCCATACAAATGACTTATCTGATGTAGCATTTGGAGTTAATTTCATATCAGTATTTATGTAGTGATTTGCACAGATTTTCAGCACTTGGTCCCGCCTCATTAAGAGACGAAATTTGCCAGATACTTTATGTTTCAGTATTTTCACATTTCCGATTCCCCTTTCTTTCCATTCTTTAGTTTCTGCATCAAAACGAAAGAGCTTGGCTCTGTTGCAGAAGAATTCTTCTTCATCTTCCTCACCTGTCTTTACTTCAATCTTATCAGGGAGTGGCACTACAGGATCAAAATGAGGACCATCATCATCCTCATCTCCACCATGGGTGCTTCCTCCCTCTGTTTCATGACTTCTATTGGCCAAATCTGAATTTGAAGTCATAAATACAGGCTTGTTTGGTTCTTGAACACTAAATGTATCGTTCTTGTCAAAACACAGGTTTTTATGTGCATTTTGTCCCATGTTCTCTCTAAGAGAGATGCCTGGAATATGTTTATTGCTAAAATTAAAGATATTTCTTGAACTATTTGTGTGATCATTAACTGGCTTTTGTTCGATGTATCTATCATCCTGTAAAGGTTTATCAGATGTTAGAAGATCCAAGAGGCTTTCTCTGCTATTAATAGGTGCATTAAGAGGCTGTGGTGCTACTTGAGGGGGAGCAGAAAAGGTGAAGTCTCCATCATTAGACTTGAAATTAGGTTTAAATTTAAAAGTTGGTGTCTGACTTGGCTGTGCTGGTGTTGGCAGAGGTGTTTTTGATCCTTCAGCTGTTCCTGGCTGTCCAAATTTAGGCATCACTTTTGGTTCTGCGGGCTTTAAAGTTGGTGGTGTGACTGAACGGTTTGTGAAGTAGCCTGGTTTAGGCAGTGTTGGATTTGTGCTTGCCTGTGGAACGCTGTAATTGTAATAGTCATCACCCGCACGAGGAGAGATGAGCGCAGTACCAGGAGAATCAAAACGCAGAGGTGGGCCGTACATTTCTTGGGAAAACATACAACCAGAAGTGTTTTGCAGAGGTGGTGTATGCATTGGTGGTTGATAGGAATATATATGTGGCTGAGGTGTAAGTCGGTTCATGCCATAGACAGGGGGCTAAAGAAAAAGCAGAAAACAAGTGCTTTGCTTACTGTGATAACACAGAGGACAAAAACTTACTTGTGCTGAAGCCCACATAACATGTAATCTTCAAAGGAAGGCATACTTTCATACAAGTTTAAACCTTCACTAATTTTACCTTAATTTAAACTGATTAAATCTTGAAGGGCATTTGAAAATAAGCATTGAAAAAGGGGCACAATATGAGTGGGTTGCTTTTTTATGATTAAAAAAAAGCCTTGAAAACCCCATTTTCTTTTGCCATGCTGCTTGGAGCGGAGGATAGTTAAGTGCTATCATACATACTCTGTAGGAGAAATGTACTAACATATAGCAGATATTTTGCTGGTTTTTCCTCCTAAACTCCATATCCCAAAAATTAGGCAGAAAGACAAAGTATCAGTTTAGCCCTAGCAGTCCAAGTTCACCAAATTCTGCATAAGGAACTGCAATTACATCCAACTATGTACAGAATCAAAAGCAGTCACTTTTTCAGGAGATCACTGGAAGCAGCTTAAGTGAGTTGATTTGTTCTCACCTTTGCTGGTGTTACATTGGTTGCAGCAGTTCCAAGAAGATACTGAGAGTTATAGGCAGGAGACTGGCTGTAGAACACAGATGGACCAGTGGTAGCAACTAAAAAGGAACACGAGGAAAACAAAGTTTACACTTGATCATCTTTTGTTGTTGTTTTGAATGAACTCTCCATTGCAATCAGTTTTTAATTGTGAATCATTAAACATTTTGGCACTAGCTGAGCATTTAGGTACAAATTCTGCAACAACTTGCCTGTTAATGGTGCTTCATGAAGATTTTGTGCTCTCTGATAACCGTCTGGCATTGTATCTGTTCCATAGTTTTCAGCTGGCCAGCGAGAAGACGCATTTGTGTTGGAATTATTAAGTTTCATTTCTTGCATTTCATTCTGTCAAGACAGCATTCCAAGCAAGAGTGTAAGTATGTATCACACAGGTATTTATAGAAGAAAACGTGATCCCTACCCTTTGGCTATTTAAAGACATTTTCAAGCTCAGTGGTGGTGGTAATTTAAGAAATCCCCAATAAGTACCTGCCAGAATCATGCAGGATCTGCCCATGCAGTACAAAGTACTAACATAGTGTTCCAAAGCCAGAACAAGCCAGTAAAAAAGCACAAACCAAAACAGAGCCCCAAGTGGATGAGAACCGAACTGATAAAAGCAGAACTCTGCATACAGTCCCTAGAAGGGCTGCCTCAGCATACATGCTTAACTCCTAAAGAAGTTACTCATTTTAGGTCGATATTGTATGCATTTTACGTAGATATTTACAGAAAATAATTCTAGAAACAGTAAATTAGCCCATGCTATTTTCACTGGATCCTTAACATAACTAAAAGGCCAACTGTTTTTCACTGAATATGGTGACAAAATTTTTACCTTCAAAGCCTCCACTTGCTGACAAATCATTTGAAGTATAGATTTGTGATCTTCTGCCCACTGAGGAGGAGTTTTAGGAGAAAACTAGGAAAAAAAAATTATTTGAATCTTATGAATTGTTCTTCAAACATAGTAATTCCCTGAAATAATAACTGGCCAACATACCTTGTAGCTCTTAGTTGGCGAAAAAGAGAACTTAGTTGGTGATGGAGTGGAATGTTTCACTGCTGAATCTACAGTTCGTGACAGACCATTTCTGAAGGCAAGACTTCCCTCTTCACCATTCTCACCAAGTTCCTGGATCACTGTATCTAGCACTTCTCTCACAGTTTCAATAGACACTGGCAACTAGAAAGTTTTTTGCAATATGAGTCATGACTGCAATTCTCCCTCACAGCAAGAGAGATTACATTCAGAATTCTGACTGAACAACTCACAAGGCTTTCATTACAAAAATACTGCTTTCTTTTTCAGAAAAGCTCTAAATCTGTTAAGATTCACATAAGAAAACAATTCCCACAAGTAATTATATTTTTTTCAAACTATCAACTTTTATAAAAAGGCAGTGGCAAAACTATTTGTTTATGTTAAAGCTTTCATGCATAGAGGAACCAGGATAATACATAATCTGATAGGTTACAGAAGTTACCAAGAGTTTAACCTGCTTTAATGCAAGGACTGGTCCAAAAATCTAACCTAAATGAAAACAGCTTCATTTTGAAACAGTAATCTAAGCCACTGCATGTCTTGAAACAAGTTCTTAAAGCAAGAATTACTTACTTTCTCAGTTACTGACATATCTGAGGAGCTTTCCGCAATGATCTTCATTAGATAATACCTGGCTTTAAGAAGATAGGTTTTGTGCTCCTCGTGTTCTTCTGGTAGCATGGCATCATTTTCAATCTCTTCTGCCTTTCTTTGGAAAATCTAAAGAACAAGACACAGATTAATTAGTATCAGTCAGAAGGCAACTGAATAAAGGAAAGCATTTCAGGGTAATGTAACTTACAAACTTACCATGGCAAGATTCCAGTACGAAACCACATTCTCAATAGCTTCAAACGCTAACAAAGCATCATCAGTTTTGCCATCAACTGCATCCAACATAGCAAATGCTATATGTGCCTCTTCTTCATATGCTGCAACCTGAAAGACCTACAAATAAAGTGAAGGACAACTCATACCTAACAATGGAATGACATTTTTTCCTATAATACAGGGAGAATTCTTTTTCAAGAAAGTTTGTACTAAGGGTGTTCAGTGCCTTCCAATCATAAACACGATTTTAAAGTTAAGATTAAAGTTGTAAGGAATTTTCCCCCTTTATCAAATGCTGATATTACCAAATCTCATCATTAATAGTTTCCTAGTAATAACATGAGTTGCACAATGTAGACAAAAATCCCTCAACTAGGTACGTTTCTGACATAGACCCTCTCTTACTTCAGCCTTGGCTTAATCAATCTGTACCTGAATGTCTACACTATGGAAGTGTTTGAAGAGAGGATCAGTAGGTTCAGAAATACTCCTCTTTTTTTTGATAATTTCCAGCATAGGCAAAACTTTCTTCCAGTAATAGACACTTCGTCCAATGTATTCCTTCTGGTCATAGAAAGAGTTGAGGTTAATTCCCTGGTGAAGAAAACGGAACAGAAGCACGTGTTATTTCCACAAGTTCAGGTCAAAATGCTATTCATACAAATCCTTGTCCTATTTTCTTTAAAAGTTTCAAGAGTCCTTCTTTCACACTAAACAAAGTAGCTATGTAAAGTAATATACACGTAGAAAATAACATTACAATTCAGGACCAATACTTTATAGAGTGACTAGAGCAACAAATTTGCCTAATAAAATAAACAGCTGTTCTCAGTAATACATACTGATCTGATCCCTTGCCCCCCAAGTCTGTTCATAGTTTGGAAAACAGAGAAAAACACTTCTACATATTTAAAAACAATCTCAGCTTACTGTTTTTTGCAAGCTTTTTGCCCAGTGTATGATTAAGGCAGGTTGCAGGCCATGCTTCTCCAGTGTTCGCAGAGTACTTATGCCATGCTGTACAGTAAGCCTCAGTTTTGCTGCTGTTCCTGGTCTGAATATGAGAAGAAACATTTCTTCATTAGGATTTTATGTTTCTCACCTGTTCACATAGCATTTACTTGATGAATACAGCCCATGGTTTTAGTTCTAACCTGCCTTGTTTAGAAATGCATTGTTAGAAATTAAAAATTTCACTTTTACAAGTCTTTCAAATGCATCAAATCCCTACTAGAACAAAGCTTCAACATCCAAAATATGTCCAAAAAACCTAATGTTTCAAGAAGCTATTGGGACCAATTAAAGCCGCTCTAACTCCCTTTAGGGATCTTGATCAAACATCCCTAAACTCAAAAAGCCTTACATTGATTTTCTCTGAAGAAGGGTACGAACAGCATCCCACCAGGATCTTTGGTCTTCGGTATAGAGTTGTTTGCACACTGGCAATGGTAAGAATTGAGGCTGATGTGCACTGTAGTGAGAATTAAACTTCTCTTGCAATTGCAGGTTGCTAGTGAATACCACCCCAAGTAGGAACACCTGTTTTTATAAATATAAAGTATTAAAAAACCAAACAGAACTTAATTTGTATGGTACATGAAGAAACTTGGAAAGTTTACTTACTTCAAGGTCTAACAAGCAAATGGATTCAGGAGCATCTGTCTCAAGTCTTGATGTTTCCTGGGGCAAGTGGAAAAGTTGTTTCAACCACTTACGCATCGGGGGTAAAACTGACATAGAGTTCCACTGCAAGCCAAGCCACACAAGGTGCTGGAGACTGCCATTGTGCATTCGAACAGCACCTGTGCAAAAACAAGGTTGGATGCAGATGTCAGTTTCCTACAAGTTATCAAGACTTGTATCTGATCAAAGTTGGGTTTCACATTTCCCTCTGTCAGAGCAGCCAAAGATCAATGCAAGATTCCAGCTTTCACTTATGAAGGATTACAAACTTCAGAGTAGCCAAACATATCATGTTCATCTAAGTGCTCAAAGACATCAACCCCCTAAACTTCTGAGGGGGTGACTCTCAGATTTCCTCCATATCCATCCTCACCTTACTCAGTCCAACAGGCAACTAATTTTAGCCAACCTGTTTCCTTCTCCAGAAATCTCAAAGGCATTATTCAAGAAGCACTTCTCTACTTTGCAGTAAGGTACAAGTTTTTCCTAGGACATTAGGGCAACTGGACAGCTATTCCAGGTATTTGTCTTTTGTTGCAATATGAAGTATTTGTAGAAGAACTTCCAGTACACAAAGCTGTGTTGAGTTTCAGAAAGTAACACCTCTTACCAATATCATATTTATTGAGTTCCATTTGCACTGGTGCTTGTGTACTGACATTTCCAATATCATCTGTGCCAATAAAAGATCTCTCCCTTGAAGCTCCACTCTCAAACAGGCTATCAAACAATGTAAATGAACCACTCTTGTTTGCAAATGATTCCACAATCTCTTTAAAGAAGTCTTGCTTGCCGTGGCTTAAGTTCAGCAGCATATGACCTAGAAAACAGAAATACACTTCACATTAACAAAGCAGTGAACATGAGGAATGTAGCATTTGCTATGCTGGACTGTTCTTTGCTACTGAAGCCTCGGCAGGAATCAGGATTTCCCCTTATGAAACCTACAGACTGCTAAGATACGTTCTCCCTGTAATTAGGTCAGTGTTTCAGCACATAAGCTTTCCAAGCTCTTAGTGACAACAATGCCAAGGCATTTGCAAATCCAGCTCTTTGGGAAAACAAAGCCATCTTACCATTACTATTCTAGGGGCATTGCAACTGACCTTAAAATAAGTACCTATAATAGAAGTAGAAGCCTGCATTAATGAAATCCATTCTGAAATAACTGAACCTGATGTCTAGTGCATTCATTTGTTTTCATTTAGGTCCTGTAAGAATTCTGTAGACTGAAAAACTGTCTGTACTTAGCAGCAAAAAAAAAAAAAAAAATGCTGAAGAACAAGTAAGAATGAAAAGATCAGGGATACAAAGAGTAATATTTTCTTTTCCTCTTGGGGTTAAAAATACTTGTAAAATAGTATCAGTAGGCAAAAGCAATTTCAAGAAGATTAAGAGACCATAAAAGTTAAATTCTACTGTAGTGTGCTGGAGAGTCAAGAAGGTGGAAAAAACCCTCACCACCCTTGAAAAAAAAAAGAAAAAAAAAAGAACACACTCTACCAGCATGCTTAAGAGGAGAAAAAAACCCCACTTTTGGTGTCAGGACCAAACTAGTATTTTGTTTTACATATGTAGTCAGAATCTAGAAAGTTTTACTGCATATTGGAGTGGTAACGTTAGAAGATTACAAATGCATTCTTTAACAAATCACTTAGCTTTTACAGTAACTCTAACACTAAAATGGAACTATGCAGCTATTTTTATTACCAGACTGGCTTTTTCGATCACAGGCCAACATTTCCAGCACATCTTGTCCAGTTTGATCCCCTTTTATTACTTTTGACTTTGGTTTAGGAACCTGGTAAAGTAATGAGAAAATTGTTAAAGCTTTTTCACAGTAGGAGCAGAACATTTAAATACATCTTAGAAATTCGGAAACTAGTGTCTTTTTAGCATTTTCAAACTACAGGAAAAACAGACATCATTCATTCTGAAGGTACTGCATCATCTGTCCAGGGATGGGGTTTGTGTGGGATGGGGTGGGTGAAGAGAGTAGAGAATCCACCTGAAGCCCATAAGTGTGCAATTACAGCTATTAAAAGTAATCTTAAGTGTACACAAGGGCATGTAATATCTGGGATGCAAGCAATGGCATAAAAAGGATGATCGAGGCAAAGAATTCATAGGGCAAAGGAGTTTGATATTTTTATTTCTGCTGCCTACACAAAAGGTATATGGGAATTACTGAATTCCTCTCCTTGCCTCCCTATAGCAGTAACACTCAACATGTGTATTCAGCTGTACTACAGAAAAGGGAACATACTGCAGGAAATAAATGCACTGACCTTTAAGAATCAGGTTACTCTGAAAAGGGAAACACCTGAAGGTATTCTTTTACCCTATTCATGTCATTTGAAACCTTTTAAACAAATGTGAAAGAGTGAGGACGGAGTCCTCCTTTAGGTAGACAAGCACTAGTTCATCTCGGGAATACAGGAGTTCAACATGTGCACAGCAAGAACATTTCGAGAACTGCATCAACTAAAGGCATAAACTGGAAAATCACTTACCTGGAAACTTATGAGATAACACAATGCTGCCAGTTCACACACAGCTCTCCACTGTGCCTCATTGTGTTGGGCCATTTTCAGCAGCAAAGTTCCAGCATGCATGTACAGCTGTCCTTTCATTTCCACATAGGTGCGAGACAACTCATCAGCCCCATTCACATATGGTTTCACTGACTGAAGTGCTCGGTCAAAACTAAAATGTAGAGAAGACTCATTCAAAACAGAGTCCTAGTAAAAGCTATAGAAGGTGATTTTGGTTCATGCTATTTAACTGTGAATTGAGTAACTTTGTGAGTCAATGGTCAGTAATGTCTCTATTGTTTAAACCCAAGTCACTAGCAAGTAAACAGAGTAAACATTATCTAGATATTTATAATCTTTTTCAGCACATTTTTGCACAGCTACTTTCAAAACTATTCTCCTGAACCATGTAGATACACTTGTTCACTAAGGCAGATGTAGAGACTTGCAGGAGGCACTATTCACTCTGCTCTTTCTCTTCCTTAATTTATAAAAAAAGTCCAAAAATACTCTGGACGGGCTCTTCAAAAACATAAGGGACTGAAGAAATTCTAACAGTCATAGACAAGTATACAACCCCACTCAGAAGACGCTTTCCAGAAAACAATTATAAACTCTTACAATTCCTGGACAAAACCATATTGGCTGTTAGCATTGCCATGACCTGGAAGTGCTTCACATGTAAACACTTTGAAAGGCTCTAATAAAGCATCATCAGAAGACCCAAGAAGGTCAATGTTAAAGGAGAAAAATTAAATGAAACATACTTTGGTATTAAATATTCCTCATCTGTTGTCTGTATTGTGTCAAATACTCATGCAAGATTTACAGACTGAAGAACATTTTTACAGAAGACAGTATAAATAGCCATTACACAACTGAGGAATAAATATAAATCAGTAAAATCCAGTAAGAAAGGGAAGATAATGGCAAGAAAAAACACAGACCTTAATATATCGACTACACTGTTTTGTACTATTCCAGATGCATCACAGATAGTAAACCCTGAAGTCAGATGTAACACCACCAGTTTTATCTGAAAGAGGCTGTTCTTACTGCAGATGGTTTCCTCCCTTCACAAAGTTCCTAATTATTCCAGTGTGTTGTGTTAATTTAGAATAAAATAACCAGGACAAAGTTGATACACAAGAGGTGGTTTTGGTTTTCCAGTTTGAAGTTTATATTGTGGATTTGTTTGGATTGTTGTGAGTTTTTTAGGTGGGTGGGGTTTTTCCCAATTGTCTAGATAATCTGGATTAGTCAATTGCTAAAGCATAGCACAATATTTTCTTATTGAAGGGAAAGAAGGTACAAAGTTAACTGACCCAGGATATCAGTGAGTCTTCTCCATGGCTGTGTGCTGACCACTGAAACAAGGCTTGCATCTCAGTCAAAAGACAGCTTGGGGTTCACACCTGATATATGAACCATTCTTAGTGGCCACTACAGAGAATCACCTCTCCCATCCACTAACAAGTTAAGCTGTGAAATAGAAGCTTGGCAGATGTTCTGTGACCCAGAAACAAAAAAAACCCTAAACAATTCCAAGAGTTGTTTTTTTTTTTAATTACAGGAAAGTTTAAGCAGTACCTTTCAAGTGCCTCTCTGCATTCCTGAACATCTCTAGAAGAAAGTGTCAGTTTGACAAAGCTGGAAAAGGCCAGCAGATGATCTTTCTTGATAGTTCTCCAGTTATTTTTATCAGACTCCAAGTCTTGTAAAGATTCCAGATATTCCTAAAGAAGAAAGTTCATCACAGGATAAGGAACAGTCATCCTTCCATGAAGGCAAGGGCAGTACTTCTCCAAAACACACTAGTAGCATTTACTGCATAATCCAGTTTCACAGGTGAAATCTTAACATATTCTTCAGCAGCAAAGTTCCAGGGAACTATTTGCTTGAGCAATTTTATCCCTAATGGAACTGCTGTATCTAACTCGGCTTTTGTAGTTAGAAACTCAACAGCTCTATAAAGCTTAATTTTAGGGAGGAAATTCCAATTAAAAAAAAAAACACCACAGGAAGTATTTTGTAATTCCACTGGTTTCAGTAGACTTGCATTTGAAGGAGTTAAATCCCTTGAGAAATAGCTGTCAGAGTAATGACACTAAGAGAAACAGACCAGATAAAAAGATATGGAAGACTATCACAGGATCAAAATATGATTAAACACCTCAAATGTCTCTACAACACAGGAACACCATTCCAAGCTTGACTGCAAAGGTATTTTCTTCTCTGCCTCCTGACAGTGGAGCACAGCATCTTTTAATCTATTATTTGAACGGTAGAGTGCAACTAGTCGGATGTTTATGTAGACATCATCTGGTCTTGCATAAAGTTCTGCTTGAATCAAGTCAAAAAGCTGATTCCACCCATCTTCACCTTTACAATCCAGTAACTGCTCCTGTTAAAACATGAAGGCAACATGTTAATATTTAATTTATCATGTGAAACTCTTCAGCAACTACAGTAACAGTTTTCTTCACTACAGAGACCACATTACTTAAACTACACTACTCATAATAGTTTTCAGTTTTTACATAAAGTTTGATGAAATACTCATATATTTAAAAATGTAGATAACTATCACAGAAGAAAATCCTCAGAAGAATTTACAGGGTAAGAAATGCTTCTCAAACCACTTGGTTCAATGACAGCATACCTTGCCATAGACTGACCTCACTTAAAAAAACAAACATCTTGAGACTTCTGTGTGGCTGTTGACTAGCTATACAAAATTAATATACTTGTGCAAAAGAGACATTGCATGGCTGAAAGCATTTACACAGTATTTGAGAATTACAGCATTTCTCACATTCCGCTAGGCTGATCATAATACTTCTTTAAAAACATAAAAGCAGTGTAAATCAAGAAAGTTCACAGGCCTGGCATCTCTCTGCAAGTGACAATAGAAAGAACAAGTAGTGCCTATCTAGTCTTAACTTCTTGACTGTGATACCTAACAAAATTTCTCAGCGTTTTTGAAGAGGATTAACCTTGAAACATTAAATAGGGCATGAAAGCCTGTTGTTGCAGCTTTCTTGAAAGCTAGACAAAAATGTCAGACTACACAGAATGTAACATCTAATAATTTTAATATTAAAGATTCTAAAACAATTTAGCCAGGAAGAGTTTTGCTCGAGGTGACAAGCAAAAAGCAGTCTAGTCAGATGCAGAAAGTTTCTTCAAGTCAGAAGTAATTTTGAACTTACCTTCAGCCTGTAAATAGCAGGACTCCCAGGGAAGAGCTTAGCAGCTCTGTCAACCCAGTATTTTGCTCTTCCATCAGTAATGTCATTATTGCACAGTAACTCTGCAATCTTCAATACAAGATCTTTCTGTGTTGGGTTCAACTCCACGGATCGCTAGTTTTCCCCATACACATACAGGAGGAGAAAAAAAGAAAAGCAACTTGATCTTATGATCCATACAGAACAGGTAAGAGCTATACCTCCAAAAATATTCTATTCTAATGAAATAGACCTATAAATACAGAATACATAAGAAAAGCCTTTCCAAATGCCACCACTAGTTTACAGCACCCAGGTGCAACTTCTGGAATTCAGAAGAGCATTAAGAGAAGTAATGCAAAAGCCATCTCCACTGCATCTACCACTAGCTACTGCTATATCCGGGCAACACGAATAGAAGGACCTCTAGTCTAGCCAGATGCAGAAACTTCAACAAGAAAAAATAAAGACACAGAGTTTAAGAAGTGTGATAGCACTTCATAGAGCTGTATTGGCCAGACTTCTGAGCACATCATCTCTCTCCCCAAAACCAGAACAAAGGCATTTCGACTGGGAATTTGACGTTTATATACTTGCCTAATCAAAATCAGATCTGCCCTTCTCTTCTGCCGCTCCAAAACCAACTAACCAAAAAAACACACTAAGTCTACAGCCTTATAGCAGCAACTAGACTCCAGGTGTCACCACAGTTTGCAATGTATGACAAGGGGAGAATTTAACAGCAGGCAGCACAAAGATCAAAACCAGAACAAAAAACAAAGAAGCAACTTAAAAATACACTACTGAAGCAGGTGATATCAAGTCAAGGATCTTCTCTTCAGTGCTTCATGTGCTTCCATTGTCAAATGTAATACAGTTTTCCCAGGAGTATGCTTTCTTCTATAGGTTTCAGAATGTTCAGCACAGAAGGATTTTAGAAGTCCATTTATAAAGAAATAAAGCAGGATATTACGGGTCAGTGTAATACTTACCTTGTAACACCCAAAAGCTTTTTCTATGTTATCCTCAGCTTCATAAATTTGTCCAAGAAATCTGTGTGCTTTGGGATCTCTCTCTTGCACATTGAGGTATGTAGATATGTACCTATGAAGGGGGGAAAAAAGTCAGTTGCTTAACCAGTATTTTTCAATAACACTCCCCCTCCCACCCTGAGCTATAATGGCAACTTTAACTGCCATACAGGAAGTACAGATGTATTTTGTTCTAGATACTTTGGCCAGACCATACAGGAAGTATAAACATGTTTTGTTCTAGACTTTTAAGTTAGTAGCAACACAGCTTATAAATGTACTAATGCTACTCGCCAGCATTTCTGTTTATTAAACAAAACAAAACAACAAAAGCAGGAGTTTGCAGAAATGGTAAGAACTACTCAATACAAGGAAGAGGGGAAAAAAGCGCCACTTCACCCTGGTTTTTCAGTACCACAAAACTAACCTTTTTTTAAATTATCGTTTTACAAATATTTAAATAGCATTCAATATCCACATTCACTGCTACCTTAAAGCAGTATGACATTGATCTTGGTTTCTCTGGTCTACTTCATATTAATGTAGCTTTTCTTTTACATTTTAAAGAACAAAAAACCAAACATACATCAACACATGTTACCTTTTAGCAAGTTCATATTCTTTTATTTCAAAATACAGCTTAGCAAAGAGGAATCCTTTCATCGATTTCTGAAGGAGAAAAACCATGACAAACATACTTTAGACATACAGTACTTCAAAAATAATTCCATAGCGTGACCTTTCTTTTCAGCAACTCCTAATACTCGGATGACTGAATTTGACAACTAGTTATCAGCTCAAATCCACTTGTCATATTTAAGGGTTTGTTTTTGAAAGATGTAGGTTTAAGAATAAAAAGAGTAAAAGGTTTTGCTATAATCAGCAAAGGCTACTAGCCAAAATAGAGATTACAACTCAAGAAAGCAACAAGCCTTTATACGTGCGGTATTTCATACACTACTCACTAAAGAGAGTGGAAGAATAGAGTCAGCTACATTTTATTTATTTCATTGCAATGTAGCAAGGAAAAAAAAGTATCCTACCAACCAAGGGATATCTGTCTTTAGCTCTGCTGTAGTATACTGTTGTCAGACACTGCTGTTTAAATATACTTAAGGAAAGAGTAGTTTCTAAGTCATTCTCAGTTTGGGCAAGAAATGTATTTATGCAGTAGTTTATTTCTGACTAAAATAATTTGAACATATACATTCTACAGGCAAAAGGTGAAACACCTCCAAAGGTATTTTTGGGAGGCAGAAAAAGGAAATAATAAGGGCAAAAGAAAAAGAAACACAGAGAGCTGGCACAGGGCAAGATGTCAGAAGCACAAATAGGAGGAAAGGAATGAAAGGAATAGGCTAAAGAATTGATAAAGTTACAAGCAAAAACCTCAAGGTAGAAGTAAACCAGACAAATGTAAAGCTTCAAGTCCTAAGATCAGTTCAAAAGCAGATTTTGCTTTTAAACCAAAAAATACTGGAACTAGTTACATCTATGATTCCAAACAAGTGTGTACATTTTGAACACATTTGAATTACTAGTCTCCCTCCCTCTCTCACCAGCACTATTCATGCAAAATTTTAAAAAGTGGTTAAAAATAGAAGCAGGCCTCATAGGATACTTCAAGTTTTCAGTCTGTATTTTTGAAGTCTGTTATAAAAAGACAACACTGAAATTTCTCAAAGTGGAGTCACATCTGGCATCTCCTTTTAAACATGGATGAAAAGAAACCTCAAAATAAATGCTCTGCAGTCTTATAAGCACCCCCCTCCTAAAATCAACACAACAAGAACACCAGTAACATTTTCCACCACTGACTGTGCTTCTACAATTTGCTGTAAGCATTACTTATTTAAAAAAAAAAAAAAAAAGACAACAAAGTAAATATGCACCAGTAGGTCTTAAGCACAAGAGGAGGCAAGGATTTATTTTGTCGTTGAGTTCATTAGGAATATCAAAAAAAATTAAAGAGCACCCATGATTCTGACAGTGATGTCCTTGACATGGCCTGGTCTAAACAGCTCTTAAGTCAATTACACGATTCACAGAACAACTTTGTTACTGTTGGAAAAGAGGTACAAATCATGAGGACGTGGCCCTGCTAAAGGCCCCTCTGCATAGTGGTGAACATGGATGCATTCACACCGTGCAACAGTGCTGAACATTCTAACTCCACAATAAAATCAGTTCAGAGCAGCAGAACAGGGTAACTCCCATGAACTGCATCAGACCTGTATGCCACTTCTCAGATATAATGAAAAATGGTAAAAAGTCATGCCGAATTCCTCATCCTTCTGTGTAGTTACTAAAATACAATAGGAAGATTATTTTTTCCCAGTTCTCCCCCTTTTAATAGTTCTATACAGACAAGAATATTAATAACGTGGTACATAAAAAGAAACTGAAAGTGTCTCACATGTTTCCTTGTTTCAATTCTTTCCTCGAGAAAGAGAAACTCGGGAAACACAGGAACTAAACTCACAGACCTGAAGAACTCAGTACTCAGAGAGCTGGTAGACTCTAAAAAACCAGGTGCACAGCTCTGGTAAACCCCTGCTCCCAGTTAGGAAAGCACCTCCAGTAAGCGAAACCCCACGGCCCTTCCCCTCAGCTCTCTCGACTTACAGAGACCCTGAGTAAATACGGACTCACAAATACTTCCAGAGACACCGCAACTCGCAGAATCTCAGAATACTTAGGATTGGAAGGGACCTCTGGAGATCACCAAGTCCAACCCCGCTGCCAAAGCAAGGTCACCTAGAGCAGGTGACACGGGAATGCGTCCAGGTGGGGTCTGAGTGTCTCCAGAGAAACATCCCTCCAGAGAGGGACCCACAGCACCGAGGCTCCGGGTACGGCGCGGGAGCCGCCAGAGCGCAGCCGCCCCGCACGCAGGCCGGGCAGAGGCAGCGAGAGCAGCCGGCCCCCGGCCCGGCCGGGCAGCGAGGCCTCCCGGCGGCGCGGGGAGAGGGGGCCACCCATCAGGACGCGAGGCAGGGCGGCCGACACCGCCCCACGCGAGGTGAGTGTGGGAAAGGCTCCAGATGGGCCCGGCGGAGCGGCCGCAGCGGCCCCCGGGCCCGGCAGGGCGAGGCCGCGCTCACCTCTCTGGGGGACGAAGTCGCGGCCTGCACGGAGGCGACGTAGCGCTCCACCTCGGGCTTCGTGCGCCTCATCATGGCGCCGCCGCCGCGGCGAGCGCCGCGCCCGGGCTGCCTGCCGGCGGAGCGCGGTTCCCGGGCGGGCGGCGGCGGAGCGGCCGGAGCGCCGGGGAGGAAGGGAGGAAGGGAAGGGAGTGCGGGCGGGCAGGAAGCGCCGTAGGAAGCGCCGCGGCCGCCGCTCGTTACGCAAGTTCCCGCGCACCGTGCGGCGCGCGCAGCCCCGGCGGGTGGGCAGGCACCGCCCCCACCCGTATCAACGGCCGCGCATGCGCACAGGGGGAGGGGCGCGGCTGCTGAGGGGAGTGGCGGGGCGATTGCCACAGAAAATCGTCGTCAGCGCCAAACCGAACCTTAGCGTTTTCTCACCCGCAGCTATAATAAACTCTCACCTAAAACTACGTAACTCTCACCCAAATAATATATAATAATGTATTAGGTGATAATATATTTATCAGCTAAATAATATACTATACATATATAAAACTCTCACCTAAAACTATGTAACTATGCTGGGGCAGGGGACCGCACTGGAGTTCACTCCAGTTCTCACTGAAGAACGTCACTGCTCTTCAGCCGATGGCGAGGCATAGGAAATTGCCCTCATACAGACCAGGTCCAGCACTTTGACACTGGTCACTGTCTTGCCCATCCCTGTGGAAGTGGCAACCCCCATGTTGTCCCTGGTGGTCACAATATCGGGCAGGACAGCATTGATTCCAGTGCTATCCCTGCAACCGGACTGTGCTCAGCTCAGCTCACTACTTATCCATGGAAACAGAGCACAAGGCTTGCCACTGCAAGCAGCAGTGTCTCACTGCTTTAGGCTCAGCTGCTTCACCCTACAGCAACATCCACTGGGCTTTCTGGAGTGCTCCCTACTGTCAGCCTAAGCAGGGGATTCTAAAGGAATCTCTCTTGCCCACACAATTAATTGATGCAGCAGAAAGGGGCAAAGCTGCTGAGGCAACCATTCCCAAATCCCAGGCTCACAGCCTCTTTGAGAGACTTTGGAGGTGCATGCGCAAAAAACCAAGAATGGACTTTGCCTCTTCCAGGAAATTATGTGAAGCTATGCCAAATATTTATAATACTGATGAGCCAGGACAGGAAGTGAGCTTCAACACCAGACATGTAATTGTTCAGGCTGTCTAATTGCTACCTTGCTCCCTGGCTCTGCTTTGCAATTTCTTTTAATTAATCCTCTTCATGATAATCTCCAGGGGTATTATTCTAATGACACTTCACACCACAGACAGCTCCCAGGAGAGCTCCATGGATTTGGGGAATTCTCCACTCGAGATAGGACCCCTATAATAACACAAGCCATTTTCACTATGAGGGTGATAAAGCACTGAAACAAACATACTATCCACAAAGGCCTGAGAAATCTCCTTCTGTGGCAACACTCACAGGCTTGGCTTCTGTACTGATCCAACTCTGAGCAGATGGCTGGACTAGCTGATCTCTAGCGGTCCCTTCCAACCAATATTTTTCCATGCCTCATCAGGCTTTCAACCTCTGAGTACCCCAGATGCTCTCAGTGCTACATCATGGGATCTGAGATACACCTGCTCATGTTCATGAAACAGAAACCACTGCCTTGTGAACTGTAGCACAGTGTTCACCCTCAGGAACTTGGAAATGGAAAACCCACCCTGTGTCAGGGCCCAGGAATGCCAGAGTGGAGAGCAGACCCAAGGCCACTGTGCTGCAGCTGGATGTAACCCCAGGCAGTGGGGATGTGATTCAGGTCTTGCCATTTAGCCTCAAGGTTAGGGACCCTTCCCGACTCTTTGAGCAGTAAGGCTGGACACACGTAGATGAAAGGAAAAGATGTGCAGCCAGTGTAATGTGAAAAACCAATAAGTCTGTTACAACTTCAAGGGGAAGCACTGCCGAATATGGTCTGCCGAATACATGGCACAGGCCAACAGGGCTACCATGCTAATTATGTAAATGCTTTTTGGGGACATTTTAAGCTTTTGTAGTCTTCAGCACAATCAGGACTGCATTTATAAATGTTATGGCATTCAATAATTATTTAGGATAAAATAGTCAAAAAAATACCTTACCCAGCACTAAACTGGAAGTTTGGGGTGATAGTTTCATTACAGGGAAAGGAGAGAAAAAGTTAATAGGAAGGTGTATATTTTAAATTCAGACAAGATACCTTCTTTAGGAAAACCAAGTGACTGTGCCTGTTCAGAAAATACCTAGAAGAATCAAGTTGTTCTTTATGAAAGAAATTCTGGTTTCTTTTATGAACCTTAGAACTAACTATCCTTTAAAATAGGATAATAAGGAAATATTTACTTAGTCACAGGTAAAAGCACACGGAACCAAGAGAGCCTTACTTCTTTCCCACCTTCTCAAGCAGTCATTTCAGAGAGGTGATACAAGGTTTAATAACATGGCCTTTATTGATGACATTGGAAAGCAGATGTTTTAAAGTAACTTATTTTTCATAAACAGGAAAGAAAATTTTACTTCCTATTATGTAATTACATAAAATGTGTTTAAATCACTAATATAAAAAAAGTTAAAAAAAAGTTGGCGTACTTTGTAATGTAGTACCATCAGGAAGTCCTAAGTAACTGTATTTTCTATAAGAAAGGGAAAAATAAAACAAATTCGCATGGACAGAAGTCAATAGTATAAAACAATTAAATGTATGTTATACAGAATTTTGATTATTTGTAAGCTCAGTCACGTGAGGATGGCTAAAGAAGCAGATCCTAGCAGGATCAAACTTTGCAGATTTACACTCACAGGTGTAAAAATAATATTGCCAGTTAACTGAAATATGCATTTTCAGTATTTTTCTGAAAATGAATGAAGTCTAGAAGCTACGTTTTAAACTCAGATGTTCACATTTGAAATAAAATGCTTCTCACATCCTTTATAATTAAGGCAAAGTATGTTATCTTTTGAAAATACCTTCTATATAGTTTCTGCATAAAAATATGAAATAAAAAATAAAACTATATATTTTAATGGAACACCATTATGTATGGTCCAGCAGAATAAGGCACAAAAAGTAAATAGAATGCTAAAGCATATATAAAAGTTAATGTGTTATTTTAAGTGGAATATAGCAAAATTCAAGTAGTTCTGAGTATGCTCATTTCTTGCAATAGGAATACATTTTTATATAGGTATCTCATGCTAAGCCTGATGTACAAACATTCAACATGTAAGCATAATCTATTGGAAGTAGGTCATTTGTACAGTGACTGTATTTAGAAATCTGATAGTTTTTGAACCATCTGAAGCAAGGCTCCTTAATAAAACTACCTAGCCTGAAATCCAAGCATGAATTTTTCCATGAGGCAAAGTACATTGATTTCTTGCCCAAATCACAACATGAGTTGAACAAGTTTTGTCTGCATGCTTAATATGAAGGTTAATACTTTCATTAACATAAATGACAATCCATACCCCTCAAGTTGGGCACATTTGCACAGTTTGTTTTCACCGGTGCTCACAAGCAAATTTACTCTCTAAAATTCCACAGAGATTAGTGTACAGAACAGGCCTCCTGCATCAGTACAACTGCATTATTGGTCAGAAACCTTTCAGGTGAGCTGGTATTTAATTTAGTCTGGAAGCATTGTCTGCTTATCAACAAATAAGCATACATGTAAAGAGAACAGAGAACCTTAGGATATTTTTGTTTGACAGAAGGCATACATCATCATTTGTTGTCTGACTGCAGTCTCAAAGCAGCCCACAGCCTGTCCCCCGGCTCCCCCCAACAAGTAATATCTCTAAGATTTTCACAAAGGAAGGGGAGAGCAGATGAAGTCTTTACTTCCTTCCCAAAGTTTCAGCTAGTTTCTTCAGTCTTTTCTTCAGCTCTAGAGGAAACTTCTCATAACACTTTTTGCAGACAGGCTTCATATCAAACTCAACAAATTTATTCCTGAAACAACAAAGCAAAACCCAAATCTTTAGTAGATGAGGTCATGAAAAAAAGAATTTAAAAAAAAATCTATTAAATGTGCACAAGCAAAAAATTAAACCTCCAATTTATACATATATGTTACTTTTATAAGGTTATATACAGTGCAGACAGTGATTACAGTACCCTGCTGAGTAAGTTACACAGTTTTTACCCAGATGTCCATCTTTATTAACCATTTAATTTAAAAAGCCTTTCAAACCTAATTGTACAGATAAACAGACTAAACATAAGATAATGGAATAATAAGTTAATATTTCAAGTTGCAGTTGCATAAAAAATATTTTGGATTTGATTGCCATAAATTCACGCAGAAGCTTAAAAAAGCATCCTTATCACTAACCAAAGAAGAAAGGAGCAGGGATGGTGGTAAGAAGGAAAAAAAGTTTACAAACAGATCGGCTTTTTCTTTTTCTGCTTCTCTTTATCCTTTGCTTCACGTTCCCGTTTGGCAAGTCGTCGCTTAAATTCATCTGGCATTTTCTCATAACAGTGTTTGCAGACAGGTTTTAGATCAATTTCAACAAACTTATCCCTTTAGAGTTAAACACAGAAAAATAAAGGACAGAAAAGGAGAAGAGTTAGAAAGACTAACTGAAGGAAGACCTGAATAGACAACTGACAGAGACATAAAGTAGTAAGTGTAGCAAGAGGAAGAAAGATGCACGTATTTCCTCAATGCTGCTGAGATGTTCTTCATACAGTAACATCTACACTGTAGCAACATTTACACTTTGAAGAGAACCACTGACATGTTTTGAAGGCATCACACTTATTGATACACTTACTTGAGTGTTAACTTAGTGTTGCAAGTTGAACAAGAGAAACAGTTCACGCACCATGCCTTATTCAGAGCCGACACAACTAGGGAGATGTGAAAACCAAGAAATCATTAGCATTGCCAAGGAAAAAAAAGTTATTACAAAAATTTCAATCTCACATATTCATGAGGTGTGAAGAACAGTCACTGATCCTTGTATCAAGTATTAAGGACCATAACAATAACGTGGCAGGACTAGGGAGGCAGATGTAGAGCGTAGCGTAGCAGGACTGTGAAGCATTGACAGAGGCAAGACCAGCTTAACCTATTTTTGCCTCCTATTTTTTGCTTCCACCTCATCACACACCATGCTGATCTCAGGCAACTATTCTATGAGGCCGTGTTTTCAATTTAATCAGGAAACATTTCCAGCTGAAGAGAAATCCAGCAAAATATTGGATTCTTATAATTTGTAACAACAAAAAACTGTCAGATTTGTGCACAGAAATGAAAGACAAAATATAATCGAAGACATACACTGAAAATAAAGAAATTACTGTATTCTGTTCAGTACTATATTCTGTTCAGTCCAGAGACCAAAACACACAATATGGGTGTCAGATTATATGGTGAAAGCTTGCAATCATATAAAGAAGTAGTTCTCTTGCAAGTTCCAATTCTGCTCATTCTAGTAGAATTTTAATGAAAAGGAGGACTCTGGTTCCTTTAAAGCATTTGGGATTGTCATTCTGTAGTTATAGTCTAGTCCAGAAAATGTGGGGAAAGCACATCTATGGAATGTATGTCTTATCCTATAGTTACATGACTATAAACTAGTATATGTCTTGTTTTGCACGTTAGAGGCTTCCTCCTAGTTTGCTAATGGCTTTGGCTTAGGTGAGGCTAGCATTGGTATTATAGTATTTACTTTGGGCAGGGGTAAAAAGACATGTAATGTTGCATTGTTTCAGGTAGAATAATTCACTTTTGGCTTTTTATCACAGTTGGCTATCCAAAAAACCTCTCAAAACCACCCCCCCCCCCCAAAAAAAAACAAACCCCAAACCCCTCAGTCAAACAGTAATAAACAAATCACTACCAGTTCTGCCTTTACAGGACACATATTTTCAAGTATTATCATTCCTGGTTTTGTGACATTATCATTAGCCTAGATTTTCAAAAGACAGGTGCCTGTGATAGATAGGTAAATATCTCCAGGAACCGCTGGCATAATGGGAATAAGGCACTTCTAAAAAATTCCTAGGAGTGCCCACCTACGTCTTTTGGTATCTAAATATTTTTTCAAATTTGGTTCATGATCCTCCTTTGAGAAGATGTCTGTGTGGTCATTCTCACCCTTGCATGTGTTGTTTTTGAAGCTGGTGGGGCAGGAAGCCACTCCTGAGCATCTTCCAGCATTCCTGGCCTTTGCAAGTCATTAAGGGGTTTCACCATTCTCTTCAGCCACTGGGTGGTCTTCTACCATCATCAAATGCTTGCTATAAGATTTTCTAACCATTTAGTCTCTGAATAATTAGCTCTAATTTAATTACTGATCAAGAGAATGGCTGGGTTTTTTTAATGGGAACAATCAAGGACTCAACATAGGGCTGTTTTCCCTTTACTGTCACTTTTAAAGAGAACTTCCATCAGAAAAGAACATTAAGGAAACAGTTAGAAAAGTGCTTACCATCTCCTTCAATCACACGATTGCAATGGAAACAAACATCACCAAATAGCTGAAGATGAAAGAGAAGTAAGGGATTTTTAATGTAATGACTTTATCAAGGGTAACTTCTCAAACTAACAAAATAACTGTATTTCAGCTGATGGGCATAATTACTTTCCTATTTGTTCCAGTAAAATAAAGAGAATGCTGGCAGGTCTGGTTTGGTTTTCCAAGTACATTTTGCATCATCTCATTATAAAAGGTCTTGGTAATATTAAAGATACACATTTGCTTACCTTTATTTGATCCTCTCTAAATCAGATTTCGTTTTGTTTTAACATTTCTCTAATCCTGAACATTTGAAATACAGCAGTTGGTGTCACACACTGTTACTAACCAAATAACTGAACATCTGGACTCACGTGCATGACTAAAATGACATATTGCTGTTTCTGGCAAAAATTTGGAAAGGAAATGTTATTTTTAGTTTAAAAAAAAAAGGAAACTTTAGGACAAAAATTATTCATTCTTTTTCTAGGCTTAACATTTGTCCATAATATAACAAATAAGAAAATTTCATGTATTTTTCTCTAACTGCATTAGTTAACCTAGTAAAAGACATCCACTTGACCCAGGAATGGTTTTTCACAGCTCTTGTCTGGTATATGTACTTGCCCCATCACTATTACTACTAACATCATGGCATTTATAGTCTACAAGTAAGCCAGCAACAATCATCTGCCCGTCACCACCGACAAACTAAGACTCCCTCTGTAATTAGCAGGTGCCTTACAACTCCCAAATGTAACCCCTACTCTTGTGTTTATGTAAGCAAGGAGGTGAACGTTGACACAATGCAGATGGCTTCCAAATAAAAAAGGTCTGTACATCATGGTGCTGGACTCCTCAACCAGGGCAGTCTGGAGAGAGGGAACCACGATATGTAACTTCTGTATAAATGCAAGTGGTCACTAGGTGGTGTCTTCTGACAAATTTAAGTCTTCAAAGTCTTCATCAACCTAATGACTGAGGGGGAGATGCAGCTATGTGACCATACAGTCATCTTAAGAGTTAAAAGCTGTAGGGAAACCCAGGCTACTCACTAGGGCCTCATCTCCAACTGCAGTTACTGAGTGGCAAATCTTCTTTAACTTCTTGTCAAGACTCGGTGTCATTAGCTGCTCTGATCTCACAGACATCTAAAAGCCTGTAACAGCTCTGCTTAAGTAGACTAAGCTTGAAGAACATCTTGATACTGATTGTCCTATGAAATACCTGCAGTTTTTTTCCTCAATGCAAGAATGATGAATAGAGAAATCTGTATAAATTAACTGCAACAAAACATCTGCTAATTTGCATTACACCCACAGGTGCCTTCAACAAAACAGAAGAATGTCCATGTTTTACATCTCTATCTAATAAAATCAATTTGTGAGTTGACCAATTAATGCTATTTTTAAAAATATGCAACCTTACCTGATTGTAGTGGGTTTCACAATATGCCAAGCCTTTTCTCTCATAATGACGATGACCCAGGAATGGTTTTTCACATTTTGCACAAACAAAATGCTACCAAGAAAATGACACATACATTTTTTTATTTTTTTGAAGTAATGTTATTTTTTCTGGAAAGCAAACCAACCAAGTCCACTACTGAACATGACTGAAGTCTACTGAGCTAGCTGTGCCATCTTCAAAAGCAGAGTTAAACTACATTTAGACCACTAAAATAGTATTTCTTTTAATGTCTTCAAAATTTCAATCCAGAAGTTACAAAAAAAAAAAAAAATCAAGCAAAGGATTCTCATTTTTTTATCAATGAACAGAATTAGGAGTTAGTAAATAATCTGCACCATCATTACACTCTTGTGAAGGAAGCGTTTCTAGAGGAGATTTTCAAAACAACAGAAGGAATGAACTGTTTATATTTCTAAACTAAGTGGAAGATGTGGAACTCAATCTTGTACATGGCCTTGAAATAAGAACTCTCACATGAACTGTTACAAGAGATATGTACATGGCAGGTGACTATGGAAGATCTATGTGTATTATGATGCTCCATAACATTACGATTGCCACAGATTTTACCTGCACTGTTTTGCACTCTCAAATTTTCTTTTCTAAGGACCTCACCGTGCTTTCTTTGATTACTGATTTTAGTTTCGCAGTCAAAGCTCTCTGTCAGATAGGAAATTACTCCTATTCCACAGTGGTAGACTAGCCACATTAAGGTTGAAGAGGGATTCAGAGAAAGTTTTTATAAACCTTGTTGTAAACTTTGATAATCCTTTCATTGAAACTGATCAGCAAAATCACAGGTTTTTTAACAGTAAATATGTTGATGTTTACATTTGTAAAAGACATTATATATCATCTGATGTTTACCTCCACATGCCATTGTTTTCCCATAGCATTCACCACACGGCCTTCAATTGGTCTTCTACATGCCCCACAGATGGGGACACCCATTTTGTCATGGCAGGGTAAGCAGTAGAGTTCTCCCTTCAGCTCACGAGCATCAGCAGTAAGTTCCTTCCTATTCAGAAATTAATGAATTGAGAGCATGAATAAAGGCAATGAATAATGTCAACTCTTGAGAGTTTATGAAAAACAAAAAAATTAGCGTTTGTTTAGAAATTATATTTATACTACAGTAATGTGGCAGCATCAAATATAACCAAGTTCAAGAGAGTTCAAGACTGATCACAGTGAACTGAGAACAGGCTGCTAAGTGAGGTGCAATAAATCTCATAGAAACAGCTATTGCCATTCAGATTATGCAGCACAAATCTGTGTGAAAGCTGCAGACATTTGGTTGATATACTGGCACTCATCAGCAGTTTATTTCAGATTTGCAAAACTGTAACTGAAAGTAAAATGTAGTCCTCTACATCTAAGTACATTTTCCTTGAAAGAAAACTACAGACCCATATGAGCTAGGTTTATTCATTTCCAGATGTAGAATCTCATATACTCTACTTTTCAATAAATTGCATGGTTAGATGCTCAGAACAGCTAAACCTTAAAAGTGACTATAATCGCTAATAATCTCAGTGGGTAGCCACTGACATAACACTACATTGTTATTCAAATTAGCCTTTACTATGGCACTGAAAGCAGCTTCCTTTGCACCAGAAAGAAACAACTAAGAATCCATGGTATGTCCTACAATGCCCCATGGTCCATGCATCAGTGCAGGATATAGAAATGTGTAGTTTCACATGCTGCAGAAGCAGAAGCTGACAAAATGAGGTGGGAGAAAGCTCCTAAAGAAGATACGCTTTAAAAAGAGAGAACAAAGTTTGCATACCACTCAACTAAAAAGAAATAACATAGGCAAGATAGTAATTCAAGAAGGAAAAGAGGACCATTTTTCTTCTTCTCCTAGCAGAATAACAAACTATCATTTCACTGCTACAGAAACTGTATCTGTGTCCATACTTCCTATTTTGTAAGGTACCACCTTGTCCTGTAGAGTCCAATCTTTCTTTACTCCCCAAAAGTTCAGCTGTTATTCAAATGTTACTATGCCAAAAGCAGTAACACATTTGGCCACAAGACACCCAAACCCCTCCCCTCTTGCCAGCTGTACAGGACAAGTTTTCACTTTAAGATGTAAATCCATGAATCAAATAAGCCCAGCGTTTTCCCGTTTTCCTTTGCAGAACTCAAGTTACCCGCAGTTTGCACAGTTGAAATGATCAGGGTGATAAGGATCATTTTTGAATATGAGAGGCTGTTCATCAATAATGGCATGACACTTCTGGCAAATGTACTTTCCCAGGCCTCTGGCTTTTTCCCTGTTATGGCAAGGACGGCAGAGATGTCTGAAACAACATAAAAGAAGAGAGGTAAATACTGGTACCAAGTACTACAGTGCAAAAATCTATCAAAACTTCATTTCAATCAGTCCTTTTTTTGGAGGGAAAGTAATTTTTAAAACAATTTCTTTGCTAGGCAAACCAAGTTCAGTGCAGCAAAATTATCTCCTAAGTTCAGACTGATCATTTTATTTTCTGTCTCCACAGGAGTATCTCTTCATCAGCGGAGTTTAAGCTATGTTGAAACACAGAAAACAAAGTTTGCTATAGATTATCGTTGCTGAATGTTTTACTTTCAAAATCTTAGAAATTTAGATTGGAAGCTGGATGACTACACAAATCCTAATTCTGTAGATAATTCTGTATGTTATATTATACATATGAAGGCAATGGCCATAGAATTTACCTGTAAAACATTCTTCCGATCATAGCTGGTAAAAATATCCTACTCCATGAAGGGTCCCACCAAACATAAACGAATTATTAATAAAAAAGGTGCCAAACTAGATCAAAATTGGAGACCCCGTTGGAAAAAGAAAGTAAAAATGTTTATTAAAAAAAATAAAGACACTACTTCTGTATCTGAATGTTTTCTCTCTTTTTATGTGTAACAATGATTCTAAAACGTCACTGGGTAGAGAGCATGTTTCCCAAGAAACCTACTGTTGAAATAGATAAAATGTTAATATTTTAAGGTACCCATTCTTAGTTCTGTGATGCACTCTTAGACCTTTTCCCCACAGAAGTTGCTTCAGTTGCTCCATCTGAGCTGGAAAGCTTCAGGAACCAAAATCTCTCAGTCCCCCCTACTAGTTCATTTAATTTATGACCAGTTAACAAAAGGAAGAGTGGAGATCTACCTGCCAGCATTCTTGACAAATCCAATATCAGCCAACACTGCTTTGCAGATATCACAGCAGAAGCACTCTGGATGCCAGCTATTGTTCATGGCTTTAATAACACGACCAATAATGAACTCACCTGTAAGAAACACAACACCGGGATATAAAATACCATACTACACAAAGTTAAAAGCCCTACAATGACATCATCATCCTTTCCCTCACCCCAAAATCTGGTAGGATACATTGTTTGCAGTATCATAGTTCTGATTCCAAACTCTGTAATTTGGGGGGTTTTGTTGCTTTTTGCTATGGATCAGAAGAAGATATCTTTGCTGATGGAGAACCTTCTGCTCTTTACACACAAGTCTTTTACATGCACACTCCACCTTCTCCCTGCAATTATCTTTTTTCCTGTTTTTACTTATCTGTTCTCAAGCTGTTAAGAAATTTACGGAGTACTTGATATAATATGGCTTTCTTGTGCCCTAATCATCCTTTTCCTTCTTTTCTTTAAGAAGATGACAATCTTAACTTGCCATGTACTTAGCAGTGGTTTCTACTCCCCTAGGATTAAGCCTTGAAGGGGCTCTATACTCAAAGCACAATAGCACTGAGCTGGGGTGGCTGTGGACCTCCTGCAAAAAAAAAAAACCAACTCCCATGAAGTCCAAATGCAAAGCTGCAGTGACACTGTAGAACAGTCATTCCAACACACGCAACTTCTGACCTACCACGAAGGGTCCTGTCCTGCGAGGCATTAAAAAATAGTGTTTTGCATGCACGGTGTATGCACAGGCAGTGGAGTGATGTCCATCACACACGTGATTTCCTTGCTCTCTGCGTGTAGCCAAGGCCCCTGAGCAGTGCAAAGGCTTGGCCTAAAATGTGTTGGTAGCTCAGCTTCCCAGGGCTGTGGGAGGCCGAGTCCTGGCTTTGGAGAACAACTCCCCTCAAAGGGGAGGGATTGGCAGTTAACCAATCTAGGAACAAAACCTGATGGACTCCAGAAATGTCAGGAATGCTTGAGGTGTCATCGTGACAACAGTCCCATTGATTTTGGCTCTGCTTGCTAAGTACAAACAGTGGGAAAGCACAGCTCTGTGCAGAACCTTGATGAGGTTTTAAGGGAGTTGGCACTGCAGAGAGCCAGAACAGGAGAAGGGGGAGCTGTGCTGGGTGGGCAGAAGAAATCCTGGAGACAGGGAGTGTATCTCCTCAGAAATCACCCTTCTTCTTCTTTCTCTGCTTGTTCACATCGGCAGCTTTAAATGCAAAGTTCCATAACATCTGCTTCCCTCTCCCTTGGTGTTCAGCCCCTCCCTCCACACAAGGAAAGGCCTCACTGAGATAAGTGAAAGCCATACTGCCTTGCCAGGGTGCCACAGAAACACAAGAGCTTCCAGACCAGTTTAAGCAATGACTTAAGTCAAATAATGACTTCCCAGCTGTTCCCCAGCAAAATGTGTCACACACAGGGGGAAAAACATGCAAATGATTACAGCGCAGCAGACGCACAAGCATTTACATCAACAGTGGCAAATAAAAAGAGCAGCCTTCACTATTACATAGGGTGGACATTAGATGCTGAAGCCCTAAAGGAATTTGTTTCAAAAAAATCAGCAGGGGCCCAGCTGACCATCACTTGATTATATCACTAGATATTGATGATTGTCCCAGCTTCTGGGGAGGAGGACAGCACAGGTGGGTTACATTAGTCAAAGCAGATGACAAAACCTTGTTGCAGGGTTTCAGATACATAAGAAGGGCCAAATATCAGCATATGCAGAAATGCAGAAATATAGAATCAGGAGTCATGAATGGTGTATATAATCAGGAATTTATGAATGGTCTGCTCATTGGATCACTGACTCAGCAACTACTTACTCAAATAATGCAAACTTTTTTTAAAAAGTACTATTGTTTGCTCACCTGAGAGCTGAAAAAGCAACTCCTTGAATTCTCTGAAATCTAGTACATTCTGCAAATTCACAGGGCCACTTCCCAGAGAATACACACAAGGGTTGCCTTTCTTCCCCCAGTGACACTCCCATTTGTGATCAAGTGTTTCCCCTTGATTTAAAACTTACCACATTCATGGCAGCAAGGGGCAAAAAGCATTTGAAAATCATGTTCGCAGTACTTTCTCCCTTCAAACTGCAAATGGAAAAAGATCTGAGTGTTAGAGGGATGAGGAAAACGATCTTAACATAAAGGCTGTAACACCCTGGAGTGTTTCCAGATACAATTAGGTAGTAAAACATGAGGGGCTGCACAAAAGAGCTGCACAAAAGAGCTGCACAAAAGAGCTGCACCATGAGCTACAGGTGCTAGGCATTACATCCACCCACCTTAATTCATCTATTAGCACGTAGTGTTAACAGCACACCATTCCTCCAATACTGCCAAGAGCGTAAGGCATCTTCTGTCATCAATTTACATCACAAGAGACATCTGAATTCTGAATTTTGACAGACTGCTGAAACTCTGATGCAACAGAGCACATTCTGAGCAGGAAGTTAGCTAACAAAAACCTCTGGGCAGTGGGAGGGAGAAAGCATTTTCCCTGAACACATTTGATGTCTTCCTCACTCCACATTTCCTGCAAGAATGACCCAGCATACTGAAGGCAGTAAGTACGGTGGGGGTAGGGAGAGGAAGAATATCCAGGGACAGAAATCTTTGATTTTATGGAGCAGGACAGCCAAAACATGAAGGGAAATAAGCCTTTTCCTTCGTGATGCTTATTTCATAGAATCATAGAATCATTTAGGTTGGAAAAGACCCTTAAGATAATCAAGTCCAAATATTAAGGAACAAAGTTCACTACATGGATCAGATTAAACTGGGTACTGGTCTTAAGGGATTTGGACTTGGATCTGAATTTTATCACAGCTTAGATGAGTTCAGCTACAGTTCAAGCTCTCATATAAAAAAACCCTATATGGAATTAAAAAAATCAGCAGCGCTGCATTAGTAGCTTAGCCAAAGAATATGTAAAAACATGTAGGCAAGTATGTGCTGAAATGAAGGGAAATGTTTAGATACCTTCAGGCACCATCATTACCATATACAAATGCCAACTAGCATGTCAAAACCAGATAGATAATATTAGGTATGCTGTAAAATGTTTGGATTTGAATGTCTCAGTTTAAAACTGTGTTAAAACGAGGACAGCAGGAAACCTCGCTCCTTTCATTTTACTAAGACAAAATAAAATGAATAGCATAAAATACTACCCACAAAGTAAGTTTTTGTGCCTGGACAGAAAATACAGCAATGTGTTTCAAGACTCTTTTACACTATGAAATTGCAAGGATTAAATACAATATAATAAATACTCCTGCAACTGGCAGGGTGGGGATCTAACGGAACACTCTCAAAGTCACTGGTACTTGAGATTAGAAGACTCCTCTGCCCAACCTGAATTGCACCTATTAGGAACAGAAAGACATGAGCTCAATACAGATTTTCAGAAGTCTACTAGGAATTTATCAAGTGCTATTTCAGTGTAATACTGTAAACAGATTTTTTTTTTTTATTTCAGCTTTTTAAAAAAATAATTATAGAGAGGCAGAGGGCTATTATTTTCTCAAGGAGTAATGGAAATTATTTGTTCATTGTGAATTGTGCTTGCTTCCTGCTGGATGAAATCCTTTTCAAACTGAAAAAAAAAATTCAAAAGCTTCCTGTTCTCTGTAAACAGGTGGTCCAATGCGGGATGCTTAGGTTTGCTAGGATTTTAAAGTCACCACCACATGTTGATCTGGACAGACCAAACAGGTTTTCTTCCCCTCTGGTTTACGTCAGATAGGTTGGTTCCCATTCAGTCTTGTTTGTATTTTCAATCTTCTTGGCTCATTTGTGCTGCCCTTGTAGATGACCTAGCAGTTATCCATCAGAGAAAGCCCTGAGTTTCCGTAACAAATCTCACAGCACATATTTCAAAAGCAAGGTCGTTTCACTGTTGTATGCTGGAAGTCCATGAGTGAGATGTTTTATGCAGAACAATTTAACTGTTACATAGCCACCAGCTTGTCTGCGTGTTTTTAGCTAACTTAGTGGAAAGACACGCACAAAACCCAAGTCTTGAAAGATTCTCTCTCTAAGGTAGTTTCTGGTAAAGCCCATTTTATGAAAACACTCGAGGTGCAACTGGAATAGAAACAAACCTGACAAGCACATTGCAACTGCACCTTCCTTTCATCTTCTTAAAGGTTATTACAAACATAGAAAAAAACAACCAAACTGAAAGAAACTTCCTCTCACTTAAGAGATAAAAGTCACGCGCCATTCCATATTATTTCGTTATTATGATAAAAAAACCCAGCAACAACAACAACAATAATATTAATATATATTCCCCAATTATAGCTGTTGTGAGTAGTCCATAAGGATTTTGCTGTATTTCTTCCGTTGTGGGATGCACCTTTCTAAGCACTTCCCTCTCCCCCACCTCAGCACAGTACAGTGCAGGCTGGGATGCTTCTGAAAGGAAACAGCACAAGGCTCTTGACAAACACTGAGACCAGGGGTATGACTTCTCTCATCTAACCTCCCCTGTCTGAAGGTGAGGTGTCCACACTCCCTAGTGGGAGACATGGGTAACCTCTAGTACGGAGAAGCTATTCTAGGACCTGAGAGTAATGTGGGTTGGAGGAAATGCCCACTGACTGATTACAGTGGGGCCACCCAGTCCCTCTGAGTGCACTGCAGGCTGCCACTGAAGGTGTCCATTTAAGCCGTCTGTTCTGCTACCTGCAGTGCTACCTGCACTGAGACTCTGCAACAGCTGCTCTAGGGAATAGGTGATGGAGTAAAAGCAAACCAGAATTGCTACCACTTCATACCTGACAGCAAAGCAGAGCAAGTTTGGAAATTCTGCTGGCATGTGCTTGTGCTAATCTTTGTTTAGGTTGAGTGCATAAAAAATCTTGCTAAAATGATGCTGCAGAGCAAATTGGAACCTTTATACCCTTGCAGGTCCTAAACCAACAGTTTCTGTGCCATATTAGGCACACGGTTCTCAGGAATCCAAATTATCATTTCTAACGTAGGCTCATGAGGACATCTACAAAACTCCTGCTATGCTGTGCTGACTCCAAGCTGCAGATGGGCACTGCTCTGGTGTGGTGCCACTTGTGCCAGAAAGTGACTTGGCTCCAGTGCCAGACCACAGCAAGCTGTGCTGATCAGGGTCCCTGCAAAGCAGCCTGGAGACATCCCACAGCACAGGAGACCTGCATCTCTCTGACCAGCTCAAGCCCCACCCATGGAACACAGAGTGAAAGCTTATCATGGCAGCGTTTGAGGGCAAATGTGATAAGCAGCTTAATGACTAACTGGGGGAACTCTGCAAGTCTTGCAAAAGGCAGGGTAACAATATTTGCCTTCTCAATTGCTAAGAGATGGAAATCAGTTCCAAGAAACGCTAGCTTAGCTACACCAGGCACAGAATAAATACAAACTCATACTGGGCAACCAACAATGCCTGCATCTACCCATGGGGAACCTGCTCAGAAAAACACATTACCTGGAACACCTGCAAACACATCCATCTTCTCAAAGACTGCATTAAGGCAGTCCGAGGAAGATACCCTTTATGCCTGTCTTCTCCAGTCACTTTTCCTTGACAGTGATACAGATTATCTCAAGTCCTCAGAGCACTGTCAGCCACTCCTGAGCAATGGCCAACCTAAGCCCACCTTCTACCTGCTTAGGGCTGTCCCTTCCCCTCACAGAATCACAGAATGGGCAAGGTGGAACAGACCACAGTGGGTCATCTGGTCCAACCTCCTGCTCAAGCAGAGTCAGTTTAGAGCATGTTGCACAGGACTGTGTCCAGACAGTTCTCCAGTGAGGGAGTCTCCACAACATCTCTGGGCAACCTGTTCTAGTGCTTGGTCACCCACACAGTAAAAAAGTTCTTCCTTATGATCAGATGGAACTTCTTGTGCATCAATTTCTGTCTGTTGCCTCCTGTCCTATTACTTGATACCACTAAGAATAGCCTGGCTCCATCCTCTTGACACCTTCCCTTCAGATAATTATATACATTGATAATAGTATACTACTACTTCTCGGTTGTTTCTTCTTGAGTCTGAATAGGCCTAGCTCCCTCAGCCTATCCAATGTTATTTTACTTCTGTAATAGTTGTGGCAAGGAGTGTCTATGCTTAACTGAAACTTTCCACTTTCTACATAACATTTCTCAGGCTACCCAGCCTGAAAAAAAATGCTAGCAACATAAACTAAAACACATTTAGTACATGGTGTTATTTTCATTCCCAGGACAATCTACTGTCACTCACTTCTGACATACTGCCTTTGAGAGCAGCACGTTTCAATAAGAGTGCTCAAAGACCAACTGTCATGAATATGAATGTTAACAAGATAGTAATAGGAAGGAAAAAATGCTTGCATCCAATATACCTAAGATCCTTTCCTCTGCTACAGATTCAGGTATAGCCACCCAGAAGCACCCAGAACAACAGGGAGATTGTAATGTTCCTGAAAGGTCCAAAACTAAGACTTTATTACCACTGCAGTCCTTGTCCATCCCCTAGGAGACAGGCTGTCCAGAGCACGATTCTCCCAAACTTTCATCTTTAACAAAAGACCATTCAGCATTCTGAAAGAGGTCCCTGGAATATCTCATTGCTTTTTGAGTCAAAAAAAGAATGAATAAAGTACTCATTATTTAGAAAAAATACATTTTATTGGTTTAAGACAATTTTATTAACACAATTACAAATATTTTAGTTTTGAAACATCTGTATCACTTTACATTTGCCTCAGGTCTTAACATGCCAGGATGGACTCTTTACTGCGCCCGCAAGCACGCAGCAGCTCAGTATACATTAACAATTGTAAATCAATGTGTTAAGTATCTAGGGGGTGTTCTTCTGTTTTTATTTAATTAATTCTCCCTTGCAGCTCACCTTTTGATGCCCTATGGAACATTAGTCATTTACCACAATTTCTGCAAGATTATCCCTGGCACACAGAAAGGTCTTTTGATCCTCAAACAAGGTGAGAGAAAGCAAATCCCTAGGAATTCCTTCTGACAGTCTCTTTTTAATCCACACTCCTCCCTCAGCCTCTCCTCATCACCACATAACATGGGTCTGTAAACTTAGAAATGCTCTCTTGCCATAAGGATATCCCCTGTCTGTGAGAGCACAGACTTGTGCTTTTAACATACTGTTCACCTTCATTTTCAGATCATAGTATGACCTAAGTCCTGTAACTGCTACCTTAAGTTGGACTATAAGCTACTTGAGTGGGGATCTTATCTCTCAGACATTAATTCCCTGACCAGTCTAAAGCTTTCAATAAAGCCACTTTTTACCTGCATTTTCTCCTGAATCCCCATAACAGGGGAGTGTAAAAGAAAATAACACTAATACTGAAATACCCATCTGAGCTGAGGGCAATTGACCTGGAGATGAGAAATGTGAACAGGAACAGGTTTTAACCTTTGAAAGTGTGTTAAGAACTGGTAATTTTAGATGCTCTGATATGTTAGAGTTGACCCTAGACAGGCCCTGCCTGGTTTGGCTTCTACACACACCCTGATCTCAGCACGCTGACTTACAGGTCATCTCTTTTCACATGCCGAGCTGGCTTCACTCAAGTCAGCAATAAACCTCCTATGGCCCACAGGATGCTGGGATTTCCCTCTATACAACTTTCTCCTCTAAGAAGTATGCTTTCTGTGTGCTTTTGGTACGATACATCAGATTCACAAACCACAGGGAAAAAAATCTGCACTGAAGAAGAAATATCCAGCAGTTTTTTCTCAGCTCTGGTAACATTAGGCTCCATATTTAAATAAGGTTATATATACTGATGTCCTTCAAATTAGCACCGAAATGCTTCCTGGGTTTTTTTCTCCCTTTTCATGGCATACAGTTTCAGAGACCACTTCTTGTCATAGGATTTTCTGTGCTATTGATCTGCCTGTAGCTAATTCTGGTACAGGAAAAAAGGCACAAGACAAAGGCTGGCGGTGAGAGGGGCACTCTGCCCTACTTACCTCATAGAAGAGCCCTTCGGGGAACTGCTGAAAGCACTGGGCGCAGACGAAGCACTGCTCGTGGTACAGCTCACCATTGCTGTTGACTATTTTCTCAGCAGGGGCAAAGCCACCCCTGCAGCGCTCGCAGATGGCATTTGCAAGCGCGTTCGCCATGTTGCTGTTAATAAAGAAGAAAATGAAAAGAAAATTAGCCTAAATAGGCAACACCACTGCTTGTGGGTCTTTTTTTTCCCCTAAGGCCAAACTGCGTCAGCCTAATGTGAGGCTGCTCAATACAAGTTTTTCGATGGACTTCATGGCTTGTAGTATCCCCTTAGAAATAAAACTACCACTTCTCCCTGCTCCCAAACTCTTTAGAAACAAAATTGTCGTGATGAACACTAATTAATTCAAAAACCAAACAGAAATGTTGTTACAACAGAAATGTTATAAATTTACAGGCTTTTAATGATGAGAAAAGACAGGCAATTCAAAGTACTATCAAAATTGTTATATACATTAGAATTACAGAAAACAAGGGCAAGTATTAACAATAATTGAGGACTAGCACCACATAGGAAAATATAAATGATTAACGCTAAAGCAATTCCTAATTCTAAAATATACATGTAACAGCATTAGTTCAAAGCTCTAAATAAACAATGTGAAAGAGTATGCAGTATCTAGTCTGTCAGATATTAATAACAACCACAGTAGGTAAACAATTATCCCTTATACAAGCTCTGCATAGCTTGAAGTCATTTTACAAATTTAGTTTGAAGTCATGGGATTTTTGATTGGTTTGTGAAGGTTCATCTCAGTGAGCTCAGCTCACAGTGTGCCAACCCACAGCCCACTCCAGGCCATGTTGGAGGATGGGAATGCTCCAGCTGCCCCACTGCAACCCACATCCAGGCCAACACAAAGTCATAAACCCACACCGGAGGTGCAAAAAAATAGTCAAATAGCAACCTTGGTTGCTTCTCAAAGGCATAGAACCAAAAAATGGCAGGGTGGTAGCTGAAAAACATTAGAGGAATTAGCTGCTTCACTGGGTTCATGTCCACATCTGCAGAAGACACTATAGCTGTGTTTCAGTTAATTAAGGCCAGGAAAAGGCTCTCTTGATTTTTTCTTTGCAAACATTTTATTACTCATATCTAGACTCTCAAAGCTATGACTTTCAAAATCACTTCTCTGTCCCAATACCCTGTGATAGCAGAGAGCAAATATAGGGCAATGGTCTAGTTTCATTACAATCTGACCTCAGCTGACAAAATCACTGACTCAAACATCTATTTGGAAGATTATTAAACAAGTGACATTATTTTAAACTCATGTGCACACATGCACACATTTGGGTACAGCTGTCATGCTGTACCTGTAAGTGCAGAGCCCTCAGTCCTCTGCAAGATGCCAAGCCTTCCTTTTTATCCCCACAAGGGGATAAGACCTCTTGGCTCCCACCAGGTTCAATAGGAATTGAATTCATTCCTTGCACACCATCCAAGGAAACAAGCAACTACCTAGCATGTGGTTCAAAATGGAATGCGTTTTATCTATTTCTTACACTGTCTCACAGACGAGCCAAGGTCACAAAAGATGCAAGGTCACATCTGACCAGTTATCCAAATATCCACTGCTCTTCCAGTGAAACAAAAGTGGGCGAATTTCACTTGAAGATCAGAGGGAGGATAGTCTCATCCACACGCAACAGACAGACCTATGGACAAACTGCAGTGACTGTACATATGAACTGTGATTAATTATAAAGCTCGCTAATAGTCTCCATGGATTGTGTATGCTCTTTGTGAGGGAAGACCTCAGTTAATTTCCCCATCCTCCTTACCAGTCTAAATGAAGAATAATCACGACAGAAACTGGGACCTCTCATCATCACTTCAACAGTGCTCGAGCACTGAGGATGTTAAGCTCTGGCATACATAAAGGATAATCCAAGCAAAAACATGAAACAAAGTTCAAAACCAAATGAAAACACTAAGTTTTCCTCCTCAGTACACAAAAGTGCCTCACATCATATATGCAAAATCAGTGATATATGTAATACTTCTGCATCGATGAAGCAGTTTATCCATTTGCCCAAAATAACACACAAACAACTTGAAGGCAGAGAGACTACCTGACAAATTCCAACCCCGTTTTAACTGCTGATAAAAATTTCTGAAGCAACTAATGATGAAATTTAAAGCAACAACTCCAATTTTAGTTGACAGTTACAACTGGTAATGTTTCAAGCAGAAACAGGGGCAAAGGTTGGGTAAGAGAATAGCTTGCACAGATCTCAGATAATAAAATACGTAAGTACAATACACATGCAATGTCACTGCAGTTACACTCCAAAGCTGAACAGAACCAACTTACAATTTTGCATAGAAGTCACAGAACTCTTTGTAGAGTTTTATTTCACTGTGCCTACGTTGCAATTTTGACACTGGTTTCTCGCCTTCATTTCCTGCAGAGTTGTGAGCATCGGGAACAGCCTTGTATGCAACCTCTTCATCCTCTGGGATGGGGAATGGGTGAGCTCTGTGCTGGAAGTCCATCTCTCTCTGATTGCTTTCCTGGATGTATATATTCTGTGCTTATACTGCAAAGAAGCTGTAGGCAAAGCCTGCAAAACAGTATGCTGGACTTCCCCTAGTTCCCAGCGAAGTGATTTAGTTTCACAGTTCCGTGTCATGTAGCCAGAGCTACTCAGTGCCCTGACAGAGCTTCAAGTTAAAAGTTCAGTGGCGGGGCGGTGAGCCTGTCACACTGTGATTTACTGAGGCTGGCTGTGCACAGAGAAGCACATTTTCCTGCCAGGCCCTCATGTAAACTTGGATGCTGGAAGGGGTCTTTGCTGCTGGCTACTGACAGAAGCTGCCCAGGAGAGCTGTGGTGTGAATAGCCTATGTGAGCAAATATGTTCACCACCAAACTTGTCCACAGCTACTTTCTGCTGAGGGGGGAATAGAGGTAGATTCAAACAATATTTTATCATGGGCAAACCAGCAGTGGAAAGCACAAAGAGAAGACTCCTGTCACTAGGTAAATATTGCTTTAATGCTACAGTATATTAATTATATTGAAAAAATGCCTTTAATGTTCCGCTTGTGTCTTCTGCTGTCATATGCGCTGAATTTATCTATAGGCATCTTTCTTTGTGTCAGCACTTTGGAGAAGGGACAGGTACAGATGGATAGTTACGTTTATGTTGTGCTTCACAGCCTGCTAACCAAACTGCCACGTATGCTATAATGGGCAATATATGAAGGAGAAAAACTAAAGCTTTATTTCCAGTGATGTGCTGCATTTAGAGTGATTTCACGTAAGAACATTTACTGAAGTAATTTGCCGTGGATATTAAAGAACTGAGAAAGCAAGACTAGGAAGAAAGAATGAAAAATAATTATTCCTTCACCACAGAATGCCCTCCTAATGTTGTAATTATTTTATGTTCATATCTATTTAAAAAAACCTGTTGTGCACCACTTACTAGGGAAAGCAGGGTCAATCAGTTGCTGATCTGCAGCTAGTAACTGCACAACTGCAAGCTTTCCCTTCTTGAAGCACAGTCCTTGTGGCAGACATGGGATACTTGGCTTCCTGCAACTTTTAACTGCAGAAAAGGCAGGCTTTTGGAAAACTCTCCTGAGTAACTACCTCTGCCATTGGACTGGCTCAGCCTTGTTTGTAATCAGTCGAACTGCAGAAGCGCATGCAGTTTGTGCTCACGACACACAGTACCTTGGTATCTGAAGAATCTGCTAGTCTTCAAGGGGGATGAGAAAGCAGAGGATGACAAGGAGATGAGCAGAGAGAACAAGTAGAGAAATTAGGACAAGAAGATCAGAAAATCACACAATCATCTTTGAAAAAGACTTCAAGATCACTGAGTACACACCTTTTAAATACCTCCAGGGTTGGTGACTGCACCACTTCCCTGGGCAGTCTGTTTCAGTGCTTGACAACCCTTTCCATGAAGAAATTTGTCCTAATCTCCAATCTAAACCTCCCATGGCACAACTTGAGGCCGTTTCCTCTTGTCCTGTCACAGGATATGACAGAAGGTCCAATCAAGGCTACAACTTCTTAATGCACCTTCACCTTCCTAGAACCTACTACTGAGGGTCTGGTTGATGATGGGTTTTGGCCGTATCTCTCAGCACTGGTTGGGACAGCGTGCTCAGTCAGCGTACAGCAGCCCACACACCCCTCTCCCTGCAGGCCTGAGCTTGCACATAGCTGTCTTCCCGCAGCCTGGCCAACACAGCCCTGTTGCTGCTGCCAAATTTGTGGGATGGGTTTGATCAGGAGTCTTTCCTTCACTTCCCCTCAGCAAGGAGCAACCCCTGGGCAAGCTATTCCCTTGAGTAGGTGAGACCCAGGCAGCATGACCCTGCTTATTTACCCATCTGTAGGTGTGCTTACGCATCCTGCATCAGAGCTACCAAGAGTTACATGCTGTAACAGGCTAAGGAGGCTGCACCCACACCACTGACACAGCTTGGCTGCAGCTCAAGCCCTATTTTTATCTGTCATGGGGCAAGTGATGCTCAGGCTGTAGCCCTAGGCCACAAAGATCTTGCCAGAGCACCGTTTCAGGAAACAGTCCTGGAACAAAAGGTTTCTGTGACCGCTGGAGCACCAGTGATGAAAACGAGCAGTGTTTGACAACAGATATGCAGGCATAGTGATGCTGGCTCTTCTCCTCCATCTTGCCTCCTAACATTGTCTGCACCGGCCAATGCTGAGCTTCTGTGGGTACAAACAACTACAGAGAGACTGACTGCAATGGACTAAACATGCTGATTCATCCAGGGTTAGTGTAGGTGTACCAAGACACTAAGATAAGAAACAGCAAGTAAGTCTGTCTCTTCCCCTTATTGCTGTTTCTCAACAGTTTCTCAACTGTTTTCCTGTGTTTTGTACCAGATCACTTGCAATTCTGCTGAGAGGCTGCTGCTGCAAATCAAGACAGCTCTGGTTTTCTCCTGGTGGACTTCTACAGTCCTTACAGTAATCTGAAATCCACATGTGACCAAGGTGACTGGAAGCCACTTGTGCTGCCTTGTGTCCTCTGTTGTCAACAGGAAAATATTTGCTTGCTTCTTCGGCTGCTGTTGAGCAGTCTTCTGCGTGGCTGTAGCAAAGCAAGTAATATGGCGAGTCAGTGCAGTAAGATGTCCATCCAAAAAGCCTGTTTGAATTTTCCTGGTTTTTTTCCAAAAGGCAGTCCTACAAGATAACAGGACTCCATATGTGCAGTAAGTAGAAGCCCCCTGGTTCTCCAGGCATATTACCATTGCTGTGGGTGGAATGACTCCCAGTGTCTTCCATTAAGCAAGAAAGGAGCTTGACAGGAGTTTAAAAAGGGACTTTCTGCTACTGATGCAAAACACAGTTGCTACTGTGAAGGTTTGGTAATCCTCAAATCCAGCACAGCTGGCCATCTTTCTCTTTTCTGTCATTTTGCAGGAGGCGTGCTGCCAAGATCTGAAATACGTAGTTAAAAATACACTGAATTTTCATTAGGGAATTCTAGGTTACCCTGAGGTGAAGCCAACTATGGGGAGTCAGAAACATGTAAGGGGTCGTTGATTTGCAGCAGCAGCTTCCCAAGGGCATTCTCTGGGATCTGGGACAAAACCTACCAGCCTGTTGTTAAGGGCGCAATGTTATGGAGAAAAGGGAGAAGTTGAGTGTTTAACTGGAAAAGGTATGCAGGAATTAAAAAGACAGAGTCTCCCTCTGGCACACTGAGGATCTTATCAGAAATCAAAATTGATGGGAGGGAAGGTGCAGATAGAAATGGCAGAAGAGTGAAGTGTCCCACTGTGCACTTACGGAGAAGGGATTTGGAAAACAATAGCAAAAATAGCTGCACTGCTTCATTGCTTCATTGCTGAAGGATAACTGCCACCTCACTCGACCCTGCTTTCTCTGGAGTTGTCAAATCTGGCTGCCTGTGCTGGTGGATGCCAGAGGCAGATGGGGACTCTTACAGAGAAGGCTGGTGGCTGGCCAGGCCTGCTGAGCATTTCACTCTGTGCCACAAATAGACATGCTGAGCAGTCACGGCTCCAAACAAGGTGCTTGGCAAAAGCAGCTGCTGCTTGGCAACCCACTCGTGCCACTGTGAAATATCACTGCATCACCAGTGCTGTTGAGAGGCCAAATGGCCCATCAGGACATGCCGATGGATGGGGGGGGGGAAAGAGTAATCACAGTGCCTCCCTACACTTCCCCTGTCGGTACGTGTGATTGTGATTTCATTTCAATGGTAAATTAACAGATGCTATGCAACGGCTCTCACACGCAAAATACAGAACTACTTTAACAGAAATCTGGCTGCAAAGTATGTGTGGGCTCACAGTGGCCCGCTCTGATTTCTGCACCAACACTTGAAAGCACTAATTGACCTTTTGTGTCTTTTTTTAATTGAAATTAAAAATACCCTTGGGTTCTGGTTGCTGCAATAGTTTATCTCTTAAGCAATAAAATACTTTCCATGTTAAGCTAGTCTCCTAAAGCAGTTTGAAAGAAGGTATAAATCTTTTCTACAATAGAAGTGCCCGTTAGAGGTAGGATTTTCACGTGTCCAGCACTGCTCTAACTTCTGTTTCTATTAAAAATGACAGAAAGCTGTCTTGAAACCACTGCAATAAAAAGTAGGTGAATTTTGAGTGCTCCTAAAAGTTTTACCCTATAGTCTTCACCACAAAAAGCATAATTAAGCTTATGTGGTGGGAGTTTAAATAGGGCAAACAAAAAGGCAACTCTGGATGTTTCATATACTTCAATATAAGTTTATTCTAGTATAAACATGTCCAAAAAATGCTTTGGTCTCCGCAAACAGAGAAGGTTCACATTCCATCTCTCCATAAGGAAGTAAATATAACTGGAATAGACAGGTAAGCAGCACCTTCCCACACAATGTTTTACCAGCCATTCAAGCACAGTGGAAAATCAGCCTCTGATGGAATTTGTAGAAAAGGAGAGCAGTATGTGAGAGTAAGACTTTCCTGTTGTAAGTAATATTTAAAAAAACTATTGTGTTTTCTTCTTGCTGGTTACAAACCTTACCAAATTAAGCCATGTTTTGTGTAACTAAGTAATGACTTCTTCTGAGTACTCTTTAAAACAACTGGTGCTCTTTAAAACAATCATCTCTTTCTCCCCCACTATTAATTTTTTTAATCCTACGCAGACAGGAAAAACAAAACAACAGAAAGATACAGTATCATGTATGAGAAGCTCATGATCTCTCCATGTGTTGCATGAGACACAGCATACTATTGGTTATTCTTCAAATCTGCACCCTGTGTAGCTGACTGTAACGTACATTTCATTATGGTAAATATACCATATTCAAATTCTTCCAACTCTATACATTTTAAAGATGCATTTACACTGATGGATTTCATGTAACAACATTTATAGCCCTACTTCCAATTTAAGAATAAGAAAAAAGGTCAGCTACTCAATACTAGGGGCTGCACATCAAATGTCTCTGAGGCATTCATCCTGAAAAGAATGATCTTTTTAAGCCCAAAGAGACAAGATCAGACCCACTCAGCTCCAAAAAAGTGACAGGACAAGAGGAAATAGCCTCAAATTGCATCAAGGAACGTTTAGATTGAACACTAGGAAAAATTTATTCACTGAAATGGGTGTCAAGCATTGGAACAGGCTGCCAGGGAAATGGTGGAGACAGCACTTCTGGAAGTATTTAGAAGTTGTGTAGATATGGCACTGGGGGACACAGTTTAGTGGTGGACTCGGCAGTGCTAGGTTATCAGTTCGACTCGAGGATCTTAGAGGTCTTTTCCAACCTAAATGATTCTATGATTCTAAAATGCTGCAGTAATCTTGTATCTCGAGTAAGTTTCATACCATCAATATTCAGTTCATGCCATCTGTCACTGAAATCCACCAAAAATCTTCTGCCGATCCTTAATGCAAAGGCAAATGCCAGGCTTTGATTCTACCTGAGCCATCTGCCTGCACTACGTGCAACCAATGTTTTGATAAGCTGAACAGCATGACCTGAGTGGTTCATCTGGGAGCTATAATTAATACTATGACTCAACATAACACACCACCTATCAGGTGAAACTTCCAGTATGTCCATGCAGCTTCTTGTAAGACAGAGAACTGGAACACCAGGATTCCCAGCTCACAGCAACATCTTTATTATAGTTACGTTTGCACTGGAGGCACCACACTGAGGACCAACCCTCAGCTTTACTAACCAGCTCATCACTTTTGCACACATCCTTTATTATTACTTTACTACTATTAGTCTACACTTCCAGTAACATAATCATTTCTCACCTTCATTAGTTTGTGCTCCTATTTTATATAAGGAAGTGCAAACTTTTTCATTTCCTGAATTAATTTGTTTTGAGCTGAAGTAGAATGTGTTAAAGAAAATACGACCTCAGCTGCTCATCTTCTCTCGCACACATATTAAATTGTAATTATTAGTCACTCTAGGTTTTGGTTTTATTTTTCTCTCCCTACATTCGCTACGGCATCACCAGGCTTTAAAACCAGCAGAGGATGGCAGACAGCTGAGCCATCTTCAGTTAACACTGCAGGAATTAAATAATGGCCCTAATATTCAATAGCCAAGGGAAAAACCAGATGCCATTTATGTTCCTAGGAACATGTATCAACAAATAAAGCTAATACAAAATAGCACTGTTTTCCTATTTTATTATGATGTTCTTAGCATTTAGGGTAATACAAACGGAAGGTCTTCATCTTGTACTTTACACTTAGTAGCTACTCAATGCTAGTAGCAGGCCTGTCAAGCAGGAATGCATCTTAGTAGCAGTTCAAGCAAAGCAAGACTTCCATGCATTTTGCTAAGGAAAGGCTTTGGTTACTATTGCCAGTTTTTTTTAAAGTAACGGTTTCCACCCTGTCATGGTTTAGGAGAGTCACTCTCTAATTTAGTGACACCCCCAGCCCCAGTCCCTCTCTCGCTTTTCTCTGTGGTTCAATTTTCCCAGAGGCTGGTGCATGGTAGGGAATATGATATACCCACTCAATCCCGTGCTCTCTAGCCCATGTGCCTATGGGGCTATTTTTGAAATCAGTCCTGATATCCAACTCAATTCCCTCTGGAGTGCCATGTTGCAACAGGACTTGCTTGTCAGTGCCCAAGATGCTATTCCGGGTGGTGGTGTGTGAGGCACAGGGTATGTCTCCAGCCTCCTCGGCACACAGCGCTTGGCTTGGTGGGTTTGCAGCAGTGTGATGTAATCAATCTGCCAGGCCTTCCCATATTTGTATTTCGACCACTGTCCACAGTGCCACAGAGGCTTCACCTGCTTGGCCTGCTTCATTGCACTTCATGTTTCAGTTATGGATAACCTGGGAGAGAGTGTCCATGGTTAAGTAAGTCCACCCTTCAATCACAAGCCCATCTGTATGTTGCATCTCTTCCCTGATGACCTGAGGCGTCATGAGCCCACCAAGCCAGAAATAATTCAGTCTTATGTTGCCAGTCCTGATCCACGTGAGAAGCTTCAATCTCGGCAGCTCAGTTCACCTGTCCATTGTTGAAAAGCTCTTCAGTAGCCTGACTCTTGGGTACATGTGCATCTACATAACAGACTTTTGCAGCCAATTTCTTTACCTTGGCAGTGACATCTTGCCACAATTCAGCAGTCCAGGTGGGTTTCCCTCAGCACTGCCAATTTGGTCTTCTTCCATCAGTCTAGGCACCCCCACGTGACTTCATTCAGGCCACGATACTGTCAGTCTCCACTCTCCACTGGACTTAGGCACTGGCCATATAAGACTATTAAAGGATGAGCGAGTCTTGCTGACCACTCCCTGGCTCTCCAATTCATGAATCATCTCACGGATGGGAATCATGGAGTCTTGGTGTGATATTGTCTACAGTGCACTATTGTGGTAGTGATTGGTACCTGCTGTTCTTTGATCCTCAGCAGTCTCACAGCAGAAGCATATTCTGAGAGACAGCCAAGGTATTCAGCTGTCTAATTTCCTCTGTCTCTACAGCAGCTATCCCAAAAGCCCAATGATGCCCTTTTGGGTCCCTGAAATACCCTCTCCTGAGGTAATCTATGCCAAGGATGCATGGGGCCTCTGGGCCAGTCACAATGGGTTGTTTTTGGCATTCATTCCCAGTGAAGCTCACTTCAGCTTCCAGTACAGTCAGCTGTTGGGATCCCCCTGTCACCATGTCTGCTAGCTTTGCATTTCCTAGAACAGTTCAGAGATCTCAGAAAAACAAAATAAAAAGAAAGGGAACCCAACCTTCCAGCCTTTAAACTGGTTCTTCCCAGTGCCTGCAAACTGGTAACTTCTATTAAATGGTAATGCTGGAATAATTTAGCTCTTGTCTCCTGTGTGTAAATTCACTTCAGCGTGACAGACTGCATTCCAAGGACAGCTTAATTATAATGAAAAATAATGAGCAATCACAGCCCGTTTTCTGTAGAGAACACCTCTGATTCGGCATCATCAGAACTCATGAAAACAAAAGCAAAAGAAACCTACAACTTACTTTTAGCCAGCTAATGTTGCAAATAAGAGCAATGAAAATCCTAATAGTTATAATCATTGAAGCTTAAAAATTTACTAAAATCACAGATTAAAGAAGAACAGTGCTTTCTGCTTGGGTTGCTGTTACTCAAACAGCTATCTCTAGTCATTTGGAGTCACGGGAGGTGATAATCAGGGTGAGCAAGTCAAACAAAATTGCTTAGGAGTTACGCAATGTAGGAGACAAGAGGTGAGAGAGAAGGCAAGCAACAAAGGGTGTGTTCCTTGGGAGTCATTTTAACCCCTAGAGCAATGAAAAGTACAGCACAAATGAAAAGTAAAGCCTCTAGTCATTCGGTTATCTCAAACTAAGGCTCAACACAAATTTAAAGTATCCCTATATTAAAATACAGCCAGGAAGCATATTTTTGCTAGCTGGATGTTACTATAATTAACAATTCCATTTTATATTTACATGGACAAATCCCTTCTTCAATTAAAGCAGCTCCCAGACAAGCCAAAGTGTTTCTTAATCCAGAATTCCCGAGCATCTGATTCAAATGAGTATTTGTAGCTCCCAGCTCTCCACTATTCCAGCAGAGTTTTTAACCAGAGCAAATGAAGAAACATAATTTTTTTGTGTGTCTTAACACAGATTTTCAAGTTTTTCCTGCTTTAATAAATTAATGACTTTTTTTAACAATGTATGGAAGAATTACTGCTTCACCTGCTGACACTGGCACTGTGAGCAAGTGAAATAACTATTCACAGGAAGCGGCAATATAAATATTAACACTGGTGATTCTATTAAGAAACATTACCAGTAGAAATCAAATTTAAGAATGTTTCCAGGTGCAGACAGAGCTTTTCTTTCCTCCTTATCCTGTTCTCAGTACCCTAAGGCATCTGAAACCTCAACAGGGTCCCTGGTTTCCCAGACAGTCCCTGACCAGCATCTCCTTTCCTTCCTCCTAGGAAGAGCAGGACAGATGTACAGCTGGAAACAGTTGCACACCTTGTCTGTCTGCTACACATGGGGTTTGTGATGGCAGCTTGAGGAGATTTGTGACCTCCCACAACTCCCAAATGCTGTACCTCACAAAAAAAGAGACACTGAGCCCTACCACATTGCTGATGGGGGATTTCATTCGTTTCTTCTTATACTCACCTACAAGCTTTGCTGTGCAGAACCTATCCCCTAAGGCTCAGTGGGATGTAAGAATGTGCTTATGTATCCTGCTTCATCTGCAAGGGAGTCTTTGCGCGTGAAATTTTGGGGCACATCCACATGCCTTCCAGCCTGGAGTCAATGTGCAGAGGCAGGCAGGAGCCTGAACAGATGCAGCAGAAGATTGCCTGCACCTACTCATGCAGATGTACCCCCATCATTTTAAGCAGCAGAGAGCAAAGGGAATGCCAATACCTTAGATCTATTAACGTGGAAAACACCTACAGTGCTTTCTGCACAGGAGAAGAGAGCAGTGAACTACCCAAGTAACTGACAGCCACTGATGGAAGCTTGCCAATGATTATTTTTGTAAATGCTGAAATTTACTGTTTCGTAAAAACTTGAGACTCTCCAAAAGTTTTTTACATTTTTAATGGCCTTTGAACGCATATGGACTTAATAAAAAGGGCTATAGACAACAGTTATCAAATTCATTTTAAGCGTTGTCAAAATAAAAACTAATGAGAATTGCTGTTGCTTTTGCCAGTACCTTGTATTGAGCTTTGTAAATTAACAGTATCAATTTTTTTAGAGCAACCATTTTATTTTTACAGAGGCAATAGGATGAGAAGGGGAAAGAGCAAAAATAGCAAGCATACTGCTGCTGACTCCTAATGATTAATCATAAACGCATGTATACAATTTCCTTTGCATCCTGTTTGCATAGAAAAGCAAGAAAGAATAGCTCAGCACATAGAATTTTTTACATGCTGTTTCCAAAGACCAGGCAAGACAAGATCTATCAGAGACGTCATCTTTGCCCCCCAAAATCAATACAGCTGGAAAAGAATAAGTCTTTCCCTCCATTCTGAAAAGCAGATTTCTCAGGCTGAATTTAGTTCAGTGACTGCTGCATCTGCTGCAGACAGGGGAGAGAGGAAGGTGCCAGGCAACCTCCTGCACCTTGAACTCGGTGCCCGGGGAGCATCCTTCATAATTAAGGTCTACGAGCTTTTGAGTCCAGCTCAAGCAGGGGACAAGAAGTCTGCATTCAGCATCCCTTCCTCAGTGGAAGTCTAAACCAAAACCATTTTTGTACTGTGCAAATTCAAGAAAAGGATGAGCTATTCAGGGCACCTTTACATGGGGCTGGCAGGCTCCAGCTCCCTATAAGGTCAGTAAAGCACCAGTTGCATCTACAGTAGCAGATTAAAAGACTGAGAGAGAGGTTATGAGGTTTGTTAAGTGATGAATGGAGTGGGTAGGTAGAGGTAGAAAGAGAAGCCAAATTTCCCATCCCCGTCAATGTGCTTGTCCTGTCAGGACAAAGGTTGGGACTTCTCTCACTTCACCTTCACCGCAGCCAATGGCACAACCTGAGCAGGGGTTATGCCAGGAGAAGGTGGGGTGGAGAGGATGAGAGACAACGCACTCCATCCTAGGTTAGGTTACTAAAAGAGGGGAATGAATCCTACCCTCCCCCACCCTGGTCCTGATCTTAGTTGAGCTTAGGGTTTGCTATTTACAGCTGTAGGTGGCTTTCCTTGAAATGCCCTCATTCTCCTGCACTGGATGGACTCTGGCAGTCCTTCCCAGCCCCCTCCAGTCCTCACTGCTGCCAGTGGGACAGCTCAGCTGCTTGGCTACCACATGTACCACCTGCAACACTGAGGTACCTGGGGCAGATTCTGAGCTAGCCCCAAGCCCCAGTCTGCAAACTGCAGCAGGGCAGCAGAAGCAATGCAATGCAATCATAGAAACTGGGTGGGCAAAGTGAGCAAACCTATGCACTAAAACAAGCTCTGCTGCTTGTAAATCATGCCTCATAGATAGCTACAGCTGCCTGAGATGAGTTCCTCTCAAGATGACCTGGCACCTATTTGCTAGAGTAAGAGGTGTTTAGAGAGCCTCTGTTAAACATTCAATTAGGAGCTTCTACTGTAAGGGGAAATCTGACAAGATATAAAACTTAATGGAAAGAGCCAAATTACAATCCTGCAGTCTTTCCTGCAAAGAGACTGACTCATCATAAACTGAATAGCAGATCTGGAAGACAATGATGGGGGTCAAACGTCTGGGTGCAGTGACATCAGTGGGCACAGATGCAGAAGCTAAGGCTCAGCATCCTGTTGCAGAGCTCAAAGCTCTTTGGCACACAACCTATCAAGAAGATATGTCAACAAAGAAAATAATTTTTATACTGTAAAGACAATTGTTTCAAGAAATTTTGTTTTCTGGAAAATTAAATGTATGTGATAAGTCTATGTTCTGGTGTTCCTAAACTCTATTTAGGAGTTTTGGGACATTGCTTCACAGTGCCCTAATCATTAGTAATTTCAGGTGTTTTAAGTACAAGTGATGCTGATGTTCCTGGGAAAGAGCAAAGGCGGAATTTTGGCGCCAAGCCCCATCAAGCTGCTTTGCAGCACTGACAGTGCCAACATTTGGCTATGTCTCAGTCTCAGTTTGTGGGCAATACAAGTCCCCATCCTAAGGAGCAGCATCCAGCTCCTGCTGCAATGCCCAGACCCAGGATCTGCAACTACAGTGGTGCTTGCAGCAGCAGAGCGGAAGCAGCACAAGACACCCTGCAGCCAAGGAAAAGTGTGTAAGCAGCTGTCTGATGGGTTACTTACTGCTCTTTTTGCCTTTCCAGAGCAACAACCCAGAATGGATCCTAGGAAACCACCACCAAAGGAGACACATACCCCAGAAAAGGCTGGAGAGAGAAATCTCATACTGTGGTAAGGTGTAAAAGGCTCTAAAATGAAAATCGGCAAATACCATTGTATGACCTTAACAAAGGCAATTTGTTAAGGTCTTCTTAACTTCCCCCCCTACCCGCCCCCCCAGTACAGAAATTCTCACAGGGTATCCTGAGGAAATTGGCATCTCAAGTGCATTTTGGCTCAGGATTAGAAAAGTATGGTACCTGAACCAAGAAAGCAGCTTTCAGTGAACTGTTGCTCGAGGGCTAATATTATTTAACACGTGGATTAATATGTATGCAAAACAAAATACAAAGGTATTAGAACAAAGAACTGGAGAAAGACACTATGGGAGGGCATTGCAAAGCCACAGATGACAAGCTATATGCAGTAGACATTAAAGAAACCTCTTGTATTCCTCGTGTACTCTAGCTACCCTGAAAGTATTTGCTAAGGACAGGCATCTAAGAGTCACTGGGGAGAACATATGGAAAAAAACTAAAGGTTTCCAGTTTTAGAAAACTAATGAGCTTTTTCTCTTTGTTCCCAACAGCTCTTTGTCCTGTTGTTATGTCATTATTTTGTATTTATAATGCCATAACCTTTTTTCATGGAGAATGCAGTAAAACTGACAAATAAGTCTGCCTGGCAACACACTGAAGTATCACAAAATGGATTAGGAAGGAGCAAGGTTTAGTTTAAATAAGAACAAGCTTAAGCTATTAGCAAATACGAGATAAGCTCTGTCTGTAGGCAAACGTTGACCCCTGCTGTAGGAACATCATCTGACCAATCACCCTCTTGTACCTCTTAACACCCTGCCCTGAGTTGATTCACAAGTCCTCTGATTTGCTATTTCCTCCAGGTGGATTTTATTCCTCAAGACTGATCCGTGTTCCACATTTTTCTCATCTCTTAGGATGATCATCTTAGGAGATCAAAACATCTAGACTTATACTGGTGCAGACAACCCACCCCTTCCTCCTACCCAGCCCAAAAATGGTGTTATTCCCATCCTGGATGTGCATACTAATAACAGCAACACAACCACAGAGAACTAGTAGTCATTTTTACATATATGCTTTAAAAAGCAGCTTCTCCTCCCTAAATAGAGCTATTCTTTCTCATTGCTGGTTTTGTATAAAAGAAACTAAATATAAGAAAGTCAAGAATCTCTGCACATCTCTTATTCTGCTTAGTCTGGTTCATCTTTTATCTACAGTCATGTGAATATAATACATACTCCTCATTAGAAATCCATCTAGGAAATCAGAATTAATATTACAGATAGATACCAAGCACACATATCAGACTTGCAAGTTAACATGTTTCTATATTTCTGATATCTCATGGCAAACAGTCTTAGTAGGTTACAATCATACATTTTGCCACAATAATTTTTAATTAAGGTGCTTAGTTATAACCAAAGGGCAAGTCTCCAAGATCTGAATTACCATTCTTCTGAAATTTCTAACTCAGTTAACAAAAACGCAGTAACAAAAACCTTTTAAATTGCACAGCACTCCAAACTGATGCAGAACAACCACCAAGGAAAAATAATCTAAAAATACAATGAGACAGGCATTAGGAGATAGGAAGTACTTCCTCTCCACCAAGGCTTTTGTTAGCAGACACACAAGGTTCCTTTTCTTAGGAGCTTGAAGTGGGAACAGACTGCTTTTACTCCGAGCACACTTGAAAAAAACACCTTTGCTTTTTTTTTTTTTTTGGTGTCTGCACTTAGGTTACAAACAATTCTTTAATCTTCCTGCTCCAAACAGAGGCTTTTTGCAAATTCACTGTTACTCTTTTCAAGAGGTTCATAGCATCAGGAAGAAAATCCCAGACATTAAATGGCTTTCCGATTTTTGGTCACCCTTCCTGAGTAAGGTCAGGCTAAGTGGTCCTGCTGCATTCTTTTGTCTACAGCCCTTTCCACAACAAAGAACCCCCCATGAAGAAAGCCAGAGCCCAGCAGCCACCTCAGCTCCACAAGACCAGCCTGGCACAGGGACTAAACCAAGACCCCCAAGAAGCAGCACAACCCACAGCACCTGGGTGACCAAGAACGAGCTTCAGAGCAGACCGACGGACTCTGAAAGGTTTATTTACTTGCAGTGATAGTTGTCAGAAGGGATCCAGAAGCAAACACTGGCTAACATTTGCTCTTCCCAGAGTCCAGGAAGGCTGCCATACCATTGCCAGAATGCACAAGGTCGCTGTATGGCTCCTTCGAGGTTTTTTCCGTAGTGCTTTGGGACTGCTTCTCAAAGCACGTGTTTTGCAGTGACTTTCCAGAGCTGTGTTTGCATTTTGTTTGTTAAAACCACCGAAGCAAGTGGGGAGCAGAGAAGGGCTCAGTGCCCCAGCCATTCACACTCACCTGAGATTCTCTTCGTGTGACCCGGGCAGGACACTATCGGGGCGATCCCGTCTCCTCCTGTACAGACCTGAATGTGACAACTCTTTCAGCTGCAAGGCCGTCATATTCCTCTACCTGAAGGGTGGTTGTTTTTTTTAAAGGTGGTGGTGGTGGGGGGGTGTTCTAGCTTTGGGCTGGGTTTCTTTCCCCCCGCCTCTTCCAGATGTTGCTGCCGAGGAGTGTGGCTGCCAAGATGCCTGGAGAGAAGTGGCTGGGCGGTGTGTCGGCACACCTGCGCCCGCCGGAGCGACCAACCTCTGCAGGCAGGGCAGGCAGGCAGCCGCCGCTCAGCTTCCTGTTTCTCATAGGTACACACCCTCCCAAAGGGCACCACATTTCCTTTATCACTGGATCACACACCTAAGGGATGCCTGCGACCAGCTCACCCCCTTCCCTTCAGCTTTCCTCAAACTCTCCCTGCTCTGACAGGCATGACCCTGCCCTGTGCTGGGCAAAGCAGGCGGCTCTCTCAGCACCTCTGCAAGAAGCTACACATCTCCAGGACTGCAATGAGCAGTTAACTCTTTCCTGCTATAATTTATGACAAAAGGAAAGTCATCAGACTTATGAAAATTCCAGTTACTCAAACACGTTGGCAAACTGTCAGGGAGGTTAAGGCAGAAAAGCGTACAACAAAGTAACTTCAGTAACCAGCATTAAAATATTCTTTTGGAAATGCAACAGCACTGTGCTTGTCAGAAATTCCTCTTTTCCACCCACCTTAAAAATCAGAAGAAAACCACAATGTAATTTTCTTCCCACTCTCAGCTATCAAAACACCAGTGCTGTAACCATTTGTCACATCTTGTAGTGACGGAGTGTCCCGTGTAATTGTAAAACAGGAATGGAAGTGCAAGGCAGGAAGGTAGTTAGCGGGGAATTTTGCAAGCTCTGTGTCTCATCTCACTTAGTAATTTTCTAGTAATAAACAAAATACTTCATTTCAGGAGGCTTCAAAAAAGCTTACTGCTTCTTGAAAAATTTTTACAGCGTCTTTGACGTTAGGCTTGACACATATAAACAGAAACTTTGAATTCAGAGTGTTTTTTTTTCAGTAAGCTTGCATTTAATAAAAGCCAAGAAACCTTACAATTTGCAAGGACTGTTTTGACTAGGATAGGAAACAAGTTCTATGTGGTATGAATTACACAGTCCATTATTAAAACATTTATTTTGTAGCAGAATACATGTAAGAGTATTTTTTAATTCCTGTAACAAAAAAAGTGTTACATAGGTAATACTGGGTATATCACTTGACACCAATTTTGTTAAGATTACCAGACTGAACACAAACACGGTAATTTATATAATACTATCAACGTGCTTTAGTCTGGAATGTCATCAACATACATTATTAAACATCACACAATGGAAAAATAACAGAAATTGTTTTGGAAAAGTAATCACATAACATGCCAACTAGATAATGGTTGCAAAAATTCAAAATGTGTTTGAATTGATGTTAGAACAGTGCATGCACTGAACTGTCAACAAGAGGGATACATCTGAGCTCCTGTCCTCAGAAAATAAAAGGGAGAACAGTCATACTATTTGCCTAAACATGCTGCATTCCAGTATTAAATATTTTAAATTGTTTCTCCATATGCGGTAGGATATGCTTAAACCTAATTAAATGCCAATTCCCAGCAGTCAGTCAATCAGCAATTCAATGAAAAGTTAATGCTGTTATGAGTGGAGGATAAGGACAGCAGATGACAGATGCTCACGGCACAGCAGCTTTTATACATTACCAACAGTTTATTTTCTGCTTTAAATATCTGTGTACCAATGATTTCTCTTTGTCCAAATGATCAATTATAGATAATAATATTCTAAAAAGTGACGACAGAGTAGACTTTTTTCTGTGAAAAAGCTCTTTGTAAGCTATTGAACTCTTACCTACATGTGTGTTCATAGATTCTTATTCACTGCAGTGAATAAGACTGTTCAGCATACACTGAATACTTTCGTATTAAACACGACATCAGCCTATAAAAAAATTAAAGGACAAATCTTCACCCACTTTGCTGCAAGTTGCATAAGGGTGAAGCACATCACATTAAAACTTATGTTTCTTTGCATGAGTAGGCACTGTGCTCGGGCAGCCTATGGAACAATAGCTTTTACTCAAACAGCCTTGAAAACCAGAGCTGCTCCAAACCAGTATCAATTTACAACTAACACCACCAGACAGAGTGTGAAAATTGAAGGAATACAAGGAGTTTATAGATCAAATCCACTTCAATATAAAGGAGGGCAAGATGGTTAGGTTTTTAAAATAAGACCTGGGAGTCAGCTCCATAGAATTATTATTTCACATCAACTGGGGTCTAAGATGATTTAGTAAATACTTTCTTGGAGGACCTGAGAACAAGCTGAAAGTTTTCTACAAGAAGAAATGCAAACCAGATTCCTTTTCTGCCCTGTGGGATCGTCCACCAATACTCACAAGAGAAGAGGTTTCAAATCTGAATTTACCCAAACGGTCAAACTTTAACTTCTGAGTATCAAATATAAGTTATAAGGGAGGTTTTTCTGAGAGATGCTGCAGAACACAAATGACATTTCTCCACTGAGTTGCTTAAAGGCTGCCAGAAAGAAACTTGGACCGACCTGGCTCTGCAGGAAGAACTTCCCCTGAGAGTGCCTCCTGCTCCCCACACCCTTTTTTACCTTCCAGGCCCAATCTTCTGTTTATAATTCCTTTTTTGAGAGATTACATTCTTCTTGCGTGGGACGAGGCCATTTGGACCTTTCACATTCCATCAGAATTTTTGAGGACTGGCCAAGTTACCACAGTTTTTCTTTTCACCAGTAACATGCAGCCTTCTTGTATGTCCTGTACAAGAAGTACAAGAGTAAACGAAAGTTTACTCTTCGTTTTCCAGTATGTGACTCTTCCCTCATGCAACTGACCTTCCTCATGCCCACAGAGAAAGCTAACGTTGCTACTGCAATCTGATGGATAAGCATAGTGTTATCAGGCTTTTAGTAGATGAAAACATCACCAGGAAAAGGTGGAACCAAGACAGAAGTATGCTGTCCTTCACTCATCACAAGCAATAATAACTTTTTATTATGTGGGACAACGCTCACAGTCGACTTTTCACTGCAGTCCTGCAGAGCATTTATCTTGATATACCAGGCCTGCAGTGCTCCTTCTTAAATTTCTGTGAAAGTACTGCTGTTCCGGTGACTGCGGGTACTCAGCAGAATTTTCCAATTTAAAAACTTTTTAAGATGGACAAGTTATGTCTGGTTACTTAACCTGTGTTCAAAGGGAAGCAAACAGTAATTCATGATCCTGGAAAACATGTAGTTGAATTGAGGAAAAACAAAAAAAACGCCAAGTGCTTCAAATTCAATACATTTCTTCATGAGCCTGTATTACAGAGAATGCACATTAACTATGTTAACCAGAAAAGACAAAGTTTTAGATGTCTCATTCCACACAGAAAGGTCTTTATCAATGTGTTTGATCCTTTATTTGCTCTAGTGCATTGTTTTTTTCTAGTGGATATTGGTTTTTGATTTTTTTTTTCAAACTTTGAAGGAAGCACCAGGTTTCAATGAAATGTAGTTGAAGATTTTCAAAGCGATAGAAAAAACTGTTGCCAGGACACTGCATAAACAGGCATAAAAATAATCAGAAGAGTGTTAAAAGAAAAATATAGGAATGCCCGTAGTGAGCACACAGTTCAAAGGTGACTGCATGTTAAAAGGGGAGGACATTCCTCCATCCCCTCATTGCTCACCCAGCTTATCACTGGAATGAGTTTCCAGATGAATGAGTCCAGGAGTGATGGTTTTCTACTATTTCTCACAAGGTTTGGAAGAAAAAAGCACACTTTACAGTGAAGGAAAAGGCTTGTACATCAGTGAAAGACTCACTGGAGCACATGAAGGAAGATGGCAATAACCCTTCCAGCAGTTTTGCAAGAACCCCTGAAGCACCCAGCTGATGTGCCAGTGCAAATGAGGCTTCATGCCTCTCTGAAGTAAGCTATGGAGGTGAGTCCCTGCAGGTCGGTTTGGGTGTCAAGGAATAGCATACTGTACCATGGGCCCCTGCTAGGGCAGGCAGTGATAAAATGAAATGCACAAAGAGAATATCAAGCCACAAATCTAAGGAGACACACCTTGAAACTAAAATTTCAAAACTTCGTGGGAGACTTAATTGTTGATTCAAGGAGTTAAATAATTAACTAATTACATGTTTTCTTCCTTGTCCAGTGTGACTCCAACATCTGTTTTGATGTTTCTTGCCTGGTTCCATTTAGTGATCAGTCAACCCTGAAGCATGCATATTTAATTTCTGGATTAGGCTAAGTACTGGGGCACTGAACTAAATTGTGGACACTACAAAGCAGAGCTTTGCATTTATGTCCATACTCCAGCTGACTAAGCAAATTTGTTGAAATTTAACAGCAGTTGCTAGTTTTTGTTAAACCTCTTCTATGGATGGCTGTCCCTGCCATACAATGTAAAATAAAAAACTACATGACCATTGCAGCCTGGTCTAATGGAAGGTGTCCCTGCCCATGGTACGGGAGTTGCAACTAGATGATCTTTAAGATTCCTTCCAATCAAACCATTTTATGACTCTGTGGTGTGCTCAACACTTTTCAGAGCAGTGATGTACTCAACTCAACTTTGGGATTTGAGAGGGCAAAGCGAAGGCAGGGGGGCTGTTGTGGTAAGCGTGGGGATGCTTTCTCAACCTGGCAGTATCAAAGGCATCTCTAGCTCCACTGCTGGTGGCTCACAAGGTTTTGGTGAAGCGAGGCAGAGATCCCTGCTTTTACTCCAACTATCCTATTCCAATGACAAAAAAAAAATGTAAAAGAAAATATGGGAATATCTTCTGTCTGCCTGAACGTGAAGCAAGGTCTTTTTCCTTCCTTCTCCAAGCTCTCTGGACATGCTGCTCTGTGAATTCCTAATTTCAGCAGAAAAAAAACCAAACTTGTAAAAAGCACACTTTTCTCCAGCAGCAAAAACCTACTATGTCTGAGTTTTACAATACCTCCCTCTACTGGGAAAATGCTGCCTTGTTTCTCTGTGCCAGTCTTTCTCTCTACAGCCAGTAGGAGGTATGGATTAACCCACACACGCTTTAATAATTCAGACTGGGGTCAAACTGAGAGCTGAGAGGAATGACAGACCAGTGTTCGAAGATGCAGGCTAGCATTACAGCTAGAAATTTATGCTGTTAATCAGTGGATGATCTGTGCATGAGTAGGTGTGTAAAGAAGAAACCATGTGACACAACATGAATCACTTTTGTCGTGCCATTTGTACATAAGCCTCTTCAAAAAAAAAAAAGTTATAAAAAAGCTGGCAAGCAGTTTAAGCTTTAAGATGGATGCAACTACTCATATGGACCCTGTATTCCATGGGCTAACAACTTCAAAAAGAGAAAGAAAAAAAAACCACATGAAAAAGAGGAGGGAAGGAATATCCAATAAATTCACAGTTTATATTAATTGTCATAGCCTAGAGCATGTGGAAAACCACAACCAATTAGTGATCTGCACTTTCTAGATCCAGGACTTTCCATTCAGAATAATTTTTACTGTCTTGGAATTAAAAGCCTCTTCCCAACAGATTTTCAAATTCAGAAAGAAATACACCTTTTACATTTAAGCACCCCTGTTTATGATGCCTGAAGATCCTAAGCCTAAAAAAAAGCAGACTTAAAAGTCTTATCTTTAAACAAGTTGACTTCTACTTGCATTCTACTACTGTAGATATTGTCCAGAAGGTTTACTTTATTCTACTGTGGTGGGATACAATGCCTTCAGACATGAGGACAAAAAGCCCCAGGTGCCAGCTTTTCACAGTAGAAGTTTTCCAGTAGATGCCACAAAAGACTGAAGAACCCTCCAAGTTAAAAACAAAACAAAAAACCCCAAATAATCCCAAAATCGAAAATCAAAACAAAAACAACAACAAAAATCCCCAAACAAACAAACTAACAAACTAGAACAGAAGCAGAACCTAAAAATGAGTGGCTAATGAAGGAAATTGCCCGGGGAGCTGTTGCCCCAGACATCCCAAGGAATTACCTGCTCTGATGGCTGGGTTTGTGCCCTGAAAGCCAGTAAGCCCTTCCAGGGGTGCAGAAAGGTCGACTAAGCCATTTTAGATGGGCAGTTCCTGAGACAACATCTCACAAATAAATTTTCAAATTACTAATGCTACATTACAAGTAGAGAAAAAAAAGCTTCTCATCAAGGTTTTGTGTTCCTTACACTGAAATGATGTTAGACTGCCAAGGAGAGAGGACAGGACACTCCCTCTGAGAAGGACAAAAGAGGTGCTGGTGACCCTGACAACGTGCACATTCTTGAATGCACCACCACCTCCTGACACACAACCAAATACAACCATTAAAGTAGTAGGTGGCACTACTTTACAGCTTCAAGAGGTGCCGTTTTAGAAGGACAACCCAACCCTGAGCTCCAGAGCCTTTGAATGTTGATGGTTATAAGAAGAAGGATGAGCCGAATAGCAAGGGATGGTCAGTTTAGCAGCCCAGAAGAAGCAATGACCCTGGCTGTATGCCTATGAACACACTATATAGCCACCTCACAGAGTCTCTACTGCCCAAAAAAACAATGCAGGGAAAACAAAGAGGAAAGGGGATGAGGCAGTGGAGGCACAGAGAAAACACTCGGGATAGCACAGGAGGTCATACATTCTGAAAACTGGTCCTATATCTGACCAGCACTTCCAAGAAAGGTAGAAAACAGTGGGTGCCTAGAAATTATCATCTTTAAAAGCTCTGAAACCTGCAGTATGATGATGGTTTCCAGTGTAAGAACTAATGTCTCTAAACCAAAGTATAGAAGGTAGATCATGTATCTACAAAAAATAAAGCTGAATATATGTAAATACTTAAAAAACACAAGCAAGGTTCAGTTTTTAGTTACTCAAACAAATCTTAATTTTTAACTATATACATTTTGGTTTCAAAATTAATAAAACTTGCAATCTGTATCCAAGCAGAAAAATCCATATTGAGAAAAAATTCACAGTGCAAAAGAAATGAAAGTAATTAATCTTGGACATTCAGGATAATGTAAAATGGAAATGCCACCCTCCCTTCCCTTAACGCTGTAAAAATTACTTTTGGATTCAGCATAAAACATAAAAATATGGGTTTATTATGGATTTTTCATAATATTTTCAAGCACATGAAAATCACACTTAAGGTTCTTAAATTAGAGCAAAGCCTTTAACCAAAAAAGCACAGTTGCCTTACCGTACAAGCCTTCCTTTGCTGGAAAAGTGTCTGATTTCTGAACATAAAGACTCCCTCAAACCATCCCAGAAGCGATACAATTTCTGTATTGGTGGGACAAATCTATTCCTTCCACTGGAATTACAGTTTCAGGTTCAATTACTCCATCATAGTGTCCTCTTCCTCAGTCACTGCCAATTAACTCATTGCTTAAAGAAAACCCGTCAGCAATGGGATCTTCAAACAGACCACAAATCCTCTGTTCTGGGTGGGGACAAAATAGTGTCTCTAAAAACACTTAGGATGAGCAAAGGCTAATAAACTACTGTGAATACAAGGATATCCCTGCGTATTTCAAGAATAATAAAGGACTTTGCTCAAAGCTCTGTTACCATACCGCTTGCTTTTAAGAGTAACAAAACCCACCAGGCAAAACTATTATCTGTCCTCTTCCTAAATCCATTTATCACCATTCCTATGCATGGCTCATGCTCCCAAGAATTTCCCTGTAAATGACTAAAAGACCATACAGTTCATAGCCAGGCTGTTGGCTTGGGAGGCAGATGCCACAGCCAGACCCTCAGCCCAAGCGACCCCATGGACACTTACTGGCAGTCTGTAGCCTTGCTGGCAGCAGGTTCGCAATGAGCAGCCTTTCCTATAGATAGTTTTACATCGAATGCCCACTGTTTGCATGTTCCCCCTGTGGTTACTACTGGTAGTTGTGATAAAATAAAATATAAAAAAAATTGAAGTGACTCAGTTAACCACTTCCTTCTTTCACCCTGTCACTCAACGCTGAAAAGAAGAAGATAAATCTATCAGAATTCACAGTTCAGCTCCACAAATTTTGTCACGCCAGTTCTCCATCTCAGAAACATCAGAGAGAAGAAAGCAAATCTTCCACCTCAGAAAAGGATACAGTTTTAGTTATATCACCAGTGTATAGAACAGAAGTACAAAATCTGGAGAAGGAACAGTGGGACAGGGTTCCAGGTCCCTACCTGGAATCACCAAGAAGTGAACAGTCACTCAGGTCCACCTCACGCCATCACAAGCACCTCTGTCAATACCAAGAGGAAGGGCAAGACCCTGTCTCCCCATCTTCCCACCTGCTGAGAAACAGAAATACCCTCTGATTTTCTTCTTTTCTGAGATGACAGAAGACAGTTTCACATACCATCTCCTGAAAGACCATCTCTGACAACCTCAGCCCAGGACAAGGATTAACTGGGAACAGAAAATAACCATCACCTCCTAGGGCACGTCAGGGTGATCAGACTGCACAGCCAAACAAGAGTAAAGCTGTGTCTCTTGTAGGGACAGAGGCTCAAACTAAGTTTTCTTAAAGCAGCCTGAACCTCTGGCATGCATCAAAGGCCCACGGAAATCCTCTGCAGGTTAAAGAAGCAATATCCTCAGGACCAACAATGTTCGACGGCCACTTGCTACACTGAGTTGTAACAAGTGGAGCTTGAAACCTTGCTCACTATCAGTGACACAGAAAGGAGGCCACAACCTGATCTCTGCTGGAGCCATCACAATATGCCTCCAGGAAGATCTTGGCCCCAGCTCTGCTCATAGAGCAGTACAGCTTCAGGCTTCAGTCCTAGAAGTTAAAGTTTCTGGTGGTGGGAGCGTGACTGCCAGAGCGCCTCCTGAACGGACAGACAGGAAAGTTTCCTACAGACTTGCTTTCACCATATACAAAAAATAATGCTATGCTGTACCAACAAAGCCTCATTTTGCTTTCCCTTCATGTCTCTCTACATCCTGTTTCTCACTTCTATTTCTGTCTTCAGGCCACTTAACATTATCACCAACCCTTTTCTGTGAACAAATTAACAATGTAAATTATCTTTCCAGGCTGCTGTTTCCCATACCACCACACAGTGCTTCCTCATTTGAACTTCTTATCTATTCCTGCAAAGGCCCTTCAAGTACAAAAGCAGCTGCAAAGTTTTGTTAAACTTATCACTGAACAGTTACTATCCTAGGAAAAAGAATGCACTACAGCTTTGTCTCTCAAAATAATGTGGCAAATGTCAAGGTAAGAGCATCTTGTTCTCGAGGATGAAGAAAATCACAACAAACCAGTTGCGTACATAAGACGCCTCAGTTAATACTGCAACTCATGTTATTTCATATATTGTTCGTATGCCAGCAGTTCCCCTTCTGTAGGAAGGCAACGGACACTTTTTGTTGATTCATGATAATAGTAAAAGCTGCAGCACTTCATGGAGAAAGTGAATAATCATCTGTTAAAAGGGAACTAGGAGAACAAGTATTAACTCTTCAACTGACACTTTAAAGTGTTAAAAAGCACATTTGAGTAATGCTTTAACCAGTTTGGACTGGCTATGCCACGTTTTTCAGTTTTGTTCCCTTTGCAGTAGTTGGCTATACTGTATCACCAACCTGTTATCCAAAAGAGCTGTGCTAAAAGAAAACTTGTTAATAAAATTATTGCAAATGAGAGCAGGACAAGGCCAGCCCCACCCCACAGAGACAACACTCATAAGCACTGACAGATCACTGTGGTCTGTGGTTGCCCAGACCAAGTGTCAGAGGAAGTGCAGGGCAGAGTCACACGAACAGCTCTAGACAAAGTCACACGGTCCAGCCAAGCCCATCAGCTGGGTCCTGACACCCGGGTCCTGCAGCTGTGGCTCTGCAGTGACGATGGAGCTCCTGAGGTAACAGAATGGGGGCTGCACCTCGGCTAAGCATGAAACTAGACCAAAAAGTTGTTCTACAAGCAAATGTTGACTACAGGAGGGAAGCACTGGTTCAAACCCACCCTTCCACAAACGCACAGTATTTTTCTTTGCTCTGCTAGCAGGCCACCATGAACCAGAACAGCAACACACAGGCAGAGGTGAACAGCCAGAGCTGCTCCAGGATGCTCAGTACTGCAGCTCCTGGTCAAGTCTGTGCCCTCTCTGCTTTGGGCAACAAGGGTAACCCTCTGCAAGGAGACTTTAGAGATGCATGCATTGCCAGAAGCTGACGGAGAAGCCAAACAGTCACGCCCTGCAGCTGTATGCCTCATCACCCCCTGAAATCACCAACCCCAAAGCAAAATAAGCAGAAGGAAACATGTACTCATGCCTCAGCTGTTCCAGTTTGCTAAGGGCGTTTACAAGAGATGGCTGAAATGATCTAGGAGCTCACTGCCGAGTTCCTTTTTTCTTCTTCCGCTGCTCTTCATTCCTCCTTCCCACACACTTATTCCTCCCTCACCTCCACCCCAACCCACAAGGAGCAGCACCCTCCTTTAGCCCATCTCTTGCTCTCACAAGAGCCCTCTCCAAGCCTCTTCAAGGCGCCAAACCAAGAGAAGAGTGGGTTGAGGAGGTAGGGGCGTTAGTGAAAGCATTTCCTGCAGGGACAAGAACCAATGGGCTCCACACCTAGCACAAGGGGGAAAAATAAAGGAAGCATCCCTCCATCTCAGCAAAAGTGAGATGTTCCCTCAGTGTGGGCATCCTCAATCAGTTGTGGATGCTCCATCCCTGGAAGTGTTCAAGGTCAGGTTGGATGGGGCTTTGAGTAACTTGATCTAATGGAAAGTGCCCCTGCCCATGGGAACTAGATGCTCTATAAGGTCCCTCCCAACCCAAAACATTCTGTGATCCTGCGCACTGGCACAGGGCATGTTCCCTGGCAGACACATCGCTCCTTCCAGGTGTGTGGCTGCAGCAACAAATCTTGAGAGCTGGGGAGGAGAGAGGGCAGCTGGATGGGGGCAGGGGGGCAGCCGGCTATGGCCAAGGGTGCACTGGAACTGGGGATCTTGGTGAAAACTATATATCCGTATTTGTATCCCTGCCCGACAGCCGGAGGGCACCGACCTGCAGGAGGAGCCCCCGCCTGCAGCCGCCCGCCGTCCCAGGGCCGTGCCCGGGACCACGCCGTGAGCTGCCCGGCCCGGCCCCGCTCGCATCGGCAGGAGGAGCCGGAGAGCCGCGGTCGGACGCGAGCAGGAACCTCTCCACAACACCCTCCCGCAATGGGCTCTGCCTCCCGCCTGGCCCGGCCCTGCCCTTCCCGCCGCACCCGCCCCTCATCGCCAGGCTGTAAAGCAGAAGCCTGTTCGAAACAAGGAAAGGTGGAAAAAAAGCCCCTGGGATTCCCCTTGCAGTCCTTCCTTTCAGTGTCATCATCACAGCTGCCGTTCAGAGCATCTGACCCCAGGCTAACAACCCAAAGGCTAACAAAAGATTGATTTAAATCAAAGTTGGACGTCCAAGCCAGCCTGACTCAGGTTCAGGTAAAAAAATCACAATTGAAGCTGTTCAAATAAGAAATTTTTCACTATAATGGAGGTGAAACGCTGGAACAGGTTTCCCAGAGAGGTGGTAGATGCCCTATACCTACAAATACTCAAGGTCAGAGCAGATGGAGCTCTAAGCAACCTGATGGAGTTGAAGATGTCCCTGATCATTACAAGGCTGTTGGACTAAATGGCCTCTAAAGGTCCCTTCCAACCCAAACCATTCTATGGTTCTGTGAAACGGCACCAATAAAAGTAATCTCCTGCTCTCAATTGACAAGAGGACAGTCAGTCATTTCTCTTCTCTTGAACTCACTGCAATATTTAAAGACAGCTTGTGACTGCTACACCTGCGACAGTCCTGGAGCAATGCCCTGGGATGAACCACACTGCTTGGCTAAGGGCCCCTCACCAAGAAGCAATGGGAAATGCCAACTCCAACACTAGGCCCGCTCTCCTTGCCAATTGTCCTCTCCTGCGTCCAGCAGCATGCTGACTGGAGCAGGAACAGGCTGCAGGGACCCAAGTGCTGGGTACAAGCAGATGGCACACCCAGTACTGCAGGACTGGAGTTGCAGCAGCTGATCGGAGGAAGTATTTGATGTTGGGAGCTGTCAAAAGCTTCCTCTCCTATAACAGGACAAAGGCTTGACCTGTCCACAACAGTACTACTGTAAGAAGTAAAAGTGTAATTTCTCTTCTTCACTAATTGAATAATGGAATTTGCTCCAAAACCAATAAACACTACTCACTAGTCACCTTGTGAATCCCAAACACATTAATGTTCATCTACTTTGAGTCTGCCCATGGTCCCGGTCACCGTTATCATTTCATCTGGAGAGTCCAAAGCCTCATCCGATCCTAACCCCAGGATCTCCATAGCCAGAGGGAAGACATTGTCCCTGCCATTCTGCCCAGCCTCCTCCTCTGCAGTGCCTCTGATGGAGGAAGACAAACAAGAGAGCTACATATTGCCCAGAACAGCTGGAAGGTTCCTTGAAGGCTGCATGCTGACATGCAGGGACATGCACACACCCTGTTGCACAGCTAGCATAGCCGTGGGCACTTCTCATGTCAAACTGACACACACTCATCAAAAATACGTCAGGGCATGGGTCTCATTTCAGGACCTCTGACTTCACCTACCTATCCTGCTGTACCCATCTCCTTTCTGGCAGAAGAGCACATACTAGGCAGAAATGCTTTGGAGAAAAAACTGATTCTAATTTCTGGGTAGGGCTATCATATTCCCTCTATTTCACTTACAGAGACTATGGATGCACTAAGTCACCACCAAAATAGATTTGCTATCCATGGATACAACCCTGTTCCTAAATTTTAGTAAAGCAGCATGTACCAGCCAATGGCTTCCGCACACTTTCCAATCTTCAAGTGCTTTGTTGCTTTAACAAGGCCTCTTTGTTATCCTCCTATGGCAGGACAACAGCTCTCAGGCTTCCTCAGTAATGAATACACAGTCTCTTCAAAATAATCTAGGTCGACCTTTCTTTATATTTTGCACACAGCATTTCCAAAATAAGATCTGTTTTAATCTGCAGGCACATTATAAAACACCATATCAATGATTCCTCCAAACAGCCCAGTCCACAGCTACTTGAATTCTCCTTCTTAAGTACAACTCCTTACGCTTCTTTTCAAGAAATTTCAACTTCTTCATCATGGAGCCTCTCTCCAGTTTGCCAAGATCATTTTTAATTCATCTCCTATAATCCTAGAGGTTCCTCCAAGTCAGGGACACCCACAAACTTCATAAGCCAACGCTGAGCTGCAGCATCCAGGTCACTAATCAAGTTACTGAATGAAGTGGGAGGAGGGAACTCCTGCAAGGTACTGTCAGGCAGGTCCTGGTAGGGGGAGGTCCTGTTGGTGGCTGTGTGTCAGAACAAGAATTCCTCCTCAAATGCTTTTTTTCAAGCAGCTGCACACCTCCCTTCTGGCAATTCCACCTAGGCTGTCATTTCCACACTGCTATGTCCTTCTCTTGAACAAGGTCAACAGCAGTGAAAGTAAGCACTGAGTCCAAACTAATACAACCTTCCAAGGGGATGATGAAGGAATGGGAAGAGCTATCAGCAGCACTCCTGTGACTGGTCTGGGACAGCAATAAACCAGTGGTAAGAGCAGATGGGTGGATACATGGAGGAAGAGAATTTGCAAAGCTTGTACTCAACAAAGTTAATCACCATGATTTTAACTCTAAAGCCTCTTTCTCTTGCTTATGAAATTCTGTGCAAGATAGCATCAGCAGACACAACTCATTTATTCCCTGCTTTCTGTCTATGAGGCATGCTCATCTGCCAGAGGTAGAAAATTGGCTGCTTTGAAATGATCTGTTCTCAGAAATCCATGTGGCTTTTCTAATGCTGTATTATTCAGTAAATGCTTGTATATTGACTGTTAGTTGCATTCATACCGTGCTAGTGTTCAAAGTTTGGCTGACTGAGCTTTAATTCTCCAGCAGCCTACTTTCGCCACCATTTTCAAATATAAAACTGTGGTCTCGCTTCTGCATGTCTTCTGAGGCCTCTTACATGAGCTCTGAAAAACCATCCCTAATAGGCATCACAGCAGTCTCTGACCCATTCAGTACTCCTGCTGGCACCACGTGCATAGTATTAAGCCAAAATATTACAGAAACTCTATCACACTGTTTGACATTAATGTTAACAAAAACATTCTTCCTCAACATTATCAACGCATATTATTATCTTTAAGGATTAAACAGGAACAGTTACAGCCAGAGGAAAATAAACAACACGCAAAAAGGACGGTTATGCCTGTGGAGTGGTACAAAAGGACTAAAAACACAAATCTCTTGTGAGAAATTCTTTACACATTTCAGCCTGGACCTGGCTCCATTCACCTCCAGGGTTTCATTAATGTTCTCCCTTGTCCCTGGGGTTATGTGAAAGAGGAAATGAGATAACATCCAATCCGTTCAAAGTGCTCCAGCCCTTTGAACAGCACTCAGCAGTCACACTCTGACTAACACAGTCAGTAGCTGCTTTCCTCCCAAACTCACTGGCAGGGGCCCAGGGATCTCCCTCTCAGGCATGCTGCCATCGACCCTGGGCCAGCTGGCCGCTGCTGGCTGCCCTACCTCCCTCCTGTCTCACCTCCCTTCCTTTCGCCGCTCACCATTTCATCCATCAGGAGTCAGGGATATAATTTATTTCTTTCCCCCTCTCCTCCCAGTGATAGCAAATGACTTGCCAGTGTCTCACCAGGGCACTTCAAGGGCTTGCCCCGCTCCCCAGCCTTTACAAGATGAGGGCAGCAGCTCGCCTTGTAAAGGGAGCCCAGGCACCTATGGAAGCAGTGGACATTAACTTTGTCTTTAAATCTCAGAGCCAACTCAGGATTCTCTGGATGAAGAATCAGCCAAGGTCATGCCTGTCTGGACTTGCCCACCTGGTCAGGGCTAGACCACGGAGCACAAGGGAGAGTTAGGGCACAAATGCCTGTCCCAACCTGAGCGAAAACTCAGAAAAGCATACTTGCTGCAGAGACTGGATTTCTTTCAAGTGCCATTTACTCAGTGCTCAGACTAAGAAGTTGCACAGAAATATGTTACCTGTGGCAATCCTCCATGCAGCTGTGAACTACTAACAACTGTAGCATTAAAAAAGAGTCATAAAAAAGCTTTACATTTAAGAACACTACTAGAAGAATACATTCAGGCAGCAGCAGAGGGAAAAACAAGTTATTACATACCACACCAATGAAAATGAGCTCAGCGAAACAGCTTAATTGTTTGGAGGGGAAAATACAGTGAGTCATCCTTTAAAATTTTAAGTGTTCTCAGTACAGTCTCTCACAAGACTGCAAAGTACTTAATAGACTCAGAAAGAGACTGCAGGCTCTCCATTCAAACACCCTACCTATGAATAAGTGTTTTGATTATTACACTTCCTTCACATTATCACCTGGGTCCCTAGTTTGAATATATCTGTGTTTCAACATGAAACTGTCATGATTTTTATTACATACTGATTGACCTGTTTGCATACTGTTCAAGAAACAGAAATTATTACCATGTCCATGTAGCACTGACAACTTCTGTTCTTCCCGTTTGCCCTCCCACCTCACCCACTATGCTGCTTTCCTCTCCTGCCCTTCTCCCACCTATTTTGGAAGACAGAGAACATGAAGAGTGCAAAGACTTGTATAAGACTCCATCTTCTCCAAGCAGAGGGATTTTCTAAACAACTAGAAATGCATGCAACACTGCTTTCTGAAGATTATAATAGCTTGAAGCACTTCTATTCACAGACAGCCCTTCCTAGTCCACATGTCTATCCTGTATGTCAGTGCAGTAACCCTCAAGAACTATCCCACCTGTTCAGGTCAAGAGCAGTGTGATCATGGATCTGCAGAAATCATCCCTGTACATCACACAGCTCCCTTTCTGTCACCCAGGCAGATTGCTGATCCCTGCTCACCCTCCCCTCATCCCTCAGCACCCTCATCCTCCTCCTCTCACCAAGTGGCTTATCCAGGGACTTTCCATACCAGTGGTTTTACAGTAGCCCAGCAGGAAGGTGCAGCCCTGTGTGCAGCAATAGAGAGGCAGAAGTGTGTGCTCTCTGCTAAAACTGGTAAGGACCAAGAGGATACCCATCAGAAGATAAAACCAAAACAACTTGTCTGTAATTGCAAAACCATACAAGTCTTGTGTTTGACCTTATAAGCATAAACTTTGGTGTAATTACTACCAGGAATTGCGAAGAATGCCATTTTGTAGAAAGTCAGTACACATACTGCACATATTTAAAAGCTCTTGCAGCCAATTCTGCTTTATGTGACAGTAGCTACGCAATAACCTTCCAATCCAACACCATCATTTTGTTCCTTTTTTTTTCCCTGAAAAATAGGGACACCTTACAGCAAAGCAGGAAAGCCACATCTGCAGGATAAACTGAAGTACTACTGCATTCTGCTGGCTGTAACAAAAGTGATCACTACGGGGAAACAAAAATACTTTTATTATAGATCATATTCAATCACCCTACTGAATAATAAATTATAATGAACTAATTTAACATCAACGCTTTTGCTTGCAATTCTACCTGTGGAATATTAAGCACACTGTAGTCCCAGAATTGTATTCCTCTTGCAGTTTTACCAGATTTTGCTTATTTTAGGTAGGCAGAAGTGGGTGCCAAGGCAGGGACCCATTCCCCAGACGACTAACTTCCTCACCTATCAGTCCTCCACTAGCTGCTTCCCTCAACAATGTAGGAATCTGACTCTACAGTGTTTGAGCACCTCATGATCCTTAAACTATTTGTCCTCAAGCACTCCTGTAAGACAGGGAGGTGGTGTGGGGCTCAGCTGAGAGCCCTGAAGCTGGGACACAGGCAACACCACATCTTGTCAAAGATCCAGGAGGAGAAGATGGTGCAGCACGGGGGACCAAATCCTGCTCTGGGCTTGCTTGCATCCTCATCTCTGACCACAGGGAGTCTGGACATATGCTCTAGCAGAAAGGCTGCTTAGTTAAAAAGAAAGGGGAAAAAAAACCAAAATAGTTTAACTCAAGCAAAAGGGAAGGATTTCAGGGCTCTCAAGCTTCTGAGCAAAGGCCTCATTAGCAGCGCAGTCCCACTCCAGCGTTGGAGTTAACAGACGGTTTGCTCACCGGGCTCAGGGTATCTGGCATTTAAGAGCCAGCTCTGAAAGTGCTGGGTGGGGACACAACTAGACATGTGCCTGTCCCTCCTCTTTTTCCCTACTCCTTTGCCTGAGTTTTTTACACTAGGCAGTCCAAAGAGGGACAATCATTTCCCTTGCTGGCTGCCCACCTGGCAGCTCATTACCCCAACTGTGGTGAAGTTGTGGGTCCACCCGAAGATTGTTCAGCTCCATCAGGAGCAAGACCATGCTCCTGCAGCCCACTGGAGGCCATCCTCCAAAGCCTCTTGGCAGGCTCCTGCATTTTTCATTTTTGGAGAGGGCAGGGAAGCATTTCTCTAAGAGAAAAGGAGCAGTGGGACAGAAGGAATCCGGGCCCGGAGGCACAGCGGGGTGGATCAGTGGGAATGCTGCCTGAATTGCCTCACCTCCACATTTGCTGCACCCTGCCAGCCCTGCCAATTTTGGCACCATACTACCCTTCGCCCTCAGCCACTCTGCTGGCTGGCTGTGCCCCTTCCCCTTCCCTTCCCTTAACCGTCCTCGGTAAATGGGGCATCAGAGACAGGCATTTCACTTTGGGAGAAGAAAACAGCTCTTTTGCCTGCACTGGGAAACCGGCCAGTTCCCATTCAAATCAAAGGGAAGAGATCACGTGGATGCCTTTCAACTAATTGCACTGGAGAGGCAAGCTGCAGGAACACTTCCCTTTCAGCCAGACCCCTTCATTTAAGTCTTCTGTTGAAGAAGGGGTGGTGTATTCAGCCAAATTACCTGGAGGATTAATTTCATTACACAGTGAAAGCTGTGAGTAGGAGGCTGTGTTTGCAGAGGGCTGAATTTAGCAGGGCCACAATCTGGTGGCAAATAAAGCAAAAACAAGAAAACTGATTTCCCATCTATTAATCTACTAGAGCTGTGATCTCCAAATTATTTTGACTGCGTACATCTACCAGTAAAAAAATGTCAGCTATCATATCCCCAACATATCTACATTTATTTATTTATAAATTATGTGCATGTAATTACTACATGACACAAGGAAACTGCAGGGGTTGAAGAGCCAATTACATTGACTGTCATCTGCTCCCTAGTATCTGGCCAGTACCACCAAAGACTTCAGGGCAGCTTTCAGGTAACATGAGTCTCAGGAAGGAAAAAGAAAACAAAAAGAAGCATAACAGAAAGGAAAACAGCACAAGGCTTCTCTGGAACAAGAGGGTGTAGTATTTCTCAAAAGTTTTTTTCCCTTAAAAGTAGTTTTTAAAGCCTCTGTGGACACACACCCTTGACAAAAGAATGTGAAGAAGGAACATTCACAGAGATCCTAAAGCAACCTAAATATGGGTCACATATGAAGTGTGCTATGCATATAAATAATCAAGTTCAGATAAAGAACTATTCTTAACAAGCAGTTAAAAACAGAGGTCTGAAGTCAATTCTAATCTGCAGTGGGTTTTTGGCACATCATCTGTGCTTTCTCTGACAACAGGCATTCCCTTTTCAGCTTCTATTTACTTCTAATTGCTATAAAAACAGCAAGTCATGAAGTCATAAAGCACACCAAATAGCATATAAATAAAAAAAAGTTCAACTTTAGGTGTGAGGTAAGATACAGGTCATTTTTATTTGTCTGGAAAATAGGGCAAATGCAGAAGAATAAGGGCAGTACCAAACTAGTATTAGAATTATATGCCTTTTTTTTCCCTTCACTAGTTCCCTTATGGCGAGTTACACATTTATAATAATGATAGGAATAGATAAGGAAAATACAAGTCCTAGACAGAAATACGGTTTAACCTGGGACTTCCCTAGACACTCAAAACTTCTGAATTAATTTGAAAATACTGCTGCAATACAACTCAAAAAAACCCAATATACATCTTTCAGAATAACCAACACTACTTTAATTTGAGCATAAAATTTAGCAGAAAAAATGGAAATCCCCAGATGTTGTGCCTAACAAAAAGTAAATGTGAATTCTGTAAACTAGAGATTCCAATAACAATTGTAAAATTTACTTTCCTGCTTTCTAAGCAATACAGAGCTGCAAGGATGCCAAGTTATTCTGAACACAGTCCATAACAGAATTCATTCAAGACAGCAAAACAGTGCCAGCCCAAATCATCTTTATTTTACTACCATTTTTAGATCATGCCAGGGCCAATAACATGCAATTATCAATTTTGATGTGTGAAGAGAGTAACAAATTAATTTTTTAAAAGTTACTTTACTTGTCTATCAGACCCCTTTCTTGGTAGCTCTGATCTGCTACTGAAAAACAAGGCATCAGTCCAAAGTAAAGAATAAGCCCAAGGGAAAAAAAAAAAAAAGGTCTTTGAATATTACTCAAAAAAAATTCCACTAGTTCTTCTGACAGAAAGAAAAAGAGGAAGAAAAGCACACATGGAAAACCAATTTGGATTCCCTCAACTTCAGGTGAAAAAAAATGCAGAGGAAGCTTTTATTTAAAAACAAAACAAAACCAAAAAAACCACCCCAAAACACAAACTACCCCAAAGTAACCCAAGTCAAACCCACGCTTGGCAGCTAGGAGCTTAACCATGGCAGTCCAGTTCTTCCCATCCCCACAGCATCTCCCGTGTGCCTGGCTCCCTGCCTCGCACCAGGTACCACCCCATTGCTTCCACGGCGTCATGGCTCTGCCATGCTGTGACCTGTGAGCAGGGGCAATCAGGAGAAAAACTGCTTTTTGTTATTTTTAGTTCACCCATGAGTGCAAACATAAAACCCAGGAAGAGACAGTCGGCCAGACTGTAGCCTAAGAAACCCACTATTTGCTAAGAAACCCACTGGTGTCTGAAACAACCAGAGATTTTAAACACCAGAAGTTCCACCTGAACACGAGGAAGAACTTCTTTACAGTAAGGGTGGCAGAGCACTGAAATAGGCTGCCCAGGGAGGTTGTGGATTTTTCTGCCCTGGAGACATTGAAAGCCCACCTGGACACATTCCTGTGTCACCTGCTCTAGGTGACTCTGCCTTGGTGGGGGGGGGGTTGGACTAGATGATCTCCAGAAGTCCCTTCCAACCCTAACAACTCTGTGATTTAAGAGACATATTTTTGAATGATTCTGATTACATAAGAGTTTCAAAATATACTGGGCAGTTACAGAAATGTGAAAAGACACTACCCATCCTAAATGCTTAAAATGAAACAAAAGAAAACAAAAAAAAACCCAGGTGAAAACAAAATTTCAGTAAAAGACGTGATGTGGGGCATGCACTCTAATTCACTTCAAATCTTATCTTTCAGGCTGGGCTGCTCTTTTGAGCCATTTCAAGTTATTTAAAACTTCCTGCAGTCACTGTGGACAAAGCAGTCCAGATGGGATTTGCAGAAGCCCATGTAGGGAGTCTTCTGCCCCACTGAAGGAAGAAGGGACAAAGGCAGCAACAGGCAGGGACAACTTGGGTAGAAAAAGCTGAAGCAGTACAAGAGGACTTCAGATGATGGACAGCGGGAGGGAGGGGAAGGCAATTGCAAGCCACAGCCTGTAATGGGAAACAATGAAGTTTCATCCTGGTAAGCCCAGCATTCCACCAAATCCCAATATGTTCCAGATGTATTAGTGGTTAGCAGTATATGCTTGAAAAGAAGGCACAGAATTCCAGTAAATGGATTCAAGACAGTAATAAAGCCAGAGAAGATGATATACACCAGTATTACAGGAAATACATTATGTGAAATGTAAGTGAGACCAAGGGGAGCATCTTGAAAAAAAAAACGTTTGGGGAAATGCTTCTGAACTTCTGCTGAAATGAATAAGAACAGCTTCAGATGCTCAGTAGTTCCCAAAACAAGACTTGTATCTCAGTGCCTTCCCTTCCTGGGATCATTATAGAAAAGTAGCTTTTTAATTATCCTGATTTAAATTACCTTGAAGTATCTTGTACTAAAACTTGAAATTAAATCTGATTTCCACAAAAAACATGCTCCAAGTGGCTCAAAGTTCCTTTAAATCCTGTTTTTTCCATGTCCATGACTTTCAGCCTATAGATGTCAAAATATATTAAAAATAAAATTAGAAATTAAATCAACCCTCAGCTTTAACCACTAGTGCCAAGAACCATGGAACAGCAACTATATACTGGAAGTAAGAGGTAAAAGGGAAGGAAGAGAAATGAAGATCAAGTTTGCTTGAGGTCAGATCACCCATAGGATTTCCCACTGCTTTGCTTTTACCTACAGAGACCTTGATTAATACGTTATTTGTGCATGGATAAAGTACAATAGCAATGCATGTTTTTATTAAATTTTAAGAAATTAAGATAGGCCAACCATGCCAATTAGCACATACCTGCCCAAAGGGAGGGATGAGCGTTACTGCAGGGACTGCTTTCCAAATAGGAGCTGGAGGAGAACACCATGTTTTTGGGTTCAGAGCAACACTCTATACTCAGAGAGCAGATTGCTTTATCCTCAGGTCAATCATTAATGTATGCTTAGATTGCTTAAAAGAACTTTCCCAAACACAGAATAATCAGTCCAATACCCTGTAACAGAGCATAAAACCAAAGGATTTGTAAACCAGACACCACTAAGGACAACAGGGGCTGTTTCCCCCACCCCCACCATAAGGCAGGAGATGGAATGCCAGTTCAAGAGCACCTCACTGCTGATGTTCTTAAGAGCAACACATTTGGGAAAGCAAAGGCTTCCTTTATTTGCTGGTTGTGTGTGTTTGCTTTTAAGTTTTCTTTTTCCCACACAAACGACAAAACCTATATACCAGTCCTGGACTGCTCTCTGACCTTCAGCAAGCTGCTATCTCCTTGAAATCACAGTTCAGAGACACAATTTATGCATAGCCCATTTCAAAGCCCCTCAGGTGGGCTCAAAGGTGCTGCATGATGTTGAGTGCCAATCCACCAGAAACTCTCCTACCCAGATCAGATACTAAAAAAAAAATAATAATAAAAAAAAATAAAAAATTGGCAGGTGACCTGTCCTGGTATAAAACCTACTAACATGAAGTTACCTTCAGTATTTCAAGAGATGTCATAAATTCTGTGCTGTGTGCTCTGCCCAGTTAAACAGGCATCATTTATGCCTGTTTGCCCATGTTTGTCCCACCAAGTGGCATCGTACATAGATGTAAGCCTTAGCCCTAAGCTGAACTTAACTTACATGTGTGACCCTGAACACCACCAGTAATTTTTTCTTTCAGAAACTGGGATAGGAATCAGAGTTCCTTATAGCATAAGTGACATCTGCCAGTACTGTTATATCTAAACATATCTAAAAACACTAGCCTGTACTCTTATGGCAGTGACTACAATGTCAAGGCCATGTGCAATATGCTCTCAAAATTTAAGTCTGGATTCACACCTGGATGACACAATGAAGAAATCACCATTATAACCCTTCCTCAGAAAAAGACTTAAAGAATGGATAATCTGTAATATGAAGCTAGGCAGTCATCTTTCACTCTTCGTGAGTGCTTGGGGAGAGACTGAGTGAGATCTGGCAATCTTCCAGAAGAGCATCAAGGAGCTCCTGGGTTTCCACCCAACCCCCTGACCAGCGATGCAGGTGAAACACTGACCAACGTAGTGACTCAAAGCTGGTCAAGTAATTTCTTTGGAAGATCCTTTCTTCTTCTGCTCCCATAGCTAAAGGTTGCTGCTGCCACCACATCTCTGAGGCTGGACAGCAAGAGCAGCCAAATGCAGGGGCTGGACCTACTACTGCCCCTTTTGAGACAGCAAGGCCAAGCTAAGAGCAGATATCAAGACGAACCAAGACACTTCACTGCCCTGCTCCTGCTGAAGACTGCATGGCCACAAAACAAGCCAGGGGAAAGGAGCCCTTTATAAAAATCCAGCAGAGTCATCCTATTCATTTTATTGGCTTTTAGGGATCCCTGTAATCAAAGGACTCTCTCTCCCACTCTCCTTGCCTTTTGGGATGCTATGATGGGAATGGTGCAGAGTGAAAGCAAAAGTAGTCCAAACATCTTTTAATACCACATTTGGCTGACACTGTTGCTGACAGGGCAGCAAACATGTCCTAACTAATATTACCTTGGAACTATCTCCTTCAGAAGTTGGCTTTTCCATAAGCATTTATAAAGGACATAATAGCAGATAGCTCTGAGCACCCCAAGTGGGTGCTCAGCACTCAGCAGAGATCACCAATATAAATTAATTTCAAATGCAAACACAACACAACACTCTCACAGACTCTGATTTCAGCAACTTAATGGATAAAACATTATCAAAATCAAATTCATGGGGGAATGGGGAATGATATCAAATGAACAGAAATCCTGTTTTTACCATTAAATCCCAATGTGCTGTTTCTAATGTCATTGAAAAGTACTGGTATAATGTCGAGTAAAGCAAGAAACATTGAGCAGGCAATACCTTAGAAACCACAGTGACTTAGATATTGTAAGTGTTATCTACACCTTCCTTTCCTCTTTAACCTCTTCAGTACTCAACTGCCTGGCCACAGGCATTTCAGAGCCCAGCTTTTTTTGGGATGCATCTTAGGTTCTTAAAATCACCTTGACCAAGCTGATGTATAAATGTCAACTTCCCTGCTGCTCTTTTATTCATGTGTATCATTCACTAACCACTGCTATGAGGAACAGCTTCTCTCCCCTGCTCACACTGTCTTGAAAATGTGTTCTCACTTTGTCAAAATGTAGCTAACAGCAACACAACACCAGCCTGTGGCATAGGCAGCCGCTCCTCAGATGGGACCCAGGCCTGCCCAGGAGATCCCCTGGACCTCGCCTCTGCCAGAGGCAGAGCCTGGCTCTCAGGCAGGTCACCAGGAGCCCCACAGCCCATAGTCCCACGGGCTCCAACCCCATTCCACCTCCTACTGACCTGCAGCAGTAAATCCACTGCCCACCCAAACCTTGGCTGCCTTTCATGAACAAAACGCACTTGATGTAAAATTCACACCCCAGAGGGGTGTAACTGAGGACCCACCAAAGCTCCTGTGAACAGGAAACTCCTACTTGCGTACCTACCCATAATCGTTTTGTTGGCACCAAAGCCAAAAGAAGGACATGCAGGTCATCAGTCAAGTGGCTACTGAGCTGAAAATGCAAATTAAATGATACTGCTTAGCAGAACACTGGGTTAATACATAACTTCTTAACACTCCACTGCATAAGACTGAAACCAAACTGTCATCTGGGCTCCGACCCTCTGAGCAAGCAGACCTGTGCTGACTTGCTTTTCATAGCCTTCAGATCCAGACTTTTGTTTTCTTTCACACATTCACATTTGCATGACTATTTGCCAAACTACGTGAACCCAAATACAGTAACAAAAAGGTGTTGCCGAGATCTGTTGAAAAATACTATAAGTAAAACTATAGGGTCACATATCTGGAGCCCCTGGTGGTCTAGTGGTAAGGGCGCGGCGCTGTCACCGCCGAGACCCGGGTTCGATTCCCGGTCAGGGCCACTCCCGGGCAGATGGAGCTCGTTAGCCCTTGAAAGGCAACCCATCTACATCCTAAGGACCTCGCTGCCACCGTCCAAGCTCGCTTGGCCCCGGCAGATGAACCTTAGGATTAAAGGGTGGGCTCAGTTCCGCGCACACTGTGTCTCACCTAAAAAATCCAATGCGCAGGCTGGAAGGTGGAAAGACCTTCCCCGGATCTTCGCTCGCAAAGACTGGCCATAAAAAAAAATAAAGGGTCACATATATAGTAAAGTGATCACTTTGTAATTAAATTCAGGTCTTTTGTATGAAAAAAAAAAAGCTGAAACAGCCTTAATTGCTTCTTATAAAAAAAGATATAAATTATACAAAATATACTTTGCTAGGTGTAAAATCCAACCTGTGACAACTTCAACAGAAGTCATTTATCTGTGGGCACAGGGATGTGACACTGGCCAGGCATACTAGACCCATTTATCTAACAAGCAGTTGCTCTTCTTTAAATATGAGGAATAAAAGATTAGGAAAATATCTTCCTGTTATGAGGCTGACCTTACTGTACCATTTGGACAAAACTAACTCAAAACAGTGATAGTTTTGTTCCTACACCTCAGATGAAAAAATAAGGTTTCAAAGCTGACAGAACTAGTTTCCAAGTATTAGCAGGTATTTTGGCTTATCTGGCCACTGATGTCCCACTTAGGGACCCTTAGGACTAATTAATGCCACATTAAACAGAGCAGTGGAATTTCAACTGGCTTTGAGGAGAATTGGGAAAGACTTGCTGTCTCAACTGTATCAGTTTAACACACTAACCTCTAGAGCTTGGACGTTATCAGAAACATTAAACAAGGAGATATCAAATATATGTCTTGAGGTATTTCTGTGTTCCTAACAACATGCAGAAGATAATCAGACTAGTGCAGAATTCTCTATTTATATGCACACAGGTTTGAGGAATTGTCACAAAGCTCCACTAATCTATTTTTACTGAAGTTAATGACAGACCCCTGCAGATTTGAAAGGAACTTGATTCTGGGTAAGGGGGTGATGCAGTTGGCAACAGAGAACTCAAAAGAAGCAAGCAGTAGCACACGGGCCAGCCAGTTATAACTGACCTCTGTTTGGCTCTTCTTAACTAATGAATAAGCAAACAATTCCTGACTTCAGGTGGTTTCCTCTCTTCTCCCCCACCAAACATGAGTGCAATCAGTTCATAGCACAGCATCGTGCCTCCATGATAAAGCAGCAGCAAAGGCCACTGCTGTAGTTTAGGCTGATGAAGCACTGAAGACATCCATTCCCTGTAAAAGCACACATTGCTTAGTGCGGAAAATGAGTATTTACAGAAGCAAAGAAACAGGATACACCTGAGCTATTAGAAAATCAAACATCCTAGTATGCTGTGATAAGGTAATAAAAAATAACACAGTACATAAGAAAAAAATTCTTTTGGTGTTGAGAAAAGACAGAAAAGGCAGAATGGCTGCCCAGCAAGGTGGCCAGGAGGGCTCCCCCGCCCATGCTACTACACAGGCTGCCTTGTGTTTGGATGCCCCCAGATGTTGCTACTGTTTCTCTCAACTTCTTTGTTACTTACACAGAGCCAATTTTGCATTTCAGTGCCTGAAGCCCAGGAGGACAGATCTCATGGCAAGGTCTGTAATCTTTATCACCCACAGAGCAGCCATCTGGGACTCCTCCCCCAGCTGTGCTTTGCCATGCCATACCACCAGCTTCTCCTCACATATGGGCACAGCGTCCTACCAAGGGGCAGCCACAATATCCCACTATCCAGGGAGAAAAATTCCAGCCTTATATAACCATCTGTGGTCAGGCAGAACCAAGGCACTCCTTGCCAAAGTGCTTTTAATGTCGCCCCATCAGCCACTGATGTCTTAAAATGCTAGCAATTCTTGTCGATGCATTTCTTGCTCTAGAAGAAAGACTTCAGCAGGGGCATCCTGTTTGTTAATATACCTGACCAGGAAATTGCTAATAATAATTTGGAGACAACATCCTATTGCGACACCTGCTTGTTCACAATGAACAGAGTTACGGAATAATTTATGGCAGAATCACTTAAAAAAACCCCAAACAAAATAACCTACATTTTCTCCTGCCACTCTTCTTACCTATTTGGTTGGTTTAAATACTTCATGTCCCAAGTGAGATGCATCTTGCAAGAAACTTTATAAAGAGAATACAAAACACAGATGCATTTAACCCTCGTGTGAGCCACAGACGATGAGGGTGAATCCAGGTCCTCTTAACTGGGGACATGGCATGCCAGCTCCATGCACTTGAGTCCTTGGCTTTAAGGAAATTATAATTCAAACCTGTAACTTGATCCAAGTGAACTCAGGAATTTAACATAAGTGCTCTGCATGAGCACAACTATATTATCTTCAGACTAAATAAATTATTCTGATTATTTTTACTTAGATACATTCCACTGTGTATCAATTTCTGAAAAACAAGTATATCCTTTCAATACATTTTTAATGCTCACTTTAAGAGTACTTGAAACAAATATGAGCTCCTTGTTCCCCAGATTTCTGTTATTATCTTAAAGAGCATAAGAAAAAGTTTTCAGTAATTCTGTTAATACTCTTGCAACATTTCCACTCAAGCAGGAATTCAGCACTAAAATCTGAAATACTGGATATTGATGGCACACGCTTTTGGTCGATTAAACTTGAAATCCACATGAACTTTATACTACAATATCTCTGTGGTATAAAGAAAAATGTATTTTACTATGACAAACTATCGATTTCCTTACAATTAATTCAGTTAGATCCTCCCTTCCTGGCATCCCCAAGACCAGCTCCAAGAACATTACTATATTTAAACTGTGAACTTGGAGTGGATAACTTATTTTTCCCAAGTTTGATAGAAAACCTTTTGATCTGGAACTCAGGCCCTGCTCATTTTGCATATGCTTTCATGAAAAGGGATTAATGATATCTTAGAAAATCTGGACTCAGCAGTTTTTCACTATATTCTTCTCCCACTGCAGCACGGAGAACTGGCAAATATCAGGCAATGCAAACCAAGCAAGGAGCTTTACTCAACATATAAGAGAAAAATCCTGCACCTGACTTTTCTACCATCAATTTCCTTCATGCCTACCCAAGCTGGACACCAGAAGACAGCTTTAAGTCATGTAGTTCCTACTCTGGGAAGACGAAGCCCTTCTTCCCCCAGCAGACCTCCCATACCATGTTGTCACCACCTCAGTCATCCCAGTGATGGTTCCAATGGCTATGGCTGCTCTGCTGGGCACACAGCGACTTACAAACGAGCATCTGCCACTGCCCTTCCTTTCTGTGGACTCGGGTGCTTATTTTTGTATGTGTATGGAAATAACACCATGGCACATTTTTAGCTGTGTGTTTTTGGACCTAACACAAAATCTGTTATGGAAATCAAGCCACTATACAGTTAAACATTATCAAAACCCATCAGGTAGAAACAATTAGACCACTTTTACCCCAGATGACACAAAACATTCATTCCATAATTCTGCCTACCTTGGGAATCTGTTCATGCTTAAACTGCCCTGAAAAGACATCAGTATCATGTAACAGCATTAAACTTCGTGAATGTCTCTTTTCAGTACAATTTCTCAAAGCTATTCGTAAATGAATAAATAGCCCAAGGTGAGCAGAAAGCTTTCTCATGAAACCCAAGTAGTAATGCAGTATTACTGTTCCTGGATTCTTTCTCATTTGATCATGTTCTAGTAATTTTCCCAAGGGTGATATCAAGGACCCTCTTAACTGTACTGATTGCCCATCTCTGCATGGTAATGATAAAACTATTGATTTTCACATTTGTGACTCAGATGCAATTCAACACAAGAAGTACAAATTATTTTGACCTTGAAGTGCATCAGCCAAGCAATCACAAGTATGAAGAGCTTCACTCACATCAAAATGAAACAGCATTGTTGATAGCTGACACTGAAAACAGCGCTTCGTTTTCTCTGTACTTCTCAAAAGGAAGCCCTGGTCCAGCAGTAGATTTAATACAGGCTATGGAAGGGATCATAGAATGGTTTGGGTTGGAAGAGACCTTTAAAGGTCATCTAGACCAACCCCTCTGCCTTGGGCAGGGACATCTTCAACTCAGTCAGACAGGTCTGAAGAGCAGCAGCTGCAGGATGAGATTTGCCTTGGATGTGGGCTGACACAAAGCAGCATCCTGCCTTCCCTTGAGAAAAGAGCTGGGCACATCAAACAACTCCCCCTACCACAGAAAACCCTCTCCACGTTCCACTGCAGAGGTCAGTTTGATAATTCCTATCTTGCATGTGACAATAAGGAAAATGCAGCTTTCAGTCTCAGGGAAAAGTCTGGAAACTCAGGTCTTTGAGCTTACGCCATACATAGCCATCAGCTATTCCTCCTCCCTTGCTTCATCTGACTGCAAAGCTGTGGCACAACTCATCCCTCCGCTGCCCAAGGCTAAACCCTCTGGTGACCAGAGGGCTCTGTGCCACCACCTGAAGGTATCCAGCTTCCAGCATGGCATCAAGTGGGGTTGCACAATGCCATTTCAGAGAGGACGTCACTTGAGCAGGGAAAGGGGAGCCTTTTCTATTTGAAAAGAGAGAAATTGTAACTGTGAGCAAGTTCAACAGAGGCAGATTCATCCTGGGGCTGCGAGCCCATCAGTTTCCTCCAGAGACTGTCCTAGCTCTGTGGTTTCTTTTATATTTTTTTGAATGTGAACTTGAAACAGTTCTATATTGTTTCAGCGAGCAGGAAATCAGCCAAAAGAATAAGCCCCACAGGCCTTTAAATTATTTCAAACAGTTAAAAATAAGCTGCTATTCTATGATATAATTATAGAAATCACACTTCTTTGATGCACAATGGCAAATGAGCCCACTGAAGGGGCAAAAGGAGATAGATTTTTTCCTGGGAAATAAGTTCTTGTCTAAATAACACCTACCCTACGGACCATATTTATACAACTATTTCAACAAACAAGACTTTTGAAAGTCTGCTACAATTCACTGAGGAGAAAAGATCAAAGAAACTAACAGGAAGGCCAGGATGCAATCAAAATATTTGATCAGTGAGAGGTTGTTTATTCAAGTCATAAACTCAAGGGCACTTCAGTGGAAGCTGTGGGAGGAGAAGCTGCCATGAACACCTGAAAGCTGTGTAATCATGGCAGATCTAGCCCCTTAGGGGAATCCTCTCCTCATGCCCCACTGCCATCCCTGCAACCCTCCGTGCACAGCACACCACTGGCCCCATCATCCCATTTCCCATCATTTTCAGTGCAGCTACGTTAAACAACCAAGGGTGGAAATTCTACTTGCTCTCCTAAATCCCACCACCTCCCCCGCCACAGTTAAATATTTGGCCTTCAGTTAAACTAAATGGATTTTTGTTTTTTCTTTTAGAGCGGTCTCACGACCCCCATGTGACCCCGGTGGGAGGACAGAGGGAGGCAGGGAGACCCCACGGTGCACTCAGAGCCCTGCCAGAGCCCAGCGAGTGTCATCTCACTGAACGGCGGACATGGGTGTAATGAGCTTTTAAATACTTCCTTTCCTTTTTTGAAAAAAGAGAACAAGGGAAGAGCTACTGGTATTTTCTGATTTTCCTCCTCACGGGTTTTTTTATTTCTAAGTATATACTTAGCAAACATTAAAGAGCTATATATTTGTATGCAACTCACACTAAACAACTGCTTCGATAGTTTCTTTTTTAAAAATACCAAAATCTCACTTTCTTGAAAGGCTTTACTTTTACTTGTTTGTATATTCCCTAGGTTATCAGTACATTTCCCTTGGCTTTTCTGACAGCAATATACATGTCCTTGTAATCAGAGAAGTATGGGAAACTCTGGAAACGTCCAACTGTGTATAAACATTTAAAGCTCAGATACCCTAATACAAAACAAGTACCTCTCTGAAACAAACATCTCCAGATGTTTTAACTTATTTATATACATATATATATATAAGATATGACTCAGGCACGGAAAGCCAAAGAATGTTCTCATTTCCTGAGGCTGGCTAAGAAAAAGGAAAAAAATGTGAATGAAGGAACAAAGATTTCAAAAGTCAGCATTTTCTCAACAGCAGCAACTTTAAAATGCTCCAATTCAAATCATTTTCCATATAAATAGAATATTGCCTCTCTCCTGCAACTGCGTATCCTCACAAAAGGAAACACAGAAGGGAGACAAAAAATGTTGCTTTCTGGGACATTTAAAGTTCTACAGAAACATCTCACTAGAGACATGCCTGCCCTTCTCCTTTCAGCTCCAGTGAGGCTCATCGACATCTCCTACCAAGCCCCCTCTCCCACAGCTTGCCTTGGCTGCACAGCACAGGGGTTGAGAAGAACAAGCCAGCAAACACGTGTGCAGTGGCTGTCCCACAGCTCTGTCTCTGCATGGTGGCACTCAGCCCACGAGACCTCACAGCATCTCTTGCTCCATTTTTTTTTTTGTTTTTTTTACAACAGTACCAGTGGGTATAAACAGCATCCAGTTCCTCTGGGACCTAAAAGCAGTGGGTGAAGAAAGCCCATCGGCACCTTCAGATCATGAAGCTGTGTCATGCCAACCAATGTCAGGTAGATTTAAACAGGCATTGATGTGTCGCTATTCTCCATGGCCTTTCTAACCACAACCTATATGCGTCAGGGGGACAGGACATGGGCTTTCCTTCCTCTGAATCCTCTGAAAGTGAATTTCTGAAAACCAACTCTGTGGCAACCATGACAAAACCACTGCTGGGGTGGTTTGCCTTCAAGCAGGGCTCTAGGAGGAGACAACAAGCTGCAGAGAGAACATTCTCAAGTGCGTTTTCAACAGCAGAAAGCAAAATTGTCCAGGCAACCCTGCTGCAACAACCTGCAGGCAGGTGATCCCTCTTCCAGTGCAAGAGAGCACGGATGTGTACAGTCCTGACACCACACACGGGGCAGCCACAAGCAGTCCACGAATCCAACCCAGACCACCACCAAACATTGCTCCTTCCTTCTTTAGATCCCCAGCACCTCCTCACAGGATCTCACTTTTCACACTGTTCTCTGGGCCACAGCTACATGACTCAGGCACAAATCCACAATTCTGCTGAAATGGGTATTTCCATCTTTCCCACGTCCTTTCCCTTCGACATTACTGCCACCCATAAGACTAAGGAATCAATCTAGATTGAGACAAACCTAGTTTTAAATCTATGTATCTACCAGTCTTCCTCAACATGCATTTTCAGCTGGGTCAGGTCCCTGGGGCTGGTATGAGAGATGCTGGGGGATAGGAGTGTGTGGGTCAACCCGGTTGGCTGTAACACAACCACATTCTTAATTAAAATGGCTCTGTAATCGCTGCCTGTGGGAAGAGCAGCTGCCCTGGCATGGCCCACAGATGGTCTGTCCTGATTTGTAACACTGTCCAGAGCTGGGTCTGGGAGATGGTTGCTGCCATGTGAACCTCAGCCCACTTACCAGCAAAGCCTGGCAAAAATAAGTTACTTAATACAGCACAAATGTCGGTCTCTGCCATGAAACACAAGTCTGTCCTCCTACCAATACAGTTCAGAAGCGCACAGTGCTCATCTGCAAAGCTACAGAAACATTTGCCTATTTGCAAGCACTGCCTCACAAAAAAAAGAGGGGTTTCCAAGCAGAGACTGCTGTGCCAATTCAACCCCAAATCCACAGAGACCACCTTCCCCTGGCAGTGCCGGTGGGCAGCTCCTGCCTCCCCACCCGCCAAGCTGTATTTTTCATTCCCAAATCAGAGGTGGAGCATGCCAGGAGACACCGAAGGAGGACTCAAGGATGCTGCAGTTCCACATGGCAGGAGGCTGACGGGCAGTCCCTCGCCCCTGCCAGGCAGCACCCAGCCCCAGTGAGGATGGCCAAGCCTCCACAAAGAGTCCTCGCAAAGCACTGAGGTCCTCTTTTCCCCTCCCAGGGTGGATTTGAAACTAATTCTTTGCACAGTTTCTTCTCCCCACATTAATCCCACAGCTGCTGCACGTCAGTGTGGGGTCTGGACCGGAGCCACTTTGCCATGTCGTTGCATCCCAAATATTTGCTGGCGTTACTGCATTGCTTTGCCGTAGTCTTTCTCAGTGCCCTCAACTACAAAAAACCAATACATTAATACAGAAAACCCTTTTAATTCTGAGTACAGCAGCTGCCCCATTCTGCTCTGGCCACCCAGGAAATGTTCATAAAGGCAATATAATGCCTTAGCTTCTCAAATGATCTAAATCAACTCCCCACCCATGATGTGAGCAATAAACGGTTTCAACTCTACTGTTCACACCAGTTTAGGTTTTACTCAATCAACAGCTCATCCACCAGTGTGTTCTCAGGTCTTCAAACTATTTATTGCAAGCAGTGTTTGAAACAACCCTAAATGCACCAAGTTACTAAGGTCCCACGTTTTTATTGAATTCTGTATAAGTGACTGGTGAGGTGTTTTTAGTGAGTTAAAAAGTGAGAAAAAGGAAGGATCATCAGAGTTGGAATTCAAGGACTTCTTATTTAAAACACAAAGAAAAGCAATTAATATGAAAAACACAGAGCATAAAACCTCCTCCTGGGTGCCACCCTAGGGTGCTCCAGACTATGCCATTTTGGCCCAGAAACACGGTTTCAGGCTGCAAGACAGAAGGTCCACTTTGTCCATAAATAGTTTGTCACTGGCCACACCATCAGCTTCTACCCCCCAGGACCTGTCTCCAGGTCTCCAGTCTCCAGGTATGGAGATAAATGTCTGGTGTAAAGGGTTATTAGGATACACAATAAAAGCTAAGAAAATGACAGTATCTTGACTTTTGTTTTCCTTTCTATCTGCTTAAAAAAAACAGAAGTAAGCATTTTCTAAAGACTTACAGATGCAGGAAGGGAAATGCTGAAGTAATTGCAAAGGAGTGTCCCAATTTGAAGAAAAGTATTAACCCCAGGGCACAGTCACTTGTTGTGTTTTCCCTAACTGTCAGACTGAATTAGGACCTTTCCATCCTTTCCCCCTTTCTGTCTCAACACTAGCACAAGCTGTAAGGGTGACATGGACTGTAACACATCACTAACATGACAAGGACAGCAGACCACGTACATGGTTCACACTATGGACAGCTAATACAAGGGAAGGCTTTGGCTATAAAAACGGGACTGTCAGTTTCATTTCCCTTGTCATCAGTACTTGCCATCATGGAGAGACCTGACATGAATAATTTCCCCACCAACTATCGTGCAGCTTTTACCACAGCCAGCAATTAAAGCCTCCCTATATTGCAAAGTAATAAGAGCCCGCATTATGTTACTGAGTGAAAAACTTTTGAACTGGGCTTTGGAGGAGAACAAAACACAGAAGAATCAGACAGTGTAATCTAACACACTTAGCAAGAAGCCACAATTGCAGGAGCCGAAAACCCTGCCTTAAGTGCTCCAATAATAAATATTTTATTGCAACTTGAAAAAGAATTTGTTAACTGCGCAAATACCCTCCATATATTGCAGATCATTAACGGTTCTGCTGCAGTAACTGTATGGAGCCAGTCCTAAGAAAAATAACTGTGCATTACAACTGAGACTAAACTGCAGCATCACATTTAGCTTATTTACAGAGTCCCCTATCAAAGCCAGTAAGACCATGAAGTACCCACCCACATTTTTGAGCTTCACGGTCTACTGCAGAGTAAGAGCTGTAAATCCAATGAGTCTACGGCAGCTTTCCAAATGTAGTTATGCTTTGAATAAAGAGGAGCTTGCTTTTTATTTTGCTGCATGCTCGCCTGCATTTCTTGCTACAAAGAAAAACTTAAGCTTTTGTACTTTCCTAGAACAAACTAAGACAATAATGGTTCTGAACTGCAAGCTGATGTTTTTCTCTGAACCGCACAAGAAACTTATTCCAATAACACACCAAGATGAGTTCAGCACAACCAGCTGGAAAAGCTGCCCACAAAACTTTAAAGGGCACTTCCAAAGCAAACGGGTGTAATGACAAGCTATCAGCCCCAGGCAGCATGCCCAGCAATCCTGAATGGCCCACCACTACCCAGCCACAGTGGACAGGGCACATCCCTCCCTGCCCAAATCCCTCTCCTCCAGGGCAGTCTGGTCTCTCAGTATGATGCTAAGAGAGAGGGTTGTGCCTCAGTAATGGGTGTACAGCTGACAGCGCCAGCCTGCAAGTTCCTGTAGTTGCAAAACAAAAGCCACAAGAGTGACTCGAGTTCACAAAATGGAGAGGAAAAAAAAAGTTAAAAATAAGAGTATTTCCTTGTGCATACCTGCTGACCAGATGTTTGCTGCTCTTCTGTGTCTCAAACCTGGGGAGAGACCTAAAGTAATTCTTTCCTTTTCTGTTTTCTTCACAAAAAACTCTGATTATTTAAAGCCTCTAAATTAGAGCAAAAAGTCAAGTTCCAAAATCCCTCAGGAATCTCAGCCTGCAGAAGCCTTTGAGATCATCTTATATTTTGTTAAAAGGTGTTTTTGAATGAAACATGCATTGTTAGTGTCTTTTACCCAAAGACCAAAACAAGAAATCACACCAATTTTTAATTTTCTCTCCTTGCATTTTACCAAATCAAAGTGTATGTTTCAAGAGCCTTGCCCCTTTGTTTTATTTCGACTGGCCACCTGCACACCCGCTCCAGGTAAACTCCCACCAGAGTGCTCTGCTAGTTCGTCTCTGCAAGTTTCTGCAAGCGTGGGCTCTAGCCTGACTTTGTCCCAAAACTGCTTTGCTGCACCAGGGGTGTAGCCTAGTTCATATCCTGGGAAGCGTGTACCAGCAGGGCAGCAGGCCTGCTCCCTGACAACTTCAGCAGAACAGATGCCAAATACGTAATTGCTCTGTCTACCTGGCCAAAGAGGCGGGCTCTGCACCAGAGCCAGAGCACCTGCGTGGGGCTGAGAGATATACAGCTACTCGCAGTTGCAAGACACTGACCCTGGCAGCACAAATACTCAGCCATATTCAGGAATGCAGAGAGAAGCCTGGCCTGGAAGCATCCACCACTCACTACAAAATCAAGTGGCTTTTGGAACGACTGAAGAAAAAATAGTTACCTCAATACATACGGACATCTGAATCACATTATCGGGTTTTTCTAAGCATGTGGCTGCACGGCAGCTAGAAAGAAGGCTGGTCAAGGCTGGAGAGATCCTGCCCAGGGCATCAGGGTACTGACTCTGGGAGCAGAGCTGGCGCACCAGGATACCAGATGCCACCACGGTAGCTCCAACCCTGCCTGACTTTGTAGCTGCCACAGCTTTTCTCCAAAGGTGTGGCGCAGGGCTGGAGGAATTAGCAGTAGAAGTCGGGCACGGGAAAGATAAGGCGGTCTTGAGCCAGGCTAAAGTCTGTGTGCCAGCAGCCGTCCTGAACCTGCAGCCCAAGGCAGCTACAAAATCACTCCTTTTCCTTCCTTCAACTCCTGGTTTTGACATATTAGCGCAACACTTGCCTTTAATTAGGGTCATTTAATTAAGCACTTTAATTAGGGTCATTTCTTCCCAAGAAACAACTGCACCAGGCGAGGCTTTGAAAAGCTGAGCGACGAGTAGAGCAGCCTTTGCTTTCCGTAATCCATCACTATTAACCCGTCCCTAAGATAGTACTGCCCTGTAATTGTGGGATATGCATAAAACTGCACCAATCTCACCACATCGAGGTTACTCAGTACGATACTTTCAAAACAACCTCTCAGCTCAGGGCGCGTTTTAGCGCAGTGGGCATCCAACCGCGCTCACGGCACGGTCGGGACGTGCCGATCCCCTGTTTCTGGGTGTTATTCCCAGTTCTCTGTAACAAGGACACCGGAGCCGCGCCTCCGCTCCGTCCGTGCGCGTAACGCCGAAGGGGAGATCGCGGGGAGAAGGGATTCCTGAAGTGCCCCCGCTGCTGCTCCCGGGAACGCGGAGGGAGCGGGGAAAGTTCCCCCATGGAAGGGGGAGCTTCCAGGGGCGAGCAGCAGGCACACCTGTACGGCTGCGGACCACCACCCTCCCCAGCGGGACCCCAGCCCCCACCCCAGCCCGGCCCGGCTCCGCCGCCGCCCTTCGCCCGGCGGAGCAGCGGGGAAGCGCCTTTCCCGGGCTGCAGCCGGTGACAGCGGCCCGGCCGAGACACAGCGCCGCCCTCGGCAGCCGCCCGCCGCGGGAGGCGGGACGGGACGGGGCGGGCGGCCCCCGCGCCTCTCCTACCTGTTACAGTTCATCCCGGCCGCCGCGGCCGCCGCCGCCACCCCCAGCATCCCGCCGCTCCCGCCAAGCGCTCTCCGGCGGCGGGAGGAGCCAGCCCTGGCGGCGGTAATGGCGCTGGGCGCCCGCCCCGCCGACACCCCCGCCCGCCGCCGGGGGGCGCGCTCCGACCGCGCCGCCGCCGGGACCCGCCCCGGTCCCGCTCGGCCCGCGGCGCCCTCACGGCTCCCTCACCGGGAACGAAGGGACGGCCCCGATAAAACTTGGGGTCCCGTCGCCCCCAGAGGCTTCCCAACAGCCCCGCGGGATCGGATCTCTCGCCTCCTCTGCCAGCCCAGCCGGAGGCGCGGCGGCGGCCAGCACGCCCCGCAGAGTTACGTGGAGTAGGTGCCTCCTGGGAGCGTCTGCTGCTGTTATTTTTTTTTTTTCCCCGGAACATAAAATTGCTGTCAAAACAATTCCAAATATTTTCACTGTTTCCTATGCGTGTTTGCGTAGTACAGGATTATTTGTAACGAGAGAGCTGTCGCCTCACCTTAGGGCACCAGATAGGCTTAGGTGAGAGTTCGCTAGAGCAAGACTACGTTTTGAATCAGTATTGTTTAAAAATGTAACGCTACCGAAACGCAAAGGCCAGCACGTTGTTTATGCTCAGCTACCCCGTGTTTAGAGAGTAAATGCAAGTAAGTTACCTTCAATACCAGCGCTGCCAAACCTGGGGCCAAACCTCCTGCTTTTCTTGGAGAGAAAAGATCTCACACCAAACCATACCAGTTTCAGGGATGTATGGACAAATGAACAATTGAGAGAAGCATAATAGAAAATGCAGGATTATTAAGGTGTCTGTATCACCACTTATTGCTGTCCTTAATATCAGAAGAAGGAAGTGGTGTGGTGGAATGAAAAATGCAAATATTTGCCTGCCAGGATTAAGGAAGTCTCTATATGGCTCCAAGAAGACGATAACTCAGGGAATATGTTAATCCAGTCAAAATCAGCATGGACAGGTATGAGTAAGCACACATCAGAAAGAATAATTCAAACTACGTGTACATAAAGTACATCTACTTTGGTATCCATTAGAACCAGGAAAAGAATGTAAATTTTCAGGACTTTAATGCAGAAAAGATATTTGATGGCTGGGCCATGAGCATGGTTCTAGAGATAACTACAACTGTAAAAACACAAAAATATCAGACTGTCTGGCGGACTTTTGTTTATTTATTTGTTATTTTGGCAGGGTTCAGTTTTGCTTGCCAACTTTAGGAATCAAACATAGCAAAACTTCAGCATCACAGAGAATGCAATTCTGCACAAAGAGGGAAATAAAGTACTCAGTTGGAAAGGGAAGGGATAGTATGCCAGAAGAGGGGGACGTGATCCCTCGTCTTTACTCAGCACTGGTGAAGCCACACCTGGAGGGCTGGGTCCACTTCTGAACTTCCCAGTACAAGAGATACATGGACACACTGGAAAGAATCCAACGAATGGCCACTAAGATGACTAAGGGACTGGAGCACCTCTCCTATGAGGAGACTGAAAGAGCTGGGACTGCTCAACCTAGAGAAGAGAAGGCTTAGAGGGATCTTATAAATTAATAAAAATACCTGAAAAGGGAGGGTAGGTACACAGAGGACAGAACAAGTTTCTTTTCAGTGGTGCCCAGTGACAGGATCAGAGGCAATGGGCACAAACTGAAACACAGGAGATTCTCTCTGAATATCAGGGAGAAAATTTTCACTGTGCGAGTGACTGAGCACTGGCACAGATGACTTGAGAAGGCTGTGGAGCTTCCATCCTTGAAGATATCTCATAGCTGTCTGGACATGGTCCTGGGAATCTGGTTGTAGGAGGCCCTGCTTGAGCAGGGAGGTTGGACAAGTGACCTCTAGAGGCACCTACAAAGCTCAACCAATCTGTAAATATATTAAAAAACAAATGCTCCCGCCCCCAAAAAAAAAACCCTCAACCCAAAAAAACCCAAAACAAAATAAAACCAAACCCAAACCACCCACTCATTTTAATGAGTCTGTCAACAGAGCTTCCTTATATCATCTAAATAAGTAAGTACTCATTCTGTGCCAGATGAAGGTAATACAACCCTTTTGTTTTTTCTAATCAGCTTTGGGCAGTCTGCCATTACTTGTAGGCACCTTCATGAATGTCTTTAATTAACCTCAGTTCTTCTGCAAGGATTTTGGGGCCTCTCCCATTGCAAGTCCTCCTGGGGAGCTGGACAAGACAGTAGTTCCTGGCTGCTGAGCCCAGCTAGAGGAGCAGCACCTCTGACTGAAACTGGGGGGGAGGTGGCTGGGCAGGCCTATGACTACCAGGGCAGCCAACTCCAAAACAGTAAATTCTGGAAATAATTAACAGGCCAGTGCCAGCCAACAAGTGCAGCCGTTACGGCACTTCCTTTGGAGAGCACATTAATAGATTTAAGTAAAGTAAGTAAATTGCACTATGTGCAGTTTTCCAGTGCTTTTACAGATGAAATCCCTAGAGCCCAGTCTGCTAGTAATACAATCTTGAAGTAAGCAAAGGCATTCTCATAGAGAGCTGGAGAGCATCCCCCAAACATATACTTATGCCAAACACTAAGTAGCAGCAGCTTTTGGAAACACTGTATGAAGAAAAGCCAGGAATTCAGTTTCACAGATTGCCTCCCCAGGCTCTGTGCGCTTTGCAGCAAGTTTGCACCTTGGGGTCTGATTTAAATTTTTGTTGTGTCTTTCTGTACAACAGAAATAACAATTCTTAGTTGTTATTAGTTGTCCATTACCTAGTATTACAGCATGCTGGCATTCTAATTATCTTGTAAAATTCAGTCCATAATACTTAGGCAAATAGTTTAATAGGATTCACAAACACACACCACAAACTCAAAAGATCACTCCTTCCATTCTAGTATAATGAAGGCTACGACCATTTTCTTCCTATGCAGTTAAAAAAAAATGGCAATGTGCCTCCTTATTTCTGCTTACAAACCCATCACAAAGTTTAACTTTATGCTGCTAATTTACTTGGCATCAGGTGGAGAAGTGCCATTACCCCCAGCAGCCAAATCAGGAAATAAAGACAGAGAAACTGAAATTAAATTCACAAAGGAAGCATGTGGCAAAGCAGGGAATTTGGACTCCATGTCTCCAGACCAGCATATTAATCACAAAATTAATCTATCTTTTTTTTCTCTCCCATCTCTCCCTGCTAGACTAGCATAAAATGCAGTTTTAAGTAGCCATATGCTTTTGATGTTTTGTTTCCAGAGCATTTTACATCTTCCATCACTGTTGAAATTCCAAATTTATTGTACTGCAGCTGGCAGTGACACTTAGGGACATGGTTTAGAGGTAGACTTGGCAATGCCAGGTTAACAGTTGGACTCAATGATCTTTGAGGTCTTCTCCAAAATAATTGATTCTGTGACTGCAAGTGACAGCAACCTGTGCCTCACTACCCTCACAGTTAAGAATTTTCTTCTAATATTCAGTCTAAGTCTGCCCTGACTCTGAGTGCCTATTAGCAGAGCAGTCCCATGATTCTTTATCTTAATACAATCAATGGAATTAAATTGTAAACGGGGTCAGTGTTCTTCATGTCACACCTCCGAAGATATGAAGTTAAAGCAACAGTGAATAATTTTTGGACACGGGGTGTCCAGCTAAATATTCATAGCAAAGCTATTAACAAATTCACAAGTAACAAATTATTTTTTATAAAAGCAGTCAGATTTCTGCTTCATGCATTTTAGACACACATAGTATATTTGGTGTCACCATTTCTTGAAAGAGGGAAGGAGACTGTGCAAGAACAGAGACGTTACTTTTATAGATCGATCTCAAGCCCCTGTAAAATTGATCATTGAAATTCCATATTTAGCAGCATAAATTTCTGCTTTGTGACAAGGTCAGTAATTGGACAGACACAGTAATGGCTAAAGAAAAAGCTGATGGCAGCACCACAAAACAGGTCCCTTAAGAAATAACTTAACGACTTTTGGCTATCGTGGTATAATTCTCATATTTTTCATGGAAGCGTGTAATTTTTCTCTTTTAAGCTTTTTGTCACTGCAATTCCTATCCTTCCCGGAATGTTATAAAAAGCATTGTTAGCTTTTCCGTGTTTTCTGAAAATCCCCCACCTGCAAGATACATTTGATATATCCACTATCCCCCACTGCTCTGCAAACAACTGGTTTAACCGGTTTCCAGGAGAAAGGCTGGTGGGGAATGTTAGGGCGGGGACAGAGAGCCGACACATCAACAACATGGTCTGTGTTAAGTGTTTATCACCACCCGATGCTTTTCTTTCCCCTGTTCCACAGGCTGTAGCCCTCTGCCTGTGGAGCGGAGGGACCATCCACTTGTTCCCCCACAAAGGCAGCTTCACCTGGATTGCCGCAGCTGCAGGTTTAAGTAAATGCTGCAACTACTTGTGAGAGGAGCTTTAGTGAGTCCGTATAAATATTTGGGTGCTAAAGCCAAACTGATAGGATTGGCGTTTTCCCTCGGCAAGAGTGACACTGAGCATCAGCATGTAACTCCACAAAGGGCAATAACAACAGTAAAGCAGTATTTAAGTAAAAGCTTTTTTCTGGAGCTCTGTAATGGTTTCTATGGTTTTTATATTTGAGATGCTCTGTGGTGCAAAGGACAAGATCCAGGACCTGATACTTACGTCCCCTCTGGAAACAATCTGACTGCTCTCAGAACAAGCTTTGATTTTCAAGCAATGAAACAATAAACCCTGCTTAAATCCTATACTCGTATGCAGCTGCTATCCACTATCTATGAATTTAAAACACTTTCAAGAGGACTGGGACTGTGCCCATGCCCAAAACAGCATACTGTTTTTTACACTGATTACACTCACCTTGGATTCTTAAGAAGTCTTGAAGCATTTAATTGACAGCAAAAAATAAACAATTTGCTAATACCAAGGTGTACTGAATTGTTGGAGCAATAACTGATGCTACTAACAAAATCTCTACTCTTTGTTTTACTATTCTCAGTTTTCATTATTCAATCCTGCCTTGATCCTCAGAATGAGCCTGAGGAACATAGAACAGTAAGAAATCTCTTGAATCTAAGACACACCTTCTCAACCTTACACAACCATATGACAAGTATTAATCAAATTCAGTTTAAAAAGCAGCAGATTATTATTTCCCTTCCCTACAGCATATATATTTACATGAAAGCTGTTAGAAGTTGACTGTATCAGGCTCCTTTTTGAATCACATCCATTTATTATGTTTTCTTTTCACAGCTTATGATCCCCTCCTGATTACGTATTTGTGTAATAGGCACAGACTAAGAAAAATGGTTGGTAAGAAGATAAACACACCAAACTCACTTAAATCAAGCAAACAAACCAACCACTTCCCTCTTCATCCACAGAAAATCTAATCTTTGCACTAGGACAACTATGCAGATAAAGAAAAATTATCACAGGGAATTAGGGAAGAGGTCATTCAAAGTTCACTGCTATTAGAAGGGGGTGTTGATTTATTAGGTGGCTAGTACTTAAAATAAACATACTAAGTGCAATCCTTTTAACACAGACATTATTAGCTTCTGCATCCCTCCTCTCCTTCATGTCAGATATTGTCAGATTGCTGGTAACAATCTAGTAACACATTTGAAGTAATTTAAATGAGCCTTTAAAAAAAAAAATTCTAACCCCGCCCCCATAACAAAACAATTTCTTTTCCATTCATCGAGATGACTCCATTGCTGTTATCATCTTCTAAAGTAAAAAGTGGGGATACTATACTAGATCCATAAAATATCTTTAATACATTGGTAATCATCCCCTTGTTTTCTACCTTGCAGCTGAATAACATTTTCTCAGGTAAGAACAGGCATTCAGGTAAACAGAAAGGCACTCTGTTGAGTAAAGATGAATTTTATTGAAGCGACAGCCACATGAAAAGGCCATCAAAAACATTATTTCCAACCAAAACACTTATCTATCCAGACTAGCAGCTCTGAAATTACTACAACAAATATATTTTAACCTCTTCATATATTTGGTTTCTCAGCTTATGGGTGGTGACTGCTATTCACAAGGCTCCTAAGGGAGATATTTTTATAGTACCAGTAATAATAGAAGTAGCAGGTAGTTGAGGAAGTATTGGTGTACTGGGTGAAGCCAAGGCATAAGTCAAATGAAGCACAGGTGGTTCAAAGCCACTTAGTACAAACTAAGGAGAGTTTTTAAGCATTCCTCCACAATTTCGTGATACATCATCTGCTATCAAAGCAAAGGGATGGAGGGAGATAGCCAAGGGAAAATGTAAATATAGAAAATTATCTAACCCTGTATTCTCACAGCTGTACTTTGGGCAGGGAGGGTCACAAAAGAAAAAAGCAACTCTATTTTCCCGTGTATAATTTCTAACATGGGTTCCCTCTGGCCATCCTGAACCCCAACTACAACTGGCCACATCTACACAACAGCCTGACAAGCTCTGGTCTTCCTTCAAGCTCTTTTAACTGGAGCACTTTTGCTTGCACAGATGAGTCTCCCTCCTGGCTAAAGGGAATATGAAAGGTATACAACCTGTTTCTAAGATAGCATTAGGAAGTTAAAAATTCAGCCACAGTGCACATGCAGGTCTGAGAATTCTGAATTACTCCCATTTTTGGTTTTTAATTAATAAATATACTCTGTATAGTGACAGCAGAATCCTTATTATTACTATTATTATGCCCTCCTTAGGTTTGGGCTGAAGGCGGGCTGATAGAAGATAAAAATTGGTCCTAAGCTTATAAACTCTTTGGGCAAGGGTGACATTTTCTAGGAAACATTCTAACAAACACGGCACTGTAAAGAAAACAAAAAGAACCAGAAAGCAAAGTTAGCACAGTGCTCTTCCAGAAAATGAGCACCACAGAATATCAAGAAGCAGCAGTACTACTTAAAACTTCAAACTGCTTTTTGAAAGCAAATCACAGCTACAATGCTGTAAATTACAAATGCAAATATATGACATATAAAAAGTTTTCTATGCAAAATAATCCTGCTTCCAGTTCACATTCTTCTATGCCATTTACTGCAAATGTCTATTAAACTCTGATGTATTTGCTTACCACAAAGGTAAGTCCTGTCAATCTTAGCAATAGAACACAGTTTAGTAACAGCTATTAAAATACTTTTACATTAATATCTCAATCTTCCATTTAAAACAAAAAAAAGGTAATGCAAGTTGTTCACTACATTCATAAGTACAGTACTCAAGTTTTACTAAAACCAGTGAGCATGCAACTCACACTTGAAAGAAGTCAATAAGCAACCAGTATTTAATACAGCCAGTGATATAAGTTACTCGCATACATTTATTCACAGCTTACAATGTTAAATAATTTACAGATCTGAAATATGTGCATTTTAAGAGGAACTTGTCACAGGTCTTCAGCAATAGCAGAGACTAAATCAGGTCAGCTGCAAATGGAGTGTGAACTAAGTAAGAAAAAGCTGTACTCTTCTACTCATGTGCTTCCATTGTTGAAATCACAGCAGGAGAACGACTTGCACTTCTTTTTATACATATTTCAAATCTCTCCCCTCACTGTGTTTTGGCATTCTTTTGAGTGACATTAATCAAACCCAGCTGTGAATAGAGTTAGAACTCAACATCTGAGATTTGGTGCAAATTGTGAATGCTAAAGATACGGTAAATCCTTCCAAAGGCTAATACAAGAAAGCCTAAGCGTAACCTCATGTTTGATACTTAGAGACATCCCTAACACTACCACTTATCATCAGTTCTGTGATCTGAAAGTCCACAGAGGATGTTTTCCCCGGTAGCACAAACCAGAAAGATTCCAGTTAAAACACATATTGGAGGGGAAGTAAAAAAAAAAAAAAAAAAAAATTAAAAAAAATTAAAAAAATTAAAAAAAAAATTAAACCAAAAGTAGACTACTGAACAGTTTATTCTCAACGCGTTGACTTTCTGCTGTTCATATGTCCAGATTAATCTCAGCCCCAAATAAGGCAATATTAAAGGAACAAGCATCATTTCCTCAAAGCCTCAACTAAGGTAGGAAAGGAAGAATGCTATTTAGTATTGGTATGTGTACCAGGAAATGATTCTCTGTAAAACAGCACAGAGAGCACGAAAATATGAGTGAAAAGTATGGAAAGACTCTGGTTGAGATGCAAACAGAATTTAAACACGTGTATGAATTTTAATAACTTACAAATAAATTAAGATGGTGAAAGGTAGTATGGACTGTAAAGGGGAGAAGAGAACTGAAAGTAAAAAAAGGTGCTGTGTTGATAAGAGAAGTAGAGATGGTAAAGATTTATTTTTCTCAGAAAAAACCATAACATTCTGTTGAGTAACCCAAAACAGAGATTATCTCATCTGTGCAAAAGATCTGTGTGAATAATGTGGACACACAGATAAGTGAGAGAAGGGTGTAATACCTTCAGTCATCAGACCATTCAAAAAAGGCATCTATTGATAAAAGCTCCATCCTGTTCTCTTAGAAGTTAATGCTAGAAATCTGACCTATGGATTCAGATTCTTTCTTTAGTGTCTTCAATATGACTAAGTCAGTATGGGTAGTCTTTTCATGTAAGTACAGACATCGCTATAGTAATGGACCATTTCTTCCCGGTCTTTTCCACAAACTTCCAAGTTCAGGTTAAAAAGCCATAGCTTAAGCCCTTTTTCCAAAAGCTTCAGCTGACTTAAGATCTCTGAGTCTTGGAGTATACCCTAAGACCTCCATAAATGTCATTAATCTCTACTGCAATACCATGCTCAGGTGAGCCAAGCACTGTATATCATAGAGATTTATGCACTTGCTACATTTTGTGAACCATCGCCTTGATATTTCAATCTAGCTTTTGCAAAAAAAAAAAAAAATTAACACAGACTAAAACTTTAGTTCAGAAAATGCCCTTTCTGTTTCTTAATTATCTTCCATTTTGTAACCATCACCAGTGAGGAAATAATTTTAAATTTCTGAAACATGCAGAGTGTAACACTAACCATATAGATTAGTTAGCTGACAACAATACGTGAAAGCAACTGTAAACCCTTTAAAATGCTTTAAATCTAAAGTCTAGTTATTCCAGTTCATATATTAGATCAAGTTTTTAAACTGATATCAAAAGAGCCATTACAGGTTTGTCAAATTCTGTTTCCAGGCAATTTGTAATTAATTTGTCATTTCTCATAGTTCTTATCATCAGCCTTAACATTTACAAGAAAAATGGTTCACTGTTGCCAGAGCATAATGTAGAACCATCTTTCAGGGCTACTGTGGGCTTCTTTCTTAGAAGAGCCTAGAAAACTGAAAGTAACACACAAAAATAAAAACCTGTAGTTCAACACTACAACACCAACAGATTTTCTACAGTAAGATTTCTCTTTTTTTGCAGTTGTGGAATGTGTTTAAAGATTCAGTGTTTCCACTGTTTTATCGAAGTCCTGACCAGCTGTGGAGGTACGAAGCCCACCCAGAGGGCCTTGAGGTACTCTCTTCCTCACCTGAAAGAGGAATAAAAACATTTCAGTTTATGTTAAACATTGCATTATTTGGTTACATGACCTTGCCCCATTTCGCCCCCCAGCCTTTATCCATTTTCAAATGCTGTCCTCAAACCTGTTGAGGATGGAACTCACTCTTGGGCTGCCACCAATAGGTTCATGGATTTTATCACCAAGTCCACTTTACTTTGGGTACTTCAGGATGTTTGAAAAAAACCATTTATAACCATTCTCCACAAAAATTCAATCAGTCTTCATTAGGGGGCCAGAACTTCAAAACATCTAATTTTTCCAAATGCACAGCCTATCATGGAATGTAGTACTTTAATGCTTCTCTTTTAAATGTGATTTTGTTCACAAGTTGCAAGTTTTTAAAGTAATATATGCACATGGTGCTTATTCTTTATGTTAATTTTTAAATAAAGTATAGGTCTGTTAATGATGTACATGAAGCTACAGTTACTGCTTTTGAGAAGTGACAAACAATACCTTAAAAATTGTTTTAAGGGAACAAATGCCCAGAGTATTTGAAGCAGAGCCAGAACATTATTATACACATAGCTCCTGCATTCATTTCTTGCAAATGCTTAACTCTTTTTATTTCCTTCCCTAGTTCCTTAATTTCTTGAACAAAAAGCGTATTTTCTTTAAGATATTTTTAAAGTTAATATATAGAAACTAATATTAGGTCTACAGTACTGCCTTGAGAGGACTGCTTTAGTTACCTGTTTGGAACATCTGCCAAGTCAGAATTTCAATTATATTAACCTCTATTTTGACAAAATTTTTTTAACTCTACTCAAAACATGAACACGTTAAATTTCTAGAACTTACTATAATCTTCCTAAAATGTCCATATTTCAGAAGAAATTATATTTTACCTTAATTTTATTTATATTTTAGGGTATTTGTTCTGTTTCCTGAACACTGAATAGTAACTTCCCAACAAAGCAAAATGGTTTTATGATTAGCTCGCTAGCATACTGTTGCTAAGTTTTGTTTTCCCTCAAAGGTCTACACAACAGAAAGCACAGAACTTCAGTTGCCTTTATATCCACTTCTCCTTTTTTTTTTGACAATATTTTGAACACCACGTACCTTGGGCAATTGCAACCAGCTTCCCCTTCTCTTCAGGGCTGAGCTGCAACATGGTGTCTATTACTGGGAGCAGCCGCTCTTTCTCACTTCCTGATTTTAGAAATATGAACTGCAATAGAACATTCTTCAAGTATTCTAAATTAGCCACAGACTTTTCTCTCTCTTGATTTCTCTCCAGTCTTCTTATTTCATTCTTAAGAAGCTGCAGATGAGGGAAAAAATATGCAATATTGTTTGCTTCATACAATGAGCAACTGAACAAAGGTCTTTTGAAGACCTAATAAATGAATTGCACATATTGCTTCAAAAAGAATGTGTGCATACAACATATTCAGAACAAAAATCCAGTGAAAATTGAATTTGTGATAATATTGTACAGAAATAACTTATTATTGATCAAAAATAACCTTTTTTGATAAAATCTGTGCAATAGTTAAAACAATTTCAGCAATAAAGAGTAGTAAGAGTGGAACAGTTAAATAAAGCAAGAGAACTGATGACATCATTCATTAGGAAACATTTCAGAAAAGAAAGCCAAGCATATTCAAGGAATATGCTAACTTCAGAAATGTCTTCAGAAAACTCAGGGAGGTGCAATCAAACCAAACCAAACTCGGACATTAGTACATATATCTTCTTTTAAAGTAAGACAGCTAAAACAGGTTACAGGAAGAGAAACCAGACAATGCTTCCCTTGGGGTTTACTGCTTTTGTCTAAGTGAAAACAGTAGAGACCCCTTTACTAAATGTTAAACTTACAAACTCTTGAGGTTTTTTTGTAGAAGGTTTTACTCCACACTCCTTTCCCCCTCCCCTTACCCCGCCTTCCCACCCAAGTATAAACTGTGGTGAAAAAAAAACCCAACCAAAACCAAAAATTGAAGTCAACTTTGGAAGCAGTTGTGCTTATTAGTTATGCTAATTAGGCCCATGCAATAAAAGCTCCTACAAAATTAAATTTTGATCACCAAAATTTTATAGGCTGGGGTTTTCTGACACATTTGGTGTTAAATATTTGGTCTAAGAAACAGACTGTGGAAATTAGAGCTGTCCTCACATCTCTTGCATGTCTGCTAACCTTTATTTGTTCCATTAGGATTGCATTGGTTGCTTCTGATTCACGAAGTAATTCATTCAAGTGATCAGCACTCTTTGCTGTTGTGTTTAGTTTCTGAATCAGTTCATCCTTGGTGAGTTCTGCTTGCCACTGAGATGGTTCTGCAATTAATTGGGAAAGAAAACTAAGAGAAGGAAAAAGCATTTGCATCTACCTCATACTAACTTAACATCAGGACTTCATTAATGTAGTTCCTTATAAACAGAATTCATGCAAAGTCAGACTGCAGACATTAACAGGCATCAGTGTTGCTGTTGCATGCTTATTTTCTGATCTATTTTTGTTTATATATTAGGAGGGGATTGGCAAAACAGTTCTAGAGTACATCAAGATATACGGTCTTAATTATCTCTTGTTTCCTACCCATAGATAGAGATTTTCAACAGTTTTCTACAAAGTGTTTTAAATCACGATTAGATGCTACCATGTATTTTTCTGGTTTTGGGGCTACTCTTAGAAGATTGTTCTTCATTATAGCTTTCATTTTCCTTGAAAGAAGCCTATGAATAAATTCCTGTTCTAATTAGCCTCACTGAGATGAACAGAACTTTTATCCTTTGATTAATCAGGTTAAATTAGCACTTAATTGTCCCTAGTATAGACTAATTCAGAATACAAAAAAGTTCTGCAACTATTCACTCGCTTGCTCATCCAGTCTTTTCCCTTTAGAAACTCAGAAATACGACATTTTTAAATTACTAAAACCTGTACCAATATTTTATTTTACGGCAAAAAGTTTAATCCTTATTTAAGAACAAAACTCCTACAGAAATTCAGGACAGTGTAAATTCAGTGGCACTCAAGCAGACTCGTGTCTTGCACCTAAAACCATGAAAACATGAGGGAAGAAACTTCTGCAACTTACGTAGGCAAGTGCTTCTAAAAGCCACGTTCTACCTACCAGGTTTTGCTTCTGATGAGTTCAGAAGTTGTTCCAAGGATTGTACATAGGTGCTGGCTGAAGACACAGACTCTGTGTCCGTTGTTTCCATACCTTCTCCCTCTTCCCTAGCTACAGTGTGCACATCGAGGACAGGAAGGTCAGTGTTTCTCCGTTCTCTCAAGTTCTTCGTTCCTGGATTTGAAACAGCTGGACCTGAAAGATATTTCCTGATGTTTGTCATCAGAATGAAATTGGGAGGGCTATTTCATAGATGTGACTGTCTCAGACTGAGAGCAGCACACGAACTAGCCTTCAGAATGCAGGTGAAGAAAAAAGACAAAGCCAGACACATAACATTTATAGTAGAAAAATACAGCCTTTCATCTCCAAATGGTCATTGCAATCAAAGCCTGTTCCTAAACCTAAAATATATTGGCAAATTTTTATTTCAGTGACTATGAAATCTTTGTGCAACTCTCCCTGAAGATGCATTGTAGCTATGATCAGAGTGACAGATATTTTTAAGGCATAACAGAATTAGCTTTTATTTCAACCAGTCCTATGGGAGGCATAAAGTCTTCTGTTTTAATACTGTGTGCATGACCCTCTGCTTCAGTAGTAGACTAACTTAAACTATTACTGCTGTTTGCAAATGTCCAACTACATCCTGGTTAGTAACTTTACAGACACAAAAATAACACTTGAGCTTGAAGACAGTAAAATGTTAAATTAGAAGAGGGATCAAATGGCAAGTATAGCAACAACAAACATTCCTGAAACAGCTTTCAATATACTTTTCTTTAGCTTCACCTCTCATACTCGAGGCAGATGTCCAGTATGGTCCAAAACCTGAGACAACCTAAGTAATTTCCCTTCATCTGTCTGACAATGCTGACACGGAATAGATAACAGTAATGCAGATTGGAAGGGACCTACATCTAGTCCAACTGCCTGACCACTTCAGGGCTGACCAAAAGTTATCAAGAGCATTGCCCAAATGGCTCAGACAAAGACAGGTTTGGGGCTGTTTTAGGGTTTGACCACTTTTTCAGTAAGGAGATACTTCTAACGTCGAGTCTGAATCTCCCCCGGGGCAGCTCTGAACCATTCCCACACATCCTATCACTGGGTACCAACGAGAAGAGCTCAGCGTTTCCCTCTTTGCTTCCCCTCCTCGGGAATCTCTAAGACAGTGATGAGGTTGCCCCTCCCTCCTTTTCTGCAGACTAGACAAATCCAGAGTTCTTAGCCACTCTTCACAGGACAGTCCTTCCACCTTTTTCAGCAGCTTTGTTGCCCTCCCATGGATGCATTCAAGGACCCTAAGATTCTGAAGGGACAGTAAGTAATAAAAAAGACACATTCCGTACTTGGTATCTGTGGACTGATATGGCATGCTGCAGAGTCTCCAGAAAAGGTTTCTGGTAATTTACAGAATCACACACTGTAAGCAGGTTTTAGATTCAGACTCAGGTGCACAGATTTGTAACTAACTCAAGAAACCCTGGTACTGTGCCTGGAAGTTACCTCTAGTACTTGGTTCACTCTTGAGTTGGAAGAGCTGAGCTTCTACTCTGGAGAGTTGCTGCTGAAGTGTCTCTACTGTTTTCCTGTGCTCCTCTTGCAGGTTCCTGACTTGATCTCTGAAATTGTTCCGGAGAGCTTCATTCTGGGCCGTCAGCTGACTCAACATTTGCGCATGTTCTGTTTTCATGACCATGTTCTCAGACTGTATTGTGCAGAGTCTGAAAACAGGATACACAGCAAAACACAGTAATTTTTAAATTTCAAAATCTTTAGAGTTTGGAGCAGCTTTCAATTTTCATGTGTATGATGATAGAATGACCATGCAACTTTTTTTCCATTTAAACTCCTCTTTTTACAGGGGAAATCTAAGATTGAAAAAGTTATGCTGATTACCAATCATTTGAATGCACTGTGCTATAGAAACCCTTGATTTCTATTTTAGAACATAAAATTGAGACATACTTGGGGAAAAAAAGAGTAAGGATTAGAGACATTGTGCTCTAAACCTTCTTAAATTCTAAAATTGCAACATGACTGGTTATAGTGTCATACAGGGCATGTCATTTACCTTCTACTCCACTTCTTATAACATTTATTTACCAAACACTTATGCAGGACTTCGAAAAACACAGGTTTCTAAGAAGCTAAGTTTAATTTTTTTAAGCTTCAACTTTCAGGACAGAAGAGGGCAGAAGAGTGTAACTGTTAGCAAGAAAAATGTCAGTAACTCACCAATTGTTGGGTTTTTTTGTTTGTTTGGAGGTACTCCAGAAGCACAACAAAATTGTCACAAGCAATTAAACAAGTGCATGTATGGAAAGACTAAGCACAGGACTTGCCCTTGTAAGCATAAAGACTTAAACAGAGCCAGTATGTTAAAGAGCAGTCTCTCCAGGTATAAAGGGAACCTACTGTAAAATCGGTTGTTCCAGAAAAATGCAGGACATAATTTGGTTGATTACAGTGAGCCATCACCTGGCTACCAGGAACAGATAAAACTGTACAAAGATGGTGACAAGAAGCCAACAGTTCCTAATACCAAGCCGTAATTTTTACTGAATATTTCCTGTGAACTTCTGATACCCTCTACAGACAAGGGAAAGACCCTTTGTGAGGAGCTCAAGTACGATGTAGTCACGTGATGTGATACAGATTAAACAGATTCCTTTCATTTTGAATGAAACAGAGAGTGTGGCAAGACTGTGGCAAGCATAGCCTTAAAATCCAGTACTTTAGTACTTTCTGCAAGAAAGGCAGTTGGTGAACACAGGACTGGATATTTTGTCAGTGAGACTGTTTGCTCTGCATATAACTACCTTATTTTTAAATAGGAAACATCCCTAAAATTAAGTTGAGCAGTACAACATAAATGTAGCGCTGAGCATTGGATTTCAAAATAGTAAGTGTGCTTAAGAAATGTTAAATTTTAAATCTAATGGTTAAGAGGTAGAAAGCTTGCAGAATTCTCAAATTCCCTTAACAGCTACTATTTAATTTTCATTATTGAAATGTCTGATGGCTCATGAAAAATAGCAAACAATCCTTTTGAAAATTCCTTTAACTTTCTCAATAATATGCCCTTTCTTTGAGAAGTTCAGTTATACACCACTACATGCACAGTTCTTAAAGTTCACACAAAATATCTGTGTCTATTCACCAGCAGAACATACTTTTCACGGAGTTCTGCTTCTTTTGCAACAGTCTCTTGCAGCATCTTATTGTGTCTTTCCAGCAGGGTGTCGTGTTCAGACTGCAGTGCCTGGAGTTCAGATGCATTCATCTGTGAGTTGTGCTGAGCGTCTTGCAGCTTAACTTTAAGTTGATCTATCACCATTTCCAACTGTTCTCTGCATGCAGAAAAAATACACGACATACATTTAAAAATAATTACAGAATAATTCAGAATCTATACAATATCCACAACATTTTGGACAGCTGATCCAAATTGCTTATTTATTAATTAAATCAATACAGCACCATGACCAAAATATCTTAGAATGTGACTACAGAAGAAGCAATTAGCAAAGTTCTGATCCTGTTTCAACATAGGCACAAATAGGTTTACCACATCCTATCTGAACTGCTGGGAATGCAACTATTGGGGTAGAAAGAGTGATTGGCATTACTTTCTACTTCTAGCTGGTTTGGAGGGACAAGACAGAAGGAGAATAATACGTGGGATTCAGCTGGGAGAAAAAGTTTCTTAGAAGTGGTAGAGGCTTTTTTTGGTTTGTTTAGGAAATGCACATCAGTTCAATGAGACCGAATACAGGGGACAAATGGTTGGAGCATACTTTAAGCAAAGTACTAGGAAGCAACATTAAATTTATAAAAACAGAGAAACTCAGCTGGTCAGAAATAAATCAAAACCAGATACACAAAGAATAAAGAGTCTTAAGTAACATACATTCTCCTTTTATGCTTTCTGTATTTATATAGACAGACATCTCCATTGTCTCATGAATTGTATATCTCATTAATCTTAGAGTTGATACTTATAAATAATTTCTTTGGAACCATTTGTCACCTGTTTATTACTTGACCAATTTGTTTCCAAGGTGACTCTCTCTCACAAAAAAAAATAAATTTTAGAACTTTTAAAAATTCTTCAAAAAGGAGAGACAGAGAAATGCAACTGTTGCAGTATACTTGCTTCAAAGACAGGAATGTTTTTAAAAACCCCAAACCAATTGTAAAACCAGTCCTCTAACAATGCTCAAGTCGCCCTCTGGTGGATTTTTGGCTACAGTTGTAGGTACTGTTTGAAGATGGTCAGAAATGAATTTTGACATCTCACACAGAAACACCCAGTCTGTTACTAAGGGCTTATACCAGTAACTTACAGAAATTGATCGACTTTTACATTTAATTGAGCCCCTTTCCAAAATGAATCTGAATTTACCTGTCTTACTACTATAATTAAAAGGATTTTCAGAGACCTTTTGGAAGTGTAACTTTTTCCTCCAAGTCTTTCCTCATGCAGTAGCTGATTCGACAACAGTACTTCATAAATCTGCTGGAACTGATGACTGAATTGGCAGGCAGAACTTTACCTACACTAAACCACTTATTCCTGAAAAAGTTCAAAGTGAACTCAGCTGAACTGTACCAGCTAGGCAGAACCACAGTTAGATTAAAAAAAGACAACCCAAACCAAACCAACCAACCAAACAAAAAAAATTCAAACCAAAGTAACTGGGGAAGCACACTGCCACCCTTCTTATATTTTCCGTATCGAAGCAAAGAGCCAGTTAGTGCAATTCCCTTGTTGGTCAGAAATTAGCAAAAGCAAGCTCAGTAACTTTGACTATCCCTATTTTTCTGTATGTATATGGAAATTTTAGTTTTACCTCTCTTGTTTGGCTCCTTCAGACTCTGTCCGAGAAGCAGATTTATTCTTTTGCTGTTTTAGAACATTATGAACACGGACTTTGTAGCTCTCAAATTCCGACGTAACAGATGCTTGTTCAGCCTATCACATAGAAAACAAACCCTTAACAAGTTATACTATTGAGTATTGCTCCCTTATTAGTCTGCACTTTCTTCTTTTAAATGGATAATTAAAACAGAGACTCCCATAACAGATCATATTTCTTTAGAATTTGGGTATCACAAAACATGAAACTTGAGACACTAATTTTCAACATACTAGTATTAAAGTAAAGAAAGAATACCTGAAAATTCAAAAACTGCATTCAACTGAGAGATTCAAAAGCAAAGGGTTCTGTCAACAGCTTTAAACGAAGGCAAAGGTGAAGGAAAAAAAAGGGGGGATAATTCTGTTTTCCTTTTGTATATATCTAGAAAAGCCACAAATGCACATTTTCTTTCTTGGATCTTAAGACAAGCTCTCAGGTTCAGTAGTCATCCCCAAGATAACTAAAATGCTCTCACCTTCCAAAAGGAGGATTTTGTAAAGTTCAGCTATTACTTACCTGCAGGTTGCATACCTATCATACAACAGAGACCACAGAGTAGTACAGTAATCTCCATAAAGGTAGTTTGAACATAGCAGTCCTACTATATTCTGAATCTGTCTCCAACGCAAACGCTACATTCTAGGAACATTTAATACAGTGCCATATGGACAAAAACCCCAATAAATAATAAAAACCCCTCAGCAATAGCGTAAGTTTTGCATGTAGTTCAGCTGCCAATTAAGAAGCTGCTCAGATTTCAGCATATTAAAGGGTGCTGGCAAATATATTTTTCACAGCTTTCTTTTTTTTCTTGAAGTGCTATCTGTGTTTGCTGGTTTTCTATGAAGCAAATTATATTCCTTTTTTTTTGTTCTCCCCTTTTCTTTAAAGACTTCTTTTCCTGAGTGTATACTTGCTGATCATTTTAAATAAACTCCAACTCCTCACCACCACTGCAAGGTTTTCCCTACTGGAAATATAATTGTGCAGTCCAGATGATCCAAAAGTGATGCATGACAACCAGGACACAGTCTGGCCTGTCCTTTATACCACCACCCAATTACCTTAAGCACTAGGATAATTCCCAATTCTTGACAGACAAAAAGGGAAGAGTAAGGTGTGCAAAGTACTTTTAGAGAAGCAGACAGCGAGTGCAGTAAACCTCCCTTCTAAAGTCTCTAAGATTACTTCTCCCACTAGAGTACCTGGGCTGCTCTGCACTCTTCTTGCAGGGTTGCAATTTTTTGCTGGCAAGCACTCATCATACGCTGGTGTTGCTCCGAAGACGTTCGCAGCTGTTCCTGAACTTTGTGCTTTTCTGATGTCAGAACAGCCACTTGAATCTGAAAAAGTCAGTTGAAAACTGAACTATAACAAAAGGTTTTCTTCTCCAAGAAGACATGCCACTGAGAACAGAAGATTCTACTACAGTAATTCCTACACAGAATTCATGAATAGAAAATTAAAATCCAATAAAAGTAGAATAAAAAATAGACATGGGTTACCATGTAATAATTTGAAATAAAATTATGTTGCTTAAAGAGACAATTCAAGACAAAATTATGATGGTGGTGTGGCAGCATTTAAGAAAGCCAGCCTCTTTCACTTCCCTGCTACTTTCATTACATTCAATTCCTGTTCTGCCCAACCAACAAAATTTATACAGAGAGACAACACTTAAGATTTTTGCTATGTTGTGTTATTTTGTTTTTAAATTGAGTAAGTTCCATTTTAAAGAATCATTTTAAAACATATCCCAGTTGCAAGCTTCAAACAGTCCTCTCCTTTGCTAGAAAGGAAAAGAGGAAAAAGACTGAAAATATGTTTAAAGAAAGCTACAGGGAAAATATCTGGTGAAAGCAATAAACAGACAAAACTAATTTAAGAAACAATAACTTAGTAGTAAAAACAACACCTTTTTGTTCTTCATTCTATATTCCATTTGCCCGTAAAAAGTACACATGTATTACTTAAATGAGAAACCTTACACTAAAAAAAAGTGAAGTTTCTTGCCTTATAGGCTTCCACTTGCTGTTGACTGGCTTCCAGTTCCCCTTTTAATGATTCCTGCAACATTAGATGATCATTTTCCTGCAAGATAAAATTACCTGGATATTAAAATCTACATGAAGCTCAGCAACTTAATTATTCAGCTACCAGCCTGTTTTTTAAAGTTAGTTTAAAAATGGAACACACAGTCATTAACATCTGGACTTACAGCTTGTTTTGAATCAGCCAGTTCTTTTTTGGTTTTTACCAGGAGTTGTTTTATCTTGGCATTTCTTTCCTCATCCTGTTGCATAGTTGACTGAAGGAATTCTAATGCAGAAAACAACAGTTTTATGCAAAGGAAACATCCCCTCCTGTATTTCCTTAAAAACACTGAAAAATATTTAAGCAAATTCTGACAGATTCCTTAAGAGTTGCAAACAAGTAGCTTACAGTAAGTTTAGTATCCTTTGTCTAAATTACCACAAAGATTGTCAAATAAATGAAATAGTTCTAAGACTTATACTTAAGGATAGGAAGAAATTAAATTTTAACCACATGCTAACTAGTAAAGTTTTATGAATGCGGTATATTAGGATGAAACCCATCACCAACATTCAGAACTTATGATTAACTTAATCAGGTAAGAAACAGTATATCAGGAAGGCAAATTGGCTTTTAACTACTGAATACTGGATGATAACCTAGTAAATTTTCCTTTAAGTCAAAATTACTTTTCCAGTGTAACTCTTTAATATTCCCTGCAAACCTTACTCTCACTCATTGACTTGAAAAGATGTTTCTGAATTGCATTTTTTACCATTACTAACTATACCATAGTGACTCTTGCTGTTTATAGTTTACTCACTTATTTCTTCCTGTAGAGTCTCTTGCTTCTGTTTCTGAATACTTGTTTCTTGCTCAAGATCTTCTATTTTGCTGTCTTTATCAGTAATCTTCTGATTAAGTTCTTTTACCAGCCTTTCATAATCAGCTATTTCCATATCCATCAGTGTACTCTTCTGAGCATCCTGCAAGTTACATACGATGAAGGTAGAGCTTACAATTTGCTTTGTCTGCTCAGGTTTTTTAAATATATAAAAAACTGTATTGCACATCTAACAAAAGTTTTTTCACTATCCATATCCACAAGCAACACCCATCCATCGGGTTTCCATATGCTCAGTAAATAATCTGTTTTCAGACAATAACCAGAAGCTTTGAAAAACCTGTTTCTATCTTTAAGTTTTATCAGTAGGTATTTTGTAGATATTAGTTTCTGTCAGTTTCAGTCCTTAAACAAGGGCAGTTTCTGAACAGTGCACTATACATGTACCCTAGACATCTAAATTCTCTTCCTACTTCTACCCATGACAGGCCACATAACCCAAGTTAAAACAAACAAACAAACAAAAATAAAAAATAAACCCAACAAAACCAAACCCAAAAGTACACATCAGCTCTCCAGTACAAAACCAGGGGCAGAAGCTCTCATGTTTTCCCTTTTACACACCTCAGGCTTTACAATCCTCAGAACAGAAAGGGAGGACATTCAACACAGCAAGACAGGCCAAAATCTTTGGTAGTCCACTAAGCACTAACAAAACCACTAGCCTTACCTTTCTGGCCAGCTCTAGTTCTAGCATAGTTTTCTGCAGAAGCTTCTTTTCCTTCTGAAGTTGCATCTGAAGCTCCTCCATTTCTCGGAGAGCACCACTATGTTCCTGAAATTTAAATACTTCTCAGTTATGCAAGTCCAATTTCAAAATAGATGTCAGCATCTGTTTATACTTATAGACACACATGCTTAGGTTGCACAAAGGTAATTCTTTCTTTTTTTCAGGAAATTACTAGGAACTGGAGAAAAACTCGAAAGATTATGAAGTGATTTTCACATTCTGTAACACCCCCCAGTCTATTCCAAGTGACAGCCTTGCAAAGTTCTTTCAGTGATCAGACCAGGTTTTCAAAAGAGACAGTCAAGTAACACGAAGAGAAAGCATGGAACTTGATCTATAAAACCACAATTTACCAAGGTCTAACAGAAATCACATCCAGTGAAAGTAACGCTTCAGCCCATTCACTATCTTGACAAAGTACTACCTTTGTTTTCTGTTCTTTTAAAAGCCTTTCAGCTTCTAGTTCTTTGTCAGCCTTTGCCTTGGCTTTTTGCATCTCCAGTATCTGAGTCTCCAGCAGCTTAGCATTATTTTGCAGTGTTTCAACACGAGCCAGGAGGTCTTCGTTAGCAGAGCGTAATTGATCATGCTGAAATTGTCATCGTGGAAAGATAAAAACATAAGCTGAATTTATGTGTGATTTTTGTCAGATAAGATATACAGTCCTACAGATGAGTCTTGTCCAGCTTAACTGTTTTAAACCAGATTAACAGGCTAAAACCAGGCTAAATTAAAATCACTAGCACATTTTGATTATTTTGTTCAGAGTTAATTTGCCCAGCTTTCTGTAAGATGGCTAGAATTAAAAGAAACCTGAAAAAAATACCTCCAAATTTATTCTTTCTGCAAGAATCACCTTCCTCTCGCAAGATACAACACTTCTTTCAATACTTATTGTCCCTACAGATGCTGTATTTACAAACAAATGATCATACTACTAACACCTAAAAAAGACTGAACTGCAAACCTTATTAAACCACCAAGTTTTTCCAAGAGATGGTATCAGTACATGTTTCTTCATAACAAAATTGAAAAATTCAATGCCTGCATAACCAGGTAGAATATAATTTCTTATTTCTTCCTACGTTTCTCACTACTGGTTTGTGTTTATAAGGAAATGGTGGCCTAGCTAAATCTTCAGTGTATGGGGCCTGGGAGTTTAAATCCTAAATACCAAACTCATTGCAACTACCCTTACAAAAATGTGTCTCACAGCTGCTTAATTACCATCTTAGACACTTATGAATGATACTATGGTACTCTGCATCCTAAAGTCTCATCCTTGTGAAAAATGCAAAGCCCCATGATTAATTTAGTATGTTCAAATACTCTGCTGATTATATAAATAAACAAAAAAAAAAGAGAAAAAATACCCAAACCCACATTTTGTTGAAGAAATAGAAGAAAAACATTTCTCAGATAAAGGTTACTGCACTTCATGAGAAGTGTAGCTGTGCAATCAGACAAATAGTGCAAGTTTGATACTCGCAGCAGAGTTTTATGTCCAAACAAAGCCAGAGATAAACACCTGCTCCTTCCTGTAAGTTGACCTGGAGCAGATTAAACTCTTTCTGCTGACAAAGCCAAACACCTTAGATATATTTACCTTTGTCATGGCCCAGGTAAGATATCAGATGTTGAAAAAGAACAAACAAACCACCCTGAATTGCAAGTCACTATTCAAAACAGACTTAGGCTACAAAACAGTACTAACAATGACATGATTAAAACTTACACTCAATAGACAGGATTTTTACAGTAATTATCAATATATCAGACCCACATACAGAACTGACCTGCTGGGATGACACCTGTAGCTGTCTTGAGAGGTCATCTATCTGACGTTCAAGATTATTTGCTCTGCCTTTTTCAGAATCCAGCTGTTCTCCTTGCTTATCATATTCCATCAAAAGATTCTTAACAAATACAAACACAAAATCAAATTTTTTTACTATATATATATATACATATAGCATAAGCACATGCATCTCAAAGGCCTACCTATCTTCCTGATATTTCAGTATATGAGTTGTCTTACTGCAACACCAGAAACATTGCCGTGAAATTAATGCTATTATTCCACTACAAACTCTGGGAGAAACCCTTTTCAGGTAATGAAATTCTAGAATAATTCAGGTTGGAAGAGACCTCAGCAGGTCTACATTCAACCTTCTGCTTAAAGTAGGGTCAGCAGTGAGATCAGACCTCATAACTCAGAGCTTAGTCCAATCAGGTCTTTCCAAGCATGGAGATGGTGCCACTCCCGTGGGCAACTTCTTCCAAAGCTCAACCATCTCATAGGTTAAAAATGTTTATCCATGTACCCAGCTTTAATCTCTCATTTCAATTTAAGACTACTGTCTTGTCTTGCACCACCATTTACAACCTGATTCTCTGTCCCTGATAATGTTTTTGTATGTACTTTCTGGAAAGCTCCTATTATGTTCCTCCTCATAAGTCTTACAAGGAAGAGCTTTCTCTTGTTGAAGCAATGCTGACTGTCACCTGCTACTGCCTGATGTGCCCAGAGATATGCTCCCAGAGAAATATTAGTTCATGTCTTTACCACTTTAGGATTTTCAAACTGATCTTCAGTATCATGTACTTTGAAGAATTTGTCAGGATTTATGTTTTCCCTCAGCAACACATTGGTAATGTATGATGTTTGATGTATGATGCTAGATTCAAGAGGTTTAGAAACATCATTCCAGTAGAAAGCAAGTGCCTTATTTTCTTCTGACAGCAGTTGGTTCCCTTAATAGAACCTTACATTTCTTGATTTTGGTATCCAATTGCACTGACACAATTTCTTTTGCCAAATATAGTTGTGCAAGTAAACAGCAATAAATATCCGCTTCAGTTAACTGTCAGACAGTTAACTGTCTTTTGTAAATGCAGTACTATTCTTACCTTATAGCTTTCAGCTCCTTGAATTACTTCTTTCATTGAAGCAGACAACTGATCTTTTTCTGATCGAACCAACTCCAATTCTTCTTTCAGAGCTTGCATCTTTTTAAAAAGAAGTTGTGTCATTAAAACAGAACACCACATGTAGAATGCTCTTCATATTAGGAAACAGTCAAGGTACCTCTTTTCGGCTGGCATCTAATTCTTTCTTTGCTTTCACAGCAACAACCTTAATTTTGTTTAGCTTCTCTCCTTTTTCTGCAGATTCTTTTTCCAGCCTCCCTAAAAAAATAAAGAAGAAAACTAAGAAAATATACCTTTTTATTTCTTCCTGAGAAATGAAATTCAATTAGAACACAAATATCAGCCTGACTTTAAAAACAAACAAAATATAAAGCAAGGGGAGATGTTCAAGTGTTCGATTCAGTTAAACATTTAATTTCAAGCTAAAACATACAGACAGCTTAAGGACAATCTTTCCCTGGAGAAAATTTCCCTGTTTCAGAGGCTTCCATCACAGTTAACATTAGCAGTCATATTCCTGTCTATTTCTACATAAATTTTAACAACTTGGAACCACTTTCTTGCTAATGTGTTGGGATAACTGCAATGAGGCAAGAGTAGTTTTGGCAAAGTGTTGCTTCCTTCTCCTCTTGGCAGTCTTAGGAATTCTTATTCACACACTTCCCATATTTAAAAACAAAGATTAAATCCACTACATTGCTTATAGCCAGATGTACATAGGAAGAAAAAGCCTTAAGAAATATCAAATCATACCCAACTTAAAACTGCTAAAAATATTTTAAATCCCTAGTGGAAAGAACAGCTTCCTAGTAGGAAGATGCATTGATATCTACTTCCTCATCTTCCTTGGCTTGTAGGAAATACAAGACAATTATGAAAAGAAAAACTAACAATCCAAAGGACCCAAACCATTTATATAAAAGAGAACAGTGAGGAATTTACCAATTTTTTCTTGAAGCTCTGCTACTGAAGACTGTTGATCAGTTTTCTCAGTCATTCTCTCCATTAAATTCTGTATTATAAACAAAGATATAAGAAGAATTACAAAAATTTCTTTGTGATACCTGTTTTTTCCCTAACAAGCAACCAGAATTTTCAGCTACAGCTAAAATTACCTACATTTTTAATACCAAGAAAGTTTTTAAGAGAAATTTTGTTATCAGCTTGGTGAAAGCATAGTTACTTGAAAGCAAAACATTCCAAGGTTTTAACAACTGCTTTCCATTCTGTCCAAGGACAAAAAATGGGAGACCATTAATTCTGCAGCTGTCAGTTTTACATAGCTAGCAATTCCCATGACAGGAAGTTAGGAGGAGCTAATGCAGATCAAGCAGGAGTTTTGTTTGAGATGGAGTCATAGAAAGTTAAGAGGTGAAAAATGATGAGGTCAGTCAGTCCATCTAGTCAAATGATTGCTTTGAGGGCTATTTATAGGAAGAAAGGTTCAAGTGAAGTAACTTTTGTCAAAAAAGTATTATGATTTGGTTTCTTTTTTTTTTTTTTTTTTTTCCCTGGGGGCAGGGAAGTGACTTTGAGGTGCTAGATGGGCCTTCCAGAAGGGGAACTCACTTTCAGGCCAAGGGGGAAAACAATAAAAGAAGAAAAGAGAGAATTGAAAGTATTTTTTGAACCTTAATTCTGAAGACTTTAGAGGTTTAGTCTGTATACTTCAATAACAAAATATAACCTTTAGAGAACTCAGTTCGTCTTTCACATTTCTAAGTTCAGTTTCCTTTTGTTCCAGAATGAAACTTAAGTCGTCTTGTTTCTCTGATCCTTTTTCCTGTTCTTGTACTGGACTTTCATAAAAAGCAAGTTTTTGAGTGACCTCTTCAATACTAGCTAAAAGATCTTGATTTTCAATCCTTGTTTTCTCACTGGCATTCTTCAGCTCCTGAATATCATGCTGAAGAGCTTCTTTTTCAGACAACACTCCTTGCAGTTCCTCTCTCAAGAGAGCCTTTTCTTTTTCAAAATCCTGAATCAGGGATCTGTGTTCTCTATATTGAGCAGCATTTTCTTCCTCTAGTCTCTCAACTTCCCGCCGTAAATGAATTACTTCCTCCTCATTTTGCTGAGCAAGGCACTGCTCTTCTTTAATTTTTGACAAGCATTCATTTGCAATTTTTAACAAGTTAAGAGAATCATATTCTTCATTAGAATCTGAAATGCTGGACCCCACTTGTTCAAGTAGATGGTACAGTTGAGTTCTTACAAGGGATGTATGCCTTTGTTCATTTTCAAGTAATGTTGATATATGGTCTTTTTCTGCAGTCATCATTTGTAGTTTCTTTTCTAAGTTTTCAGACTGCTCTTTCAACACTAACCAACCATCTTTTTCACATGTAATCTTTCCCAGCTCTTCACTTAATTCACCTTTTTCCTGAATTATTTTCTTATTTTCCTCATGAAGAGTATACACTTCAGATGAAAGCCGCTCTCTATCATGTACCAGAGATTCAATCTGTTTTTCCAGTTGCTCTAGCATTTGAGCATTTTCAGTCTTTGTAGTTAAAGCTTCATTCAGTCTCTCTGTTAATTCCTCTACCTTTTTTGTCAGGTCATTATTGTGCTGGTTAGCAACATCTACTTCTTGCTGAAGTTCCTGAATTTTAACTTGTTCTTGCTTGCACCTTTCTTGAAGCGTTTCTCTCTCTTCACCCAAGCATTTCACATCATTTAAAATATCCTTGTTTTGATCAGTCAGAGCAACAACCTTCTCTTCCAGTTCTTTTACAGTAATCTCTTTTTGGTTGATGGAGCTTGTTATTGCATTATTGTCCTCCTGAAGACTAACAATTTTGCATTTAAGTTCTTCTACCTCTAGCTGCTTAGATGGTAGTTTTTCTATTTCTTCCTGGAGACGATTTACAGTTTCACGAAGAACATCCCTTTCATTGAAAGCAGCTCGGAGTTTCTGTTGCAGTTGACTGACATCAGAAGCTTGCTGTTGTTTCATTGATTCAAACTCCTGGCTGATCTTTCCAGCAGATTCGCCCAGCTCAGCCTGGAGAGTTTCCATTGTTTCTCTCAGGCTGTTGTAATTGGACACTGCTTCTTCTTTCTCCTGAGTTAGCTTTTCAAGCTGTTCTCTAAGCTCCTGTATTTCAAAAACTAATACCTTATTTTCTTTTTCAAAACCAGATAATAAAGTTTCATTTAATTCAGAAATTTCTGTCTTGTGTTGCTCTTTCAGAGTTTGAATCTCTAATTTATGCTCTTTTACAGCAGATTCATAGCGCTGTCTTGCTTCTTGAAGCTCCAATTTTAGTTTTTCAATTACACTGCAGTAATCTTCTTTAGTAAGCTGCAATTCATTTATCTTAAAATCCAGATCTTCCCTCTCATGAAAGTACTCCTCCTTTATGCGATGGATTTCCTCTTCCAGCTTTAGTTTGACATTGCTCATGTACGTTAACTCATCTTTTAATATACTATGTTGGGACTGGAGTTCTTCTAAACTATGCTCCAGGTACCTAACCTTTGCTTCCATTTTCGCTTCTACACAAGGTTCTTCTGGTGTATCTGCAACATCTATCCTGTTTTCTACATTTTTATTTAAGACTTCTCTCAGCTGCTCCAAGTCGTATTCACGCTGATCGGTATGAGCATGCATTTCATCCTTTGCATTTTTCTCTGCCAAACTGTGCTGCAACTCATTTATTTGATTTTGCTTTTCTTCATTTTCTCTAGATGATATTTCAATCCGATGCATCAATTCTGACACCTCTTCCTGATGGGCAATTTTTAATTTTTCAAGCTCTTCATTCATATTTTTGATTTCATTATGGTAACACTGAGAGTTGTTTTTAATAGTTTCTTGCAGATTTGTTACTTCTTTGGTTTTGTCTTCACTCACAGTTTCCAACTGTTTGCTCAGACACAAAATTTGCTCCTCATAAGTAGATTTAATTCTCTGGACATCATCTTGTAATCTTGTAACTTCTTTTTGACTCTCACTATGACGTTCAACCTGTTCCATCAGCTCCATTTGTTTTTTCACTTGTTCATCTAATTCCATTTTCAGCTTTTTCAAATCCTCATTGTGCTTGCATTGTGCATTTGCTAATTCACACTTCAAAGCTTTTATTTCTTCCAGAGAGTCAATACTTGATTGTTCCAGTAGCTTCTGCAATTCTTCTGTCTTAGCCACTGCAGCCTAAACAAACAAGCAAGTTATTAAATACTGGTAATTTAGCACACAGAATTTTCAAATGAACTGTTTACAGTAACAAATTAGAAAATATAGGAGTCCTTAGTCTTAAAAATTGCTATAGTTTTTAAATATCTAACTATATTAAGACAATTCAAACACTACAGAGTACCAGAACATATGCAGGACGAGAAAGGAAAACTAAGTCCTAAAATCATGTTTACCAGAATAATTTCACAAAACGTTCATGACAGACTTCAGCTTTAGGAACTACCTTAATAACATATTAAAGATCAAATTACTTTTAGTACATCAAATTCAAGTATCTGGAATATAACACTGTTCATCAATCACAAGCAATTCACTCTTTATTTTATTATTAATTGAGATTATTGATATAAGATAGATGCCTTGGTTGACAGGCTCCTTATGAATATCTAAATGTAAACCTCCTATCTCCCATGAAAAGACAGAGATGATTGATTGAAGCCATAACATATGTAGGCTGCTAAGGCAGAGACTGAATTCTTTTTGCAGCTGTGGATCTAGACAACATACATATGAATTTTATATTTATTACTATGGATTAGGGGGTACAGAGAAAATATGCTTTAATATATGAAGCCTTTAGATCTTTTTAAAAGATCAAACACAAGTAAGTGAAGAGAAAGGTCAAAATTAAAAACACAACAAGCAAACCTAGAAAATAAACAGAATTCTGAAATATTTTTGTAATATTCCATGGGTCTTTTCAATACCTCCCCTTCTTGCTTTATTTGAGTATTTTCTTTTCTCAGAGCTATGCATTGCTGCTGACTTTCAGCTTTTTCCAGAAGTACAACGTCCAGTCTTTCTGTGAGAGCCTAATATTAAACGAGAAAGATCACTGAAAGAGGAGTTTGTTAACAATGGAAACAATGATTTCTGAAAAATGTAGAAACTCACATATTGATTATGACCCTTTTTGTCAATTAAACACAGTATGATTTTAAAAGTTACTTTCAGCCCAAATAAGACTGATATGAAATAGGTAGACTCAAACAATGACGTTGGTTCTGTTAAAAATCCTACTTGTGATCAGCTAATTTTTAATCACCAGGTAGTGATGGGGAAGTCCACCTTCTGTAGAATTGTCCCTCCAAATTATTCAAAACGATTCTCCAATTGACAAAGTCCTCCTCATTACCAATTTTCACATTCATATGCTATGACCTTTACGTTGAAAATGACATGTTCTTGCCACATCAAAACTATTCGAGTTACTTTCCTGAAAGTATTTCTTGTGACATGCAACTTTAATTATGTATTTCTAATCTCATCGCATGACTGTCTCAGAAGTCTTCTAAATGGCAGAAGTCTTTCTGCAATGGTCATTCCACATTAAACAAAAGCCTGTCTAACCAGCTACACAAGGAAAAAGTCTTGCTGGGGACATTTATAGAATTGTTTGGGTGGGAAGGGACCTGTAAAGGTGATCTAGTCCAAACCCGCTCCAATAAGCAGGGAGTATCTTCAACTCTACCAGGTTGCTCAGAGCCTTGTCCAACCTGACTTTGAATGTTTCCAGGAATGGGGCCTCTCTCACCTCTCTGGGCAATCTGTTCCAGTGTTTCACCACCCCCCCCCATGAAAAAAACTTCTTCCTTATATCTAATCTAAATTGACCCTCCTTTAGTTTAAAACCATTGCCTCTTGTCCTACCACAAAAGGCCCTGCTGAAAAGTTTTGTCCTCATCTTATAAGCCCATTTCAAGTACTGAAGGACTGTGGTAAGTTCTCCCTGGAAATTGTACTATTCTGTAAAATTTCTCACAGAACCAATAGGATTTATGACAAGTGGAGGAAGGACTTGGGGGGAGGAGGGGAAAAAAAAAGGTTTTAGGAAATGCCTTATATTCCTGAAAATTAATTCCATGCAATTTAAATAATAGTTTTAAAGCTATTTACTATTTAGCGAATTATTTCTGTGGATTTATTTCAGCTAACTTTATGTAATACAGTAGAAACTCATTATGTATTCCTACCTGAATAATATCATCAGCTCCTGCAGTAGCTGCTTTAGATCTGAGTTCTTCAATCTCTTTCTCCAGTTCTCAAAAAGGTAAAGAAATTTCACAGCATGAATTGATACTCCATCACAGTAGCAAATTTCTAGTAAATCCAGTGCCTAACAACACTTCTATTCAAATCAGAGATGTCTTTTACTTCATCAATTTTTGTTTGTTACTGAATGATAGAAAGGACTAATGGAAAGAGGACAAATATTCAGGATTACTTCTCCAGTTCTAACACTGAGCACGGTTTTCTGAGGAAGCGAAACGTCCTTCTTTGGACTGAGGGACAACAGACAGAAATTCCTTTCATGATCATCTTACCTTCTATTTCATGATCAATTTAAGCCAGAGGAAAGATACTCAGTACCTACTGGTTCTCTGAAAATGGCAGCAGGCAGAAAAACGAGATGTCATGAATTACCCCTCTGAGGAAAAGCCTGGTATAGCTCATCCCTCTATCCTTATTGTTTCACTGGGCAGCTACCAGCAGCCAGCATAATTAATTAATTGTAATTCCAAACAAGGGGAAGTGACACCAGTCTGAGTAGTGGGCCGCTGGAGGAAAGGGGACAGCAGAGCAGAGAAGGGCAGCACACGACAGCACAGATTTACACAGAATACTTTTAGGTGGTTAACGTAAAATTTTGTTTGGGGTAGTTTACGATTTCTTGTTATAGCAGCAGATGATTAAATATAAACTGGCTAACTATCTTAAAGAAGCCATTGTGCTCTGCAACAGCACTAATTATGGAAAAAACTATCACAGACATTTCCCCTTCCATTTACTTCCTGAAAAGCAACAGGTATTTATCCCTGTGCCAATATGGGGAACAGACAATGACGTCCTACTGCAACTTTTACGCAAGCTACATTGTTCCGTCATGCCCATACTGCCAGATCAAAATTAATTTAATACCTGACAAAAGCAATGCTTCTTTTTCTTCCCATTCTTACTCTAAGGACTCCAGACCCTATCCTTCCAAAATAAATAGCGAAATTGCAGAAAAAAACATCTAGGATATTTGCCTAGAATTTAAATCTACCTATAAAAAACATGCAGTGATATTAGAAAAGGTAAGATAATACCAAACATTAAGGCAGAAATTGTTCTCTTTCTAGTAAGGTACCTGTACATCTCGACTTCACTTTCTGTATAAGCATCATTTGCTTTTTTGCAAACTTAATGAGGTCTTCTTTGGGCAATGTGTCCAGCTGTAAAAAAAGCATATATTAGAGAAATCAGTTTCCTCTAACCCAGACTTAACAGAAACAGGGCATTTTAGCATCTGACTTCCGAGAAGTTGAATTTTAGGGCAAGAAACTCTTACCATGCATATGCAAGAAGGGAAACAGTCCAAGTTACTGCCATTCTGTTATCCAATTCTGTTATTCCAAGTGCAATAACAGAAACTACTCCTAATTCTGTACTTTTCTGAAATAATTTTGGAGCACAGAATTGGATAGCATCAGTTAGAGAGGAAAACTCAGTTGGGAAGGATTACAATTCAGTAATATAATTTGAACAGTGTTTTGAAAATAGCATGCTGTCCTAACACTGTCATTTTTTAAATTTACTTCCAACATATGCAAAGTTGTCTGTGACCATTATGAAACACACTACTGCCAAAACTGGATGCTATTAATAATTTATCAAATATAACAGAAGGGAACATGTCAAGAAGAGATTTTTTTCCGCATGTTTTCCAAGACACCTTATCCTAGTGTTTATAAACTAGGATAAGTTTTTCCTGTCTAGAAGACAGGAAATGCTAAAAATACCTTTATGTCTTCGTATTAGTCACAGCTTGCATGCTAAGCTGTAACTCTTTCAGCTACTGCTATCCAAATAAATGAACTTTTTGAGGACTGATTACCTTTGATTTGCCTGATCCTGGTGTGCCAGAAGATGCCACCATATCCTGCCCAGCATCTTGAACCTATAACAAAATGAAGTACAATCTGCAGTAACTAACTTGAAAAAAATTAAAATAAAATTTAAAAACAAGGTATTTGTGGGACTAGTCAGAAGCATAACAGAAAAAGAGTTACCATGATTATTAGAACAGCAGAATAGAAAACTCTTGATGTGCAAACCAGTATGATCTAATGATTCCACTACTGAACTGACACCTAGAGTTGATGCACTGAAAAACAATTTTATTTACGAGCAGCTTAAAAAGTGTGACACATGACCTCATTCTTAAAAGAGACATTAAAAAATGGCATGAACAAAAAAGACTTGTAGAGGGGCTGCAGTTAAATCAAACTTTGGGACCTTTTGAACCACATAAAGTCCCAATATTTTTTTTGTTTCTTAAACACATTAGTATTGCTAGAATTGTTCGCCTAACAAACTATATTTCAAAAGACTCTGCAAAGTCAGGACTCTTTTAAACCCTGAATTATAGCTCCCCCTTTCCTTTCTGTTTTTTAAACCTACTAGTTACTGCTATAATTACTGGCCTGACAAATGTAACTGAAAAAGCTCGCAAATTCTGGGCTCTCTATTCCTGACATATATGCACAATGCCTTCTTCTGTAAACTTCCACAGATCTCATCTGGGAGATTCTGTTACTTTGCTGTGATTTATATGAGATATGTTTACATATGATCAGGAACATGAAGAAACATATGTAGCCATGATGGTGCAAAGGAAAATGGAACAGACGCTTCCAATATATTAAGGGTAGCATTTCCAAGTTTTGATCTTTACCCTGCTTCTTCCTTCATACTATCATATGTGCATGAGTATATGTATATACATTAATATTTGTATTTTTATATATCTACATGTTTGTGTGTGTATGTATGTGTACACACATACCTTCACTTTTATTTTGCTGCTTTCTTTATTCTGCCAAAATACCCAAAACCCTTAGAGTAGAAACTAAGGAAAAACCAGAGTGAATCGGAACACTATAAGAATGAAGAATCACTAACAATTTAGGGGGAACAGGTGATACAGATAATAAAAAGGATCCTCATTAGAAATATAAGTTCAAGTACAGGCCAAAGACAAGGGCAGTTAAACTTATGTATGTATCACATGGGCAAAAAGGTGATTTTTTTTCAGATGGCAAAAGCAATCATTAAAAAATAACATGCCCATTAAACATAAATACAGCATTACAAAAAAGCTATAAGGTTTAAGTTTCATATTCTCTTGGTATATAAAACTTTGTTAATAGTTACACTCAATATTTCAGCAGTAGACTTAGCAAAACACTGTCACTACAAGCAGTATGCTTAGATAGCATAATTAAGTATAGCAAACCACATGTGCTGTTTAGAAAATAACAGCTCACGTCTCTCCATACTACAGCAAGGTCAGATGAATCTTTTTCTCACAATATTTTTACTCTCCTTTAAGCTAATACATACAGAGGCAGAACCACATATCGTGTAGAACAACACATCTAGTTTTGCTGTTCTGGTAACAGAACCCAGAAGCAGTTCATGTAAAGCGCTTCACTCATTTGAAATAGAAGAACAAGAAGGAAGATGAGCTACTAAAAGACCCTAAACTTCTCATTGATTAGGTGCATCCAAGCTGCAAGCCAGTAGACAGTAAGTATGCTTTTAAGCCCAACACTGAATACTGTGAGGATTTTTAGGCTTCTAGTCCACCATTCTGAAACCAGGGTATGCTTCCATACTTTACTAATATATATATATATACACATACACACATATATATACATTCTTTTTTTTATTTCAAGTCACTTTATCTACTCTAAGGTGTTTCTATGTCATATTTCAGCATGTTCTATATATTTTAACTGCTATCTGTCCCTCACTTTTGCAATAGCTTAACACAGAAAAAAAGTCTTAGAAAGCCTAACGAATGCACAAATGCAATATATTAGTTTTTGTTGTGAACTGTGGCAATAATGACCACCACGAACAGCAATCTTCTGGGCAGTGTGCAACTATTAGGCATCACCAACTCTAAGCGTACCAAGTCACATCAAAACACTTTTTGAATTGTGATTGCTTCAACAGCAGCACTAAAGCTCCATTAGAACGTGAGCAGCTCAGACATTACCCGGAGAGTCGATTTATTGTATGAACTTTAAACTCTTCAGCGCTGTATTTGGATTTGCCTTGGTGTTTTACGAAAGCTACACTAGATACAGACGCTTCAATGATTTATTTGCTTGTGTTGGTAGGTGTTTCACAGCTGACGTGGTGTTAACACAGCGGGTCACCGCAGCGGAACGGGAGCCCTTGTTGGCCCGTGGGTGCTCTCACAGAGTCACCACTCCGCGCACCCGCCGTGTCACCCGAGCCTCGCTCCCCTCGAGTCCCTTCCAGCACCGCCTGCTCCCCCCCGGCCCTGACAACAGCGCGACGCCCCCACCCTGTAAGCAGGGGGGCACTGAGTAACCCCTTGTAGCCCGGCCCGGCGCTCGCATTTCCGCAGGGCAGGGCCGGAGCGCCCCTTCCCACCCCGGCCCGGGCGGGCCCCGCGCAGCTGCCGCCCACCGGGCTGCGCCGCCCGCGGAGGCAGCGAGGAGGCGGCGCAGGGGCCCGCGGGCTTCCCCGCCCGTCACCGCGGGCAGGGACCCCGGGAGGGGGAGGCGGAGAAGGGGCTGGTCCTCACCCTCCCCGGCCCCGCCACGCCGCACCCCAAGGTCACGCACCGCCCCCCTGCCCACCCGCTCCAGCTGCGGTTCCCCTCCGAGGGCCCCGCGCCCCCTCTCCCCTAGCCGCGTTACCTCCATGGCGGGGCCGGCCGGCGGCAGGGGCGGGCAGGTCGCGGCGCCGCAGCCCCTGTCAGCGCCGCTACATCCTCCCCGGCCCGCTTCCGCCTCCGTCATCCCGGCACGCCGGGAACGCGGCTCCCGGCCCGCCGCGCTCCGCCTGCCCGTCACCGAGCACCGCCCCGGGGCGGGAGGGGGCGCGGGCTGCGCCGAGGCTCGGCTTGCCCCGGGGCCCGGCTGCCCCGGCTGCGGAGGCGGCCTGAGACGGGCATGAGCTGGGAAGAGCACGTAACGCTGCCGAAATCATGGTCTCCGCCTCATAAAAGCGGCACAGGTGTACGGCTACACCACCGCTGTAACCTGCCCCTTCCCTGTTCCTGAAGGGCTCCTGAGGGGAACCCACAGCTGCAGGCACGAGTGTCACCGTTGGGAGAACATGACGTGAAGAGCAAAGTGTCAGGCAGAAACTTAACAGTTCAAGACTCTGTCTTTAATATCTTAATGGAAGCACAAAGTGACTAAGTTATTTATCGAATAAATGCGACGGGTGACAAGAGGATGGTGCCAGACTCTTCAGAGGTGACCAGTGACAGGACGAGGAGCAATGGCCAGAAACTAAAACACAAGAAGTTCCATTTCAACATGGGCGAGAATTTTACACTGAGAGTGGCAGAGCACTGGAACAGGCTTCCCAGGGAGGTTGTGAAGTCTCCTCCTCTGGAGGCATTCCAAACCCACTTGTGTGTGATCCTGTATAACCTGCTCTAGATGACCCTGCCTTTGCAGGAAGGTTAGACTAGATGATCCCCAGAGAGGTCCCTTCCAACACTTAAGTATTCTGTCATTCTGTAAATTTAAAAATGAAGGTGAAGGACTTACAGGAAAATTACCAGAAGCCAGATATTATGGCTTGTAGTTACGTGTTTTTTAAGAGACATTTTTTATGCCAGTTTGGGTAGGCATTTGAGGGGACCAATACCTACTTTAAAGGGTACACGTTTTTCATTGTAATCATGCATGCACTTTGGTAGTGCCTGAATTATTTTTCACATTTTCATGATAAGTAATTGATTTTTAATGAGAAGTTGCCTGAGAGAAACAATTTAGGCATATTTACGGTTCACTGGATAAATACTGAATACCACCAAGTTAATTATAATGTCATGAGAGAATATCTATTTTAATTTTAAAAATGAGAATCATGTTAGTCAAAATGCTGCTCTCAGAAGAATAATTTGCATTTTTCCAAGTCTGCTTACAGTCATTCTTCTTTTAAATTTCAAATGGCAACTAGTGACAAAAGACAGAAAGGTTCTTCACATATACCTCAGAAATTGTTTCCTTTTTTCCTTTTCACCTCCAATGCATTCACTGTACATTGTATATATTTACTGTGTATTGTAGTCTATGCAGGTACACAACTGTGGCAGGAACATATGGTTCCATGGTCACACAGGTTGCTGGCAAGGAATAAATGCCCCTAATGAAACATCAAGAAGCTGTTTTTTCGTTACTTCTGTTATACTTTTTAGAAGCCTCATAGGGCATTGAACAGGTAAATTCTTCCTTTCCCTTTCCCCTTTGGGATACTCTGAGCTGAGTACCTACACCTGTGCTGCCATGATCTAACATGGGTGTTTTACACAATTTCAAGAAGACCATTTCTAGATACAGTCCTTCCAAAACTATTCTTAGCTAAAGCTTTTCATACCAAACAATGCCATACTGCACAGCTCTTGTGCTTCGAGGTCAGCCTCCAACTGAATTTAGACATTTGGGAGAACACTTCAGGAAAGTTTACCTTCTCTTTTGGAAAACCCCAGAGAAAACAATGTTTCATGCAAATTTGCTCCTTCCATCTGTCCTCAGAAAATATGTATTATGATCCAGCTCTTGGGTCATCTCATGTCTTAGCCTATAAAGAAATTGATTTTGGAGACAATCCAAGGCAGACATAAAAGAGTTTTCAGATGTGTTTGTACTGAAGACTGGCTTACTCATCCCAGGCTTTCTGGGGATTCTGGCTGGGAACTACTCACCCTCCCCTTGCTCCCTGTTCCTGTGAAACAAGTACTTCACAGAGACAGATTAATTCTCCCCTCCCACCCCCCTCCATTTTGTGGAACAGAATTTAGGTGTATTTTTACATCTGAGATTGTCTTTGACAGTCTTTTGTTCTGGTCCTGAATTGCAAAAGCAAGTGCAAAGCATCCTGATTAGGGAATGGTACAAAAATTTTAAAGTTTCTAGAATAACTAGAAGAAAAAAAATTGAGGGTTTTGGTTTGTTACAATAAACTGTACATTGCTCCATATTTTGTGGGAAAAAAGTGTCAATTTGTACCTGCAATAGTCTTACATAGTTTTCTTAAACAGTTTATGAATTGCATGTCTTTCATATCTAGAAGGAGCCAGTAAGTTGATACATAATAAATCATGTATCTAATTTGAAACAAGTTAAGTGAGAAAAACTAGAATAATTTACATGCTTCCTATATCCTGGGATATTATTATCTTTGTAAAAGAGAATTAATTATTATTTTTAAATAGCATTGTTTATGTAAAACAATATTGTCAGGACATTTATGAGATGTGTTGGGGCAGAGAGCATAACAAACTTTCAATCCTGCTTTCATTGGGAAGCCAAGTCCCAGGGGCTGTGATTAGCCCTTACTTCAAGGCAGGGTGCAAATGCTTGTTCACTGTCGTTGGAATTATTAGACCTGCAAGAATTTTCTGAAGAGCATAGAATGAGAAAATTACTCTAGTTTTGCAGCTGAGGAATGTGTTTTCAGCATACAAGAGCTGATGCTTTAAATACTTTCCACTGTAGAATCTGCCTTTGCAACAGATTCTGAAGATTGCAAACTCCTGCTTGTGAACCAAGCTGGGTCAGAGTTCTTGCTTTGAGCTACTTCTATGTCTTTTCCACATGCCACGTTAGTATAAAGGAAAGCAACATATGAATTTACAATATGTTAACTATTCTTCTCTGTTTGGAAACTTAAAGTATTCCCCCTGCTCTGTGCAAATGAACTGTAGATTATTTGGCTGACTATGACCATTTCATTGGCTTGAGTTGAGGTGTGATAACTTCTTACAGGAGTGGAATGAAAAAAGTTAAGAGTTATTAATCTCAGTACTAATTTGTGTGTAAAGAATTTGATTAGGTGTTAAAAAACCAAAATTGTATACATAGTCCTTAATTCTGGTCTCAAACTGCAGTAGGAAACAGAGGTGATTAGTTTGGTGTTCTTATCAGCAAAACCCACCAAGCCTGCTGAATAATTAGAGTGAAATTGAAAAAAGGAGCCTTTTTTTTCCTGCACTTGGGGTTGGGTCTGACTATGAAAGCCTGTTCAGTTGTTAACAGAATACGAAAGTCCTTTTAATTGCACACAGAGTGTGATAGCAATTAGACCACGAGTGAGGGTTATTGGTACAAAAATTACTGTGAATCAAGAGGCCCAATTTTAATAATTAAAAAAAAAAAAGTTAGTTACCTTCATTTTTAGGTGCTTAACCTAAGACTCTATCTACACCTGTATGGACTGTACCAGAGCAGGACCCAGTGTAGCTTGCTTTTGACATAATCCCTCTGTCTTCATGTCATGGTAGATGGCTTCAACTGTGAGCCGTCACACAGTCCTAAAGGCAATGTGAGCTCACACAACGGATAAATATCAGCTGCCCTTGCAGCAGGCTATGCCAAAGCCCTTCTGAAAAATAGTCCACGAGTAATTTGCCTCTTCAACATGAACCATGGGACACTGCTGCATGACAGCATTCCTGATCTACCTACACAGTGCCTAAGTCTGTTCTTGGTTTGGAGGGCAAACAGAGCCTTTTATCCAGCCTAAGCCTGTGACTTTCAGTCTGGCAGCACAGTTTGATTGCAACCTATCAGTATGAAGGCCTTAACTTTCATTTGCAGTGTGCCTCCAGGCTCACCTACAGTGAGACAGACCTTGCAACATACATGGAGGATGTGAGGGAATATGGAAGATTCAGTCCAGGCTTAAAATATGTTAATGTACCTTGAAAAAATGGCAGCATTAATAATTAACCTTGTTGTAAAGATAATGCTTTTTGTGAACATATTGTCACAAATCATTATAAAAAACTTACAAAGTATATGTTATAGGATAGGATATCCATATCTGATACAGATAGGACAAATTAAATAAAAACTTCTTCCTGTACATAGTCTGTGTTCCTAACTGGACAAACAGCAACTTTCAATCCAAGCATGAAGCCGATTATCTACAGTTAAATTAGTGGAAAGGAAAGCAATGTCCATCTGTCTTTGAATGCTAGCTGGGAAGATAAAACAGCTCTCTTCTGTGTTTCTTTCTTTAATTTTTTGAAGCTTGGTGCTTCTTCCGTTCTGTTTCGCAAATGGTTGCATTCCATGTGAAAGTAAAACAGTTCCCTTAGTTGCTGTTGACAGCCAAGCTAAAGGCTGGTCACGACTACTCTAGTAATAATACAGCAGTACCTGTTAAACAGTCTGTATCAAAGCAGGAATCTTCAGTCATTTCTGCAGGAGCATTTGTTTTGGTAGTTGTTCACGCAGAGCAACATGAGCAATATGAAACAGAACCATGTGAACAGTTACTATGTTATTGATTTTGAGACTTTTTTAAGAGATGAATAACAGAGTTTCTCCACTATCAAAACTCTGCATGTACACTCTCTTATAAAAGAAGACACAAGCAGCATTGAAGAAGTTGCTGAGGGATTGCATTAGCTAAACTAACACAGAAGATGTTGCACCTGAGAAGGTTAGTAAAACTGTGCATCTAGGCAACTGGATGAATATAAGGCATAGATGTATATTCAGGACATATGTCTAATAAACAGAGTTCTACCTCCACAGTAAACAGTCCTTTGTTTGCACCAGAAGCTTGTGTTTGTTTCCCCCCTTTTTATTCTGGGACTGCACTCTGACCTGTGTTAGTTTTTATCTGTTGTTCATAGCAGCTGAATTGCAGCTGGGTGAAGAGTTACCTAAGCAAGTGAGGGAGCAAAGGTGACTTTCCCAGTGTGATACAAGCCCCTTATTATATGGTGCCTCTATCCTTGTGGTGGCTGTGCAGCTGCCTTTCAGCCACTGTCAGCATTTTGCACTTCTGATAGATTCAGAGATTTCAAAGGAGGAGCAAATATGTCTTCTGTGTGACCTTTTGTATAGAGCTGCTCAGAAAATGTCACCAAGATACTGAGTTAAGCATGTTTTCCATTTACTGATATCTCTTGTGGCACTGAATGAGGATTAGATTGACAAAGTGTGCTGACTCATGTGGTTTCATAGAGCAATCCAGGAGAATGGAAATATCCGAGAGAGCAGGCAACCAACGCCTTTTCCTCATACTGGCAATAGTGAGATAGTAAATCAGGTTAATCATAAACAAAAACCAAACAAGTAGAAGAAAGCTCCTCAGGCTGGTAGTTAGCCTTGCTGTGATGAACAGCAGTGCCTCTGACAGGTAATTTTTTTCTCAGGTAGTCATTTTACTGAGACATCCTTTGTTTGTGGGCAGGAATCTGTTGATCTAAGCCTTAAAAAAATATATATAGTGTGCTAATATATTAAATGTGTGTTTCTGGTTTCAGTGATTCCTTCATTTTTGGGGGAAACTCATTGGGCAGGGAACTGCCAATGTAACTTCCACATTTAACATGAAGCCTTTTGTTTGTTTTCAAACTTGTTGAAAGATTATTGCTGCCCTTTAGAGGACTGCATTCATTTTAGATATTTGGATTAAGTAGGTTGCCTGAAATGGACTGTGCATGTTGACATGGGCCAAAGAGAAAATAACCCCAGCAAGCATTTCTTGTGTTAAACTAGATTAAATGAGACTAAGAGAATATTCTCCTTCAGCTTCTGTAGTCTGCACTGCATTCCTTCTAACATTCAGAGTGCAAACCCAGTTAAGCAGGAACTCTTTGGGGCCTTTTTTATGTGCCAAGCTCAATGGTGGCACTTTAAAACCAAAAGTGGATTGGTAACAGTTGCCTATACTTAACTGGGTTATGAATTGTTTTTGTTAATTTTGCACAAGCTCAAAGCATGGTTATAGTGGTGATACTAATGCTAAAGCAGAACTGTTTTTTATTTCCTAATATCAACCAGGCCCTATTGCAACTAAGAGCCCTCAGTGGGACGTTTATATATTTGATTAAAAATGGAGTAAAGGAGGAGGCAATAACGTGAGACATCTGATGAACACTTACAACAGTGAAGATGGAGATGGTATGTGCAGCACTGACTCTTGACCTGGTGTGGGTCAACTTTCAGAATTCTCCAAATGTTAACAGAAGAATATGATATCTAGTTGAGAAGGCAAATGTGAGAAAAGCTTCTACTCTTAATGCAGTAAGGACTACTGCCTCTACAGCTGGATTCTAAATAAATGCCTGTGTGTAGCCCTTTAGCAAATTTGATCAAAGGAAGTAAGGGGTGTTTGGTGGTTTTGGAAATATTGCTTTCATCTCAACAGCATTTATGATGTCCAGCTTAAAATGAGAGAAAAGGAAATTTATTCTACTTTGTGCTGTTCTGTTGCTCTCTTTATACTTGACCACCTTTGAATTTGTTTGTTGTTATTTCTTGATTAATGTTCATACAATCGGTTGTGCTCTTTTAACACCATTTTTCCCTATTGGTTCCTAGTTTCTGTAAGAGTTTGATTTGAAAATGCCAGCAATATCAACTACAGTTTTACAAGGACAAAAGCTCAAAGCATATCTGAAATATTTTTATTAATGCTGAAAGTTATTGCGGTAGTGATGAATGAGAAGTATCCAATGGAATTATTTTCTTCAACGAGACTTAAAGTTTGGCATAATTTGGGCACTCTGACAATAATGAAAAATCAGTGGGGTGTGAAGAGAGATGGAAATCCTAGGATCGCTGGCATTTTGTGAGGGCAAAATATATGACGTGGAAAAGACTGAAGATCATTAATTCCCATTGCAAATAATCACAATTCCATGCGAAAAACAAGAGAGGTATCAGACATTTTCTTCTTATAATCTTCATCAAATTTCTCATTCTGTGCCACAGTGAAATGATTTTTCCAGTCTGCAACAGTCCCTAAGAAACAGCAAAGCAAACAAAGGAAAAAGATTAATTTATCAGTATTTCCTGAAGCCAATTACCAAGAGCTCACTAGATCCTTGTACTTCAAGGTTTATTTCAAAGCAGAATGACAACCAAAAAGAGCTGATTTAAGTAACAAATCTCAGTACCTTTTCTCATGAATGGGGAAACAGAGTGATCCATAATTCCATTAAAGTCTTTAGTGTAGTTTGTCATGGGATTTTCCTTCATTACCTCAAACGAGGTGTGGTGGACTATCTTGTTTAGAACCTCCTGGCTCAAGTCCTTCTCCAGGAACTTTGCAATCTTCTGAATTTCTTGCTTTGGATTCTGCAGAGACAATGACATGGGATAAAAAAAAAGAGGCAGGAAAAGAAATCAAACATAGTGTTAAAGCTGCAATTCTTAGACTGAGAAGATCAGATTGTCATAAGGTTTACAGATACAGCTGGCATTATAATACAAAAGTAGCTTGTAGGCAGTATCTAGTAGACTTCTGGATTTCAGAGCTCTATAAACATACATTCAGCCTTTTACCTCCTTCATATCTTCATAGAAGAGATAGAGAATACGGTGCTTATCTTTTGCCTTCCACCATCCTTTTACATGGTCATACCAGGAACCCCAGAGCACTGAAAAAGAAGGAACATCAACAGCAGCTATAAATGCCCTAATTGTCTTTAACACATGTGGCATTCATCGTTCCCTTATGACCAGTGCCTGGGAATTTACCATCTGGTTTTAAATCACTGTGGCCATGACTGCTTTGCTCTGTGCTTATCACAGCATTTGTGCTATTAATCCCTCTGGTGTATGGATGCTCAGAGCAGGATCCACAGCAGAATAAAGAGTTGGGTGGGTTTTTTCTCCAAATGGGAGTGTAAAGATAGGCTTAATAATCCTTTAGGTACTAATAAAATCCTGTGAATGAAGATAAATTATGACTGAAACATCTTCAGTAGTTATCATTCCACAGAGTGAAATCATCACTAGATATCAAACCATAGCTGAAATAAATAAATCATTGCAATGCATTTTTAAAATTAACAAAATCTTTTATACAACTGATTGCAGTTCATCACCTTGTCCATTCATGAATTTCTCCATGAACTCCTCCCAGGTTCCTGGCTCAGGCAATCCCTTGTTCATTCTGTGGAAATGGTAGTATGACACCAGGTTGTCTTTTGCATTTCTTGCCACATAGATTATCTTTATTGACATAAAAAGAGAGAGAGAAAAAAAAATTAACTTGCACATGATTATGTAGATATTGAGAATATCCTAAAGTTTTGTCTTGGACCTCGATGACAGCGTTTTAGGAGATATTGCTTTCAAGCTTCCATTTTCTAAAGTCCAGCTCAGGTAACTTAGTCATGACTTCTTTAGATTTTCACAGACTTTGCACATTAAAGGGAAAATATCTGTGGGGACCTTTAGGTTTCACAGACATTCTGGAAAACATATTCTGTCCTGGTTTATGTCATTTCGTTTGCCCGTGAAGTAGAGTTGAGTCCAACCTCCTCAGCCTTACCTTACAGTTTTGTTCCCAGAAGGAAGGAGGCATCAGCTTCACAGGCAGATGAGTTTTTATTGTTCTTGGAGATGGCATGGCATTAGCTAACTCTATACCTGTGGGATATTTAATTATGAGATGTGAGTTGTTCTCTAAATTGCACTAGCACTTCTTTGCTATTCTCGTACATGTGATTTTGACCATGACTTTTCAGCAGTATACCTTGCACCAATCATTCATCTCCAAAGCAATTACATAACAGTGTAACATGAGCAACATTACATAAGCATCCTCAGTGTTTCTAGGAAGTTTTTACCTATATATTCAAGTTAAAGGGGAAATATTTGTTCATATCTTCTTACTTTCTTGGGTCCACATCTAACTCCTGCATTCTGAGGGATGATGATGAATACTGATTTATAATTACTGAACCACAGTTTTTCCTTTGCAGTATTTAGTGATCTCCTCCCACTTGCACAGGTAAGAAATTTTTGCTCCTTTCTAGAATAGAAGAATATGACTGGCTGATAGACTTTCTGGATAGCACATAAATAGAAACTAGGGGAACAACAGTGGATTTTCAGTACCTATGAATATATGTGAGTACTTGGGAATATCTGGTGATATTTGGAGATGTGTTATTTCCTCTTCTCTCCTTTTGAAACATCTGTCGTGACCTTTTTTTTTTCCCTGTCATCTTCTATCATCCTCTGTCATCATGATTTTTTTGTCTCTCTCGGTGTCAATACAGTCTAACTTAGAAGAGAAAAAGTAGCACTTCTGCAGAGTTAGTCAAGCCTTTTAGCTTCAAATGTGAAGGGATTGTGACAAGGATTTGTGTGCAAGTGGAGCCCTTGTTGGGGAAAGACTCTTGTAGGAAACTGTCTTTGCAAACCAGTGATGCCTGCTGGTTACCTGAAGGTCCCATAGTTTATTTAGATGAGTAGGCCCTAGAACTGAACAGCAGTTACTTGAAACAGTGGCAAAACCACTGAAAACATTATCCACCTTTTGTAAATACATCAGTGATGGGTTTCTCTTCCATACAACCTGCAATCAGAGAATGGGATTCAATTGTCCACCAGTTGCCATCCAGTTTAGGTACCGTGGAGTATCATTCACAGCATTTGGATACCACTCTAAAACAGCATGGTCTTCAGTAGCACCTGAGTTAAATCTGCCAGCCTTGCATCACCTTGAGTAGTACTAGATGTTTACGTTAAAGCAACTGAACTAGTCCTTAATGGTGCATAGTTCTGTAACAAAGCAAGTGGGACCTTTCTCAGGAAACTTATGGCATCAGCACCAAGTGCTTGTTTTGTTTCATTTTGTCTAAAATACAAACCTACTTGTATAATACTCACCTGAGTAACGTTCAGATGGAGGTTCAGCAATAAACCACTCAAGGAAAGGATGGCGTTTGTAAGTTGTTTCACGTCTACACTTCTCAATATCTCCATTTTGTTGAATCATATCCACTATCTCCTGTGTCCATGTGGTACCTGAAAATGTCAAGTGTTTAGATGTTTCCCTCCAGGATAGCCAGGAGTCTCTTCTAGGGAACTGAAAGCCAGAAGGATGGACTCTGCATTAAAGGAGGAAGGAATAGCACAAAAGATAATGGACAAAGTGGAAAGAAAGGATAATGGGAGAAAAATGCTTAATTAGGAATACAAAGGTAATTCCCAAAGCAGAATTTCAGGGATTCCATTTTACAACAGGCTGCTTCATGCCAAAAGAAATAGCCCCCAACCCCACACCAGTACTGAAAAAAGTTCTGGGATAAACTCACTATTTTTTGGAGGTTGTATTCTTTACAGAGAGGAATGAAGCTCCCTCATTCCAATTTTCATACCTCACAAAAATTCAGGTATTTCAACTTTTGTTTTCATGATGAATTTGAGTGAAAAATTGCAATACCTGAACTTCAAGTGAGTAAAAATTCCATACAGTTTGAAAATATAAAAGAGTGACAGTTTCCATTTGAACCCCTTTAATGAAGATCAGTACATCTGCCTGAGCAACTTCATCTACCTGAGCAACTGCAAAATCTTGTGTTAAGTATTATGTATCTCATGCTTCTTTTCTTTTATAGCTGTGATCACTGTGTTAACCACATCTCCTCTGAGATACTGTGACAGGTCAGCTAGAAAACAGGCTAAGGGATAACTTGGAAAGCAATGTGGGAAGGAAATTCAGCTGTTAAGATGCTTGAATTGTGCACCTGAGGCAGATATGACATAATGTCAAGTGGACTCCCAACTTTTTTGCAGTTCAGTGACTGGGAGGTTTTAATCCAGACTGGATAAAAAACCGTGGTTTTGCTTTCAGTATGCAGACAGTGAATTAAAAGCTTTCAGGTTCTACAAAACTAGTGGTGGTGTATTTTTTGGTGTTTTTTTCCCCTACTGAAAAAACCCAACAAACCTACCCTTAAATATTGTTAATTCAAGTAATTATTTTTTTATGATCTGGTTTGGAATATGAGTCACAATAGAAAAACATAGTTTTCAATTTCAAAAATAAGCACTATCCCAAACTTTTCTATTCTCTTTCCTACACATACCAACCTGCTTTTGCATAGGTTGAAATGAGCACATCGTCAGGTCTGGCTTTGAACTTGCATACTTGATCCCAGGTGACGAGCATTGGTTTTGCTATGAGAACACCTTCCACTTCAGTTAACTCACTTCGGGGAATTGTGCCTTTCAGACTCAAATCTTTCATTTTATCCATGGCTGTTGAGCACTACATGAAGAAAGAAAGGCTTGGAATTAACTTGGTTGCTCTGAAAAAAAGCCTAAATTTACTCATCCATTCTTGAGGTCTCTCTTTTTGACTGAATTCTATGTCCTCTGATTTCTTTGGTCATGATTTGGCCCATCTGGATTCATATATAGACTCTTTAAAGCTGGATCTCATTTTCAGAAATGCTTGATATATTACTGATAGTTCTCACTATCCCTAAAATTCACTCTGTTTACTCAGATACAAAAAGATAAAAAAGCCATTATTCCCATACCAAATATATTTATGTAAAATTCTGACTGTAGATATGCTGCCTTTGAAAGGCAAGAAAAAGAGGTGTGATTCAAAAGAAAGCAGAGCATAACAATTGGCAATGAAATCAGCATTCAGGACCCAACCCTTCCTCCGTAGAGAAAATAAACAGAAATTCTTGCTAACACCCTTTGTGCTTCATACTCACGAAAATGTTTGCAGACCTTTTGTGTCTTTTGTTCTTGGATCTTTTCACTCCCAGAGTTCTCTGCCGTATTTTGAAGTTTGTTACATATAAATAACCTGAACTAGATAGATCATTAACTAAAGGTTGTTAGGCTTTAATTACTTAAATCAATCTGTTTTACAGTAACTAGTTATTGATTTCTGGATTTCTTTCAAGGAGGCCCCTTCTTAGCTATAACTTTCAGAGCTTCAAATCTGGTCAGAGGAAAGCTCTGCTTTAGGGGAGGCTATAGAACTAATCTCAATTAAAAATATCAGCCAGAAAAGAGAAAAGACATTTCAATCCCAACCGCAAACATTGCTAGACTATTTCCTTTCGTTTTCTTGTTTACGCACAGCAATTTCACACAGATTCAGTTGAGTAGAGTAAGATGTTTCATTGGGCAATGACTCAAGAAATTAAAAAAAATAAAACAAGAAACTTGCCAGAGAATTTTTTCTGCTTCAGTATCTTCAGTCCTTGGCTGTACTGACAACTATGCAGCAACTTAGATCTTCAGGCACAAGTAGGATAAAAGCTTGGGTGGGTGGAGATTCCATTCTTCCTATCAGTGTGAGCAGAGTGGAGGAGGAAGTGCAGCAGTAGCCAACAGCTGAACAGTTTTTATGGAGTGAAATCCTTGTTTGTGAAATCTTTTCTAATCCTGTGAAAGAAAAATATTTTGAGTTCTCATTTAAAGTATGATTCTTTACTGGCAACAACATTAAATGTTGGTCAATAGCTTCAGCAAGATTATTTTAATTTGCCTCTGTCATTGTGAACAGTCTTGGAATAATTAATTTTGCAAAGGTTACATGTGCACTGACACGGTTTGGGGTACAGGGGTCATACCCAGACCAGCTAGGTTCCTTCAGCTGAGCTGTAGTTCTTATCAGGATGCCTGGCAGGATCGTATTTTGTCTCACCCAGAGGGACAGACCGACCGCACTCAGGAGACAAATTGCACAGGAACAGCAGCTGTGGGTGTTAGGAGCTGATCTAACTTTATTTTACAAAATGGAAGGTTTTTATAGGGCAGATAAGGAAGATTCTGGAAAAGGGGAAAGGTATGCAAAAACTTGGACAGGACATTGGTTAGGATTAGGGATTGACAGATACAAAAGAGGGGGGATACATGAATCTTCAGATAACTTTTAAGTACCTAATTGGAAAGGCCAGATGCCTGGACCAGACACTGTTCAATCAAAGGAAGCCTGCTCTCTCCTGTAAGAGAAAGCTTACAATCTAACAGAGACAGTCTGTTTATCTTATACTGTCTGGCCCACATCACCAGAAGTTGTCTCTTTCCACCTTCTAAAATCCTCCTCCTCCTGTTCACCCCCAACAGTGCACAAGCAAAGGGAAAAAATCCCAGAAGATTTTATTCTCTACTTCCCAACAGCAGGTGATGTCCAGCCACTGTCCAGGAAGCAGGGTTTCAGCCCACATGGTAATTGCTCTGTGTAAGCCTACTGCACTCATACTAGCACTGTGAAGGCTTTTAAGGGGGAATTTTTCTCCATCTTATGTATGTGGCATTCGCAACTTCTCTGGACAACCTGTTCTATCCAGTGTCTCACCACCCTCACAGTAAAGAATTTCTTTTGAACAACTAGTGTAAACCTACCCTCTTTCGGTTGGAAAGCATTCCCCCTTGTCCTGTCACTACATGTCCTTGTAAGAAGTCTCTTCCCATGTTTCTCGTAGGCTCCCTTCAGGTACTGGAAGGCCACAGTTAGGTCACCTCAAAACTTTCTCTTCTCCAGGCTGAACAATCCCAATTCTCTCAGTCTTTCCTTGCAGGAAAAATGCTCCATCCTGTCGCGGTCGAGGCGGGGAGGCGACATGGGTTTCAGGATACCAGCAGCTTTTTTATTGCAACAGTACAGCTACCTTTATACAGTTCTGGGGTGACACATGTACACACAGCATTGGTTTACCACTTCATAACAACTCATGATTGCACATACAGCCACATGTCCTAACACAATAGGCTGACATTCTAACAGGAAACCCACTGTGTCACAGTCCTACTGTCCGTGGTTAACCCTCTGCCAGGTGTAAGAAGTTCCATCTTCAGTATCTCAGTTTACTGAGAGCCCAGAGCCAGCTGGGCTCCCCAACAATTCCCCCTCTTTTGTATTATAGAAAATGCCAGCATCAGCTAATACAGGGCCCTTGCACTAGCAACATAGCAATATCAATAATCCAATACAATTACACACATAGGCAAAGAATCAACCAGTCCTTCTTTCATCAGTCCACAAGAATGGTACTCCTTCTTCTCAGTGCTGAATGTCCATAAATGAGTTGTCCATGTAGCTTGTGCATGTGCCACAGGTAGGTAGAAAGCAGACTGTTGGAGGATAAGAATATTGCTCTTCAAAAGCTAGCTGAACAGACAAGTATCCTTCCCCCCTCCTTTTTTTTTTTTTCCATTTTTTTCTTTTTTCTATTTTTTCCTTTTTTTTTTCTTTTTTCTATTTTTTTTTTTCATATTATAATTGGTAGGTTTTGACTTCTTAAAGTCTTTCAGTGCTTCAAAAAGCAGGTGTCAGGAAATTAATAATTCCATGACTCCCCTGAAAGCAACTTTAGACGTCCTGGCATCCTTGATCTCTGCTCCAAATTAGCATTGTTGCAGGAGCAGGGCATCTAGCTTGATTCCATGTTTCTCTTTAGCAGTAACTGCCACTCTGGATGACAGAGTCATCCTCTTTAGATAACATGGAATTTATTATACTCCGGTGGTTCACCTGTTCTAGACAGGTGTCTCTAAAATATCTGGGCCGGCCCCCTGCGACTTTTTTGTCACTTTTAAAACTACACCGGAGTTCCCGCCTCCAACAGCTCTCTCGGAGCTGTCTCTCTCCGTCCTTGTTTAGGACGTGAAAACCTTTTAGATTGCTTCAGGAGGTACTAATGTAAGTTACAAGCAAAGTAACAAAAAGGCGAAGCTAAACCGTAGCTGGAATGTTGCTTTGAGCAGCCCAGAGCTGATAAATGCCGGTTGACGGGATACGAGATTTCGCAGGAGTCCGAGCCAAGCGGGGGAGGCGGCACACAGCAGTTTGCCTGCCCCACAGCTGCGAGAGTAACGAAGGCAGGGTCGCTCGGAACAAAGAGCACTGCTGAGTCAGGGCACGTTTGGGGTGCGGTCTCAGCTGTTCCACGCACAGTCAGGGACGTCCGGTGATAGCGGAGGGATGCGAACCGGGCACGGAGCGGGCTGAGGCGCTGCACGGAGCTGGGATGTCAGGAGCGAGGGCTACCCAGGTTGTGCACGCAGCCACGCAGTGTCAATAGGGCTGCAGCTGGAAGGCGGAGCGAGATAACGATGCTCCAGGGGGGAGAGCGGGGCAGCCCTGCGGGAAGGCTGGGAGCGGAGCGAGATTACGAACGCTCCGAGGTAGAACGGGGCAGCGCGGCAGGAGGGTTGATAACGGACCGCTCAGTAACTTACGTAGCCGTGACAAAGTCTCAGCAGCAGCGAGAAAGTTCTCAGCAGCAGCAAAAGGCAGCTCAGCGGCATACGATCTCTCGGGCTGAGAAGCGGTGAAAGCGGAACGGGGGGGTCAGCGGCCGTCTGATCCCTCCGGGTAGCAGCTTCTCGAGATCCCGCCCGAGCGATTCTTCGTTCGCTTCTTGTCGTCGAGTTCTCTTCTATCTTCCTTCGCAATCACGTCGGGGGCTCACCATATGTCGCGGTCGAGGCGGGGAGGCGACATGGGTTTCAGAATACCAGCAGCTTTTTTATTGCAACAGTACAGCTACCTTTATACAGTTCTGGGGTGACACATGTACACACAGCATTGGTTTACCACTGTCGTAACAACTCATGATTGGACATACAGCCACATGTCCTAACACAATAGGCTGACATTCCTAACAGGAAACCCACTGTGTCACAGTCCTACTGTCCGTGGTTAACCCTCTGCCAGGTGTAAGAAGTTCCATCTTCAGTATCTCAGTTTACTGAGAGCCCAGAGCCAGCTGGGCTCCCCAACACCATCCCTCCATCTCTGTGGCCCTCCTCTGGACTTGCTCCAACAGGCTGATGTCCATCCTGTGCTGGAGCCCCCAGAGATGGAAACAGTACTTCAGGTGAGGTCTCACCAGAGCAGAGGGGCAGATTCACCTCACTCGATCTGCTGGCCACACTGCTTTTGATGCAGCCCAGAATATAGTTGGTTTTCTGGGCTGCCAGCTCATCTCCTACCTCTCATCCACCAGCACCCCCAAACCCTTCTTGGCAAGGCTGGTCTTGATCTGTTCATCCCCCAACCTGTACTGATACCAGGAGTTTCCCTGGCCTAGGTGCAGCATCTTGCACTTGGTCTTGTTAAACCGCATGAGATTCCCATGGACCCACTTCTTGGGGCTGTCCAGGTCCCACCAAATCCATCTCTCTCCAATTTAGAGAGAAGGATGTTGTGGGGAACTCTAAAGGCTTTACAGAAGTCCAGATAAATAATGTCTGTAACCCTTCCCTTCTCCCTGACATATTCACTCCATCATAGAAGGCCACTAGGTTTGGTCAGGCAGGACTTGCTGTGTATGAAGCTGTGCTGGCTGTCCTGAATCACCTCTCTGTCTTCAATGTGCCTTAACATTGCTTCTGGTAGGATCTCTTCCATGGTCTTTCCAGGCACAGAGGAGAGGCTGACAGGTCAGAAGTTCCCAGGGTCCTCCTTTCTATGCTTTTTAAAATATGGATACAATTTTCCCTTTTTTTCCAATCACCTGGGACTTCACCTGACTGCCATGACTTTTCAAGTATCGTGGAAAGTGGCTTGGCAACTACATCAGCCAAGGAGATTTTACTCTCTACTTCCCATCAGCAGGTGATGTCTGGCCACTTCCTGGGAAGCAGGGCTTCAGCACACGTAGTGGTTGTTCCAAAAGGTAAATGTTGTATATCATGATTACCCCCTCTTCCTTCTTCCTCTTCCACCTGCTGAGAAGGTGTCCTGTGGTATGAAATATGCATTTGGTCTTTGGTCAACCACTTGATCTTCTTCTGGCTCTGACACCAGGTTTTTGTTCTGAAGGATGACAACACAAGGTTAAAGTTTAATATTTCTTCTTTCAAGTTCTGTCATGGGAAGATTTGCTATTTTCCTCTCTCTATTAAACCTGAGCTGGTTCTGTTATTCTTCTCATACCTGCACCTGGCAGTTCATTTGCTGGTTTGTAATGTTATTCACCACCCTTTCAGTTACGCAGCCATGCTGGCAACGCAGTAATCCCCAAAGCGTATCAGCTGGTGAGTAAAAACAAAGAAAACCCAAGAGCTGCTTATTGAGTGACTCTTTTATTGCAGCTGTGAATCTCAGCAGCCTTTGAACAGTGAACTCAGCCAGATAAGCTACAGTGAGGTCAAAATCCACAGGGAGACAAGAATTAAGCTCACTGGCCTAGGGACTGAATTTCTGGTCTGGGATTATGATTTACAGGGCTACTTTAAAAAAAGACCAGGCACTCTCTGCAGAGAGCTTCCTCCAGGTTTCCATTGACCTTTTCCTGAGTGCAAAGTGCTGGCAGGTATTTCCTCATGTAAAAAACACTGAGTTTATTTAATTTTATTTTATTATTTGATTTGATTTTAGCTTGGCTGTGTTTTGTTATTTGCACAGGATCAGGCTTGAAATGGGATGAAGGTTACAAATCCTACATCAGTATCAAGCCCTATGATATGATTTTAAGTCTGATTTTCATCAGATATTTACCTGTCTAGATAATATAGGATACTATGTCTTATGAATTAAACTCTGTATTAAAATCTATATCTGATACATTTGAGTGAAATTTTTTTTCCTTCTTATGCCTAATGTTTGTATTACATTTCTCTGAAACTCTGATCTCCCTCTGCTGGACAAAACACAGCCTGTATTCCAAAAGATGTTAAAATATTTTGAATTTAGCATTACATTTTATAGCTGTTGAAATCCTTGGATACTAACCTGTACTCTTCATTCAGAAAAATTCATACTTTGGAGAAATGAAAAGGCACTCTGGAAAGACCTAGGTTTCACTTTGAGGCTTCCTAAATTTTAAAGCTGCATTCATCTCTTGGTGACTGATTTAAGCTTGACCTGAATATGAGTCAGTGAGCAACCTTAAGCAACGAAAGCTTTTTGTGCTGTGGGATGCCTCTGGAGTTAATCACAAACCATGTCCCGTCACAGACTCCCAGCTGTTACAGCTCGTACGCTGCTGAGAACAATCCTGCAGGTATCTGTAAAATAGGAACAGTACTACCAATCTTGTAATGGTTATTTAATGAATGTCTGGGTTGCATCCAGGTGCAGGCGAGATAATCGTCACAGATATATTTATGTAATAGCAAAGTACTGAGGGAAATGTTAAGTGTAAACATGGAATGAAAAGTCTACGGATTTAAATCAGTGACACATTTAGGCACAGTCCCTATCAGTAAAACACTTATGTTCCATTACCATCACACTTGAGAAATCTCTTTGCTTTAAGTATCCTCTCTCCAGCAGAGTTTCCTGCTGGAGGAAGTGCTGGAGCCCCCAGTGTGTATAACTGACCAACCCTGTATGTATTGGGGTCATGTTCATATTAGTATATAATCTTGTTATTGTAGGCATGCATAGTCAAGTGAATAAGTTTAATTAGAATCCTGCAGCTTTTTCTAAATACTTTTCCCAAGAAAATATGAATATAAAGTGCTGCAGTGTTACCCTGTCAGTGGCACTGCATGCTTTTGGCATTGTTTCTACTAAACAGAGTAAGTTGTCATGTATTGCATTTAAGGATCCACATGCAAACTTCATGCCACAGTAATAGTGGGGGTTTTTTTAGCAACTGTCTTGGTGAACTGATGTGAAAATATTTCCATTCAAGCCAAACATCTGCTTTGTAGCACAGCTTCTTATGGATACCTCCACCTGTAATTAAGAAGTTATTCAACAGGCTATTTGCATGATCTCTTTATTGACCCTTCTTTATTGATGTAATCAAACCTTCTTTGAAAGGGACTTTGTAAACTGTATAATTTCATATCTGTCCTCTTTCAACTGGCCTTTCTTTCTAAGGCTCCAATTTGACCGTTTAGTGGGTATTTGAACCTCAGCAGCAGAACAAAATGCCTGGAAGCCAGGGAAAACACATTTGCTCTTAAGACCCTATGTACACCTATACATCTTCTATACCCCTTTAGACAAGGATGTGATTGAGACAAAATAGCTTCACTGCCTTGGATTTACTATTTGATATGGATCCCTTGGGGCTTCTGGCAACTGCAGCCTGCCTCTGAGGCTGTATGAAAGTCAGAAGGTAGCTTAGAGCAAAACACAACCAGTCTTGCACAATACTTTTTGTGATTATTTTCTGAGAAGAAACATGCACTTCTTCATTACAGCTGAAACCTTGAGATTTAATTTAATTTAATTCTTGGCATTACTGGTAGTATAGCAGGATGCTCAAGTGCTACCCTGTAATGCCTTAGGCACTAAAACATCTGGCTACTCAGGAAGAGTTTAGGAATATAGTTAGGTCTTGTAGAAAGAAAATCAGAGAGACAAAGGCAAACTTTGAACTCAATCTTGCCACTTCTGTTAAGGATAACAAAAAGTCTTTCTATAGATACATCAATAGCAAAAGGAGGGGCAAGGAAAACCTCCATTCTTTATTGGACATGGGCAGGAACCTAGTTATCAAAGATGAGGAAAAGGTTGAGGTATTTAACACCTTCTTTACCTCAGTTTAAAACAGTAAGACAGGTTGTCCTGAGGACAGCTGGCTTCTGGAGCTTGTAGACAGGGATAAGAAGCTGAATAGCCCCCCTGTAATCAAGGAGGAAAGAGCAATCTGCTGAGCCACTTGGATCCTCCCCTGTCTATGGGACCAGATGGAATCCATCCAAGGGTGATGAGGGAGCTGGCACAAGAGCTCGCCAAGCTGCTCTCCATCATTTACCAACAGTCCTGGCTCTCTGGGGAGGTCCCAGGTGGTTGGAATTTGGTGAATGTCACACCGATCTACAAAAAGGGCTGGAAGGGGGACCCAGGAAACTCCAGGCCTGTCAGCCTGACCTCAGTGCCTGGTAAGGTTATGGAGCAGATCATCCTGAGTGCAATCACACAGCACCTACAGGATGGACAAGGGATCAGAGCCAGCCAGCATGGGTTTAGGAAGGGCAGGTCCCATCTGACCAAGCTGATCTCCTTTTATGATCAGATGACCCATCTGGTGGATGAGGGGAAGGCTGTGGATGTGTCTGTCTGGACTTCAGCAAAGCCTTTGACACTGTCTCCCATAATATACTCCTGGAAAAGCTGGCAGCCCATGGCTTGGACAGGGGCACTCTGTGCTGGGTTAAGAACTGGCTGGAGGGCTGGGCCCAGAGAGTGCTGGTGAACGGGGCTGCATCCAGCTGGCGGCCGGTCACCAGTGGTGTCCCCCAGGGATCAGTGCTGGGCCCAGTCCTGTTTAATATCTTTACTGATTTAGAATGGAAGATTGAGTCCACCATCACGCAGATTTGCAGATGACACCAAGTTGGGAGGGAGTGTCGACCTGCTGGAAGGCAGGAGGGCTCTGCAGAGGGACCTGGACAGACTGGAGAGTTGGGCTGATTCCAGTGGGATGAAGTTCAACAAGGCCAAGTGCCGGGTCCTGCACTTTGGCCACAACAACCCCTGCAGCGCTACAGGCTGGGGACAGAGTGGCTGGAGAGCAGCCAGGCAGAAAGGGATCTGGGAGTTTGGATTGACAGGAAGCTGAACATGAGCCAGCAGTGTGCCCAGGTGGCCAAGAAGGCCAATGGCATCCTGGTCTGCATCAAGAACAGTGTGGCCAGCAGGATGAGGGAAGTGATCCTTCCCCTGTACTCAGTGCTGGTGAGGCCACACCTGGAGTGCTGTGTCCAGTTCTGGGCCCCTCAGTTCAGGAAGGATATTGAGGTGCTGGAGCAGGTCCAGAGAAGAGCAATGAGGCTGGTGAAGGGACTTGAGCACAAGCACTGAGAGGAGAGGCTGAGGGAACTGGGGTTGTTTAGCCTGGAGAAGAGGAGGTTCAGGGGTGACCTCATCACTCTCTACAACTCCCTGAAAGGAGGCTGTAGCCAGGTGGGGTTTGATCTCTTCCCAGGCAACTATCAGACAAGAGAGCATGGTCTCAAGCTCTGCCAGGGGAGGTTTAGGTTGGATATTAGGAAGAAATTCTTTACAGAGAGGGTGATCAGGCATTGGAATGGGCTGCCCAGGGAGGGGGTGGATTCACCATCCCTGGAGGTTTTTAAGATGAGGCTGGATGTGGCTACTTAGTGCCATAGTCTAGTAACCACAGTGGTAGTGGATCAAGGGTTGGACTTTGTGATCTCAGAGGTCCTTTCCAACCTGGCCATTTCTGTGATTCTATGATCTTGACCTTTCATCTGGAACAATTAAAGGGAGTTTTGCTTAAGCAAAAAACACATCTGCTGTTCAAGCTGGGACTTCGCTGCACGAAGACTGCCTTTCCCAGTTCAGAAGACATTTGCTTACCCAACCAAATTATAACTTCAGTTTCCTTTTTACAAACATCTGTTTGTAGACAGGAAAATCCCTCTGGATGTGAAGCTTCAGAAAGCAGCTTCAGAGATGTTCATGTTATGTTGAGCTTGTGATCATTAGCCAAATTCCTCTCTGAAATTGTGTAAGCCCAACAATCTTACTTCTTTGGCCTAGTGTTTCTTGGTTCTGGGAAACCCTTATATGACTACTTCATTACTTAAAGAAAGGAATCTAGATGCTACAAACAAAAAAAATTCAAACGTATATTATATCATTGTTTTCAGTACCACAGGTCTTTGTATCACAGTTCTTACTAGGTAGCAGAAAAAACATTATTTATTAAATACTTGAGCTACAAGAAACTCTTACCAATAAGGCTTATGAAAATTTCTCTCTTTGCAGTGTCTGTCATTATGCATGGTTGTAAAAAGATCTTACTCCGTTAAACATAGTGCAATGAAGGAAAACAAAGCTGTAAAAGTTATTAGTAGGTATTCTTGTGAGTATAAACTTTAAATTATTACCACCAACATTTTATGAAAACATTCATTACCAGCATAAAATCTGTCACTTTTTAGAAGTAAAGAAGTCTGTATGTCTACTTGCCTGTGTGTTTTGATCCAGGAAGCCAGCTTTAATTTAGAATGATGGATCCTTAATGGTTGACATTTTAAAGGTATTTTATGTATTTATTTTGAAAAGTCTGTTCACATTTTCAATCACAAAGACATTTGTGTGCTTGAAAATTCACAAAACTTAAGTTGAAACAGATGGATATCTGCACCCCTTGCCAGTCCTATCACAAAAGAGCACTTCAGCACCTGTGGATGAGTACCATGATGAGGCTATCTGGTGTGAGATACTGGATTATTATATCAATTATTGGCTCGAATCAAGTCAGGTGTGTGGGGAAGGGATAGGTCAAATTTCACAGTGGTAAGGCAATGCCCTATCCCATATCTCAGTCCCTGCTAGTTTCCTGGGGCATATGCTAAGTCCATGCTTTGGGGAATGCTTTATTTTGGTTGAATGTTACCCTATAAACTTTTGCCACGTATTCTTATTTCTTAACCTTTACCAGTAAAGTACCTCCTGAGAAAAAATGAGCAGCTTCTCCTTTATGCTCTCTCTTAAGGTGTCAAAAGAACTGAGGGCTCTTCTAATATACTCAGAGGGCGAATGTTGTTTGTGCTTTGTATATTTTTATAGTAAAACCCTTTGGTGAGCTTGTAGCTCAAGGCTTGGGGTCTTACACGTGGTGTTAGAGACCTGGAGCCCTCACTGTCCTGCTAAGCTTGCCTGTTGTGATGTTACTGGAACTGATGCAGGTGAGAATATTAAAGTGGAAATTTTTACTCTCCCCTTTTATATATTTAGATTTTTTAATCTTATAGATAAAAATATGCTTAGAGTTTAATGGATGTGTTTCACCTCTCATATGGGCACTCTTTTGGGGACTTTGTCATTCACATCAATGGAATTGCACCAGTATATAATCAGAAGGTGAGTAGTCAACCTAGAATTCAAGAGTTTGTTGAGGTTGCCATGTACTTTTCTTCCCATAGGTCAAGAAATCAATTAACTTGTTTCCTACAGGTCACTGGCATAGAAACAAATCAGTGTTCACATTTCTGAAGAATTAACACAGTTCTGAAACACATGTGTTTCAGTGTTACACGATAGGCTAAGGACTTTGCTATTCCTTGTGGCAGCTTTAAGAGGAAGAAATTCTCATGCTTTTAAGATGTAACTTTTGGGTTTAAAATGTCTGTTACCTTTCCCTCAAGATACAATGGCAACTGTGGTGTTGCATGCTATATTTACACAGCCTGTGGCTGCATTTCTTCTAGTATAACCCTTGTATACTGGACAGATGATTAGAAAAACCTTTTCTGAACAACCAGTTTGTATTGGTCAAGTCTGACAAGCTGTTTTTTCACATCAGGGTATTACCTCCCTGGGCAGATGGAGCTCATTAGCCCTGTAGGCAATCCATCTACATCCTGAGGACCTCGCTGCCACCATCCAAGCTCGCTTGGCCCCGGCAGATGAACCTTAGGATTAAAGGGTGGGCTCAGTTCCGCGCACACTGTGTCTCACCTAAAAAATCCAATGCGTAGGCTGGAAGGTGTAAAGACCTTCCCCGGATCTTCGCTCACGAAGACTGGCCATTATTATTACATTATTACAGCTGTGAGACAGCTATCATGAACTATCAGGATGGAGTACCATACAGTTAAAGTTTGTGTTAACTGATCAAGACATGTCGGGTGGACTTTTCTCCATATATTAGTAGCACCTGGTTGCTTTGCTATGTGTATGATCTCCCTTTGTGTGTGTAAAACTCCACGTGCATGGTATCCACAGTCTCAGATGCAGCTGAACTGCCTTCATTGAATTATCTAACTCTTCATTGACATGTGGGACAGCTAAAGCAACCAGAATTCTGATGTAGGCACCCTTTCAAATTCCTGAAGTTAGGCAAGCTAGATTGAGACTCAACTATGACTATCAATATAATGTGTTTGGAACTGTATGCTTAATCTCACCCACAAGTCTATATATGAAGAATAGTAACCTATATATAAATGTATGTACATAAAGAAATAAAGAAAATTCTGTAGTCTAAATCTTTGTTGTCAAACCAAGTGTTGAACAGAAGGTCTGAAAAAACCCCTGCATAAATAGCCTCATTTCTAAAATGTGTGGCTAGAGTCCTGCTTCCATAAAAATGTAGGGTGATATACCTATTAATTTATTGGGAGAAGAGCTAGTTTGTGATGGTGGAGACTTAAAAACTATTGTAATTTGTAATGCTTTAAAAAATCTTACAAGCATCTAAAAATTCTGCAGTAAACAGATACTTTTCCCACTCTGCTTAAAAGTGTATCTCGTAGAGAACAATCCTCTTGTTCAGAGATTGTAAAGGAGGCACATGAGGTTCTGTTTTTGTGTGTACTTTGTGTCATACTCTCTATTCCTGTAGCTCCAATCTTGTTTTTTTGGGATGCTCAACTACACAATTGCACATATCACCTGCAAGAGAGAAGGACAGCATCTGTCTGTCAGAAAAGAGAGTTTAAGGCCAAAACAGATATGAAGTGAAAATGCTATAGGAATAAAAAATTACCTGTCAGGTACTTGTCCATTGATCTAAACTGTATGAATGACAAAAGTGTGAGAGCATGGTTTGTTAGAAATTTCTTATCTTTTGACAGTGTTCATTCATAAGTCTTCTAATTGTCTAGAAAAATGTCTCCTGGAAAGTCACTACTGAGTATTAAATCTCAGTTAAAATCTTTCATGTGTGCCTTCAGTACAACATTAGGAAAATTATGGCCACTTATCCTTTTATCATTTTGGATAGGTGTCTTTTCTTAGATTGCTTATGTCTGATCTAAAACTCTTCTATTGAATTTGGTGAGAGTTGATTAACTCTGTCCTGTTTGTAGTTTTCTAAAGTGTGAAAAGTTCAGCAACATATTAATAATCCAGTTTTATGTGATTTTTCTTTTTCAACAAGAATTATGTGAGACACAAGGATTCCTAACAAAATTAAAGAACAGAAGATTGCAAATTAACCACTCATATCTTACAAATGACGTCCTTATAAAAACTATGGCTGAATTTGAAGGATTGGGTAATCATGACCTTTTATGTATATTTTGTCTTACATGCTGAGAAAAATTCCTCCTGTCACAAGAAATTACAGTCCTAACACAGGATAAATACACTTGATATTTGTATGCTTAAAGGATTGCAGTTAATATATGCTGTTCATCAGTGTCATTAAAACATATTCATAATTTTGTATTGTGCGTAAGGACAGCTTCTAATACTACCCCATATAAGAAGAGTAGTTTTTGTTTACTTTAATGAAGATATTTCTTCTGTAGAACGAAGACAGGGAAACCAACATAAAAGAGATGTGTGAATTATTTAAGGGTAGTATACCAGATTAGATATTTTAATGTCAAAGAAGCATTCTGGATGCTTTGACTGCATTCATCATACTCTCTTTTGTATGCATTGAATATGGAAACTGTCAAAAGTGTTGAAAGTCTGACAGATTTTTTTGAGCTAAATATTTTCTTTTTTGACAGAACAGTTTGGTTTCTGAGTCCTGCATCCTTGCTTCACTGAGCAAGGATGCTGTTATGTTTGGTTTAGTTCATTTTGAAGTCTCCAGTGGTCATAACCCATAAACCAGAGTGACACAAGGCCATCAATCAACATGCAAAGACTCTTGTCTAAGCTTTGAATTTTTGAGGCTATCTTAGCACATGATGTTCAGAGTGCAACTTGTGGAATATCAATCATTTTTACCATGTGATAGCGGAGCTCTGAGATTGGAGTTCCTGCCCACATCTCCATGTTCTGAACATTTAATGGTGCTGTGACCTACCTGACAGCACTATTTCTTCAGGTGTGGTGTTGTCACACGTAAGAATGCTTCTAAACGTTTTTTGAGTTGTACCTTAATGACATGGCATTCAACCAATGCACCATGATCACTGCTGGGGTTTGATGGATAAATGGCCACTCTATGAAGGTGATTTTATGCAGGTTCAACATTAATTTTTTTCTTTCTACTGTAATACTAACTAGTAGTTACAAGGTAAGTTCTAACATATATGCCAAATTTAAAATTTGACAAATTAAAATAGTGAAATAATCTGCTTGCTCTTAACATGTTCCTATGCTTATTTCCAGGTTTTATGTTAAGATTGACTATGTCTTTTTCACCCTTCTCTTACAGTCAGCTATACAGATTTTCTAAGTTACTTGAAGGAAAGCAGAATCTCTTAGCTCAAGTAAACTATTAAACCCCTTAACCTAAACATTTGTATGCTGGAGTTTGCCAACATGCTGAGTTGTGATTTTATAATACCAGAAGGTTTGTAACTTTTACTGGCCACTCAGTTTAGGGAATTCTGCAAACCCATATTTTACAATTTGGCTGATGCAAAAATATATTTAGAAATACCAAAAGCAGTTAAAACCTCTCCCCCCATGACCTTCATATTTTATGATGAAATATAACTGAAACAGAACTCTTCAGGGAAATTAAGTTTGTGGCTGATTCAAAACACTCTGAAATCCTATTTCATTTTATTTCCTTGATTTTGGGAACTTCAGCATATGATTGAAATCAAACATTTGTCTAAATGTTTTGTTGTTTTGGGATCAAAAGTTTGAGAGTAGAAATCATTTTTTTCCTCAAAATAAGCTATTCATTTTTTTACTTGTTGCATAGCATAATTGTGGGTTTTAATAAAACTTTCATTGTTAGTAGCCTGCTGAACATGACCAATAATCATACCTTTCTATTAAACAGTATTCACTTTTGCAAACCACAAAGACATCCCTCACATAACTGCAGCTACTTCTTTATCTTGTTTATCATCACTTGAATTACCTTTTTTGCCATGTTCATCGTGCTCTCCTAATCCTGTCCCTGCTATAAACCTTGTAACAAAATGGCAAGTTCTGAGATTTATTTACAGGGATTTCCTGTGTTTCACTAAGGGTGGCATTGCTGTTTGAAGGAGGCAGCTGCTGCTGACTTCAGGGAGTTTTGTGGTTGGTGGTGAAGCTGTGGAGGGGCTGTACACCACCAGCTAGTCCTGGGGTGCAGAGATGGGCTTATCTGGGGCCACATAGCATAAGGGCTATGTGTATTTAACTGCCTAAGCAATAAGAGTCTAATCACCTTGGACACCTCCATCTGTCCCTAAGTTGCATCTCCAGAGGGAGAGAAATCTCCTGTGGGTCATATCTACCATGGGCAAATGTATTGGAAATATGCTAAATTAGCACCTGACTTGCTTGAAGGACTCTGTGGAAGTAAGTCAGTGATCTCTTAGTCTGCAAAGACAGTGGATACATCCCAATGCATGTAGGAAATGCAATTATGTGTAATAGTTATAGATATAAAATGTATTAAACCCCTTCCATTGTCTTCAAAACCTGCAGGGAACCAATCTCAAGACTTAGAACCTGAAGCTGCTGTCCCAGAACAGCCAGTGCAGAAACCGATGACTGGTTTCACTTATCATTTACCAGCTGGCAGCCAACACTCAGCAAATCTAATTCAGAAAGTCAGGTGAGGAAACACTCATATAAGGAGCCTTCTCACACTTGTCCAGAACTGTGAGCATTTCATGATACAAGCGCAGAAGTGAGTCAGAAATGAAGATATTCTTTTCCCCCTATATTAATACTCCCTCAAAATTTTAATCCAGTGTTCTCCTCTATTTAAGCAACTGTTGTTGCCAAGGCTTCCACCAGCATATTTATAGGGAATTTGTTGGCGTACAGCAGGACTGTGTATTATATATTACTTGTTTCTTTTTCTAGCACATGAAAGCTGACAGCATGACTTTACAAACATTCCTAGTGTGTCTCTAGCATCTACCGTGTGTCAGCAGTGTGTTGGAACACTGTCAGGAGAACTGCTGCAGGAGGAAGCATTCTGTCCACATCAAATCTGAGGACTCCATCTCACCTCATCTACAGTGACCTGGGCACCCACCAGCTACCTTTTATCCCTGGTGTCTGCAAGAAGCTAACCCAGCTGCAGGTGCTGAAACTAGGAGTCTGTAATATATCATAGTTGGATATGTGGTGTTAAATCCATAAGCAGATTTTCTTGCTACGTTTTGTTGGATTTTGATTGTAGGCCCTCTCAAAATCCAGTGCAAAGGGCATATGGGAGGGATATAAGTAAAAAAGACTGGCTGGTCTCCAAAGCATATCTGTCTCTATCTGCTTTTCTGCCAGAGTCTTCTCTTGCTTACATTCCTCTTCTGCTTTTAGAAGATCAGTACAGATGCCTTCATAACTATGGAGGGGTTTTCAGTGCTTTACTATTTTGTCATGAAATTCGGCCTTTTGTGTTTACAACACCTCTGCTTTCCTCTGCAGTGAATGAATTCAAGTGGAGACAGACTTTCTCCCAGCAGAACTAACTCAGTTAACCCCACTGGGTCGTGGTCTTCAAAAACTCCTGTAATGCACATCCTGTTGGGGCCACCAAATATGGACAATGAAGAAACGAGGTTGCACACACAAACACACACACACACCATGATACATTTTTTGGGATTCTCCACAGAGCTCTCTCTGTGTTTCACCTTTATTAGGGTTCTTTGGTAAACAGCACCTGGTGTTGTCATTCAGTTAACTAGAATTCCCAGGACTTTTTGCAAACTCAGTGTTTTGATTCACATATTCCCTCTCAGCTCCAAGGCCAAAACACTCCCTTTTGATTCTAACTGACTGAATGCAGGTGCTGCCAGCTTAACTTGTTCCCACATTCCTACTTAAAAAGCACTTAAATGACTGACACAAGATGCTGGGAGAATTGATGTAGGAACCTGATAATGAAACGAAAGCTTCCAGTTCCAAAAACTGCAATGCTTCACCAGGACCTGCTGGTACAGATAACAAGAGCTTTTGGGTCACTCTTGCATGGCTGGAAATAGGGGTTTGTGGGCCTACTTGCAGCCAGGGTAGATATTAGATGCTCCTTACCTCCCTCACTTTGTACAGCTTCCCATGACAGTTGTACCCATTCATCAAGTCCTGAACCAACCAACTTAATTTTAGAAGTTTTTTTTCTTCCAAAGCAATAGTTTACCCTGAGCATGAAGCTTCTCCTAGAAGCATGCTCCAATGCTCTCTGTTGGATTAGAGGTTTGAGGGATCACCAGTATTTAAGGAAATCCCATCCCAGTGGGGTTTAGGCAAATGTGCTGGCAAAAATTACATACCAGGGATTTAAGCTCCAGAGATTCCACTGCTCTGAAGGATCTGACTGGCTCTTTGGAGACTTCCCAGCTGCCAGGAGAGACCATCACACTACATAAGGGTGCTCAAAACCCTTCTGTAGATGTGGCAGTAAGCTCCAAGATAAAATGATCACAGCTGACCACTGATGATGTGCATCACATTGCCTGGAGAACGATGTGAAAGATCTAGGGATAGATTTGTGGTGGTGCCAAACACACTCACAACTGATGTAGGAGCTGACTGAAAATGTGCTTTGAATATCCATAAGACCATAAAAAGGCAGTTCTGGAAAACAAAGATATAGAACTATAACTCTTTGATGGAGTTATCATCCATAAATGTAGATAATCCTTTAGGAACATATACTTTTGATGTCCACAGTAAAATGTAGCAGTGAAGCCCACAGTTTAATTACAAGTTTTTCTAAGTCTTTTTTTTTTCTTTAAAAATATAACCAGGATACTTTCATTAGAGGTCCTTTATTTTTCTTCTAAAAATTATTTCATCAGCTTCTTTGTACAGTCCATAAAGTGATAAGGCAACATCATTTATATCTCCTGCAGACTGTCTCAATAACTAAGATAGGTTATCCAAGATTGATTAGCACAGCTTAAATTCTACCTGTATTTGAGTTTCTCAAGTGTAAAACTAGAGCTAGTACAGAGGCTGTAAAATTAGAATTATTATTGTTCCTGATGCTCTTAGAAACATAAATAGGAAGAGATTTTTAGTATATTAAAACATCCAGAAAGAGTTTACGGTTATAAGCATCAGTTCTGCAAAGTCTATAAATAATTTAAAAAGATAATAAAAGAATTTTTGAACTTGTGAATATCAACTTGTTAATGACTTTAAATACTCCATTTTCTATTAGTTCTAATTCACAGTGATTTTACAATATACATATTTTCTACATATAAGAACTAAATTTTTACTTCATATAATCTTCTCATAATTTTTTTGTGGGTGGTTTTTTTTGTTGTTGTTTTGGTTTTTTTGTGTTTTTTTTGTTTTTTTTTGTTTGTTTGTTTGTTTTTTTGTTTTTTTTTTAATGCACAATTCTGAGTCCAGAATATGTCTGAGTGATTCTTTGGTAACTAAGAGACAGATACTTTTTCCTTGGTAGATAAAAGACAGATACTTTTAGAAGTATATTCTTTTTCTGTTTACACTGATCTCATGCCTTACTCTACAGGACTTTGAGGACATGCAATTATTTCTGCCACCATCAGAGAAACCACTTAGATGCTTAAAGGTGAGGATTTGCTTAAGTGCTTTACTGATTGAGCTTTTATTGTGCTGGAGAGTATCAATTAAAATAAAAAAAAAGTCCCTTTTCTCCCTCATGATTTAAAACATCTAAAGAAACCGAGCACCATACGGAGAAGTTTGACCTTTAGAAAACATTTTGTGAGGCATTTTAATGAAATACAAAGGGTACTTCTAAAATCTTCAGCATTCATCAGCCGTCGCCTCGTCTATCAAAACACGCAAGTTAATTAAAGACAGGAACAAAAAACAAAGAGCAGGCCTCCGGGAAAGGCTTCGTTACGCAGCTGGCTCCGGTAGATGGCACTGCTCTGAATAATTTGAGCCGGCGCCAGCGATGCCCGCAGGATGCTCCGGCTCCTGCCCGGCCCCGCGGCGCTGCCCGCTGCGGAGCTCTGGGGAGTGGCACTACACCGTCCCCAGCAGCCCTCAGGCCGGCGGGCCAAGGCGTTTCATTCTTCCGAGAGATTTTGGCTGTATTTTGTTAAAATAATCAAGATTCTTGCTAGCGATGAAAAGTAATTGGTTCCCGCTGCTGTGATCGTGATTTGTTGGCTGCTGCTTGTACCTGTTGCTTCGCTTCATAGTAACTCTTCCCCCTCTCTTTGCTTCGTGATATCTCTTCCCTCTCCCCATTTTGGTTTTCAGTAAATTCAGCGTTCATTTTGTCAAGCTACAGAAAAATCTGCTGCTAGTGTCAGCGATAAGAAATGTCTCTTTCTGATACCTTGTGAAGTGCTCTGGAGAGACTGTGTCTTTGCTGAGGGGTGAGTCCGCCCTCATGTGTGTATGTGCTGCTGTTTTACTTTCACAAGGGGAAGCAGGGACCTAAAATCTTGCTTTACAAAGGACCTCGGGGACTGGAAAATGTAAGTTTCAGGTATCTCAGTGCCTAGAAAAATCCTCTGTCTTTGAATGAGAGGACTTTGGTGTCAGATTGGACTTGTCAATGTTTGTGGTGGACAAAGCTCCTTTTCTGTTTTTATTTCCTACTTTTATTCGTGAATTCCCTTCTGAAGTTTGGTGCTTAAACCACACCACTCTTGTCTGGTGAAAAACAGGGACGGTTTTGGATCTGGGAGCACTTTTTGACTGCTTGCTTTGGCTGTTGAACTGGCCTTACTCTGATTCCAGGGAGGGGAACTCTGAATGCTCTCCCTACCTCTGAGCCGTAGGAGAAGTAAACATGAGCATGAAGAAAATAATAACCCAGACACTTTTATCCTAGAGCTTTCTGAAGACTCAAGAGAAATAGCCTTCACTGCTCAGTCTTTGTTCCTGCAACATTTCTATTTTTAAAACTTCCAGTGGGAATTTGAGTTGGTGTTTTCTCAATGCAGGCAACAGCTGGTTTACTGTGCTGTGTGTCACCCTGCAAAATCCCCAAACTAAGGCCAGCCAGGGACCAGGAAACACTAGATTCTCCCCTACCTCTTTCCCCAGACGAACAATTCCCTAAAAAAAAATTTCAGATAAGTAAACATGAATATTATCCACTGCCATTTTCTACTGTGGTAAGTAGTTTGAGGTCATCTTCTCTGTATTTACAGTGTATGGCTTAAAATACAAACACGCTTTGTTTGCGCTTTGTTATTGTTTGCACGACTGAATGCTTTCACTGATATATGCTGCAATAAAGGATGGCTTAGAAATTCAATGTAAAAAGGCAGCCAGTGCCACTGGGGAATAGAGTACTCTACCAATCAAGACACAGCCTCCATTGACCAGACTCACAATGTAATGCACTTTATAAAATGTATTTATTGCAAGGCTGAAATTTATGCATCATAAAGAGGCAAAACAAAACCCACTTTCCAATCCTTTTCAATGTTTGGTAGAAACTTTGATCATCAATTTAATTAAATATTTACTTGTCTAAATTTTTAGTGTCTGCTACGATTTTGCCTGAAATTGAAAACAAAGACCTTTCTGCGTGCCCTGTTCTTGCCTTTCTTTTTTTTTTTTCCTGTAAAAGAATGTCATGACATTTAAAAACCTATAGGTACTTTCTTTTCTTCTACTCTTTAATTGAACAGCAGGATGCATTTTAAGTGCTCCTTCACTGTGATTCTGAAACATGCCCAACACAGATGTCTTTCTTTTGTCATTCTTCTTCCTTCCTCTTTAAAAATTTTATTTTCCAGACAAACAGGTGAATCTCAAAAGGGTTTTCTTCAAAAAAGACTTTAATTCTTATGTCTGTGATTACCAATTGCAAAATGTAATAAATGTGTTTGCCTCGGGACTTAAGAATAACCATCAGATATTCATTCTGGAACAAGCACTTTCAGAGCGACTAGGCTGCAATTACAGTTGTGCTAGCAGGTGTGAATTATTTAGTTAAGGTCAGAAACAGTCTTCTTTAGAATGAGCAAGTTTCAGATGCAGTTTAACCATTCAAAATGTGTTCATTGCTTGACAGAGTAGGTTATGTCATTATGGGTTGGGTTAAATTTTGTAGAAATTAGTAGATCCTTCATTTAAGATAGCTGTATGAAGAACCGGGGCATACATTTCAGCCCCAAGTAGAGGCAGTGCAAGGCAGCTTTGAAATGGAAGTGATATGTGTGGATGAGCTGGGTCTGTCTATTATTTTGGCAATACAGGGTTTGTGGATGAGAAAATAGCACTAAATGATAAAGAAAAAATCACAATTAGTATTATATAACATCTGTGTGTGGTCATGACAGCAATATATACAGTGTTGAGGTACTGGACTGGAATAGTGGAAAAAACCCTTCAGTGTTAAGTCCACTTGACATTCAGGGAAGTTTGATGTTGTACATCACTGTGAACATACAAATTAAAAAATAACCTCATCTTCCCCGATGCAATCATGGAGTTTTGCATGAAGTAGAACATCACATTTGTTCAACGGGATCCTGGTGGCATTGGCACTTTTTATCCAGGCCTCAAATGCCTTTTTTATAACCTGTATACTTTTTGTAGCTCAATTCTTCATGCATATAATGCCCATGTTTGTGCTGAGATTCAGTGTGTATCCACACTGTCCTGTCCCAGAAAACCACAAAATAACCCAGCTTGGTTGGGACCAGCTGTAAGTGCAGTAGTGGTGGGTTTGAGAGTATGGTGCACCAGACATGAGATGAGCAGGCTGACACTTTGTGGCTGACTGAATTAATTTTCCACAGCTCTCTTCTGCTTTAGAGAAAAAAGTCTCCTCAGCCATGGTCATGTTCCTTTCACCTGGGTATTCGGTAAATACCTAGCAGATGTGTTTGCTGAGGAAATCCTAGTGAAGGGAGAGACAATAACAAGGACTTACGAGCACTGGTCAGGTAAATATTGGAATTTGAATCTAAAACCTCTGCAGAAGAAATTACCCTGGCAACAACATCCCAAAGTTCAGGGGTGGAGAGGCAGAGAGAGAGCCCATACTGGGGTGAGCCAGTGAGGTGCCTAATCAGGAGTAACCAGCATCAGGAAAGCTGTTTGAGGATGCGCTGCTCCTCTGAAGCTGCTGCTGAGCAGCCAGACAGTCACACATTATTCACTGCTCAACTGTTTGATGAATAATTTTCAGTACCCCATGAAGGACTCTAATCAGGTTTGATGTAAGTTTTTCCCCTGACTTTGCCACTCTGCAAGGATAAGGCCCTTGAATCATATGCTGCTGGCTGGCAAGTTTCAGAGGAAGGAAGAAGTTGAATTAGTTACTGTTTTCCTGGTTCTTGCAGCCAGCAGAGTGGAGATATTTTGGGTCATCTGCTTTGGACCTTGAAATGGGAGAGTTAAAGTAAGGACACAATGCAAGTAGGAATATTATTTATAAGCAAAGAATATTTAGAGTACAGTATAGTCAGCTCCATGTTATTTATGTAAGGGAGGAAAGACAAAACCAGAAACCCAAAGAATTTTTTTCTTGCTCTTTGGGCATTCTTCTAAATAAAAAGTTATACCAGTGATGGCTAACTGATTCACTGGCTTCTCCTCACTGGAATCACTTATAAAACCCCAGCTCTTGGTTTGTCACACAAAACGCCAGAAGATGTAACTGTAAAAGGGGTAAGAAAAAAAGGTGAAATGCAAGAACTGAAACATGAATGTACTGTAGCTGCAGTGGAGCTAACTTGGCATCTCTATTCTGTTCTTTCTAGCATATCCAGATCCATGCCAGCTCTGTGCAGGTGCTCCAAAACCAAGTTAACCAAGCTCACAGGGTCTCCATGAATGCCACTGTGTCCAGCACTGTGTATGCCCGTGCAGGATAATCCACCAACAGCTGGTGGCTATATGACTGTTGCTTCTTTCAGCCATTTACCAGGTACTCGAGATACTCTGAAAAGTGCTGATAAGGAAGTTTGGTTTTCCTCAGCAGACTGAAGCACTTCACAACTTCGTTAGTAAGAGTCCGCTGAGGCAGACTATTCATAGTGCCATGAAAAATAAACAAACCCCTTAAATATTACAACCAAGAGAGCTACATACTCTCACCTTCTTGGATACGATGCAAGTATTGTTGCAAAATGATATTGGAACTGAAGGAGCTTCGAAAATTTGTGGTTTAAAATTCAGTCCTAGTCAGCACTAAAGACCAGTAATTTGCAACCAGCTGGTGTGTTCCAGTTTATTCCTTATGAAAGTGTGAGATGAAAGAGAGGAAACACTTTCCTATTGCCTTTTCTAATAAAGTAGTAAACGTTGAATGCCAGAATAAAGAGTATGAATTTCACTTATCCTGCTGGAGCTTTCTGGTGCAGAAGTGAATCTGCCTGGTGGCTAAATTATTGATGAAGGTTGCTGTTTTTAACCCTACTGTATTGCCTGTGATGTGATAATCATAACTTCTCCACAGTTTCTCATCCTGACTGCTGGCCAAATTTTATTCTTGATTGTCCGTCTGTGGCTGCTATTAACTTAGATAAGAGGCACGGCTATGGCTCTGCAGGTACTAATTAGGCACAATTTATTTTTGTCCTAGATACATCCTGAGTGGTGAATATGAAAATATGCAAAGAATCCTTTTTCATCCTTAAATGTCTAACCATGACTGTGACTTGCATGCAGTCCACACACATAGAAATGACAAAGGATCAAAGTAACTCTTCCTCCCCTGTCTTATAACCCTTGGATGCAGTTACTTGTTGTGCAAATATAAGAAGCCCATCTTGTGTCTGTCTGCCTTAATCTTTGCCTATGTAACTGAGTAAGTATTTCAGGGGTAATTGCAAAGGTATGGATTTATTGCATACATAGGATAGCAGTAATCAAAATACCATTATGCCATCAGTGAGCCTTGAGACACAAGCTTTGACTGCTTAAGACACCTTTCTTAGGTGTTTGGCTGCATCCTCAGATCCATCTCTGACCACTCAGCCTAGTGGAGTTGAGCTGTTTTGTCTCACTGTTGCATTTCTTCGTGCTTTATTGCAAAATTGTACAAAGTCCATATTTTTTGTTTGACTCACCATGGTACATTTAACAAAGTAACTTGTAGTGATGATGCCAAAAGGGAGTTATTTTGCAACAATGCCTTTGCCACAGCAGCCTTTGGACACATTCATAAGAAGAGGAAACCCAAGTGTATGCAGTCATACGAGAGTGTAGGGTACAAGATGAAACGACTGTGTGTGTGGAGAACATAAAACTGCATCCTCTGTGCATAGAGCATAGAGATTGTCATCCTGTTTCTGAACATACGCTTGCAGCAGCTTCCTGATGCGATGTCTACATTGACTTCCATAAAGATGCACTTGTCCAAGCCAAAGTCTGCCCCAGAGTTTCAGTTTATAGAGCAAATGACTGACACAAATACTCTTTTTGCTGTTTTAAACAGTGGGGAAGAATTTTTTTAAAAAGTCAGGTTTGTGGTTGATGAATAAAACATGGCTCACTGTGATGCCATTCAGCAAGGGAAGCTGCAGAATAATTTAAATTTTCTCACACATAGGTTTTGTACGCTACTAAGGACTTGTGGTCTCATTGCAGTAAGTGTTGAAATCTATTATAAGATTGTGAGAATAACAGGCACATAAGAAGTAACTATCATTAAAATTGAGAGTGAATTGTTCCTGTTAGAGGAACATGAGCACAGTTATTAGGTATACTTGCTGCCTGTGGGAGATATTTCTTTCTCTTTTTTTCCTCCCCAAGCTCATCAAAGGATAAAAGCAGAAAAAATGAGTGTAATGGGTTTATTATTTCTTTGTGCAGTGTTTGTGGAAGCTAACAACAGCAAAAACCCTTTGTAGATTGAAATAGTAGCTCTTTAAAAAGCTTTCAAAGAGAGGTATGTTGGCAGCATCAGAAAAAAATAGAAAGTTGCATGTCATTTATAGGCTGGTTGGGCCTCAGTGGGGCTCCCAGTGTGTTCCTGAAACATACATTTAATCTGCCACATACCCTCAATTGAGAGGAAGATAGTCTTTATTGGAATAGCTGTTATGGCAGGAAATGGCTTATATATTCCTCAGAGCTAGGTTTTCCACTTTTGTTTTAAAAAAGTAGGGGTATCTCATTGTCCTGGAAGAGTCTTTATTGTGCCACTACTTTGACAAGCTGTTAACTCGGCCACAGCTGCTAAAGGCATCTGGCAAACCGTTTTTTCCAAAATCAGGTTAACTGCAGCACTGCATTGAACAGGCTGAGTGGTGATGTCAGCACATGCTTAAACCTAGTGATGGCCTCAGGTGGTTAGCTCTGCAGGCTCAGTCAGGCATAGCCAGAATAATTCATGTTAAATAATGTCTTCTCCTTATTCCTTTTATTCCTTTTCTTTTTTTTTTTTTTTTTTTTTTGGAGTACCTCTGCTTAAAACTTGCTCGTTCTGCCTTTTAAATATAGCCTTTGGGTCACTAGCAACTCAGTTACTGGAGACATTCAGTATAAGTATACTCATTATTTAGTTGAGGCAGTTGTGATTTTTTCTGGTCATGAGTACATACTGGCAAAATAATTATGAATTTATCTAGACTTCACCTATGCAACAAAAGGTCAACTATGCAAAATTCTTCAAACTTTTCAGAAATATGCTAATAAAAAGCAAGATAAATAATAAATAATAAAGAAATGGCAAAATTCAATATTGTCATTTTTAAAGAGCTGAGTGTCTGCCAACCAGACACAGTATTCATTGCTTTGTGAGCATTGAGTGAAGCTGAGGATGGTGTAATTGGTTTTAACTAGTATAATTCATTGTGGTTAAAATGCTTGCAAGATGGAACCTGTGGGATCATTTTCTGTAGGTGAAAGAAGACCGTTCCCAGATAAGATCAAGTTGTGTCTGGTCTTTCTGAAGCAGTAGCATATATGATGCCTCTAAAAAGTCCTGACAATTGCCTTGGGCTCTACATGAGTTTTTGGCCTATTTGATCTCTGGATCCTCTCAAAATACTCATGACACTGAAATATATTATTTAATGTCTAATTTAAATGGTCAGAAGCATTAGGTATATTTATATTATTTTCAAGTTTCTGTCCCAAGTAATTTACCTCAAGTTTAGTATTACTTTCCTCTGTGGTGGTTTGACCCTGGCCAGATGCCAGGTGCCCATGAAAGCCACTCCAACACTCCTTCCTCAGCTGGGTGGGGGGAGAAAATGCAGTGAAAGGCTCATGGGTTAAGATGAGGAACAGGGAGAGATCACTCAACAGTTATCATCATGGGATCCTCCAGGGGCTGCAGGTGGATATCTGCTCCACTGTGGACTTCTATGGGCATGCCAGCCTGCCATGGCATCAGAGACCAGGTTCATATCTCACTGAATTGTTTAATTGATGGGTCGAATAAACCATGTTGTCTGCCTGTGGGGTGGGAAGGGCTAGGCCTAGGCCTGGAGCCAACATAGTTGCGCCCATGCAGAGCACATGGCAAGGAAAGCCACGTGGCTGGGCTGTCAATAAGGTTCCCCTGGTGGCCTACCCACACCTGGATCCTCCAGCTGGCTGTGGCACCCCTCACTTTGGCCAGGGGGACAGTGAGTGGCAGTGAGCCAAAGGTCCTGCCTAGAGGGGGTGACCACAATAGCCAGTCCACAAACACACGCACAAGGCCTCCATTTTCCCTTGGCCTCTGCCCTCCCTATCTGTCAAGATGTGACCTCCAGAGTGGTATATATGTCTCTGATCTCTTTCTCTCTTTATTCTGATCTTAATCTGTCTTCCTTTACTCTTGTGGGCAACTGAAGCATCTATTTTCTGTATTTCACTTCAGTTGCAAGTTTCTCACTTGAGTTGTTGTCATGGTTTTGCTGGCTCTTAGAAACTAAGTAGGAATTTTTCCTTTCCCCTGCCCACTGTGTGCAGAGCTATTAAATGGGCACTTAAGAGAAACGAAAGAAGTGGCTTGCTGGTTAATTACTCAAAACTTTGTCTCCTAGGAAATGGAGGGGATGAGGGGCTCCTCTTTACTTTTTTCTCTCATCTCCATGGAAACGGGGGGAGGAGTTTTGGGGCTTGCTGCAGAGGCTGGAACAAGTTTGGAGTGGAAGCTCAATGGTTCCTGTTGTTCTTGGCCTGCTTGCCAACTGGGGATCCTGCTTGGATTTTTCGTCAGAGAGGAGCTGTTTACTGGAAGTTTTTCTCCTTCCTCATTCCCTTTTTTCCTGGCGGTGGTCCGTGTGCACATCAGGGGGAGAGGGAGGACTGTGCTGCATGATTTGACCAGCCGAACAGAGTGAATTTTTGCTTTTTTTCCCATGGGGGAGGACTTTTTTGTTGTTGTTTCTCTCTCCTCTCTCTCTCTCCCCTTTCCCAGTGTGTGTGAGAGGGGCCGGAAATGCATTTTTTTTGGTTTCTCCAGAGGGTGTTACCCCCATGTGGCAATGACCAGTGATTCCACAGCACCCCCTGCTGGTCAACATAAAGAACTGAAGGCTCTGCATCTCCAGTGATCCAACAGTGCCACCTGGTGACTGGCACAGGACACTACAAGCTCTACATCTCCAGTGATCCAACGGTGCCCCCTGTTGACCATGGTTAGAATTGCACCAAAGGGTGCCAACTGAACTATTTACTTTTTTCTTTGCTTGTTTATTGGTGTGTTTTGAAGGCGATTATTTGTGGGTATAGGAGCTTTGTTTGGTTGTTTTACTTGTTTTCTTTTGTTGTTTCTGTCAATACACACATACCTTTTAATAAAGGGCTGTTATTTTTTTTCCCCTTTTCCATAATTTGTTTTTCTCTAAATCGGAGCCTCTTAATTTCAGACTTAAAATTGCTTAGAGGGAGGAGTTTGGGTATTTTCTCATAACTCATCCTCAGCAAAACACCTGTGTCTCATTTAAACTGGGAAAGTTTTGTGTTTGCTGGGTGTAACGAAGGTTCCCTTACTGTAGCAAAGCTTGCTAGTCTCATAATCTGTTGTAATGCTTTTGGAAAGTTGCATGTTATTTCTGTAACACCTTTTCTTGCCAAAATGTTTATTTTCTCACCAAATTAAAAGAAATCTCCCAGAGAAAAATGTGTAGTTTTTCTCTGGACGTGACTTCAAGGTACCAAAGAATCAAAAGGCTTTTCGAGAGTTTGTGTAGGTGTCTCTTGAAGCCTGAAATAAAAGTGTAACACCCACTAAGGCATGGGACTTCTAAACCAGATTGTAACACATGGACTTCAGGGTAATCTCTGCTCCTGTGCCTCCAGCATCTTCTCCCCCTTCTTCTTCACTTACCTTGGTGTCTACTGGGCTGTTGCTCTCATATATTCTCACTCTTCTCTGAATGCTGTTGCCCAGTAACTTTCCCCCTTCTTAAATCTTTTATCCCAGAGGCCCTACCACTGTTACTGATGGACTCAGCCTTGGCTGGCAGTGGGTCTGTTTTGGAGCAGACTAGTATTGGCTCCATTGGACATGGGGGAAACTTCTGGCAGCTTCTTATAGAAGCCATCCCTGTATTCCCCCACTACCAAAACCTGGCCGTGCAAACCCAGTACACTCTCTAGCAGTGTCAGAGGAGGTACAGAACAAATGTAACTGAGTCTATTACCAACCCCATTTTTGTAAGTATTTTTTAAAGAAAAAATTATAATTCTGCTGACTGTGAGCAAAAATACTTCTTATTTCTTTAATAGAAAATTTTGGAAGCGATAAATTACCTGTGCAAGAGAGCTAGATGATAAATATTTGTTAGTTTCTTGTTGGATTCAAAATATAGATATACACAGATCTCTTCTGCTGCCAGCAACTACTGATGGACATAACAGACTGAGAAAAGCAGTAACAGAACCACCTGTCACCTGAAAGGGACCTGAAGGGCAAGTTACTTCACAAGCATTGCCAACACATATTCCTGAAAGACATGGGTTCTTATCTGCAGCAGTTTGTAAGCTACTTACTTCATTCCCTTCTAGATGAACACTCATTTAATCTCAAGGTTTGAGACTTTTAACTACCTCCCTCAACTCTGCAGCCCACAAATCTATATATATATGTATTTGCAAAGCATGCACACAGGTACTGACACATACTTGCAGTGTTAGACATTTTCCTCCCAGTAACACTAAAGCTCAGTTTAGTTAATATTTCATAATCCCTGGTAGGAAGATGTAGATGCATAAGTAGGAACATCATTATCACGGTAAAGAGCAAGTGGAGTCCTTGACTGCATAACTTGCTGAGATGATAGAAAAAATTACTGGAGGAAAAATATTTTGGGCTTGTTGTCTTTATTGAAGTAATCTCTTTTGCTCTATCTAAGAGGTTGCCTATGACCAGCTAGTGAAAGGTATACTAACTCTGCCCAGGTTGTGATTTTCAATACATCAATAAAAGAGTAAGCAAAATGGGAAATAACTGGAGAAAACAAAACAAAGAAAAACCTCAACAGGTATACAGTGATAATTTGCATGATGTTTTCCCAGCAGATTGGTAGGATCATTTGTTCTGTTGTAGCTGTAGCCCATGATAAGACTGCTGCATTTGATGTTATAGTTTGTCTTTAATAAAGGTGCCTTCCCAGCTGTCCTGTATAATTCTTTTTCTTTTCTGGACAGAACTTTGTAATACTCTCCAACTACTTTTCGTTTTCTTTTTTCCTTAGCTGAATGTTTATAAATGCAGTTCCTAGTTCTGTGTGTGTCCAGGTTGCGAAGAAGGCCAATGACATCTTAACCTGTATCAGAAATAATGTGGCCAGCAGGACTAGGGAAGTAATTCTAACCCTGTACTTGGTGAGGCCACACTTCAAGTACTCTCCACCGGAATGGGGCAATTACCTGCAGCCCTTTCTCTTCTTACAGAGTCTGTGTGAAGCCCCACCTGAGATAATATTAGGTTTCCAACTTAAACTGTAGGCCTACACGGCTCTGTTCATTTATTGTTGTTTAGTGTGTGGGAATTTAGGGGAGAGTGGCTTTATGGGGAGCTGAGAAAGATCTTGTTACTTCATGAGAAATGCATGGTCTCTGTCAAACTCTTGGTTTTCATCAGGCTCTGGGTTTCTTTATTGCTATTTTACAGAAAGAAAGTAATATCTGTTCTAAGAGAATTTGGCCAGAGGTAGTGCCTGGATTTTGGTTTCGTTTAGAAAGCTGGGGAAGAAAAACAAAATAGTTGAGATATCTAGGTGTTTGGGGAAGAAAGATTCAGGAGCAGTGATTTACTTCTGCATTGACTGACTGTATTTGAGAAGGCTTTCAAGGAAAGACAAATAGTGAATTGCCTACCACTGTGTATTTTGTATTTAAGTGGTTTCATTTTGGCATACAGCAATGAGAACACGGTTAGGCAAAGAAAAAGAGAATTGACTGTGACTAAGAAATAAAATCAGACCAAAGATTGAAAAATGCTAAATCAGTAAGAATTTGATTCTAAAAGGCCAACCCCCTAGGAGGAAACTAATTCCTGGCCATAGTCTCCTGCAAGATGCTACTCTTTTCACAGAGTTTAATTTGCAAATCATCTTTCTTCCTCTGCTAATGTCATGCAGTGTAACCCCCAGCCCCATCAATAAAAGATGTGGCAATGAGTCACACATTCGCTGCAGTCATCACATCTGCAGTAAAAATTCAGTCCTCTGACAGTTTACAAGATACAAATCATATCAGCATGCAGTTAAGGTTGAGGCTACATAGGAGTAATTTAGGAAAAAAAAAGGCATTAGCTGGTGTAATAGTCTCAAAATCAAGCATTAGACACTGATAAAATTCAGATTTTGGTTTGTAAATAAAAGGCATCTGGGTGTGCTAAGCCTGGGAATGTTGTCTCTGCCCTGCTGCAGCAGCAAGCCGCAAATGGAATGAGTGTAAATGGAGGAGCCAGTTAGGCTGTGCTCAGGGTCACTCTGGTTAGGCCTGAAATGAAACAGCTGGGCCTTCATTTGACAGGTTTCCAAGAAGCAGGTTATTGTTTAGATCATGAACCAATCATGACTTTTAATAAATCTTTCCCATGTCCTGCTTGTTACCTTTGACGTGCAAAGATTAAACTCTCATTTGTAAACTGATAGGCAAACAGCTCTGAACACACTTTGCCCATGGACATTTTAAAGATGATTTATGCCATTTTTGCTTGTGTGTCATGCAGTAGAAAGAGACTGCTTTGCTATTTATTTTATTTATGCTGTTTTGTTTCTGAGAGGAGAATGACAAAAGGGATTTATAAGAATTTCTTATTCAAGCTCCCTGCGGGCCTCAAAGTGTTTTGAGAGGAATCAATACACAAAATGAGATGCTTATTTCTGTTTTGTATATTAAAAGGCTTTGTATTTTTTCTGCCCTTAAAAATGCTGTTAGACTTATCAAGCCTTTTAAAATGCTAGGTATTGAAAAATACAAGGATGTATTTTATCAGGAGATGATTAGCTTGCATACACATTGTGGATACCTGTTAATGTATCTTCTGGGAAAAAAAAGTGTGATGTATACAAAGAAAACATTGTTGTTATTGTTAGGATTCTTGAATAAAGGCTGTTTTTTCTCCTGCCCAAAGTTAGTATTCCCGTGAATAAATAGTGACAGAGGTGTGTCATACAGGTATCAGTACCTTTCATGTCTTGTGTCCTATATGCACACAGAAGAAGGGATGGCAGGAGTGTCCCTCCAATGCAGGGGTGCCATGACTAGGTCCTAATCAATCGTAATCAGCTCCAGACTAACACACCTACATTTAGGTACAGGTGGGAGGTTTTTCACATGTGAATCAAGGGCATGGTTCTGGTGCCTAAACGTTGGTGAGATACCCCAGTTATTCTGCTGGCTTTCTGTGGCTGCCCTGGAGGGGGTCTCTGACCTGTCCTGTGCCTGCTGCATTTACCTGCTACCCCAGGGAAAGCTCAGTAGCAAGGAATTCTAAAAGGCATGGAGTTTGGGCAGCTGAATCAAGCTCCAGATCTCAACTCAAATTACTGCTTCAAATCCTTTGCATTTACATGCAAAAGCCTAAATTTAAGTGGCTTAGTCTTAAACTGAACAGTACCTGTAGTCTGGCTCCCGGTGAGCTAACTTGGCCAAGCTCTTTGGGTAGCCAGTCATAGCTACTGCTGTATCTCCTTACACTCAGTGTTACACTCACATGCTTGTAAACATCTGTCTTCATTTTGTTCAAGACCACATCTGACTTTCTTCCTAATGCTAGGAATTGCAGCTCCCTTCTCCCCAAATAATTCCCCTGAAAACAGGAAGACTTCTTGCAGGAGGGCGTAACCCTCCGGGTTTGGAAAGGTTTCTTACCTGCTTTCTGGGGATTGTCACCTGTGTGAGGAAATCTGGCTAGTTTGGAAGGAGCAGTAGTTGTTGCAGAAAGGTAATTATTTAATAAGCATTTCCACATATTCATGTTCTACCCACCCTGAGGTAGGGGAATGAACTCAGCCATTTGCTTTCCCACAGTAAGTAGTGCAGGCAAATTTCTAATTCTTAACACTAGCATGATTCAACTATGTTTCTGTTGTGGGTATGAAATGTTAGTGAAAGAAGGTATTAACTGCTTCTTACAGTCACCAAATCATAAGTACATTTAATTTTACATCAGGCTTTGTAATCTATCCCCATTGCACTCACCTAATGTTTTCCAGTAAGAATATTTATACTGCGATTAGCCAATAGTCTTATTTTGATGCCTTAGTATTGTATTATTTCTTTACTGGGAATCCTTATAAAAGAAATGGAGGTTTTGCTACTGACTTCAGTGGAGCCAGATCTTTACTTTAGACAGAATTGAACATGCTAAAAAAGCTTGTAAATCACCTGTTGTCATTCATCATCATTTATCTTTTTGCTTAGAACAGAGGAAGGAGGTTGCAGATTGTTGCAGTTAGTGTATTAGTGTGCTAAAGGAAGGATTTAGTGTTAGTTGTCACCCTCAGGGCATCAGAGCTTGGACTGGAAATGATGTCCCGGGAGAGTGTTAGGTGCTGGGCTCCTAAAATGGTCATCAGCCCTCAGTTTGAATGGTGACAACCTCTGTGCAGAGGATAGGGATCCTGAACAGCCCCACAATGAGGAGACTGGCAAGCAGCCTGCTGAGCCAGCCTGTCCTCTGCCTCAGAAAAGTGCCTTTCTCCACTGGGGACTCCTTGAACAAAACTCCTGAAAGTAAGTGCCAGTGCTCATTTTTATTCTAAGTAGAGCAAGAGGTCATGGTTGTATAATGCCACCAGAGGAAGCGTCTTTCCTCCTTCCTAGCAGTAAGCTCAGTGTTCAGGGCAGTCATCTGTGATGTGATAGACAGAAGTTCAGTCCCCTCTCCTGTCTGATGGGAATTCAAAACTGCATTTTCCATCTTTAAGGAGAGTCCCTGCATAGCCCATTTGCCGTACCAGTCTCTGCCATAAAAACAATTTATACCTCTTGTATAAAGACTGTACCTGTTTACATAGTTGAACAAGTGATTATATTTATTTTTCCATATCCTAGATGAATGCTTTGGTTACTATAGTTAGACTGCAGGGAATTTGTGTAGCTTCTGCACCAGACATAATGAAATAGGCATTTTTGGTGTATCCCTATTAGCTTAAATCCACCAGAGATGGAGAATAACCCAAAGAACATAGGAAATATTCTGCTGTGTTGGACGGGGGTCATGGGGCCCAGGGCTTGGGCTGAGCGCTTGGTCTCCCAGCGTTCCCTCTCCTCAGGATCCTGGCTGTCAGAAGTGGCTGTGTTAAGGATGTTAGAGGCTAACCCTGCTTTCAGGGTCCATTTTTTGACCTGAGTTCTTTTGAAGATGCCAGTAATGTCTGCCACCACCACTCCCTGTAGTGACACCTTGCAGAAGTCCTCTACCAACCACTTTACATGGCTTTCTTGAGTTCAGGCTGGAACTATGGGCTAGTTCAGTGCACCTCTACCTGACTGTGACAAGTCATTGTGCCTGTGAGCTTGTGTGGATACAAAGGTGTGGGGGCCTGGGGGCACTGATTTCAGCAGGTAAAGCATGGACAGAGAGTCACTGTGATGTGATGACAGCTGTAAGGTGGTGGCTGGGTGCGACAGTTGAGGTTGGAGAGGGAGAGGGACTCTGGGCCAGAGATTTCCTTTTACCCCTAGTCCTGGAGGGGAGGTGCCCCCTCTTCCGCACCACGAGGTCTCCATGGCCCCCGCAGAGACCACAGGACATGAGCAACGAGGAGAAAGGTTGAGAGCATTTATCCTAAATAGCTCTTGGGGGGATTACAAAGTGACCATTGGGAGTCCAGGTGGTCTTACAACCAACCAATTACAAGAAAGGGTTAGTAACTAATAGATAAGCTTTCAGTTATCTCTCAGACATTCCAAAGGCAGAGATAAGACTGAGGAAACTTGGGAAGAAGAAGGTGAGTTTGCACAAGGAGTTACAAAAGCCATTTTGGAAGTATGTTCACTTAAACAACATTAAAAACTTCTGTATCTTTTTATATACTGCACAACTATCACAACAGCTGGGGTTGAAATTTTGCTTCTTGAAGTCCGATTTCCAAATCAGGATTGAATCTCTCTCTGACTTTCTTCCTGATCCCTTTTCTCTCTTGAAGAGGTGTTTCCAACTCTTCTTTCAGCAGAGAGACTCCAAACACAGCTGATGAATAAAGCAGTGGGTTTTTCTAGCATAGACTGTCACTCGAGGGAGAGAGGAGAAGCAGCTGTAATCAATACGTTGTGAGTTAGGCCTCGATCCCCGTTCAGCCTCATGCGTCTGTCTCATACTGCTCTGTGTGCTCATGGGCAGCAGGAAGCTGGAGGGAGAATATAACTTAAACATTTGATTAACTCACTACTCCTTTCTTTCTGACTGTAATAGAATCAGCATGCAAATGTAATTTTGTGTTTTATTTTTTTGCACTGACAGCGTAGCTACACAAAAAATATTATGATCTGCTGCTGCCAAATCCAACTGAATGAATTATTCTGAAGCACTCCTAAGCCTGTCTTTGTCACAGTCTCCTATTTCAGTCCCTGTCATGCACTGTGCCTATCATTCATTATAGTTGATGGGTTGAGGGCAGAAAGGCGTCTCTTGCCTTGTTCTCTGGAGAATTTCGTCTTATCTGTCTCACCTTCAATCACTGCTAATAGCTCTGCTGGCACAAATTCAGAAAGAGACTGTGAGGAGACAATGAAAATATTTCATAGGGTGGTTTATATTTTAATAGCTAGTTTAAAAAATGAATTTGCTGGAGCAGAAGATTGTTTAGAGAGATTTCTCTTACAAGATTTTTTAACTATTTCTTTTATTGTTATTAACCTTTAAGCCCTTTGCATTCTTGTTACTTTTTTCCTGTGAATTGCCAAAAAGGATTGAGCTGTACTTTGATTGACCAATGACCATTTATCTTATGAATTCATTAGGATGCCTTACTGTTCAGCAAGAACCGTGTTGGAGGAGAGAAAAAAATAGCACTGCAGCTTTAGGATGGTATTTTTGTAAGATGCTTACCCAGATTTTCAACTGTTGCCTCTATTTTGTTTCTTTAAGCATATTGTGGCTGTGTTTGTGGCAGGTCACTTCTCTGATGTCCTGCAAAGGTCATAGTAAAGGAGTGCAACTGAGCTCACCATTTTGGCAGGAGTACAGTGGATAACCCAAGTGAGTGTGGAATTGGTGGATTGTTCTTAATGTTTTTGGACTATATTTACTTTGTTTTCTTGTGCAAAAGGGGCTTTCTGACCTTCTGTGCCACTAGAATATCTGTCTGAAAAGATAGAACTGAAGATCTAGTCCAATAATTTGAGAAATAAAATAGTGTGTAAATGTTCCTAATTATTTCAGTAAATATTTTTTCAAACAATTGTAATTAATTGCATGAGGTAAGTGATACATTTGGGCATCCTTAGGCAAATATATTCTTTTTTTTAAATTTTTATCCTTGTTAGGTTGAAGTCAACTGTACAAGTAAGTACCAAGTGATCAAGTAATAAATGTTTACATCAGAAGTTTGAATTAATATTTGGTTTTATATTTAGCCTGTGGCTCAGTACAGTGGTCTTCTCAATATCAAGAGGCACAATGAAAATAAAATATGGATCTGTGCATGTTTTCCAGAGTGGTATGTAAAAGTTAAATCCAGTTGGAAGAAACTAAAATTACTAAAGATGATTTTTCACCTGACATCAATGACTTAAGTAACAACCTCTTTCATTATTTACTGTGCTTTTTTTACAATGTAATTGGTTTGAAACAAAATAAAGACTGTATGTTGAAGCCTTTTTAAATCCACTGATTGAAGTGCTACCTTTTCATGCTTCATTTTTCCCCTGGATTACAAGATTAGGATTTGTTTGAGAAGCAAATAGGGCATTTTTGTGTTAGATTTGATGAAATCATTGTCTGAAACTGCCAAGACAAAAACGGCTTGAAGACAGATCATCTTGTTATAGGAGGCTTGCTTCAGCAGTCTGGAACTCACAACCAATTTAGTTATGTCAAGGCATTAAACCACCTTTTCAGTCAAGACAAGGTGTGAAGTAGTAATTGAAATATGTTTTATCAGATTTTAATGATGAATATTTTTAATTAGTTGCAGAAAGAAGTAATGAAGAAATTCCGTTAAATGTTGTAATTGAGGAGTTTAGAGATTAAAATACTCACTTCACAACTAATGGAAGTGCTAACTGAAGCTTTGTCCCTCAGGTCATTACTTTTCAAGGGATCTATGAATGCTGCAGTCCTTTTGCTGGAATGTCACCGAAAGCTGTGCTGGAGGAGCACACTCAGTGAGCTCTGCCTGCTGGCTTCCTTGAGCCGCAGCCCAAAGCAACCCCTGACACTCAAGGGGAGCAGCGTCTCCTCAGCAACCTCTGCAGTCCTGGTGCTGTGCTGTGCTGCTTGATGGTGCAGATGGAGCAGAGCTCCTGCCATATGTGACAGGTGGTTTGACTTGCTGCAAGTCAAGTGGGTTACTGTGGTATATATTATATGTGTCAATATTATATACAGTTTAAGAATATACCGTATTGGTGGCATTTTTTTGCTTCCTTTGGGCTACTCACAAATAAAAGCGAAAAGAAAGGGTGCGGAATGAAATTTGCCCATCATACATGAAACTCAAGTACTCCAGAATAAAGACTTGGTTATTAAAAAATATACAGATTAATAGTCCTCCTTTTTGAGCCACAGCAGAAAAGCTAGCAAAAGTATTTGAAAATGTGTCTTTATTTTGACTTCAACAGGCACCAATCTCTGAATACCTGTTTAGTCAAAGTCTTAAAGAAATAATTAAAGTGTGAGTCAGCTCAGGCTGTAGAATACAATTCTTTCCTTACATTGTGTGAGTAAAACTCCATCTCAATTACATCCAGCTGACACAGAAAACAAGGCCACTCTTTGTTTAGCACAAGAAAACGTGGGTTCTCCTGTCTGAATTATGGAAGTTGTGCGTGAGTTGTGCCTGTCTATGTTTATCTCAACTGAGCAGTCATTAAATTGTTTTATCTTGTCATATGAATTTATCTAAGAGAATTTCACTCATAGTGAGATAGGCAGAGGTTACAATCTCTGGGAAGCACCAGACCATCCCTTCTAGCATCTTCCATACCCCGCACCCCCTGTTTTTAATCTCACTAATGGTATTGTAACTGTTCCAGCACTTATGGAGCTCATAACTGGAAGACCACACAGGGACAAATTTATATTTCAGGTATGGGCAATACTCTTTCTATTCTGGTTCCATTGGAAGGGACTCAAAATGAATTATTCTTGTCCTCTTCCATTAAGCATTCCTCTGCTTAGTAGCATAAATTTAATTAATATTGTGGGCCTCATGACTCTTTTTAATGGAATTAGATCTCATGACTCACTTGGGCATTATTTGAGGAACGTTTCCCTATACAAAATGACTCAATCACTAAGATTGCTATCTGGCAGCATGCCAAGATATTAGGGCCCCAAGAGCTAGCACTTAATCTGATTCAGGGACATCTTTAATATTTTCTGAACATACATGCAAGCTTATTCCAAATCTCTTTCCCTCCAAAAAGAAGTTAAGAATTTATTTTAGGCAAGGTGTCTTACAATATTATCGATCCTTTTAAAGTAATTGCATTTAATTTTGGGACATTTTGCAAAATTTCAGATGAAAAATTTATGCATACAAACCAGGACAAAGTTCAGGGCTATGAGGAGGTCAATGAGCACTGAAGGCTGCAACTGCCCACACTTTCATTTGTTTAACCATTTTTCCTTTTTTTAGTCTCTTGATCTCAAGATGGAGTAAAAGAATTGGGTCATACTAAATATCCATGATTAAATCTCCACCATCATAGTCAGTTAGAAATGCTCAGGAAAATGTGATGGGAAGCAGCAAGCTTTCTTTGCAAATGACAAGTTAAATATGAGTCAGCAGTGCCCTGGCAGCCAAGAGGGCCAGCCCTGTCCTGGGGGGCATCAGGCAAAGCATCGCCAGCTGGTCCAGGGAGGGGATTGTCCCTCTCTGCTCTGCACTTGGTCAGCCTTACCTTGAATATTGTGTTCAATTTAAGGCACCACAATATAAGCAAGATATTAAGCTCTTAGAGAGTGTCCAAAGGAGGGCAATGAAGATGGTGAAATGACTTGAGGGGAAGCCGTATGAGGAGTGGCTGAGGGCACTCGGTCTGTTCAGACTGGAGAAGAGGAGACTGAGGGGAGACCTCACTGCAGTTACAACTTCCTTGTGAGGGGGAGAGGAGGGGCAGACACTGATCTCTTCTCTGTGGTGATCAGTGACAGGACCTGAGGGAATGGCCTGACGTTGTGTCAGGAGAGGTTTAGGCTAGATATTAGGAAATGGTTTGTCACCCAGAGGGTGTTCAGACATTGGAACAGGCTCCCCAGGGAAGTGTTCACAACACAAAGCCTGTCAGAATCCAAGAAGTGTTTGGACAATACTCTCAGGCACATGGTGTGGTTTTTGGGGCTATCCTGTGCAGGGCTAGGAGCTGGACTTCAATGATCCTTGTAGGTCCCTTCCGACTTAGAATATGATATGATTCTATGATTCTATGACTCTTGTAGTATGCTCTTTCACTTTCTGAGCACAGGTTGCAGTGGGATTTCTTGGTCTGAAGGCTGTTTATATTTAAAATATCCCAGTGGATTAATCTTTCTTCAACTAGTTCAACCATTTTTCTCCTATTTCAATTTTATTTGGCAGTCAAAATACATTTGTGTACTTTGCCAAATTGTAACCAATGTCTTTGTTTGAAACTTCATGTTTGAACATTTAATGAACATTTCATCTTTTTTTTGTTGCAAGGAATAGGAAATAACTATTTTGGGGTTTTTTTCCATGTTTTTCATGACTTTTTGTCCTATATGACACTCCTCCTCCCAGAGATATGTGTTCCATTCTGAAGAACTTTAGCATATCTCGCCTGTCTCCAAAGGATAAACAACCAATGTGTTACCCAAGACTCTGAAGACCAGGCTTATAAATGCTGCAGAAACCTTGGGATTATCCAGACAGGAACTTGTCTTCCAGTGAGAGGAGAAGAAATGTGCTATAACCACAGTCCTAAAATCAGTCACTTATATCTGAGATGATACCTGCATACCAAAAGGCCTAATTTTCAAGCATGCTGATTTGTTACCAAAAGCTAATGGAGGAAAGAAGAAGTACAGGTTCTTCCTCTACCTCTGCAGAGGTGTCAGATATGACTTAATCCACTTGTAGGTATCTGGGCTTAGAAATGCTGGCCAAGATTTTAGTGTGCTCTCCTTATTCAAATTATTGCCACAATTTATTATTTCTCTTCTCATTTCCAGAAAGCTGGTATTTCCTGTAAAAGGTAGTGGGAATAATTAATAATTAAATTAGCACAATGAATCATTATCAAAATAGTTTCTATCATCTATAAATTTTCTCATGGGGATAAATGATGAGCAGTGTCATTCTTTATATTTATTCTAGCCTGACAGGAAACATAACCTATCTTCATTTATTATAAGTCGATAAATGCCATATATTGTTAAAATCAGAATTGTGTCCTTTCACTTGCCTAAAATGAAGTTGTGTGACATGACACAGAACTTTATGGCGCTTCAGTGGACATACAAGAATATAGTTATTCCTATTCCATGATCATGCAAGATCCTTTAATTGCTGAAAGAATTTTGCCATGTGCTGATGCTGAAACTATATCACAGTCTAAAAAGATAATAAAAATTGGCAAAACTTTCTAGAAGAGCTGTTTTCTGAGTGTTTAGCAGCAACTGAATGCTTGCAACTTTAATATATCGGTTCCAGAAAACACTGTCTGCTGTCTATTACATCTGCTCTGGAATATGTGATAGATATGCTGCAAAAACAGACACTTACCTGCAGCTTGTGAACAGACCCACTGGAAACACTGGACCAGACTCTGCCAACAGCCAAAGGTGTTAGGCCTGTGCTTATCCACTGCTGAGCTAGGACTGACATGACAAGTGGTTTTGTTCTTCAAGTAAATATTTATAGAGTTTAAAATAATAACAGTTGTTAAATTGTGGCTTAGCAACAGGGCCAGGTTCAAGTCAATGAGAGAAAAATCTGCCCTTTCTGAAATAGACGGGCACTTTGTCATTGACCTCAATGGAGCAAGAGTAGTATATGTAGCCTGTAGAATTGCTTGTAGATGAGGCCTATGATATTTAAAATGTTCCAGAAAAAAATGATGGCAATATTATTTCTGATTTATAAAGCAGAAAACTAGAGACACCAAGGTGAAAGACTGGTAATTCCCACATTCTTGGCCATGCACCTTTCTGGCTCCCTCGGTGGAAAGTCCCAGGCATGGTTGTTCAGAAGAGCATGTGAAACAAAACACTAGTATAAAATATTTGGAAACCTCACCACTTGGCCCCAGAAGTACAAGGAACCAGTTGTCTAACACAGTGTCATTTGTTTTAGTTCTTCATGACTCTACAAAATACTTCAGATAACTGTTGGTAAGCAGCCTAATCAACGAAAACTTTCGATAGCTTTAAATGCAGCAGCCATTTGAACACACTGAAATTAGTGAGTGGTTAAATGATTGCTAATGCATTTACCCATGCTAATGCCTTTTCCCACAAGCTGTGATTAGTTTTGTTTTAAACTCTAATTTTGACTTTAATGCTTTCTTTGCAGTGCTCATAATAACTGTGTTAGTATGGACATTTTTCAGAGTAAGTGTTTAATTTTCTGAACCGGTGGGGTTGTCATAAGGAAATCAGAATCTTGATTAACAAGGAAGCAGTCATGCATGTGAGAAGGCACCTTTCTATAAACCTTTGACAATTTTTTCTGTACTATCTCTTACCAAAAGTGTGGAAGATGGGAAAGGTCAAAATCCTACTACTGGAATGCTGGGCCTCGAAGTTATGACTCTTCTCTTGGGCCAGTCTTGGTGTAACAAAACTTCCTATGAACTATGCTGAGGGATAGTGCTGAGTGCTCCGCTTGTCCTCCTTTACTCTCTGCTGCCAGTAAAGCAACACAAAAGAAATATTATGTGCTTTCAGGTAAGTGGAAGAGATAGATTAGGAAAAAAAATGAGAAAAGGAAGTATATTTTTCAATAACCAGGACTTTTTAAAGAAATGGAATGGAAAATAAACTTCCCTCGCTGTAATGTCCTCTAACATTTCTTCTTAAATTTTTGATTTCAGAAACAGTTAAGTTATGAATTTTACTTTGTTTTTTTCCTTCTCTTTTTTTTTTTTTTTTTTTTTTTTTTTTCTATGCAGCATGTGGTCTTCACTGAAGAAATTAGTCTGGCCTGTCTTCAAAAGCTGAACTTAACTGAATACTGTCCATTCAATCCATCCAACAGATACACTGTGTTATTAAATTACTTAAAGACTCTGACAAAGCCCATAACTATGAATCTTAATCTTAAGGAGCTCAGTTCTAATTTGTACAATGTCTTCCACTAGATTAGCACAGAGAAAAGATAAAGTGAAATGCTGCCTCTGTGTGCAAGCTAGACAGTGCACAGCAAAGCCCAAAATCAATAAAAGTAGCAGAAGCTCTGCTGTACTCCTTTGGCATTTACTCATGGAGTGAAGGCATTTTTATCATCAAGTTAACTGGGTTCCAGAGCAGGCTTTATTTTGTATGGGATTTTCCCTTTAAAGGAAGAGTAATTGTATTGTGGAAACAGTAGTTTTCTTCTTCTTCTTAGCAGAAAAAAGTCATCACACATTTCTAAATATAATAATAAATCCTTATGATGTGTTTTGATCCTTCCTAAGAGAAATTCCATCAATGGAGAAAGAGAATACATGGTTTTCAGCTATTGGTCAGCAAGAAAACACCTCTACCTGCATGGGAATTTCAAGACCTCTTTGTCATTAGAGCATTCAAACATGGTATTCTGTAGTGATTGGAAGCTTGAAATGTCTTTGTAGCTTTTTAGGTTTTTTTCCCTTATGTCCAGCTCGATCCTTCCCTGTTTCTGTTTGTGAGTACTGTCTGTTGTTCTTCAACATTCCCTCATTAAAGGATCTGGCTCTGTCTCAGTTATCTTCCCTTAACTATTGGAAGATTGCTATTAAGTTTAATTTTCCCCCAGGACTTCCTATCTTCAGACAAGAAAGTCACAGGATCAAAATGTATTTGCACTTGAGAGGTAATGCACACTTTGTTTTATTGCCATCCTTACAAAAAGATGTCATTTTTCTGAAATAGTGCCAAAATGCAAAGTCAAAGCAGCATTACTTAAAAAAAAAAAAAAAAATCAATTTCCTTATATAAACATATTCCAGGGAACAACTTGATAAGAAATGCTGAGCTGAGGCTTAAACACACAGATATGTAGTATTAAGAAAAAAATATGGCTTTTTAAAGTAACGATAATCTTGTTCTTTTCACATCTGCATGCAGAATACTACCTAAAACATAAGTCAAACATTACTACATTCAAATTAATTTGAAGAGGGAATACGCCTTTTCTGTTACAGCTTTCTCAATGAAGGCATTTGCTTTCATAGTGACTATACCTGATAGGTTGATTAATGTGTGTAAGACACCTTCAGAGTCATCAGCTGGTGTTCCTTTGTACTCATTTTAGACATATAACTTTATCTCTTCATTACCTGAAGAAGACACCAAATCTTCAGAGAACACTCCCTGTAAAACTGTCTTTATCTCAATTGATGAGTTTTCTCTTTTTTGCTCTTCTGATTCTCTCATCCAACCCACAGCAGGGGTGGGGACTGAACTGCTGACTGGGATTAAACCACAACAGCAAGTAAAGCCACCATGTCTTTGTGCCTCTCTCTTGTTATGTAAAGCACAAGGAGCTGAAGATGACTCACTTAGACCTACATAGTTAGGGTCTGCATGAGATAAATCATGTATTTTAGATTTCAGAAGATCAAATCAGTCAGATATTTACCTTTTGCAGTTCTAGTTCAAATCTACAGGCTTAATTATTACATCTGCTATGCAGGAAAGAAGATTGGTCCTTCCAAAGAAAGTACAATAGGAGATGCTTAGAAAAATAACCAGCATGAGCTTCTATGCTCCTCTCTTTCACCTGACTCCCCATTAAATGTCCATTCAAGAAGAGTGTTTCCACAATATGGAAAGCCTTCTGTAGAACTAGGTATTCTTGTGTGTGATGTCCCATGATAGATGGAGCAATTCAACTCTTTAGTACTGTGGAAGACTTAATGACTTGTGATATACTGCCTCCTATTAGCAGCAAAAAAGGCTTTTATCTCATTTTCTTATCAGGACATCACATTTTTCATTAGTGCTGGCTGTGGAGCTGCAGTAGGTCACTGTGTATTCCTGGAACAAAATACTTTTGTGATGAGAAATAGACACTTGGGCTTTACACAGAGTTATAGGAAAAAAATGGGTGGAAAGGGACTTCTGGAAGTCAGCTAGTCCAATCTCTTGCTGGACACTGCTCATCTCTGAGAAAAGCCTGAGGAGATGTCTCTAAGAAGAGCTGAGTCCTGAGCTTCTGTTTCTTTCCACTGACTGTGAAAGGAAAGGAGCTTGCATGTAGATATTGTTGCTCTATAACTACATTGGTGGTACTGAGGCGGAGGGTAGAAAGCCAGAGCAGTTTCTTAGTTCGCTGCTACAGAGAACATTTCATTTTTATTGTATCAGGGTATTGTGTAAGTGGACTATACAGTCCACAATGCTGGCTTCAGATAACTTGAAAAGTTGTTTAGGCTGGAGGGCTAAGGAAAAAGCAATAAGTTCAACTAGCTGTGTTGGATGTGTTGTGTGGGTATAGTCTTCTGCCTTGGATGGTGCCTTGATATGATACAGTACGTCAGCAGCTGGTTGGAAAGTACATCTAAATGGTTTAGTCTGAAGCTGTGTGCCAAATGGGCCTGTAGTTTTCAATGGTGTGACAATTCTTATGTTTGCACCATGAGAAATAAAGAAATTTAGCAGGTTGAAGTTACTTAGGACTAAATTACCTCTTTGTAAAAAAAATTCCCAGCCACTTGTGTATTTTCTGCCTCTATACACTTACATTTATATTAATATTGTCTAGTAAAAGTATTCCATAAATAGGCAGGCATTATGTTTTTTGTGCTATTTCATATTTAATTTACAAGTCAGTATGAATTTCCTTTTCCCATTTTTAACATCAAGACAGTAATTCAAAGTCACATGCAGGTTCAGAAGATACTATGTGTACTTGATACTCTTGTAGCTCAGAACCTGTTATGGAACTTGTTTTTTGGTAAATTACATTAGAGAATAATCTTAATTTATTTGATTACATTTGCCATTGTGGGGCAAGCATGAGCAATTTAGAAGATTGAACTGGGCTGCATAGAAATGTGAGAAGTCTATTTAGGGCTCTCAAAATTTGATTCTTGTGATAAAAGAGTGTCTTGTGCCAAATGAACATTGGAGTGTCCTTCTGATTACTTTCAAATGTACACTGTAATTTCATTATGGTGACCTTGAATGCAGAGTTGTATCAGTTCCTTACAGACTGACTCATTTCTGCTTCACTCTGTTACTCCCTAAAGGGTACTCACACTTCTTACTTGCTCATCCTCTACACAGAATTCCCATCAACATCTAAAGCACACATGGCTTTAAGTCACAATGATTTTGGGAAATATCTTCATGCAGCATTTGAGTAAGTGACTGACATGGCCAAATTAAAAGATGCAATAGCCTTAAGTTCATGATTTTGGATTGACCTCTGGATACAGTAGCCTGGAGGGCAATGGTGTTTTGGAAGATTCCTCTTCCATTGCCCTGAGTGAGAAGAGAGTACAGCTGCTGTTTCAGGCACTCTACAGTACTCCTGTTTGGCTGTAAACTATATGACATTGCTGGTGCACTGAGCACATTTCTGAGCACCACAGAAGGCATTCAAGTCTATGAGCCATGACTTAATTGTGAGTCACATCTCGGAGTTTTGTATTATCAGAAAAATGCCATTGTGTGTGCCATTTATAAATGAATCTGCAGTTTGCTGTGAGCACATAAATTATGCATTAAAATGCTATACAGTTTGAGAAACAGTAAGTTTTCCTTTTTTTTTTTAAATTAAATTGCAAGGGTACTTTATTAAATGTTTAGAAAATAAATACAAATAGAAGGGGGAGAATGGCTACAGAGTTGTAATATATAAATAAATTTGAAGCAATTACATAGATCATCTTAGACAATGAGGGTGTAACAGGTTGACGATCACTTATCATCTATAGGCTACAAGGGATGGACCACAGTTTAAAAAGGATTTTTCTCTGAGAAGATTTGATAAGCTGGTCACTCTAGAGTTGGGGTCATCACCCGTTTTTCCACATAAATGTGAGTTTAACTGGAACTTAATACTTCCTACACCTTGTTACTAGTATCAAAGGATGTCACACAGAGATGTCCAGAGCTCTCATATTGCCCCTAGAGCAATCAGTGACTTCCTCAGGGGTTTCTACCTTTCAGTAAGAGCAGAGGAATAGTCAGTGCTTAAACACTCAAATCAATGCCATGGTCTCTTTTTCTACCCGTCAGTCTATACCTGCTCATTTGGTCATCTGCCTGAGTTCATTAGAAAGGACCAGTAGAGGAAGCCAGAGTGTTGACATTTGCTTCCAAAGAGCTGTCGTGGTGGGGTGTTACTGTAAGGCAACACATCTAAGCTGTGGAGGTTGTGTTCGTCACAGCTGTTGCTTTATACCTGATGATTCTTTGGGTGTTGATGATACAAATTACACTAGGGAGTGGCTATCACTTTGCAATTTACTTGACTTTTCTAATCATCCTAGACAACTAATTTTTTTAAGACTGTGATCTTTTTAATATGCCACCCTCTGGTCATTTTTCTAGTTTCAGAGAGAAAATTTCAAAGAAAGAATCTCATCCATCTTGTCCTGAATCTGCCAGAATGCTGTAGATGGCTACACTACCTGATGTTTATAGGACCAGATTGAACCATTGATTTTTTTACATGAAACTTCCCACTGCCCTGAACAAATTGTACTGAGGAAAAGCTAATGGCATAACTATGGCCCTTACAGATAAACAAGACCTGGTTTATCTGGCATTCTGTTTTGGTTAGCAATCTCTGATTAAAACATTTCTCTCTTAGTATGCATTTCTTTCTTTAACTTGCTTTCAACCTTTTTGTAGTGAAGTGGTTCAGAGAAGAATGTCTCAGCTATATAGTATTCAGCACATGTGTTATTGCTGTTCTCATCTACGACAGATTAATAAATGAAAAAAATTACTTAATGATTTTTTTTTTCTGTGTCAGCTCAAATTTCTGGCACTTGCAATTGCTACAACACCTTTGAGGAAGAAACTCATGCTGGAAATGGAGTTGCTTCAGAGCGAGATCGTAAACAGCAGGTCCCACATTTCTGTGTGGGAATGGGTCTTAGTCACCAATTATTTCTCAAAGTTAAGCAAGGAAGATGAGGTTGGCTGACCAAATCCTATGCTAGATGTACAAACGGAGTTCCCACAACTCCCACTCTTATATGTAAAAATAAATTATCTCTAGGAGAAATGGAGGACAGTGTGCTTTACATTTAGAACAGCTAGCGACCCTAGCAACTCCAGATCATAAATTTTATTAGCTGCTATGTAGGGTAATGAGTAGATTAACCCTCTTTCCCACACACAACATGGCAATTTTCTGTCACTGTCTGGACGTATGTGTGATAGTGACGCTAGACTACTGAAGACCAGAGCTATCATATTGCAGAGACAAGACTGTGTAAAATAATGATTAGAAAAATATGCAAACCCAAGCCTCACTTTTCACTCCAAACACAAATCTATAATAAATGCCAGAGGAGCAGAAATATAATAATAAATAATGGCCAGTCTTCGCGAGCGAAGATCCGGGGAAGGTCTTTCCACCTTCCAGCCTGCGCATTGGATTTTTTAGGTGAGACACAGTGTGCGCGGAACTGAGCCCACCCTTTAATCCTAAGGTTCATCTGCCGGGGCCAAGCGAGCTTGGACGGTGGCAGCGAGGTCCTCAGGACGTAGGTGGGTTGCCTTTAAGGGCTAACGAGCCCCACCTGCCCGGGAGTGGCCCTGACCGGGAATCGAACCCGGGTCTCGGCGGTGATAGCGCCGCGCCTTTACCACTAGACCACCAGGGGCTCAGCAGAAATATAAGACTAAGAAAATGTTTAATAATTATTTACTTTAATTATAGGATTTCGAAATAGAGATTTACCAACCATGAATGAACCATTCTTTCTTTTTCGCTTGCAATATGATTTTTGCTTTCCCAGCAACTTATTACAAGAACATGTGGTACTTTGACACCGCATTCAACTAGAAAGAAATTGAACTCTTCCCCCTTAAGGTTTTGCTGCAGATATTCCAATTTTTGCACCCACCAAATAATAGATGCCCTCAGTTATGGTCAGGGAATGTTTTTGTAGTAATCTATAAATGGTTTTATTACTATGTGTGCTACTGGGAGTCCTTTTCACTGTTTAATCATAAGTATTTCCTTCTGTTTGCTGGTATCCCAGTAACTTTTATGTTCCATCTTCATTCTAACCTCCCTGCCATTCACTGCAAGGATCCATTTCACTATTTTGTTTGCTTAAAATATTTCTATAACTTTTTATATTTTTCCTCAGGTCATTTGGGAATATTTATGCAAAACTTGGGCAGGGGGGAAAGAAAATGTTTTGCATACTTTCAGCTCAGGGAAGAGGAATAAAATACGGAACCATGATGGGTTTTGATGGACTAGCTGTCTTTTGGTAGTGAATAGTAGCATAGTGTGATTCTGCTGTGTAGTGTAGTGTATATTCTTCTAGCAGAAAAAAAGTGTCACATGATTTATCTCTTTGTGGCACTGAACATCTGCTGAGGTTTCTTTTAAACACTCTGTTTCTTTTTTGCAAGTCCATGAGAGAAGCAGCTTGCTTGTTTTATAAGTTTGGAGTGTGTTTTCTCCCTTCGGGAAAAAACCATGTGTTTTTGCATCAACATGCCTGAATCATTGCCAAGCTTGTTGTTTTACTTTCAGGATAACCCAACAGAGGCTGGCTTGCCCCATGGACAACTATGGAGGGTGGTAGACTGAAAGAGGATTTTTTTAAAGGCTGATCACTTTTGGGCTGTCCTTCAATGGTCAGCATGTTTAGCTGTGTGAGTCTGGGCATGAAAGGTGGCAGTCACTTGTTGCTTTTGGAACTGATCGGTTTTAAACTTGGGAAAGTCTCATGAGGAGCGCTGCCTGGGACCAGAGACATTAAAACTGTCCTTCTTGAACAATCAACTTTGAAACTTTGAACTTAGTACACACTTTATAAACACATATTTGGAAAAATACAATTAAGAGCAAAGTATCTCAGGAATTTCATCTTGTATCTACTGCACTATCTGGAAAGTTTCCATTATGTTTAAAGAAGATGGAATTGAGCTGCTGATTTGAAACTGGCATTTTCTCACTTAGAGCAAGAATAAGAAGATGTAGCTTTTGAAGACCAAAAGCTATTTCTGAATGACGGACTGCTGTAGAAGAGTTATGCATGGGGGGCGGAGGGACTGAAAATTTAAAAGGTTCTGATGTCATAAGTGTTTGAATGGGATGGTCTGTACAGAGTATAAGCAAAAGGGTGTGCTCTATTCTTTGTTGATCATCTCTCATGTGCACTGAGCATCAAAATGCTGGTTTGGATTACGGTAGATGTCAGTCCTTCTTCCTGAAAATCTTCTCTGTAAATGTGCTTTGTCTTATTAAATGAAAATTCAGCAGTGATAGAAAAATACCCTCAGTAGCCTGCAAGGTGAACATCACAGTTAATTCATCTCACTGCAGAGACTGTTGCCAAACTACTGAGTTTTGAAGATGAATTCTATTGCAATTTGGGCTCAAGATAAAAATGTCTGGCAAGAATAACTGGAAAAGACATTCTTAATGAGGAAAGAAGAAACATCAATAGAGTTACTTCTATGTTTCTCCTTTCACTAAGATCCAGAACCTTTATCTTACAGGAGACTATATGTACATTGTGAGCAAATTAAAGGCATTCTTCGTAACTGTATCAATCAACTGGGAGAAAATAGAAAATCAATGCTTGAAAAATTTGCAGGTGACCTCAGGCTATTGGGTAAGTAAATAAAGAGAGGTGACAAGCTAATCATACAGAGTAAGCTGGATTATTCTGTAAAGTGAGCTGATCTGAGTTGTGGGCTTTTAAAGACAACTGAATTGAAGACTGGATTTTGAAACATAGAATATGGGTCCGACTTTTGAGATAAGATACTGTTACACTGACATCGAAAAGATTTTAGAAGAAAGGTACACAACTGGCAGGATGGGCATTTCCATTGAGATGGTTAGCCAAAGAGCTAATGTGACCTGGGGAGGTATCAGCAAAGGCATGGGTATGAGGAGAGACAGGGCTGTCTACGTCAGTGCTAGCAAAGCCATCACTGGAACACTTCAGCTCTGAGGTCCTAATTTTGAGAATTCTTCTGAAAAAACTGAAAAGAGTCTAAGCTGTCATCTGGAAAACAGGTAGAAACCTGAAAAACAGGTAGAAACCTGAACCAATTACTTCAAACGGTTCATGTTGCAGATGTGATTTCCTCGTTACCTACAGATATCTAGATATAGGAAAAGCTTCAGAAAACCAACAGCTCTTTAATGCAACAACAGAAAACTCTAGACTGGTAACATAGCTAGGTGAATAAAGATTTTAAACAAGTTGCAGATATTTTAAGTGGTGAATATGCCTACCTCCTGGAGCAATTCAAGATAGATGTGGTGTATTCCCACTGTGAGAAGTTTAAGAAACCTGGCTGGACATATTTCTGAAACACTTCATTCAGATTCAGCCAAAGTTAAGGGATAATATGGAGTAAATTAAGTGAAGTTCTAGTCCCAGGGTTTAGACTAAAAGATTAATGGTCCCTTCTGGATCAAGGATTGATGAGACTTTAGAACTATCTTTTTGTTAGTGAAAAGGAATCCTCTCAGCATCACTGAGTATGCTAAAAATGGTATAGTATGTCATTATTATTAGAACTTTAGCCAAGGAATCTCCACAGTTTCAGATGCATGACTTGGGACAGGATCCTTTGCCCTTTTTTAGTCTCAGTCACCCCTCTATCTAATTTGGATGGTGAGAGGGGTTGTAGGCACTTCCTGATAGAAACTCGCCATGGTGGAGCAGAATGACAGCGAGACTTGGTCCATCTCCATCAGTGACCTAAAGCATGGCAGTTGATGCATCCCATTAGCTATCCCTCTCACCCCCACATACGTTTCCCATATGACCCTTCTTGTTCATCAGCTCTGCTCTGCTGGCTTCACAAGGAAAAGGAAGATTTCTGCCACAAGCCTGGGAAGGGGCAAAGAAGAAAACTGTAGTGAAAATACTGTGCAGAGAGCTTAGTTCAGCTCTATTGAGAGGGAATGTGGTGGTGGGGGCACAGGTGGAAGCACAAGAGAACCAGGCAGCCAAGGACTAATCTGTGCAGCACTCCTGAAGCTAGTATGCAAAACAGCTTGTTTAGCACCTCATAACTCTGTTATTATTCAGTAATTGTAATGGGGTGACAAGACCGAACAAAAGGAGTTGCAACATTCCTAAAACTTAACAATGCAAGCAGGTAGATGCATGCATGTAAAACAGTGTTCTTGGAAGGAGGAAGACCTTTAATTCAGGTTGGAATGAGTTGTGGTGCTTTCAGGAAAAGCCTGCTTGGAGGAAGCACTCAAAGCTTCTCTGCTCGGTTGGTGTGCAGCCTGCTAACCTGACTCAAGGTCTTAGCTCAGATCTTGCCCAGCCAAGAAGATTTGAACAAGGCTAGGGATATAGGATTTCAGCTATGGGAACAGCTTTACCAGAGCTAATGGGGAAGGATTGCAAGGAGACTGACAGTAGTACCAAGCTTATTTGAGTTCAGAAAATAATATTCCATTCTGATTGTATCTACTAGCAGAGTTACAGGAACTTCTTGTTCCTGGCATTGGATTTCATCTCAGAATGAAAGCCAGAGTCCTTTGCTCGTGCGTAGGGAGGGTTGCCTTCATACTATGCAGTTACCTTGCCAGGGCTCTTCCTAAGTTTTATAAACTTAAGGAAACACATGGACAAGCTTTTCTGAACGTGGTCAAAGATCTGTAAACATCAAAATTTACTAAAGGTTTAAAATAATCTCAAAGTAGAGTCTGGATTCCTTGATTCAAGAGCCTCCCACTAAAGCAGGACATAACAATTATGTGCATACCCAGAAACAAATAATATTCACCTTGTAATTTGATTTTGATTTTATGTTATGCAGTTATCTGCTTTGGCTCTGAGTCATTCCTCGTAGTGGAAATACTGACACCTGTAATGGCTCATAATACCATATGGAAACTTTCCACTCTTCCCTGTGCCTCTGGTCTCCAGGACTCATTTGCTCATCATCTTTTAGCAGCAAATTTTTTTTCTGCAATCTGAAAACCTGGAAGCATAGATAACTCTCCTTAGTACTTTCCTGCAAAGTAAACAAGGGGGAAAAGAAATTGATTCCATTGAAAAACCTCAAACCTGTTTTTAAAAAAAGTCTTGTTACAAATTAAGCCACAGCCATTCTGCTACCTCTGTAGGCAGCATCAGCTTTAAAAATTCACCAAACTGCAGCAAATGACAACGAAGCACTGCTTTATTCCAAATTTAGAGAAGCTGCCTTCTGTGACATCCAAATTGCAGATGTATAGTTTGATACTGTTGATTTTAATGTGTGTCACTCTTCAGTGCCAAAGGTAACTAGACTACAATAAACGCTGGTGCTATTTATCAGCAACTTTCTAAGAAACCGAAAATAAAGCCTGTCTCTAAATTTATATGATCTCCAAAAAGGAATTTTTTTTCCAAGTTTGTTGCTGTGACGGCACATGGAATGTAGTCCTTTTGTGTTATGTAGTTCTGTAAAACCAAGGAAAATACTGACTCCTGAAAACATTCTAATTATATGTATTAATATTTCAAATTCTATTTATGCGCTTGACACTTATGAGCACTATGTGAAGCTATATTCATAAAAGTACTTCTGACTCATTGGCAAGAAAGACTATTGCAGTACAACATACTTTTTTTGCTGAGTAGAGGCAGATTGAGAATGCATTTAGATCCTGAAAATCCTGCTCCACTACCTAGTGATCTGCCATGGCTGCTGTGCTGCATGTCAGTTCTTCACATCTTCATTACTGCCTAGGCTCAGCAGGACAGAGACTTCAGAGGTGACCAGCTGGGAGATGGAAAAGAGTAATTCTTCTGCCTGTATTCCTCCAAAGGGCTTTATCTAATAAGCTTTTTTATTAAACTGATAGTATGTTCCCAAAGACATTTTGCAAAATGCAGCCATGACTTTAATTTTTTTTTATAACATACCCAAAGTGTCTATGGTGTCCCTTTTTAATTAACTTTCGTTTGGTTCAGCAGGAACTGAAGCTTTTTTAGTTCCTTTGCTTGATAATTTCTTAACATGTCAATAGACTTAATACATATAATTTGTACTTTGCAGTTCAGAAGGAACTGTCTGACTTAACAGCAGGAGGAGAGAGTAAATCATTAGGACTATAAAAGCAACTTTGAAAGAGGTCAAAAGGCCCAAAGTGGAAAATAGCAAACCTTTGACTCTGTGTACCAAAAGATTATACCTTGATGAAGTAAAGATCTGGGGAAACACACAGGGCAGGGCCTTAGATGGGGGAGTTGGAAATGCTGAGGATTAAAAAGAGAAACTGGTAAGGCAGAAAGGGAGAGAGCGAGAGAGGGTAGCTGACCCCTGACAGATAGACTGATGGTGCAGACTTCCTTTTGAAAAGATTTTTTAAATTGCCAAGGCTGTAGCAATCATATATATATATTTTTTTAATCCTCTAGGTACTCTACCCTAGAAGTCTTATTTAACACCATAATTACATAATTTTGTGCTCAGTTAGCTTTATAAGCCTCAGTGGAGCATCATGAGCATCCCTTCCACGGAACGTTTCTCTTGCTCTTAATTTAATGCTTATGAAGAGCACATAAATTTGTATTGATCTTTTTTTTTTCTTGCAGGCTTCAACCACATTACTATATGGAACAGATGGGAGTCTTTAACTCATTAGAGGGAACCATTTTAATACTGATCTCATCAATCTGTACTATTTTTACCTTGGAGACAGATGTTTTTCTGTAAAGGGTGTAGCTATATGCATCTGCTGTTGTGTGTGTACCTAGACAGCAAGTTCTGAAGTTACTGAGACAGAACTGAAGGAAACAGGAATATTGTAGTGTAGATGAAGAGGGGACCTTTTTGGCATGCTACCCAACAGGAAGCATAAGTAGAGTGAATTTATAACTGTAGTGCAGCTACTTAAGGAAAAACCAAGCACAGCTTGGTATGGTTCAGACCTGTTCATACTTAAAAAAAACCCCACTAACTGAACTGCTGCATACACCAACTCCTCTAAATTTAATCAGTCTTGGACAATCAGAGTAGTTTTGTGTTTTCTACTCTACTGCTCCTCTGAAACTGTAGCATCTGGATAGCTTTAAGGACTGATTTGGCTCAGCAAAACAGAAAAATGTGTGCTTCTGTCATTAACAGTTTCCTTTCATCAGGTTTGCTTTCTTTTTCTTCTTTGGTTTTTCATTGTTGAGTCTAGATTTCTGAAAGATTAGTGTGTGAACTGTCATGGAAAGCTTCACTTGAAAGGCTACAATGCATAGTGCAGAAATAAATCACAAAAGAGTGAGACGTGGAGGAAAATATGACATTCATTTATTAAACAAATCAAGTTTCTGCAATGACAATAGCTTCATTGTAGTAATTACCACAGTGTATGATATAGAAATATTCGTTCCAACTTAATTTGGGAAACTCTCTTGGAAAGATGGCTGAAATATGGGGCAACTGCATATAGCAAGAAAAAGAGTTACAGGATTTTACAACTTTGTTTCAATTCAAGACCATGGTCTTCAAAACACTGAAAACAGATCCTATGACTGCTTGTTTGAGCAGCAAGTAAAACTTCAGTTGCAGTGGTGTTATTGGATGTGCATAGGAAAGTATAGTGAAAGCAAAAACATGGCTGCAGAGTATGTTTGGTTTCAAGAGTTTATATTGTCTCAGTAAAATAGCAAGAAAAAATGTAGATACCATTCAAAGTAGAAAAAGTTATAAAGTGGACAACAGTGGACACATTGTGTGGTGTTTATAGGAACAGGCCCAATAAAGTTAGATCTTCATCTCCTAGAAATCCTGCCTTCTTCTATTACTTATCATATGACATGACACCAACATAATGCTGGTAGCAGCCAGTGCCAGCCAGATGTTCCAAACAGAGAATTAGCTTTTTAGTGACAAGCCATTAATTTCATTCCAATAACTAATTGTGGTGCCTTAAGCTAAATCTCCATCTCTTTTTACTTTTGCCCTCATGAAGAACTGTCATACTATTTCCTGAAAGTTCAGTTTGTTTCCCTTTAAGCAAATTTCCAAAGAAGACAAATGTAATTTCAGATTATAGCTTAATAAAGAGTAAACTGTAAGATCAGATAAATTCCTATGCTAGTTTTCATAAACTAAATGATGTAAGAAATTGCAGCAAAAATTTTCTAAATATGCATTTGATAAAAAAAAATCTGGAATACAGTGGTTTCTGACTTTCTAATTGCTTAGTCAAATGGCCTTACGGAACATTAGTAAGCATTCTTTGTATATTAGGTTCAGCTTCTTTTAAACTGGAATTTATTAGTAACTTGTTTGTTATGTGTATTGTTTTCTTTAAATAAAATAAAGCAACAGGCAAATATGAATGTATGAATAATTTTAACAATGTGTTTTGTCACTGGTCATTCCAAATCAAATGTTTATGTCCCCACAGAGGAAAAAAACCAGCACAAAACTTAACCAAGAATTGAGGTAGCTTGCAGACATCCTAATTTTTCTTTTTGCATCTGTCAATAAGCAGATAATGAATAAAACAGAATTGTCAATGAGTATTGATTGCACCATTCAGTTTTGCTGCTCTGACGGTTTTAAAGGGAAAGTGTGATTAGCAGTAACACTTGAATTAGTTTTCTTAAAACTTAGCATAATTAATCCAGACATTGCCACATACACTGTGCATCTCAGACCACAAGTCTGAACCTCAGCTAACTTGCATCCCAAATGCATGATGTTCATTTGCCGTGACAGTCCTTGGTATATGGTGAAATCGTAAAAGTGTCCTCGGAGCTGTTGCAACTGCAAGATGTGGTCCAGGACCAAAGCCCTTGCCCTCAAACAAGCTGAGCCTGTGTTGAGCTGACAGCAAGTGAAAACTTTCCAGAAGTGCCATGTCCACATCTCGGAGGTTGTTCTGTGTGGGGATGTTTTCAACTCGCTCTGTGAAAAGAGCCTACTTGTACTTTAATAATCAGCTGAAAGCAGAATAAAGTTAGGAGGAACAAAATACTCTGTAGTATTACTACAGTGCTGCAGGTGACCAGTGTTGCAGGTTGGTAATAAAGCTGGAATCCAGTCCTTGCTGCAGATATTGTTTGTGTATATTAGTAGATGGATACTGGTTACAGTGGTTGGTGCTCAGGATTTCCCCCTTTCTGATCAAGTGTCCTAGGACAACCTTGGCTAGTGTAGAGTCAGAGTCTGGCCATAGCACAGAGGCACAGCTTCAACACAACACCATCACTGACAGCTGAAGTGATTTTGGACCACTTCAGATAAATAAAGGGCTAGAATGCAGGTCCCATAAGCCTTAGGCTTCAGTGAATAAGCTGTACTAAAAAAAGCCAATACAAAACAGCAAATAATCCAGCAAAATAAAATTTGTGGGTCTTGGAGAAACCAGGACCATTCTTGAACAAAAAGGCCTCAACTCCACTGACCTCTGGGAAAATCTGAACAGAGGCTTTTGAGCTGGTGGGCTGAGAGGAGGAAGGTGTGGATGTGCTTCAGAGCTGAGCCATGGCAGGGCCTTGGTCTGAGATGTGAATCAGTCTGCCAAAATTGGATTAAACCTGAACTGGCACTTTGGAAATCAGAAACTCCTGGGTACAGGACAAAAGCAAATATGCAGTTGTGACAGCTGCATGGCTAAACAGTTTCTAATGCTGCCAAGCAGAGGTTTCTGGACTGCATTTCTTGATGCTGGGGACCATATTCCTCCTGCTTTGTCTCTGGGCTGCATTTGGGTCTGAGCTGCCTGACCAAATAGTCTCTAAAAGTAACTAAAATTCCAGTCAGATACACAATAGTAAGAACAAATGTATCTTTTCTTAAAAAAAAAAAAAAAAAAAAAGAAAGAGAAGTGAAAATTTCAGCTGAGAAAGGACTTTAGAAGTTGATCTGAACAGTAAAAAATGTAGCCAAATCAAAATCAAGGGTAACCCTTCCACTAATTCATCTGAGAGAGGGTTTCAGCCTTTTTTTCTTTATTTTTCCTGTGCTTTTTTTTCTATCTGGAAAGTTGAATTCTATTTGAGGTGATTTCAACCTTGTTTGTAAAGATAGATTGCTTATATAGAATACAAAGTAGTAGTATAAGATTGGTAAACCAAGATATGTAATTTTAAATGTTTATAAAGTATAGAATTTTTAAATTGTCTTAACAGTATCTTATAAATGAGAAATCCTGAACTTCCTCTCTGGTAGATTTTGAGGTCTGATATCAAAGGGTGAATATGTGTGTATGTTACTATACATATTATTCTATCACAGGTTAAGGCAATGAGGCTTTTGTATAGATTTTTGTGATTTTAGAATTGTATGATTTTAGAAGCATATAGCCCTGCTTATAGTCTGCATAATGAAATGATACCTTGACAATTATAACAACTTAACTAATAAGATTTTTTTTTTAGAAAACACTGTCTGATTATAGCTTTAAAGATTTACTTGATTTAGAAATTTAACTGAGGCACAGATTCTTGGATATATTAAGGTCCAAGAACCTGATGAATTGCTGCAGTCAGCTACATGCAAATTATGCCTAGAAGCAGAGCTTTTGCCTTCCCTTCCCAGACAGCACAAAGTTAATGAGCCAAACACATGAAGTCCTTTTACACAACCAAAATAGAAGGGAAAGGAAAATTTTGGGCTGGCAGTTGTTCAGAAATATTGAGACTGCTTGTAAATATGACCCAAAAAAGATCAAAATCCAGAGGCTATTAACAAATGAGTATTTGTTATCAGTGGAAGGATTTTATGGTGGAACTGAGGTTAGGGTGGCATTTGTGAAAGGCGGTGTGGTTTTGATTTGTCATCTATCAGTTCCTCTGACTAAGTTTCATGTAGCAACTCAAGCTACTCTGAAGGAAGCACAAAAGTATCTGAGAAGTTGCTGAAATTAGTTTAACTGGGTTAGAAATGTTATAGTTTATATTATTTTGATTTTTTACATTATTTTTATTTTTCATTATATTTTTTTTATGTTTCCATGTATATCTGCTCTGGGACTGTGTCCTCTCAGAGGTCCAAGAGCCCTACCTGGATTGCTCTGCTGAATGAGAGCAGCATGTCTTTCCCACTTATTTTGGCATGTTTGGGAGATGCTGGAGGAGTGCAAGAGTAGAGTAGCAGATTACTTTTTTTTCTCAAAGGCTGTTTTGTTGATCAGAATAACTCTTTACAGATCTACTGTCTCCCTGTTTTTCTGATACAGAGCCTCTCAGCTATCAGCTGGCCATGACCAGAACTTCTTACCAAAAGTATGTGAAAGAGTGTCTTTGAAGTCTTAAATAGAAAGTGAAACTTCAAAGGATAAGAAGAAACTCCAAGACACCAATTTCATGAAAAATGTCAAAAAGAAGGGCATGGGAAGGACAACAGTTTGTCAAATCTACTACAAAGGCAGATCTAAGCAAAGGGAACCTCAAAGATGGGACATCTTTGAGATCTACAAAAAGAAAATGACTGTGTCACAGAAGAAGAGGAGTATAATGTATCTCTGTTTAGAATACAGAAGTTGTCTCTGCCAGTTTTGAATTTCCCAAATGATGAATCCAATTATTTAGTGGAGATCTTAGGGATAGAAGAACAAGATAACTTAAGTTCAGGTTTGGATTTCAGTGGCAATGGAGACTGTGTGGAGAGACAATTTTTAGTTTTAGTAAGCTTGGTCATTAGCTGGTGAGTATCCAGGAAAGAAGGACCATAGAGACACAGTCATGTTATGTCTTTTCAAATGTAATCTTTTCACATTAGGGCTGTGAACAGCTCTGTGTGAAGTGGGAAATAGTTTACTGCTGGTGGTGTTGTCTATGCTGTCCATGGTCCCAGGATAAATAACTCTGTTGCCAAGGCTGTCAGTTTGTTACCTGTCACAAACAATAGATTAAACTCACTTGTTTGTTAATCCTATGTAAGCCTAGTTTCTGGGGTCACCCTCTTAAAATATACACAGTCTTCCTTCAGGCTATGTTGTCCTTATAAATGATACAGCTACAGCCTTAATGAATTTTGCATCCTACTTCTCTAACTTCTACACGTCACATCTTATTTCTCTTGCTGAGTTTGGCAGATCTAGTTATTGAATTAAAGCTTTATATAATTATACTACGACTCCCTCAAAAAAAATCAGAAATGTTAATGTCTCTCAACATGAGGGCCAATTTAAATCAGCCTAGACCCCTTGTGCTTCAGCATTGACTGTGAACTCAAGAAAGCCACGTATCTTAACACTTCTTGCCATTCCTGAGCTTATATTTTGATGGTGGTAGAGTGTTTTAGTACTTTATCCTGGAAATTTTTCCTTTGCAATTTGCTATTCTGTACTTAAAGGACTAGAACTTAGTGTACAAACACACATTTTCTAATCTGTGGTCATAGTTGATTAGACATGTACTGCTCAAGACTCCTGTGTATCATTATGGTGCAGGCAAGGCAGACATGATTTCCTGAGGGCAAGGAGATGGCATCTAGCTCTCCTCCCAGAATGATCTGAAGGCACTTTATCAAATAGGAAAATAAGCATTCTGCATGCCTAATCTTGACTAAGGAAAAAAAGGAGAGTGAGCACAGTGAGAATACATGTAATCATCCCCCTGAAATGATTTTGATGGAATCCTTCCAGGCTATACCAAGGACAGAAGGATCTTGTGTCCATGTGGAAAAAACCCAGTTTATACTGTGTTTGAAAATGCATATTGAATCGCTTGGCGCTGTGGGTGGGATGCACTTTGCCTGACTTCAGACACAGGCAACATGGGAATCTGCATGCTAAAACAGAATGTCATCTGACAGCCAAAGGTCAGCTAAACCCCCGTTATAAAGTTCAGACTACATCTGCAAAGTAGCTTAGTTCAGTCTGCTTAGAGGTGACCTTGGTAAATTAGACTTTTTTAACTCACCAAGCAGCTCTTAGGGAACTTGGCCCAAACTCTGGTTTAGCATCCCCTTCCAAGAACAAAAACACAAGGGACTGGCTCAGATCCACAGATGTCCTCCTAATGTCTGAGCTTCAGTGCACTCTGATGCGCGTTATCGCTGTCTCATTTCCCTTTTTAAGGAAAAAAGGCCAAAAAGAAGGGAAAAGAGTCTGGACCTTGCAAGTCTTTCAGTCCCTGAAGCAACTTCATGATTACTTTTGTTTTGGTAACAGCAGATGCCTGTTAGATGACCTCCTGATCAAGACAACCTTCCCTGCCAGCAAAATAGTTCAAAGGAGGTAGCTTTTGTCTTGGTCCGTTACTTTCAAATAGTGCGATATTTCATCCAAGAGCCTACTATAAGACAACTTATACTGAGGTGTGTGGGAAGATGCACCAGAGAAGGCCATGCTTTCAGTAAATGTAGTAGAAGCTGAGCATCCCATAGTCCCCTGCATCTGTTTCAAAAGGGAGGAAGCTTCTCTCAGTATGAAGGTCCTGGGTTAGATCCCTATCATGGATCACTGCAAAATACAGTCTTTCAAAAACTTTCAAAAGCAGAACAGACTTCCTGGGCTCCCTAGGAATACAGCTTCTTGACTCTGGAGCTGCTTACTGTTTCACTCCTGGCTTGATGAGTCCCTACCATGTTGGTCATTGGAGAGGTGAGGGGAGGAAAGAGGAGAGGGCAAACGGGCCAGTGACCAAGCAGATTTTCATGGGAACCATCCTTGAGTCAGTTGGATGTTTTGTCAACATATTCCCGAGAACATTTCAGTTCTGATAAGTCTGTCATTTTCTGTCAGAAAAATGTGAAGTCTAGAAAAACTTCTGCCATGTCAGCTGTATTTTCGAATACATGCCTATTTACATTAAAGCTTTGTCTTTGACATACTGTTGTTTTTCAGATACAATTAACTGAGCTAATTGAAAAAGCTGCTTAGAATAAGTAGCCCTGAAAGGCACACGTTTTTATATTAACCATAACAAAAAGACTTGGCGTGGTGGTGGGGCAAGACTGTCGTTAAATTGGTCCTAGGCTGTGAACACTTTTTAGTTCTGACAGATGGGCACCATTTTGCATGTGATCACGAAAAGGGGGATCAGGAGGGCACAGGATCTTGGCACATCCCTATTGAAGCCAGCAAGACTTGAGATAAGTGTGGATGTCTGAGCTGGGACCCTCACCCTAAGCAGAGGACTGAGATGGTGAGTTGTCCTACAAAGAGCAAGGTTTTGCTGCAGAGATTGCAGTACAACAGCTGACGTGTATGGATCATTTAAATTGGTTTACTGCTTTGTAAAATGCCGTGTACGGTGACTGATGGGAAAACAGAAAAGGAAGCTTAGGTATGAGCTATGTTACTTGGGTTTCTCCAGAGAAAATTGGTTTATCTTCTTCTCGTCCATAAATTCAATTTGCCTGTTTGACTTCCTGTATTGATACAAATGGAGTAAATCAGATGATGGCTTAAGCAGACATGTTGAGGTAAGCATTTTTCATTCCCTTCTTTCAATTAAATGAGCTGCAATTGCATTATGGTCGACTGTGCTCGTCCAACTCATAAATATTCTTAATGCATTCTGTCTAGCAAAAGCTGTGGTGACGCAAACAACTGGCCCTCTGACCCATCCTCTCCATTCTTTGACATGTGCTTGGAGAGCTACATTTTGAACTGGAGCTATTGCTAGCTGGGATATAGAAATATTGAGAGTTCTTTGTATATCCACTTTCTTTCATATGTGGGTACAGACTGTCTAATTGTCAGATGGCCATTAGACCTCAGCAAATTGTAGCTGGAAGCAAGATTTTATAGTACAGGCTTGCTTTTAAGAGCCATTCTGGTCCTGGTTCAAAATTCACTTTGAAAACATTTTACAGGCTGTTTTCTTGCCTTAGAGAAGAGTACACTGGAATGAAGAAGTGATTTAAGCAGTGCAGATGCTTTTACAAAGCCAGGCAGAAAAGGATAAAAAGTGTCCTGCATGGTACACATAAAAAATCAATGACGGTTGCAGAGAAAAGGAGAACAACAAGCATCAGTATTTTTGTGGTTTTGAACTGATGCAAATTTACTTATTCTGAAAAATACTGCTTTACTAGCCTCTGTAGGGATAATTTAAATGTTTTGCAGCCTACCCATGAACTAGTTATTTACAGCTCTTGCAAAGAGAGAGAACATCAGCTCTTTCAGCTGTATTGTGTCTTTTTTTTTTTACAGTGCTTTGTCTGAAAGTTTATAAAATGAGGATTTTCTTTTTTAAGCAGCACAACCCTGCTCACCAAAAGAATAGAACAGACTTAATTGAGGACTAATTTAGCACAAGAGGTTTGGAGCTACTGTGAAAGCCAGTTATTGCTTTCTAATTTCAGGTTTTCTTACTGGCAGTATAATAAATTGATCCTGTCCAAATACCCATCTTTCTTGTTACATCTGGTAAGGATGACAGTAATATAGATATTTAATTTTTATATCATATCTCTAGAAAGTATTTCAGTTTGTAAAGCCTATTGCAGCACTACTTTGGAAAGGAGATGTAGAGGTAGTATTTTTATACCTTACACCTTAGTGGCACGCCATAATATTTGCACTACAATGATCAAGCTTACTTTTCCCCAGTGGGATACCATTGAATTTTAAGGTATTTTCAGAGTATCATATGTGGTTTATAGTGGCAGCAAGCTTTCCTGCTGTTGTTGTGAAAATCCACAGAACATTTGTCTTCTTTTTAGTTTTCTCTGCCCTACAAAATTTCTGTAGGCTAAACACTGAGATTACTTGGCAAGACCACCCTGTAAATCAGAGCACAGACTTTCCATCCTCTGGGTCAGTGTTACAATCCATAGGCTACAAGGTAAGATATTTACATTTCTCTTCTCAGCCTTGAAGGCTCTGATCTTCTTGGCTGTTGAGCTGCAGAGACTGCATGGATGGTTTTCTCGCTCTTCATGGATGGTTTTCTCACTCAGAACATTGTATAGACACATGGGAAGGACCTGCTCCTCAGAAACACGTACTTTTAATGTGGTTCAGGACCTAAGGCTTCCTCTTCCTGAGGGCATCTCAACATACTTTCGTTAGGAGAAGACACCTCATTCAATACCAAAAAGGAACGAGGTCTAATCTCTAGGAAGAAGGTGGTAATTTCTTGGTGTTCTGTATTGTGCATGGGATATCTTTTGATTGCCCTTCAGAACTGTGCCTAATTCTCTCCATTAATTATCTGAGAATGCCAGGATGTCTGACCTTTTCTTCTGAGTTGCACTGCACAGGTGAGAGGTGCTTGGCCTTCTACTGTAGATCTAACCTTCAACCTGTAACAGGCTCTGTTAAAAATGTAGAAAGCCAACTTTTTAAATTGAACATCAATGACTGAGTCCAAGGAAAATCCCACAGAACTTTGTGCTATACCCTCACTTCAAGAAATTGTTGTTCACATTAGCATCTGTAAGGTGATAGAAAGGCTACACAATAGGAGGAAAAAAACACTTGATCATTTCCTGGAAAACCCCAGCACCTGGGGAGACATTCCCAGAAACTAATAAGAGGATTAAATGAAGAAAGGAGTGATATGGAGATAACATGACCTTCTTTCAAAAGTATCCTGACAGATGAGAACACAGAAAAATGACTCTTGGGCTTCTGTCATCTGTCTATCACCCCAAAATTAGTTTATTGACTATAGCTGCTCAAACTGCTTAAAGAAAAAAGGTATAAAAAGAGATTGGACCTAAGCAAAAACTGGGGAGAAATTTCATCAACTCTGTGGAGGTAACTGATGAGATACCTTTTCTCCCTCCACCCTATTGAGATGCCTTGAGGTGAGCAATCGTTTCAAACACACACACACACATACATACATATGTATACACAAATTTTACTTGTGCTTCATAGTACTTTAACGTTTTTGGTTATTCATTGTAAGTTGCTTTTGCTTTAGAGTGTGTGCTTAAGTTTTTTGCTTCTGTTTTAGGGTTTTTGCTTAGGTTTGTGGTATTAGTATTCTAAGTTGTTCTGCCTTAGAGCATATGCCTGTGCTTTGCTTTATTATTACTATATAGTTTAAGTGTGCTTTTTGCAGTTAGACCCTATTCCAGACACAATGAACCCCATAAATTGTCCTAAATTTGTGTTATTAAATATGTTATTTCATGAACTGTTAGAGTGAGTCTGTTTTTAGGTGCTGACAGTTTCATTGACGGTGAAATAACTCATAGGAGAAACCTGCTGAGGGGTTTTTCTATCGCTGTTAAATACAGTCCCTATATAAAAAGGTATCAAATGTCCTGTCTGTCTCAGCAAATCTGTTAAGCGAAGGGTCTCATTAGGTGAGACACTAACAGACTGTTTCGGACATTAAAAGGCTTTGATCTCCTGAGGGGGACACTGATAGACAAAAAAATAAATTAATACAAGTTGGACAGAAAATTCGTCTTTTCTGCCCCATTTTAATGTGACAGCGTCACATCAAACACATACAGAGTAGCTGAAGAGTACAGGAAATGAAATACTGACATTGAAAAAGAGCAAAGTCAAGCTTGGAGACATAGTGCAATCCACCTCTCAAAGAGGAGGCACTCCTGGAAACTTCTCATTACATGGTGCTACTGGGACAAGACCTTCGCTGTCTCTCAGACTTCCGTAACCCCTATCCCTGCTGAGAGTAGGTTGGCACATGAATTTCCCTGAGACTTCTCATCTGTGCTGGGAGACTCCCGTGGGTGGTTGAGCAGAAAGCTGCTGATGTGACAGAATGGTTTGCTGGAGCTGGATCTAGGAGAGGCCTAGATGGGAAAGGTTTCATATCTATGCTGAAGGTTTTGCTCCAGGGCAATGAAAAGGAAATGCAGTCCACTCAAAATTGTTTGCAACCTGTCCTGACCATTGTTTCTGTCACTTACTGTTTTACTAAGGAGTTCTTGTGCCTTAATAGGTGGTTTGGTGCTATCATTCTTATCTAAGGATCACTAAGGAGTTTGTATTTACCAACTATGCATTTGCAGTGGGTACCACAGATACTGTTTAATTGCAAATGGAAGATCTAGTGAACAATATGCATAGTGTCCTGAGCAGAAATTGTCATTCTATGTCACTAAGAAGCTGTGGCCTAGATTATGAAGGAGAAAGTACAACTTTCTACTGTAAAGTTCTAGAAATCCTGTGCTGAACTGAATTAATAAATCATTTCTCTCTTCCAAAGCCTGCCTAGAGTGATTCCTGGAATATTTATTGTTAATAATTATTTATTCTAATAATTCTTAGAATACTTCAACTCTATGAAGCACTGTTTCAAAAATTTAAAATAACTGCATAGATGCTATTTAACACTCTAGGTGTAGGTCATGACTGTAAGAATTAACAGTTACTGTCTTGTTTTCTAGATAAAGTATTAATGCAGAACATTTATTTCAGCTGACTACATTCAAAGAAAACTATGAAATATGTGAGGTTGACAGATAAGTAAGAGTGAAGGAAAAGTTCCCAGAAAGAAATAACTAAATCATACTTGAAATTCTAGTTAGTCTTAGATTATTTATATCCCCACTTAATACCATCCTAGAGGTTAGTAAAAATTTAGTCCTAATGGATATGACTGGAGGTAGAGAGTGCTTAGGTTTTTGTCCTCAAGATTGTCTTATTCTTCTGTCTCTGTGCCAAAGATAATAAAGCCCATATGCTGATGATATGAGCTGCTTAAGAGCACAGCATGAGTTATGCTGTTGTGAGAAGAAACCCAGACAGGCATGGGGTCTCCTTGGACTCTGTCCCCACATAGGGTGCAAGGAAAGCTTACTGGTTTAAAGCAGCCAAAGTAAACAAGTGCCTTTTTATCAATGGTATGGGTCTGTATGGTCTCCTTGTGGAGAAGCAGGAGTGGCACTGGCAGTCACTGCGCTGGAAAGCCGTGTCCTTCTAGGATTTCAGCAGACAGCAAATGGTCTTTGCAGTTTAAAGCAAAGCTCATGTTCTCACTGACAGAGAGAATCAGGCACTCTTCAGAGTGTTTCTGAAGAATATCACAGTGGGGTTTTTTTATAAAGTTTAATATGAACAGTGACATTAATAGCCATCTTGCACTGATGACAAGTAGCTTGGTCATTTATGGCCTTCACTAATCAACAGAGGTCAGCTGCTTATGTCTCAAAGGAAAAGGAAGGGATAGTTCCATTTGGGCCAGTTCGAGTTTTTATCCGGGGGCATTAAAGTATTCCAGCTCACAGCTGCAGTTGTCTTTTATCAGGGTCAGAACATGCCTGTGAACTTGACCAGAATCTAATTCTTGGTTCATCAGTGGTGTATGCTGGGAAGTTTGTACAAGAAAAAATCCAAAGTGTCCCCTTGGTTCCTATTTGAATTTCATCAGTGCAATAGACGTGGCACTCAGTTTTTTTCCTTCAAATTCTGTGCACTTTTATTATTCTATTTGTCTGCCTAATCTCTTTACAATGTTTTAATTGTCTGTGACATCAAACCATGTTCTTATTACTTTCTATGCTTTTTGCAGTCAGAGGCATTATCCTAATACCCTATAGCATAGACGAGTTCCTTGCAAGTTCTTTGGATTTGAAACATGAGTAAATCCAATCCATCAATGTCCAGATACTGGATACCACAGATAAAACATCGATCAGACACCTCAACAAAAGTTTAGTATTATATTATTATAGATACACTATTATTATTATATATATAAAACACTATTTTTCTTGGTATCTCTGTAAAAAACAATCATCTGATTGCTGCAACTTTTAATTCTTCAAATACATAGCTATCTATCCATTCCTTCTGTGTCATATTGTATTTGGACACTGCTGCAAACATGCACAGAGAATTCAATCAAAGACAACAAAATTTTCCTTTACACTTAAGATGACATAAGGTAGCAGATGCCTTGATTTATATTCCATTCTCTCCTGGGTTATTTACAAGATTAATTATTCTTCCTAGGTGCATCCAATAGCTTTACCTATAATATTTCTCTGTATCTGAATGCAAAAGACATTAATAAATATACCTAATAAATTAGGCTCATTTAGGACCACACATGTCAAGAGCTCTGTGAATTCACTAATTAGCAGTGCTGTACACTCCAGATACGAACCTCCTGAACCTGTTACGAACAGTCTGGTGCTCAGGAAGATTAATCACCGGGCTGCAACACTCAGATGCTGAATGAGAATGTTCAGTGGAGAAATTAAATCCCTTCAGGCAAACTGTAACTTGCGTGCCCCGTTTCCACAGTCATCACTCGCCTATTTGTTTATTTAAGAGTAAATTACCACTCATGCCTCTTTGTAAGTTGTTAACTGAGAGATGAAAGAGCCCCATCCAGCTTTACCCACGGGCACTGAGCTTGGGTCCTAACAAAATGTGTTCACAAGAAAGCATTTATTTGTTGGGTTTTTTCCACAGTGAAGGGAATAAACAGTGTGTGACATAAAGCACCTACTAGGTTTGTGAATACTGTAAGATCCTGTGCCTCCCATGACAATTTTTCTCTTGTTTCTATATTGATTTCCATGTACATGTGGAAGCAAAAGGTACTAAGTTAGACAGTCATGTATATTTACATAAATATCAGCTTTGCAGAGAGGAACCTGGGAGTCCTGCAGGGTGGTGAAGTTGACAGTGGTCCAGCAATGTGCCCCTGTGGCAAAGAAAGATGATGGAATCCTGGGCTGCATTAGAAAGAGCATGGCCAGAAGGTTGACGGTGGGGATCCTTAGCACTAGTGAGGCCAAACCTGGAGTGCTGGCTCCAGGATGAGAGAGACATGACCGTACTGAACTTAGTCCAGCAAAAAGTCAAAAAGATGTTTAAAGCATTGGAGCATCATTTCTATGAGGAGAGGCTGAGAGAACTGTGGATGTTCATCCTGGAGAAGACAAGGAAGAAGGGAGCAAAAAGGACAACATTAGAGGAAGCAGGCTTTTCTGGTCTTCTGGTAAAATTTACTGATTCAGTGTGTGAGACAGCATCTCCTGTTATGACTGTCAGCTTGTGTTATACAGCAGAAAATAAGTATATTTTATAATTTTGTTGAGCAACTCTATAACTGATCTTTGTTCCTTTCCAGAAAGAAATACATCAGTGACTAATGGCTTAGGTCACATTATATGGCAAAATTAAACACACAATAATATTAGGAAAAACCATTTTTCTTCTCTTCTTCTGATGTTTATGAGAAATGTTTCTATGTCTAGCTGTAAATAGTTGCTGACTAACGCACTAAATTAATGGTAATAATTTAAGATGGACTATAGCAATATTAACTGAGCAGCAGATATGCTTCTTTAGAAAATTACAATGGGCTCATTCCTCCTCTGTATTTTAAGATTTTACCTAGGACCCTATGTCCTGTAACATCTCTAGGTTTTCCTTTAACAGCCTCATATCGTTAAGCTTCTATATACAACAGTTGTTGTGGAACAAGGCAGGGCATCTGGACTCTGTCTGGAATAATGCAATTTTCCTTTTCTTTTAAGGTCAACCAAGTTCACTGCGGAAAATCAGCCCAGCTGGGGAGATTATTCTATGACTCTCTTTCAGGAAAACATGAAACCAGATTTCAGTTTCTGGAAATGTAATGGGTTAAAAAACAGTAACAGCCTTTTCTTCATCTCACTTTTTGTAAAATAATAAACCTTATAAGCAAAGAAAATATCTACATTCTCAGAAAGGGCAGCAGCACAATTGTATTTATCATGTCAGTTTTCTCTGAGATGTGCAGCTTCCAATAAATTTAATGTGCTGTCAGTCTGGAAGGTAACGTGTCTCTGAAAGAACAGGTATTGTAGAGCTGAAGAGCTTCTCCTCCAAGAAACATAAAAATCACAATGAGTTAAAGATAATGTAAAGCTGTGTTTTCAAATGTACAAGTTCTCTTGATGGAATTATTAGGTAGAAAAATAAAAAGACCTTTGATATTATTTTTTAAATTGCAAAATTTGTTGAAATACAGAATTCCCTAGGCATAGAAGGCTAAGGCTGGTGGCTTTAGAAGTAACTCTGAACAGGCATTAAAGAGACAGATGGCAAAGAGGAGTACACTCAGTTTCTCTTTAAGAATTTAGATAGAATTTTAGCACTGGATAATATTACCAGGAAGTGGAAGATATCTACTCCCTTTATCCCAAAAGGAACTATGCAAAAAACTAGAATTTATGGGGGTTTTTGAGTAATAAAAAGCACTTCCCCCAACCAACCCAGATCACTTTTTGCAGGGGTGGGACTAGATTCAACCTGATAAGGTGGGAGTGGGCAAGAAAAGACTGTACATTTGATCAGGAACCTTCACAGCTTATGTTAAAAATCATGGAGAACTGACATGCCTTAGTCACATCCTAACTCCTGCCTGTCCCAAATTAAGATGTTGACTCATGCTCCTCCCTATATGCATGACTTGCAACCATGTGCTCTGTCTTTAGTCCTATTGGTATGTCAGACCTTTGTGCCTGTGCTTATATCACAAATAATTTGAACCAGTAACTGATTTTTTATTCATACAGTCAAAGACCATAGGTTAGTGTTTGATAAACTGTGTGAGACATTGCCAGGTAGTCTGCAACATGCCAGAAGCAAAAAATGATCTATATGTTTTCATATGTGAAATACTCTTACATGCAAGTAAGCTAGTAAATGTAGGCAATACACGAACTTTAAAATTTAAATCTAATTTCCATTTGGTTGTAAATAAAAACTACAGAGACAGCACAGCATAAGCTGGCCTATGCAATTTTCATAAGGATCAGTTGTCCTTCTAATTAAAAGAGATTAAAAGAGATTGAGAAGTACTGTGCTAGGTGATACTTTGGCAATCAGAATGAGTAAATGAGTTCTCTCAATGTAATTTATATTCTCAGTCAATGTGATTTTCTGTGAACTGCCTGTAGTGTTTGTGTTTTTTTTTTTTTTTTTTTTTAAGATGGTCATTTGCATAGGCTTTTGCTGAAAAACAGAAAAGCCTTTACAGTGTTGTGTGGAATCTGAGTAGTGGGAACATGTTTAGGAGCAGGATGAGAACTCTGGAGATTTGAGACTTTTAGGTCTCCTAGCTTCAGAGGAAGATTTGCTCCATTTTGTTTAATATGAATAGTGTATTAAAATGTGAAATAAAGCAGTACTGCTGTACTGCAAATGAACAGTGCCCATGTAGAGATCTAAGGAGGTTGTATTTTCAGTGTGCAGTGGTTTGGTTCAGTTTTTTTTTGTGTGTGTTCAGTATAAATGACTTGACCCTGAAGCATAAGTTCCCAGGCCAACAGGTCATTATAAATCCTGCAACACACTCGTGGTCCACTGATGGAGAGCTGACAAGTTGCTACAACACACTACTCAGAACACCTTATTAGTAGTCCTTGGACTACCAATCATCTAACACAGTTTAGCCACCAGTATTCATCACTTTCAGTTGGAGGCTTGAGAAAATTTTAGGTTAAATGGATGTTTTGGATGTTTCCACGCACCCAAGGGCTAAAGGAGATGTGATATTTGCTCTGTAATATGTAAATTGAAGACTATATGGACTGTGTTTATGGGCCTATAACTATGTGATGGCAGTGGTGAGGCTGTTGGAGGTGCTCAGTGCATGCAGACAGGGTGAGAAAATGCGCTTCCTTGTATATGTTTCTTATTTTACTCTGTTTATTTCATTCACTTCAGAAGTTTTTGATTCTTGTCAAAAAGCACAAGAATTTAAGTTAATAATAGATTTTCTTCTAGGAAGCTTAGCAATAAAAAAATAACATTCCATATACAGAACACATCATCAGCCACATAATTCTCTCCCAAAAGTCTCTCACTGGAGTGAATATAAATAATGGGTTGTGGCAGAGAACTTGATGAACAATCAATAGCAATTTTTTTCAGGAAGCAAAATCTTAAAAGCACGAAAAAATCACCACATTCAATTCTCCTGTTGTTACTGTCATTATCATCACAAGCCCTGTTTCAGCTGAAGAAGTGGATAGCAAAATAAAGAATAAACAGAGGAGAAGAAAATAAATAACCATCCCAAAGTCAAGCCTAAGGAGGATCAGAAGGGAGAAATGGAGGAAAACAGTTCTGTTATTATTTAGGATAATAGGTTCTGGGAATTCCACTTTAACTAAAATAAGAACTGGATAAGGAATAGACATTGCAGATCTCACGGATTTAAGAAAAGCAAAAGGAAAATTAAAACCAGTCTCAAAGTCAGGCATATCTACAAGTATAGAGACCAAAGATGTCTGGGAAAAATGGCTCCCATGCACATGAAACCAAATCAGGTAAATAACAAGCCACATAACATGTGTGTACACATACATGTACTCCACACAAAACTCAGCACAGTGTATGCTTACTAAGGCACACCTAGAAATAGGCAATTGCCGAAGCAGAAGATGTAGACACCAAAGACTGTGAGAAGGATCTTTCTGCTAGTGCATATGTGATTGTATTATGAAAAAGATCTGCTGATTTGCAAGCTTTAAATGGATGTAGCATGTAAGACATGCTCCCTAATATTACAGAAAGGTATTAAACAGGGTAGAAGTATTAGGCTAGAAGGTGAAAGTATTATAGATAGCTCAGATAAGACTTGGGAAGATTTCTTTGCTGCAGCCTCTCTGCCTCTGTTATTATCTGTTAAAGAGTAAAATTGTACCTGTTTTGTTTTGCTTGCCTATTGATATTATCCTTATCGTATTGTTGCTGTGGATCGAGGGTTGGACTTGATGATCTCAGAGGTCCTTTCCAGCCCGGTTGATTCTATGATTCTACGATTCTATGATTTGCACAAAAGAGCCTGCTGTTAGCTGTGCTGTCATCCTGCACTCTATGGAGGATGTGCTCCTGTTCTCCCTGCTGTGGTGCTTGCACCTTGCACAGCTCTGCGCTCTCCCAGGCAGTAGAATGCCCAGCCCATGCCCTGGTTTTTAATTAATCCAGAACTTCATCTACTCTGTGATTCATTATAACTTCAGCTGCATGTGCAGCAGGCCACTGCCTGCACTGAAGTTTTTCAGTTCAGTGAGAATCTGAAATGTTAAAAGCAGGAAACACTCAGCTAAAGGAAAAAACGTTCCTGCTTTTTGCCATTCAGGCCTCAGCCCATTTGCTGACAGTCTTGCTTCTTGGTCTCACAGGACAGTGCCTTCACCATCCAAGAGTAACAGGTTTTGTTCCTTGTGTTCACTGGAGTCACACCATTAATACAAAACTACGCAATGTGCATATATTGTACAAACAAGGGACAACAGATATAATCATAGACATGAATCCATAATTTAAGTACAGAATAAGACCTCATAGAAGCATAGGGCTTCTGTTCAAGACCATTAACTCTAATGAAAATGCACATTTTTCATTAGGCTCTAATAGCCTGCTGCAAAGTAGGGCAACTGCTGTGCAGTGTTTGTAGAAACAAATTGCTAATCAGTCAATAAAGACCTTTACTGTGCACTCTGCTACAGCCAGCTTTTACCTATTTTCAGCTACACTGAATTATTTTAACTCCTTGAATTGTTACTTAGTGAAAAAGAAAATATGTTTTATTTATAGAGTATTCACTGTGGCCATGCAGAGTGAATTTTGCATTGAGTCCATTTTGTTAACATATACACAGGTGATTTATTATCACTTGGATTTGCCTCATGACTTTTTTTTTCTAGGGTTCAGAAAGTTTTTATTTTATACTGAAAGCCAGTAATGAATTGAATCAGTCATTCTTTTAGAAATAGATTTTATAATTCCATTACAAGTGCCCCATACAACCTAAATCATAATGACAGGAGCTGTTGCTACCAGAGCACAAAAGCCTGCTAATCAGCATCGAGTGAATTATTCACACAGAGGAAGATTGCAGGAGGAGGATCATATGTATACATGTATGGGTATACACATACGTGTGTACATATATATGTATATAAAAAGCTATATATGAAACCACATAATTGATTTTTTAAACTCTCAAGACATAAACTTTAGTAATTTATTTTCTACACATGATCAGATTAATTCATGTTAATGGTAATACACACAGTAAACAGAACTGGATTGTGCTTTTCCAATCTAGAATATTCAGAAGTTGTTACATGTCTTTTAGCAAGAAAATAGAACAACTATAGTGGTCCTTCAAGGGTATGAATTGATGAAATCCCATGGTTTTATGACAAGTGAGAGTATGATATAATATGAAATTCTGGTTTTATTATGAATGGAATATGAAGAAATTCCTTATTTCTATAGCTAGTGATAACGTTGACCTCAGTGATGCCATTTTGGATTGAAATACTGAGAGGAGTATTTTAGTGGAATTGAAGTTTCTAGCTGAGGACAAGAAGTATTGAATTTGAGGGAAAACCAGAGAGTTAAACATTGGTAGCTTGGAAAATAATGCTAGGTCCTGGAGAAATATGGTGATTATTTGCAAGTATTTAAATGTTATCAGGATTAAGGATTATTTTTATTTTTAACATTTGACCTTCAGATAAGAGGGCATGAGAGACAAACTGGTAAATGGAAATGGCGTTAAAACACTAAGTATGAAAAATAGCCCTGTAAGACAAATGTAAGAAATCTTAGACGTCTTTATTTTCAAGGAAAGTTCCAGCTGAATGTCTCATGTGTTTGACACTAAGGATGAAATATAGCCTCTTGAATATTTGGGAGACACATATTTGTTTAAGAAATAATGTCACCATTATGACTGCACAGAAACCTGAATTTTAGCATGATAAGCTTGAGAAATATTGTATTCTTCAGATTATGATAGTGTTGTCCATTGATGTAATGTTTTGGATTAGATTATTTATTACAAAGATACACTGGACAGAGTTCTTTGTAATAGAGGGTATAAACTTTAGTGTAAAGCAAATGAAAAGCAGATAGCAACATGTAAAGGTAAAATGCTTTAATGCATTTTTCCCTTGTGAGTTGTGACTGTGGATTCTGGAGTAATTCAGGAGCTTTGTACTACAGCTTGATAAATGGCATTATTGTATTGGTTGGATGGATGGTATGAAATGAGTGTATCTAATCCCTTCTGCTCAATCTGACAGAGCTGTGGGATGCATGTAAACCCTGTTTCAGTAAAGGTGGCTCATAGAGGCTTTTGGAAAAGCATTTGACTTTTGAGCACCGACAGTGAAGTTAATCCTAGTATTCTGAGAAGCGCACATGCCAAGAGAAATCTTTGATTTGACATGAGTGGTATATGCAGGCTACTTAATGCTTCAGGAGTTTAAGCCTAGAGGAAAACAAGATAGGATGATGTGAAAGCCTGATAGTTGGCACCTCATTATATTAATGAGTCTGGGAATGAATTACTAACACATGGCCTTTATAAACTAATCCTTTTTCCCTTCCATAATCCTCTCACACATATTCAAGAGTGGACCCAGTAAAAGGAAATCAGTCCAAGGAGCAACAAATAAAAGATGACTTCCACTCTTGTTATGATCTATTTATTGCATTTCAGAAGAGTATCTGTTTAAAGCACTTGTTGGACCCTTTCAGATTTGTATTTCTTTCACTCAGTCATGTGTATCAATGGCAATGGTGCTGTCCATTAGGTCTGTAAATTAATTTAGTGTGATGAACTGCAGATACCACATGTGAGGGCTGTAGCAGCCATAGTCCATTGAAGTGTCCTTGTCCCAGTATAAATATTTCCCCTGAATGACCGCAGTTGAATCTTTCTATGCTCTCAAATACATTTGCTCTACTTTAAACACTCAGTTTTATCATAATGTTCTCTTTATAAGGACTGATTTTTCACTTTAATGTTTCCATCCTTCAGGCTTTTTACTCTGAGCTGATGATCCTGAGGTGGTTGCACTATGTCTGTGTAATGAGGAATGTATTTTGTCCAATAGAATGAATCAGAGAGAAGATAACATTCAGAATTCCAGCCTTTGGGTGATGAGTTCTTGTGAGTCAACATTAACCCTCATCTTATTAAGCCAGCCTCTCCCTCAACTGAGAGACTAGATATAAAGAAGAAATTTTTCACAATGAGGGTGGTGAAACAGTGGAACAGGTTATCCAGAAAGGTGGCAGATGCCCCATCCCTGGCAACATTCAAGGTCAGGTTGGATGCAGCTCTGAACAACCTGATCAAGTTGAAGGTGTCCCTGATCATTGCAATGGGATTGGAGTAGATGGCCTTTAGAGGTCCCCTCCAATCCAAACTATTCTATGATTCTGTGGTTCTATGACCTGACCGGTATGTCTGCATCTTAGGTCTCAGTATTGCAGAGTAACACTTACGTGACACTCTTGAGACTCTCATGAGACTTCTTTTGCCTGCTGCATGTGTGCAGTTCTTCTGTCCCACTCAACCATCTGGTCTGCTCCACCTGACAATTTCTCCTGTGGGTCCTTGTCCCCTGCCTAACCAAAGTCCTGCTTCTTGGATAACAGCCCTTGGATTGCCTCCAGGGATAGCAGAGGGAGATTTGATTTAGAGGTAGCAAGGCTACTGAAAGCAAGCTTATCCTAGCAACAGATTTAGTTAGCTTAGGCTATGGCTGTGCAGGTACATCTAGATTGCTTCAGTTACCACACCTGTTTGTTTAGACCATCTGAAATATCTCTATATATCCTCATATTGTTCAAAATAGGCTTATTCAAAGCAACAGGGGTTGGTGAAGCGCTGTGAGAGCTCTGAATGCATGAAGATGATCTCATGTTCCCAACAATACAGTACGATTGAAGGGCTATTTCCAGACCTGTGTCTAGACTTTCCCTTGGGAATGATGCCAGCAGTTTTGAAGGTAGATGAGTGGAAAAATTTTGCCCAAGGATATAATTATGTTTATTTATTTGGTACAGACACTAAAATGTTTTAAGGCTCTCCTAACTTGTCAGTAGCTCACCAACATAAATCCAGGCATAGAAATGTAGGCAAAAAAAGAGATCAACGCTCCTGTTCCTCATTTTTCTCAGGTATCTCACCTAATGGAGCTGCACCAAGGAGTTTTGGCTTTCCTTGGAGCTATTTGAGTTGCTTCTTGGGAGCTGAGCAAAGCAAGTGCCTGCTGTAATGACAATACTCTTCTTGGGAAACATGTTGTGGTCAATGCAGCATGCATCACTTTTTCTGGTTATCTAGACTGAATTATCTGGATGCTTCTCTCTGTTGGCTCTGCTTCTGCTTCTATATGATCTCACATTCATCCTAAGATTCCCAAAGCAGCATTTAGATCAAAACAGTAACAGAAGTTATGCTGTTTTTTTTCTCACACTGAAACAGTCTCTGGCTTGCCTGTTTTGCCTTCATAATGGAAAATAACAGCTTTCCTAAGCTGCTGTCTTCATCTACAGGGTCTCTCTTGAGCTCTGTACCATGGAGAACCAAATCTCTGACTACTCTCTTCTTCTCAGGTATCTTCTTTTCTGCAAGACAGGAAATGTAGACAACAGACTTGTGTCCTTTGAAGAGCCCTATATATTCCTAAATAGCTTCAGATCTATTTAATTACAAAAATTCTACATGATAGCTCATAGAGAAAATGCCATCTTCTGCTGTCCCTGTTGGGTTTGATGTGCCTAACAGAAACCAGAGCCCCTCACCATCTCTAGCCCCAAATCACACCTGCAAATTTCCACAAAAATGCTTGTAAGTGGGCAGAGTTCCAGATAGCTAAAAGGATACTTGCCCAGCATATGTGAGAAATGTCATATAATAATAATAATAATGGCCAGTCTTCGCGAGCGAAGATCCAGGGAAGGTCTTTACACCTTCCAGCCTGCGCATTGGATTTTTTAGGTGAGACACAGTGTGCGCGGAACTGAGCCCACCCTTTAATCCTAAGGTTCATCTGCCGGGGCCAAGCGAGCTTGGACGGTGGCAGCGAGGTCCTTAGGACGTAGGTGGGTTGCCTTTAAGGGCTAACGAGCCCCACCTGCCCGGGAGTGGCCCTGACCGGGAATCGAACCCGGGTCTCCGCGGTGATAGCGCGGCCATATATGTCTGTGTGAAACTGAAAAACTCTTAAAGTGATTAGTGAATGTACATTAGAACACACAAGGCTGCTTTTTTTTTTTTCTTGGTAGAAAATGGATTTTGTATTTCTAACCTTGGATTCCAGCTGGATCCCACTGATTTGGACAGCAATACATTCAGGCTTTGCTGGTCACCAGACTGCCTAACTAGCTAGAAAGCTATGAGGTAGTTCTGGTATGGAGTGAAATTCATGCTTACAATGGTCAAAGAGCTATGGTTGTCAGGGAGACAAGCCAAACAAATGCAATGTTCATTTATCCTTTAGTTTGCTGAGAGTGGTTTTGCTAAAACCTGAGAGGCTGAGAGATAGTGGACATAGCTGGTACTTTCAGTTCAGTCAGAGGAAATACTCAAAGAAGATGGAAGGCCTGGCACATCACCAGCTGAACCTCCAAAAGCTTTGGGCAGCTGTAAAATAGCTACAAATTCTAAAGGAAATAAAATTCCCCAGACTTTAAAGGACACTTTGTTTAAGGATGTGCTGTCTGGCTTAAAGCCAACGAACACATTCTCTTTCTCCCTAGGACTGAATGGTGGCTATGCACTGAAATACATCCCAGAGCACAGAGTCCTCAGCCGTCTGGAACGAGACTTGGACAAGGTTATGGTATGGCACTTGTCAATCCTGAAAAATATGCTTTCCCCTCTGTGGAAACCATGCATGGTGGAGGGTAAGAAGGTTGTGTGCCTGAGTCGTGCTTTTACAGATATTTGGAGTCAATAAGGGCACAAACAGAAGAGCACAGATGGTTGGAAGAGTTCCCAAGCCCATTAAGACAGCCAACAGGACCAAAATCTTAAATATTGAGTAATATGCTTTAATTCCTAATTAAACTATTAGCTATATATAGTAAAACATAAACTAAAAAGACAAATGCAAGATACAAGGTTTTATGGAGAATGCTATTTCCAGGGGGAAAAATGAGCAAGAGGAATGAACACAGTGGAAAAATGCTGTCCAGATGCTGTCTCCATAGGCACAGCAATGAGCTCAGTCCTGGAGTTTCACTGAAAATACACATGCATGCTTTCATCCCAAGGCAACCTCTGAACCAATGAAAATATAGATTATTGCTTCTCTCCTCTCCCAATGTCTTGTGCTTTGAGCAATAAAAATTGCTAATAAAGCCAGCACAATTCCTTTTGCTGTTTCAGTCTGACCTTAGCATTGAGAGCCAGTAAAATTTTAGGTGTTAGATTTAGCATTTTTCCAAGTAAACAAATGAACAAAACTACTGTCTTCCTCAAAACTTATTGCTGAAATAATACTTTTGCTGTCAGGAAAAAAAAAAAAAATCCATCGAGACCTTGCAGCATAAGATCAGAACTCCTTTATTTAACTCAGTAGTAGAAGGAAGAACTGAAATGATTCACTGCCAGAAAACACTGTAAATGCATCAGAAAGTAATCTCCTGTCTCCACAGATCAGAAAGGTACCTAAAATCTTGCAGATCCAGTTTATCTATGCTTTCATTCTTTCATGTTCTTTCAGTGAGCAGTAATAGTGGTCGAAGTATCACACGCTCCGCCTGGTGAGATTTCACTCTATGTGATGACTCCATTAGTGGAAGACAAATGTAAACATCTTAGGCCACCCAGAGTAGATGCCTTTAGTTCCAAAGCTCAATTCTTTCTTTAGTATACAGTCTCATAAAAATCAGACCTCAAGACTGGGAGACATCTCAATAGTCTGAAGTAGGGTATTTGTGAAGCATTTGGTATAGAAAGAGCTTAGAAGGAAATAATGAAAAAGACTCAGCTTTGCAGGGGTTATTTTTCTGTGAATAAACACAGTCTTTGAAGTGCAGTCTATATTCAAAAGCATTACTGAAATGATCACATGTGGTGAAATCAAGGAAGTGATGGAAAAAGTGAGAGGGGAGATCAGCTGAAGAATGCAATGGAATGCAATGCAAAAGGAAGGCTGAGATATTTAGGACTGACCAACCATTGAGAACTGGTCGTCTCCTTTCCCTAGAATCTTAGTTTACAAATAAAAAAAAGAGAAGAAAAAACATCTGGTTGATGTAATTCTGTATGGAGAGAAGATACCATGATTTATTAAAGTTTTAGGAAAAATAAACATTTGAGAAAAACCTGAGACAGGACCAGCAAGAAGACAGGGGCACCAGGCTTTGTATTCTACCCTTACCTGAAGTGAAAGTTTACTGTGTGCTACTTCCACACCATACTTTATTGTTCAGGCAGCAACAAAACCTGATAGGCAGAAACAGAAGGGCTGGTATATGTCTGTTGTCATATTGGTTTGCAGCTACCATGGCAGGATCTCACTTTCCCAGCTGATCTGAAAGTTCCAGGGTTACAAGATGAAAAAATGGGGGCCAATATATATTTTGATTTAATTAAAACTGAAAGATGCTGTATTTGGGAAAGTTAACTTGCCCTGTTGCCTAAAGAAAAGAAGCAGAAAACATAAAGAAATTCTTCAGATAAGAGACTGAGTTTCAAGAGATTTGATTTTTAGGGGTTTGATTTATCATAATAATTGTATTTTTTAACCTTCTCTGGTATAGGTGTGGGGACTACTCCCTCAGCTGATCTGTCTTCTCTAAGAGGAAGGAGAATTTCATCTTCAGGACTCATTCCAGATCCTCTGGATCCTCTTCCATTGTAGAGCTTTCTTTTTTTATTTTTTTTTTTAAACAGTGTTTCTTAACACAAGTCAGATGCATTAGTTTATTTTCTTCCATATTAATATATATACATATATATATATGTATAGATGCACATGCACACACATGTGCAATACTTAAATATATGTCTGTTTCTGACAGTGGTGAGCTGCAGACTGATGCATGTGAAAGAGGCATACAGATCCTTCCTCTGCCGCAGCCTGTCTACACCACAATTAGTGTAATTTCTGAATTGGAGGCTGCATTCAGATTTCTTTTTTCTTATTTTTCTCTCATACCCTTCCTAGGATTAGTAAATCTACTCTACCATCAGCCTGAGCAGGGACTGTTTTAGCTATACACACTGACGACTTACTGCAGTAAGCAACACTGTCATTTGTCTGCTTCAGTGTTTGCCCCAGGTCCATTTCAGAAACTAATTTGAGATGTGCTGACTTGAACAGTTAATTAAATTTGGGAGGCTGTACAATTTGCCCAGCAATATTTTAGGAAGGATTGTAAACACTGGTTGTTGAGGGAACAGGCATCTTTACTGAACATAAAGCAGAGATGAAGTCAGAAGTAATCCAAGGTCTCTGGTGTATTATAGCACGGTATATTGGATCAACAAACAGATATTAATAACTCATTCTGCAAGAGATAGCTGCAATTGCAAAGGTAATGGTCACATTTTTCTCAAAACTGGGAGAGTGTACCTTTGCCTAAGTGACAGAACTATTACCCCTGCATCATAAATACAAAGTAGGGGAAGCAGGACAACCCTAAAATTCTTTTCACAGATCCACTTCAAGAAGTTCTGATTTCTGTCCCGTTGTAGTCCTGAAAACTGTATTTTAGTGCTCATTGTAATATCCTTCCACAGAAAGGCAGAAAAAGAGAGAGGGAAACTAATGCTTACTTCTCAGAGGCTTACCTGCTTTGTATGCTATCTGCACAACTTCCTATGAAATTACCTGCAAACTGCAGACTGATGGAGACTGTCAGTAGTATCAAAGGTCTCTTTGGACTGAGAGGATGGGCTTTTGTGATAGCTGTGTTTTCCCCCGTCTCTGAAACCAGGACTTCTGTCTTTAAAAGGGGGCACTGGCACTTGGAAAAAGCTGTGGAAGACCTTTGGGTGCATCCTTGTTGTCCAGAACTTCCCAAACTGGTGAAAATGTGGGTTTCTGTTCTGGTATATAGTCTTTCTTGTGACAATGAGCTGATGTATGACATATCTTCAAATCAAATACTTCAAGTAAAAGACATTTAAGCTAATACTGCATTACCAGTCACACTTTTTTCCTAATACTTGTGAGACATTGATTTTGTTTGTACATGACATGTGGTCTGCACTAATACTCTTACACCACAATCTTAGAAGAATGGTTTTTAAAAAGCCTTGAGCAAATATTATAAAATTACCAGAAGTTGTATCAATTACTCACTGTTAGCCAAAATAACAAAATAATAATAATAATAATAAACATTAAACTGTCTCTTTTGGTAAGAATAAAACCCCAAAACCCTAAAAACTTCAAACCCAAATAGTTTTGCACAGCTGAACAAGGAAAGTGTTTTTTATTGAATGGAGAAAAAAGAAAATACATCACCAGTTTCCAGGATGTAGAAAGCTGAACCATCCTAGCTGAACCACTGGAGAGAACCTGACATGTTCAGCTCAGTGGCTCAGCAAGATATGTTGCTAGTCTTATCTTGAAAGTAATAACTATATGAAGCAAGAGTTACTTCATATTGCTTTCCCAGAAGTCTATCACATTATATGGTTCCAAGAAGACTTCCTCTACTGCATGCTAAATCAACTTGTACTCTGCTTATACTATTTTGTTTAGTTTTTCCATTACTGGAAGGTTTTTCATGCTATGCTTCAGCCAGCATAGGTATGCTTGGCATCTGCCAGGTGGGATTTTTAGGTCTAGGAACAAACAAGAAAGGAGAGGAAGAACATGAACCACCCTCCAGCTTTCTCAGACCTAACTTTTGAGAATACGAAAACATGAAAAAGTACATTTTCAAATCAAAAATCTAGGTTCCTCCATCACAACTCTGGTAACATGGCAGGAATATTAATGTTTCTTCAGGCACTGAATTTATTTGCCTGATTTTAGGGACCTGGACTTGGATACTTTCATTGATGATACTTTGATCTATACACACAAAATATCTATGTATTTGCTCTATGTGCTGTGAAATAGATATTATTTAAGCAGTTTAGTAGGGAGAGCTATTATTGTAGAATGTAGTCAGAGCATCCTTGTCTTTCATCAGTATTGTAGCCTTCAACAAAATAGACAACAGGTACATAGCTTTGTTAGTCCCACTCCATCACCAAAAAAATCAAAGCAGACATTCATATTTAGGAAAATCTAGCCCTGAATATTCACTTGAATGTCCAAGTATGAATACTGATAGCACTATATCTGTAGTACTCTTCTGTATTTCTCTTTTATCAGTGTTGGTGTTAAATGGGTGGTTTTGGGATATGGAAACTGCAGAACAGATTCATTAGAGACTTCCTACCTCAGGCAGCAGCTGCTTGAATTTAAAGCCAATCTCCCTTCCTCCAAAATAGAATGCATATAGGAAGACAGATCAATGTCCACGTCTGCTATTTGCAATAATTCATTTAGTTACGTTAATAAAAGCTATCTATTCCATTTGTCAAATTGCATTACGGAGCCCGCTGGAGCTGACACAAATTATCTTGTCTCCTGCCCTAGTGCCTGGCTGCCAAATCAGGGGGGTGGAGGTTAAGATCAGTTTTACCATGGCTCATTTACTCCTGCTGTACTGGTTTATTCCATTTAGCTCTAAGTAGGATGAAGGGAAACAAGCCTCAGCCAATTTGCCCTGTACTAGAGTACAGCCTTCAGCCCTGTAGTGACCGAAGAGCTGTAGATAAAAGTAGCAGAGCCACAGTGAGCTCCTGCAGGTCATGAACTCTGGCAGAATGACTTCTGAGTCACATGCTGGACTTATGCCTAGTTTATGTGAAAGCAGCTCCCATGGCTGTTAGTCATTGATAGCTCAGGTCTTCAGCTGGAGAGCATAATTGAAATGGTTGTAAAAGGAGTCTGAAGGCTGCAAGAGTAGGAAAGATGGGGGGTGTAAAACAAAACAGCTACATGCAATATTTCTGGAAATCCGAGAATTCACAAAGAAATCAGCCGAAGAAATAGAGATTACAGCACTAATACAAAACAGTGCTTTTATTTTTTTGTTATTTTTTTTCCTCTGAAATGCATGTTTGTGCCTAGAGTGTTGTTCATGTGCTCATTTGGTAGACTACCCCCTTCAATGTATCTTTTTTTTTCTAATTTTTTTTCAATCAGTAGACTTGGTTCTCTTTGTAGGCAGAATCCAATTTGAAATAAAATATCATATAACCTTATGTCAATGTTGTGAAAATCCCAGATTGTTTTTCTCTCTGCAGGAAACTTGACCATATCTATGGACTATAGCCTAGCCATCCCTAGAGTGCTCCTGCATCACCCTTCATGAAGCTGGGAAGCCAGTGGCATCTGCTTTTTTGGCTAATGTCAGCACTCAAGGAGGGTAGGAATCACACAGTGAGGCTGAGCAGTGGTGAGATGCCAGACTAGGGCTTTATGAATAGAGGCCAGTAGACAGCAGGACATGTTACCACTATAGCATGAAAATAAAATGAAAAGGATTTTGGTCTCTGAATCCTGAGCTGTGGGTCTGCCCTGGCTTTGCTATGTTATCCATGTGTAAGTGATGCTGAAGAAGGAAAAGAGCCAGGCATACACTTAGGCTGCAATTTTACTAGGCCACAAGAGGTGTTCTCAAAGACATACTCTTTGCAGTCATATTTCTTTCCTTAATGCATATCAGCTTGGGCAAGGGCCAGTCCCCTTTTTTGGCCTGGTCTAGGGGCTGAATACAACTGAGATTTTTGCACTGAAGCCACAATACCTCCTCCTGTTTTCTGTAGGAGACAGTCTTCCCTTTCCTATTTACCAGAAGAAAAAACATTCCTTCCCTCACATCTCAATTTAACAATTACTCAGGCTTAGTACACCATCTGGAATATCTCATGGAGAAGTTGACTTATTGAGTCCCTGGATAGCTGAGCAGAAATTAAAAAGAAAGGAAAACAAAAACAGTTCACATCATATAGTCTAAACTGGCCCTTGGAGTAACTCTCCAGGCCCTCAAAAGATTTAGCTTGATAATCACAGAACAAGCTAGAAAACATATCCTTTCTGTGAGAATAACTGAATTTGTAAGGAAAACTGGACGACACCTGTAATATTCCAGATTAAAACAGTTTTTGCAGAAATGTTTAGTAAGTTGCTTAACAGAGACACTCATGCATATTTTTAGTGGGACATGTTTAATGGCTTATAAATACTTTCCAGAAGCCAATAAAAAAAAATAAACTGAATTTGATGAGGAATCAAGCTCAGAAACAAAAATATTTTGCATTTATAGAGTTTGAGAGGTGATAAAAGTCAGTGGTTTAGTGGATGTTGTATTTCGGACCAGGCATGATTAAATTTTACAAACCAAACACTACTCCGCTTGCTCAGCTCCTGCATAAGCACCTAAGATTTCTAAAAGCCATATTTGCGGTTAAAAACCAAATAGGATAAATAACTGCAAAAGAAGCAGAAAACGTATTTTATCTGAAGAGTTTCTCATCCTTTACAGGAATGACTAGAAAACAGAATGTCTCTTTGGGTTAGTATAACCTGTCTCGATCAGTCTTGCTTCGGTGCACGTTGCATTGTGTGGCAGCAGACATAAGATGTGCTTAGCTGGATGCTAAGCTTGAAGAGGAACAGAACCGCATAATTCCTCTACCATTCACACTGTCTGTCCCCAGGCAGGTATTCAGTTTTTGTAAGTGATGAGCTCATTAAGACTTCTGCTTCTTAAAAGCCCCTCAGGGAGACATTTGTCTGTTTGTCATTCTGTATTTAAAGTCTGTAACTGCAAAATTTGTTGCAATGTCGTCATTCAACCGTCAGCATAGTATCAATAGCTTGGATTTATAACACAAGCATCGTCCCAGGGAGGGTTAATGTAGGTTAGCGAATCAGCTTTGGAAATCAAACAAATTATTTTAGAACTTTTAACAATATAACAATATAACCAATTCTAGTTGCATGAAAGTTTATTTTCTTTAAAAAAATGGTGCTTTCAGTTGTCGTCTTGTGAAATTTGCTTGCATGGTGAGTCCAGTGTTTGTGTGTGCAGATCACCCGTGCAGAGCAGTTGTAAGGAGGGATGGAGAGGGACTTAGAAAATTGGACTCATGAGAACAAAATATCTGAAATCAGAAACCATCTTGGAAAATGCCAACAACACAAGTATTTGTTCAGGACACTTTAGGAGAAAATGAAGATATCTTTTAGCTGCAATAGAGGTTCTGGACACAGTTCTGCCATCATTTTAAAGTGGTGCACAAGGCTTATAAATGCCAAGTATTTTGTGTCATGGTATTGCATTTTGATAATTAAACTGCCTAATTAGTGCAGTCTTCTATATCAGATGATATTTTCAGTTGGAGACTAATAACTTTACACAAGAAGCATTCTATCTTCCTGTTATTAATGGTAGTATCCAGGACTTTTTTTATGTTGAGGGATTTAAAAGCACAAAAAAGGGATTTGAAAGCATCTCACTACAGACTTGGAACTGAGCAGCTGTTTGAAGTGATCAATATATCACGTGCTGTAGAGAACCAGAACATGCAGATACCAGGAGTGGTGTTAAAGAAGGTTGTGAGAGTGTAACTTTCCTCTGAATGTGAATGAAGCACTAAGCAAGCATTAATATGGCCTTGTCAAAGTTTTAGGCAGCTTGCCTTTGCTCCCTACAGGACTTACCTGTAGGAAGGTACCTCTAGTGGCATCCACTGATGATGAAATGTAAGCTGTATTATTTACCTGTGTTGAAAACAAAGGTCTCAAGTATGTGCTACAAATAATAACTATATTTTTATGCAATATGACAACCCTCATCTAATCACTGAATTTCTGATACCACACATTCTCTGTACCATGTTTTGTAGTTCTGCAGATGTACTTCACAGTATCTCCTTCACTGAGCTTTCCAGCAGCTCACTTTTGCAACTCTGCCTATGGTCAACCGATGAAATCGCTCCGTCCCATTTTGCATAATGAATAGATTCATACTGCTCTTTGTTTTATTTTAGTTACTCACTCAGAAGCCTTTTTTCAGATCTGTGATGAATCTCTGTGCAAGCTATCTACATGACAGAGAATGTAAAGAAGGATGGACCTATAAATTGTTTTATTTCTTTTGTGTACTGATATCTGTGCATTGCCTCAAGGTGCCTTAAAAGCTCTTAGATATTAAATATCCTTCCAACTATCAAAGCTCAAGTGACTATGACAATTCTGAGTTTTTTTCCTTCTGAATTATTACTACTTAGTTATATGAATGTGATGCGATCTTATATCTGTTTTGCTGTCCTACATGAATACTGACATCACAGTACTTTTATAGTCTAGAACCTAAAAGGGTACAGGTGCAATATGATACCTGTGTCAAGCCAGGCCGTTACTCTGAAAGCTTCCATCCTCTTTACCCTTCACTACAGGGCAGCTCCAGAGCTGTAATATAGCTTCATCTTTCCTCTATGCTTTATTCAAACATACATTCCCATCTTCATTAAACATAAGATCATTGTATTAGGTTCCTTTTGATCTAGTTCATATAGTCTGAGAACTAGTATTGTTTGATAAGACCCTTAAGGTCATAGAGTCTAACTGTTAACCTAACACTACCAAGTCCACCTCTATACCATGTCTCCAAGTGACACATCTACATGTCTTTTAGATACATCAAGGGATGGTGACTTCACCACTTTCCTGGGCAGCCTGTTTCAATGCTTAACTGTCCTTTCTGTGAAGAAATTTTTCCTGATATCCAATCTAAACCTATCCTGGTGCAAATGGAGACCATTTCCTCTTTTCCTCTCACTTGTCACTTGCTAGAAGAGACTGACCCCCATCTTGCTACAGCCTCCTTTAATGTAGTTGTAGAGAGTGATAACATCCCCCCTCAGACTCCCCATCTTTTTCAGCCACTCCTCATAAAAGCTGTGCTCCAGACAAGTCAGTTCTGTTGCTCTTCATCAGCTCTGTTGCCCTTGTCTGGACATGCTCCAGAATCTCAATATTTTTCTTGTAGTGAGGGGCCCAAAACTGAGCACAGAATTCGAGAACTACTGCCAAGTAGAGGGTGATGATCACTACCCTGGTCTTGCTGGCCACACTATTTCTGATACAGGCCAGGATGCCACTGGTCTTCTTGGCCACCTGGGCACACTGCTGGTCCATGTTCAGCTGCTGTTGACCAGCACCCCCAGGTCCTTTTCCTCCATGCAGCTTTCCAGCCACTCTGCCCCAAGCCTGTAACCCTCCATAGGTTGTTGTGACCATGTTTCAAGTCTTTTAAAGATGACTTAAAATGTATATGTTCTAATTGTTCTAATTAAGTCCTTTTCCTGTATATGTGCTTACAAACTTACATTTAGGTATACAATTAGTTTACCACTCTCTCTGCACTTCTCTTAAAATTGCTTCAGTGTTGTAGATATTATATCGCACCCATCTGAAGAACTCAAGCAAGGTCTAAAAAGAGGAGACATTAAATCTTAGCTAGTTGAGTAGCTAATCTGTGAACCATGCAAAAAATGCTATTGTATTTAGGGTGTGGATTTTTTTAAATACTTGGACAAGAACAGGAGGCAAGTATAAACATAAGTCTTGGTTTAGAGTGCTTACAGTTTAAAGCTCTTCAGAAAATTACTAATTATCATTAAAGTTATGCATCATGAAAGCCAAGGAATGGTTGTTTTCTATCACAGGATTAGTAAAAATATATGATATTGGCAGCACACATTTGACAGGCTGTCTAGGGCATGTGCTATTACTCCAGGGTTTCTTTAATAATTGGCTTCAAAGAGATTTCAGTATTTGAAAGGGAGGACAGTTATTTATCCTGCAAGTGCCAGTAATGGAACTCAAATATCTACTCGATCAGGTATACACAGTAAACCCCCACATCTTAGATAATGAAAGGACAGATAAATTATAAAAGCAATAGTGCAGACCTTAAAAACAGACTGGAGAAATGAAAAACTACTAAGTTCATTACCTGCTAATCCTGTAGGATTCACATTTCATTAAAGAGGAGATCATTTTAGGCATTGAAGCAGAGCACTGAACTTATAAGCCTCTGAGGTGTTTTACAGGAATGTTGGAAAAGGGTAGGAAGCTCATGTGAAATTAAATGCTTCCTTAAACAATAATATTATTGTAACCAATTAGCAATTGCTAATTTGGCAGTAACTACTGTGCCAAATATAGTATTTGACTGGAAGAGGGCATCTTTGCACAGAAACTTGACAGTTTTATAAATCTACTACAGGAAATAGTTCTGCACATCAAATTGTTAACACCATATTGCATGCACAAGGTCATGCAAAACCTGCCAGACATTACTCAGAACAAATAAGAGCCAAAGAACAGCCAGCTTTTGAATTAATTTTGCTAATAATATTGTACTGGGGAAATGGCTGTCGAAACAGAAGGCTAGGGATGTATTTGTTATTTCTATCACTATGTATTTTAAAACAGAATGTAAGTATTCTAGAAAAATTTAGGCCTCCTTGAGCATAATGCAGTCACACAGGAAAAGATGTTGCCTTAGAGACCTTAAAGCAAAATCACAGAATCACAGAATCAACCAGGTTGGAAAAGACCTCTGAGATCATCAGGTCCAACCCATGACCCAACACGACCTTGTCAACTAGACCATGGCACTGAATGCCACATCCGGTCTCTTCATAAATACCTTCAGGGATAGTGAATCCACTACCTCCCTGGGCAGCCCATTCCAACATCTGATCACTCTCTCTTTAAAGAATTTCTTTCTAATATCTAAACTAAACCTCCCCTGGCACAGCTTAGGACTGTGCCCTCTTGTCCTACTGCTGATTGCCTGGGAGAAGAGACCGACCCTCACCTCGCCCCAATCTCAGGTAGTTGTAGAGAGTGATGAGGTCTCCTCTGAGCCTTTTCTTCTCCAGGCTAAGCAACCCCAGCTCCCTCAGCCTCAACTCATAGGTCCTGTGCTCCAGTCCCCTCACCAGCCTTGTTGCCCTTTCTTTGGACACTCTCCAGCACTTCAATATCCTTCCTGAACTGAGGGGCCCAGAGCTGAACACAATACTCAAGGTGCAGCTTGTGTAACTAGTGCCGAGTACAGGGGCAGAATCGCTGCCCTGGTCCTGCTGACCACAATATTCTTTATACAACTCAAGATACCACTGGCCTTCTTGGCCACCTGGGCACACTGCTGGCTCATGTTCAGCTTCCTGTCAATCCAAACTCCCAGGTCCCTTTCTGCCTGGCTACTCTGTCCACTCTGTCCCCTGTAGGGCTGTAGGGGGTTGTTGTGGCCAAAGTGCAGGACCCAGCACTTGGTCTTGTTAAACATCACACCATTGGATTCAACCCATTTATCCAGTCTGTCCAGGTCCCTCTGCAGAGCCTTCCTACTGTCCGGCAGACTAACACCATCCCCCCACTCCCCAGCTTGGTGTCATCTGCAAATTTGTTAATGGTACACTCAATCCCCTCATCCAGATTGTCAGTAAAGATACTAAACCGAACTGAGCCCAACACTTACCCCTGAGGGACACCACTAGTGACTGGTTGCCAACTGGATGCAACCCCCTTCACCACCACTCTCTGGGCCTGGTCCTACAGCCAGTTACTAACCCAGCAGAGAGTCCCTCTGTCCAAGCCATGGGCTTCCAGCTTTTCTAGGAGTATGCCATGGAGATGGTGTCAAAGGCTTTCCTGAAATCCAGGGAGGCTACATCCACAGCCTTCCCCTCATCCACCAGGTGGGTCACCTGGTCATAAAAGGAGATTAGATTGGTCAGGCAGGACCTACCCCTCCTAAACCCACGTTGGCTCGGTCTGATACCCTCTATGTCTTGTAGGTGCTGTGTGATCACCGTGTGACCATGCATTTCAAATAAAATAAACAAGATGATGAAAAGCAAAGAGGTACGGTGACTTTCTTCTGTCCAGGCAACATTGAGTGGTAGGACAGTAAGTCAGGTTTGTTTCCTTGTGTTTCCCCAACTTTACCTGCTCCTGCTCTGGCTGCTTGTCCATCTGGCCTGGCCTAGAACAGTAGCATCAAACACCCTTTCTGTAAAAGTGCCCAAGATGGCCTAGGACACCAAAGACCCCTTTGGGTGGATCTGCCACCTCTCCAGTTCTCTGGTACTGCAGACAATGACATTCCCTTCCTGGGCCCATTGCTCCGTTAGGTTATAGCATATAACCTAAAATGGCATTTATTATCTTTAATAGCAAAAATATAAACCAAACTTGTACTTAGGTAGTTTGTATGAATGTTTGCCCTTGTCCTACCATTCTATTCCCTGTAGCTTTACATATATTCTCTGCTTCAGGTGTATGTGAGTAACCCTGACTAACAGGGACTGACTCCCTATATATTTGTGTTTTTCTGCAGCACAGTGAAACTGCAACCATTTGGCCTTTGCAATAATTGTCAAAACCAACATAAAATCATAAGGAGAAATTATAAAAGGAGAAACAAGACAAAACCAGAAGAACTTTGTTATGGTAGAATAAATAAATATTCATTATCTCTTGCCCTTAGTGACAGTTTGGGAAGAGAAAGATGGGACAGAATGAGTCTGAAGACTCTAAAGAAGTTACATACTTCCAAGGCCTGCTTCAGCCCTCTCTAATGCATCTTCTAGTGCAATCCAAATGATACTACCTATGTGAGTCCTGTTCTGGTCCTCCTTGTCACAGACCCTCAGTTCCAGCTGCATACATATAACGGTGAATTTGCACTTAGAAAAGCAATTTCTTGATGCCATAATAACTGTTAGCTACAAGGACTCTGCTACTCATCTAGAACTTTAGTGCCTCTCCTCCATACAAAATATTTATATACCAGCCATTGCTGGCTACTGCATAGGTGAGATGAGTGTAGGACAAACACATCCCCAACACATTCCCATCTTCATTTGTTGGAAATGTCTTGATTTAGAAATGAAACTTAACTTGTCATTAGTGGCTATCATTATTCCCAACTTGCTTTGTCTCCATACATATATTGTTTAGTAAAGCCTAATATTTTTTGTTTGCTCTTCATACAGGCCTTAGTTACCCTATAATGTTCTGCATGACTGGAAACCATCCCAGACCATGCATTTCAAATGGGTTGGTAAATCAGAATTTCTGCACTGATAACATCTGTCACAATGGCTCGTTGTGTGATTAACAAGAATCTATTACTAATGTGACTTTTATTTTTGAATATTCCATTACAGTTTGCAACTCTTTAATTACACACCCGCTGTTTTTTCCCGGGACTACTCTGGCATACAGTGACAGCAGAGACAGTACCATTAGCCCTCATTACTAAACTGAGTAATGGAAATGCTCTGCATTGTCCCAGTATTGCCATTTAATGTTGTATTTCCAAATGCCTATTTTCTCTGACATTTCTTCTCATGACTGCAGATACTGTAATTGCTGTGACGACCTCTGCATTTTCATGTGCTCATTTTTAAATGAAAAAAGTGTTGTGAAATAAGTCCTTTTACTGACAGTTTCTCTAGTCTTCTCAGTATTCTTTAGGTTGCTGGAAAGCGATGTAAATCTACAGGATGAGTGAAGCAGTTGTAAATGCTTTACAAGGTAAAGTAAAAGGGAATGACATAAGAGATCCCTCAGACAAAGCCCTTCTTTCTGAACATATGGGCTACAAGACAACTAATTTCTGGTTTTACCTTGCTAATGGTGTACGTATTTTTCTCATAGTGTATCTGAATAGAAAAGGCTTATGAATGAGAATTAGTTATAAAAGGGCAGTGCTGAGTATCCCAAGTTTTGAATGAAGGATTCATGCAAGATAAGTTAAACATACGTTGTAGTCAGTTCATCAGTGGTAGGACTGAATTGTTTGTATGATCCAGATTTTCTTAAGTTTGTATTTCTGCTTTGAAGTAGGTTAAGGAGATATAGTATTGCAGGAGCAGTCATTCACCTATTTTTAAAAATTAGGTCCCCTTAAAATGTTAACATTGTAATCCTGTGAGAGATCTTGTCCAGGAATGAAAGCTCCATATTTCCTTTTTCACAGGGAAATAAGCTCCTTATGAAAATATAACATCTTTATTTTCTTATTCAAATTTTATGTTGTGCTGCTAAAATGACATTTCCATTATGTTATAAGCAGTTTTGATCAAGTGAAATCCTTGAGGACACTTCATCAGGAGTAGAAAAATGGATTTTAGACTGATGGAAAATACAAATTTGTTTTTCAATCCTGAAACTGGGTAACTGTGTTTGCTCCTCAATATGGACTCCTTAAGTGCATAGCTGCTGTAATGAGTGCATAAACAAACATGAGATACTATACAAATATCATATTACCTTACACAGTAGAGGAATACCAATCAGTCTTTGGTAGTAACCACTACAAAATCTCTGGATGATTTGAATTTTAACTCATTAGGTCTAAATCTTTCTCTCGTTGTCTCCTTGTCTCCTACATCATTGTGTGATAACAAAAGTAGCTGTTGATCATTACTGGAGTGGGAAAACCACACTGTAGAAGAAGTCAAATTAAGATACTCTGGATTTCAAAGGTAGTGGTATATAGGAGAGCAAAAGAAGGAAACTTTAACATTGCTAAAGGAGCCATTGCATGTTATATTGAGCAGTTACACAAGCAATGTGGTATTACTCAGTATAACATGAAATAGAGCCCAGCAGAACTTCACTGATTTTTTGTGTGTGTGTGTGTGTGTGTGATTCTGTGGGATGATGTGGTTTTTAAAGATGGCTCTATCCCATTTCTGACTGACTGTTGGTAGGCTATAGGCAAGTTCATACCCAGAAAACTTACTGTGGTGCTGGACAGACTTATTCACTATGTTTGACCATAGACTAGAACAACGCAAGTACCAAAGAACAGTGAGGCAGAGGCAAGACCGAGAGGCTGGTGGCAGCAGGCAGCTATTCATTACTCTCACCATGGCCATGCTCCTGTCCAGCCTCAAAGGAGGACAAGCCTTATGCAGTCATGGCTCTACAGTGCATAGTGACATAACATAAAGTGGATATCTTTGTTGTCAAAATAGTATCAAAGATAATCTGTGTTTTACCTAATCATGCTGAAATCATAAGAAGCCGTATAACTGGAGCTGTCCCATTCCTTGAATGGCATGCCCTCAGTGACACATCAGTGTTTTTGGGAGCATCTTTCCCTTGAAGTCCTTTTGAAAATTCTGTCCAACGTTTTGATGGATATGAACTGCTGAGTAGCACAAAGTGCAGTTCAGCACTCTAATCTCTGTTATTAATACACTGATAATAATTATATTCCATTAGTAAATTGGCAGGATATATTCAATTCCTTTTTCTTGCAATGAAATTCATTAGTTTGTCAAAAAAATTACCTTAGCCATTTCCAAATAAGTAAATGAGTTTTAGTGCTTCAGTCATAACCACAGAAAACTCTAACTTGGGAGAATTAACAAATGGCTGAGTGCCATTATAAATTGAATGATGACACTCAAACTTAATACAAATGTGCTTAGACTCCTAGGATGATATAAATTAGGACCAGGAACAACATGAAAAGTAGGGCTGCGACACACAGGACCTGACTGTCATTGCTGTTTCATCCACAGTAGTATTCTAGCACTACTTTTGCTTTTTGCCTACAATATTCCAATTATTTCAGAAATTCAATCATGTGATGAGGAATCTGCCTCTAATTCCCACTGAAAATCTATTCTAATATGTTGTATACCCATATGTCTTTTGATAATATATTTTTATCTGAAGTATCTCCTCTCATTGCTCTTTGTATATGAAGGTAATCTAATCACTCAGCTTTCTGTACAAAGTGATTTTCTGCCACCAAATATTTTTTTAATGCTGTGTTCATGCACTAAGTGCAAAGTTGAAATAGCACCTCTGTTTTTCTGTGCTTTGACAGTTTGAGGAAGAATCTATTACCCACTAATTTTTTTGCCACTGCAAGAGCCTTTCCCAGTCTGCCAGATTTCAAATGTTTACAGGATCATACAGTTTGAAATTTTCTTTCACTAAAAATATTAACTTTATTTGTCCACATTCATGTTAAATTCTTTAGGCCTACATAACCTCAGAAAATGGTCTTTTAAAATCCTTTTCCATCTTGAGAGCTATCTTATCATCATTCCTCTACTCTGCATGAGAGGTTTTCACATCTTGCTTCCCTAGTTCTAGCTCTCCATCTCATTACCCAGGTTTCTGTCTTTAGTCCACAACCAACCTTTTTCCTTCTGACCTCACAGTGTTATTAAGTCAATTAAATATAGCCAACCTAATCAATTCTTTCATCCACAGCAGTGCTTTCTTTTTTACCCCTGTTGTCCAGTATCTTATTCTCTAGTATAGCCTCATTATCAATGTTTTTACCTTTAATTTATTGAAAGCAGCTGTAGAGATAGCATATGTATCTCTCAGACACAAGATGTCTCCTTCAACCTAGATGGATGATTTCTTTATCTGTTTTCATAGCCCTGGTTGCTGAAGGTCAGTGCTCCAGACAGTCAGGTGCAAACCCTCCTCGAGAACTGTTCTCTTTCTGGGAACACTTCCTAAAGGTAAAGCCCCGAAGTCCCTAAGCAGAGTTTCGTAACCAGGGTTTTGCTGTGTTTTTGCCCACAGCTGTCCTGCACATGGCATTTTATCTGTCATGTCATGTGGCGAAACAGTTCATTAATGCTTCCACAGCAATCATCAGTGCACCATTACTTTATGATTTTTATTGCCTTTTTGAATATGCAGGATTATGGAATTACTTTCCTTCAGAGTTAGAAGTTACAGGATATCAGGGCTCATGTCTTAAAACCTGCTTAGGTGTACCAAAGGCGTGGGTGGGAATGAAACTCCTAATTGCAAGTGACCAGAGCATTAGACAAGGAAATATCTAAACTATTTGGCACTGTTTGAAAACCCCAGACAGTGCTTTACTACATGAGGGAACACCTCAGTGCCCTGCAAAACAAACCAGTGTGCCTCAGTTTTCCCATCCATGAGTGGACAGTATTGTCCACTCATTTTTTTCAAAGCATCTAGAGGATAAATACTCTGCATAATTGGCATGTATCATTATAATAGGATTTGGATAGCCACCCATTTCTATCTTTCCTTTGATGATCAAGCTCCAAGGAGTATAAAACTACAGATTTAGTTTTCAGTTTGCTAAATTTTCTGTTTTTAAATAATTGTATTTGTAACACGTTCAATGCGATGAATGGGTGACTTGCTACACTTCCACAAAAGCTAGAAAAAAAGCTGGAAAAGCTATTAAAACCTTGCTCTAGTGTGCTCACACAAAAGATGGATCACAGCTGCAATCCCTAGGCATGTTCCTGCTGTGTATTTTGTGCTTCTTGCCAAACTCACATCCTCTGTCCCAGTATGACACCCCCAGTAAAAGATGCCTGGCAAGGGGGTCTGTAGGAGGGAGTCCCACTGGATGTAGATTTTCCTGGAGCTCAGGGGCTTCTCCTATTTTTGTGACTGTGAAGACAAGGAGGAGTTTACTAAAATGAGAGCTCTATTTACAATATGGGAGCCAGCTTTTGCGGTAGGGCTGTAGCCATGGTGACCATGCTGATCCCCTGGGCTAGGGCTAGATCCCACTCTGCCAGGACTACCTATACTCTCTGGGGCTATGCCTGTGAGACAGAACTTCAGGTGATGCTGAGTGATAATAAAATAAACATCTTTATTTTTAATAGATGGACAAAACAGACCCAAAACCAGACAGTATTTTCCTGAAATGCATGGGCACTATTGAATACAATACAAATGAAGTCAAAACATATATATCTATATTATGCTTCCTATCTGCTTCATTAAGTATATTCATTAAGTTCATTAAGTCTTAATATAACATTTCTGACACAGACAAAAATATACTTTTTTATTTTAACAACAGCCACAGATACTGCCCTGATTAATAGCAGACTTACAATAACTTACTAACTGCACATGGAACTTGATCAATACAGTTGAAGGGCAGAAAGAAAAATGAGTAACAGTTTTTTTCCTATGATACTTCTATCAGAAATCCTAAATTGTTGTACTCTATGAAAATAAAAGACTAAATCTGACTTTTACTTTATTTGATCCACTTAATGTTTACATTCATTTCAGGTTCACAAAAGTATTTTTTATTTATAGTACATATACCATCCCATTTGGACAAATATAGATGAAATCATGACTTTTTTGACATGTTAGCTATGTTATTAACCTTGATTTTATGAAAACATCTCATGCAAAGGAGGTAAAAATCCCTGTCAAATAAATGTTATTCACAAATGCTAAAAACATGAACGTAAAATGCATGATTGTGATATGAATATTTTATCTAGACACTGAAGGCTCAGAAACAATAACCTCAGTGTCTGAAAATGAGCTGTTTGCTTCACTGATTATAGATCCAATTTACTGCACAGTACTACTGTCTACAAATTGCAAAAGTGGAGAAAGAGTGTCTGATAATTCCTCTGAAAATAAAATCTACTTGAAGAATCACATCCTGTTGGCATTTTGCTTGTGGAAGTAACTTAGTTGTATTTTGTTTGTTTTTTTTTGTTTAAACCCACATCTATCAATCGCAGATATGGCCTTTGGTTATATGAACATCTCTGTACAACTTTAATTGTAGGAAAGCTGAACTAAGGCAAATAAAACCTATAAACAGACTTTGCATGGGGCTATTCAGTTTAGCTTTTGTAGTCATCCCATCCACTATGCAGCCCACCACTGCAACCGTGGCAGGCATCGTTGGACTCACGTGAAGACACACACAGAGAATTGGTACGTGGAAAGCAGAGTTATGGCCACAGGATGAACAGATCACTTCTCTCCTTTGCATGATAAAGCTTCCATGGTGTGCTACATGAAAAAGTGCAATAACCTTTCAGTCTCTGCAGAGAGTACTGAAAAACTTCGTTGGAACCATTTTTCACACAGGGAATGCATAGTTCCATCTAGGCAAGAATACTGTGCAAAATCACATCAATTTCAAAAATTTTCTATAGGGTAAAAAGTGTAAAATATTCTGATAATATTGAAAGCATCTGGGTTGAAATTTTTGGACTAATATGTTTATTTTTTTCACTTATATATTTTTTGAGCATTTTAGAAACATTTACATTTTCATGGCAACAAGGGAATAGAAAAGGATTTTTATTTTTCCATCAAAATGTCTCAATATAAAAATGTTGCTGTATTCAAAGCATCTGGTCACTATGCAGTTTCTCATAGTTAAATTCTAGCAATTCCTGGACAAAACTTAGGTAAGAGAAAATTTTTTAGGAAGACCTAGAGGTGACTATAAAATGTAATTTTCTAACTTAACTTGGAACTGCAGCATAAGGCATTGGTTATGTTAGCAGGCAAAGCCGTGGCTTGATATTTTCTTGTAAGAAGGGGTTCAGACTAGAGGACTTGGGCAGGAAATGGACCATAATTCAACATTGGCACTGTTCTCCCCCTCTTTTTTCTATACAATCTCTTTTTTTCATCTCTCTTCTGTAGTTCATGGGGATCGAATACTGCTGGGCTTATGTTTGGTTTGTCATACTCAGCACCCTGAATTTTGTAGGTGGCTTGTTCACTAACCTTGCAGGAATTATTCATTTCTTTGCTAAATTGGCTCTCGTGGCTTTTTAGTGCAGATCTTGATTTTAATTCCCTCCACCCAGAGCACACTCAATATTTGTTAGCACAGTAGTACTGCAGGTTACAATGCATATTCAGAACTGAGATGCAGTGTTATTTTTAAATGCAATGCAAGAAAAAATAATCAACATATCTAAAATTAATTTTCTCTACATATAAAATATATATATGCTGTTAAGGCTCCACAAAAGGAGCAAAAACATACCTAAGAATTCAACCTTGTGAAAGCTTATGTCAGCACTGAATGCACAAGTTGATGGCTTCTTCCTTTAGCAGCAAAACCTTTTCTTACATCTACTACCCTCCAGTATAGCTCCTCGTGCTGTGAGTGTTAAAAAAAGAAATTTCACCAGTGACCAGCAACAGGAGGATGTCTGGATTTCAATGGAACATTTTGTGTCATGCGCAGATTTTAAAAAGAATTATTGGAGCATAACTCTTAACTGTACAGAAATCTACCTACTAAAGCTCCCACTGTGAAAGGCACATACCAATGGGGACAGACACAATCATCTTGGCCATGGGCAAATGGAAACGATGTTGCGTGTTCCCTGCCGGCCAGGGTAAAGGCAGGAGAGGCCTCATCTCCCTGCTTTGTTGCTTTTGGCCATTCATGAGCGAAGTCTTGTCAGCATCCGGCCACTGCTGATGCTCTGCAGCATTACCGTGATGGCCAGGAGGACAGATAGTTACAAAGGAGTTCAGGGTTTAGTGGAAGACACCGCTGTGCCTTTTGCTATGCTGGTGGTTTCAGCTTTCCTCTCAGCTCCCCTCCAAGCTGCTTTCCGAGGCAGACACTTACAGATGTGGAAAGCTGTCCAGCAAGCCTGTTTTTTGAAAAACTTTTGAAAAAGAGTGATTTTATATGGAAAATCTACACTTTCCAGAGTAATCCCAGCAAGACCATACCAAAAGACTTTTTGGTAACTTAGAGAAAACTTTTTTTAATAAGTGAAAAGTGGGCATTTTTCACAAGGAAAACCCTTCCCTCTCTCTTTTCAAGCATTGTTGACTCTCCTTACTTTTCAATATTTATTCCATTGGTGCAGTTGCTTGGTGTCAGAGTGCTTTGCTCAGTGTTCATTTTGATGATAAATCAAGATAAGATTTCTTTTCTCAACATTGAAAATTTCTATTTAGTTTATCGGGTTTTTTTTATAAGAGTAATTTTTAACAAGCTGAATTTCAACTCCAATTATTGCTTTAAGAATTTTTGAGACAGCCACTAACCACAAGAAAACAAAGAACACCTATGTTAACATTCTTTGCTTAAGGTTGTCTTGCATTAGGTATAACAGAATTTTAAACTGGTGAATTAATTTTAACTTTTTGAAATTAATGTATGATGTTTATCACTCCTGTAAGGTATTTATTACTATTTGTGCATTTTATTGTCTCACACAAATAATAAAATACTAGATTGTATTATTTAAATTTCTTTATGAGGAAAAAAATGACCAGACCAAAACCCCAGGGAAGTTATCTATCTGTCTTTGCTCAAGCAACTAGCTCTTTAGTAATAAATCACTTATAGCTGTGACAATATATTTTCAGTTAATGCCAATAAAATGTTGACTGATAATATTTCAGAGTGACTGTATTATAATCTCTTCATACGATATTCTAAATAGCTGTTGCACATTTTCTGCTACATGTATTTTCAATTGTAAATATTTTTTTAATTGCACAGTATATAGTTCTCGGTGGAAAGAATGGGATCTGAGTGTATATTTTGGTAAATGCTCTATGAACTGATCCAACACGTTAGACAATAGCAGAAAAGAGTTCCTCTCATGCTCCTGCTTCTAGAAACAACTTGAATGTGCAGTGGCATTTTATTCCCAATTCTTCCTTTTCTTCTGATAAAATGCCTCTTACTATTCTTTGTAGAATATCCTGTTTCTTGTAGTTTTGCCTGTGGCTACCACATTTTTTTAATTATCTTCAGTGTTGGACAGCTCTGGACTCGAATCAACGTAGTTGAAGGCTTCCTTGTTTGTGAAAGTTGAGCTCAAAGTTAGACTGTGTCGTGGATTCACAGGTGCAAGTTCATTTAGTACAATATTGTCACTTTTTACAAGAGTCGCTTTGTCCATGTGTTCTCTACTGTACCTGGCAACAACAGCATCAAGAAAGTCCAGCTTTGGTGGCAAAGTCCCACTTTCAAATAAGTATTTGGCTAAGTAAGAGACCAGAACATTAGTAACGAAGGAGGTGAGCATAGCAAGTGTTTTAAATGGGAATCGCTGGATATAGATATTATTATCATCTTGATACCAGCCAGGATAGTAGATCAAGGGCTGAAGGTAGAGGTACGGTTCTCCTCCAGTTATTCTGAGAACAAGGCCAAATAAGTATCCTGCAATGGCACCGTAGGTGTTGGTTCCTTTAATAAATAAGACACACAGTAGCTGGGGGAATATGATGATATATACAAGGTCAGAGCTGAGGTACCACAGGCCATACACTGATGAAGCCAGCAGTGCCATTGTTGTTGCTGATGCTCCAAACAGAAGAATAGTGATTCTCATGACCCACACAATTTCCCTGTCTGAAGCCTGCAAAAGAAGGGCAGTGTTAGGTGGTTTTTTTCACAATGAGACATGTATGCCTACATTTATGCGCAGTTAATACAAGATGCTGCACTGTAAGAGGAAATTCTGCATGATTCATTCAATCATATTTACAAAGTAATATCTCTATCTCCACCTCAAACTCAGGAAAACAAACCCCAAGGGTTATGATTGCCATTCCCAAAGTCATTAATTTTTGAACATAAGGGAAAATTTGAGAATGTATCACAGAGAAAAAACAAAAGTGTTAGAAATAACCATTAGAAAGAAAGACAATATGGTTCAACTAGAAAAACATAACTGTCAGCATCAGAATTTCTTCTCCATTTCCCAAGAAAAACTCCAATTCACTAGACCATTTTGTTGTCAAATGACTTCCTGATAAATAAATAATTAGAAAAAATGTATAATTTTGTTAAGGATTTAAGTAAAACTTATGGATGCAGTGATAATAATTAACTCTTTGGATAAACTGCAGTGCCACAAAAACTCTTGAAAACTACTCTTCCCAAGCTGGCTTTTTACCTCTGTCATCGGTCACAACCACAAATATTCTTATGACTTTCAGTTTGTTCAATAAACTGTTAGGAATTAAATTATGTCCTTTTTCTAGTCATAGGCAGGAACATGAAAGAGGTGTTTTATTAGGAAATTATGCCATGGTCAATCACCTCGTTAAGGCCTCACCCAGAATATTCTCTCAAAATAAAACCAAAAATGTTATCTCACATTTTGCCGAAAGGAAAGCTGGTAAATGTTCCGAACAAACATAGAACTTGCTGATAAAATTGAAGAATCAGCTGAGGACATCACTGCAGCAGATACAGCGCCGAGGCCAAAGAATGAGATATAGACTGGGCAAAGGTACTGGAGCACGATCGGTAAAATCATATCTGCTTCCTTTTTACTCTTGGGGTCAGGAACACCATAATCAGTCTGGTTCCAAGCTACAATATAGACACAGGTATGGTATTAGTAACATCAGTGGTCATCAGCTACAGCATTGCTTGAATTCATGTGCCATATGTTCATTCACATTCAATGCCCAAACCATTACCAGGGCCAGACCAATGACTTTGCAGAGGGACAGTGTCCCACTGATTTCTGTTGGGCAGATTTAATTCTGTTCAGCATTTTTTCTTATCTCTAACGTAAGTCTCACCACAGCCTGTGGTTATCCAGTAGAAAGTTCAATGTTGAAACTTTGCATTGCTTGTAAATGTAATTTTCCTCAAAACAAGTCTAGTGATGTGTTTAACTACTCTCTTACAGACAAGGCTCAAAGCCATGCATTAAACATTTCTTACAGAACATTTCTATCAGTTTACCTACATGGTCACTGTGATGGGAACAACTCTTACTATGACAAAGATCTTGACAAGGGTATTTTGGTCAAGATAAGAAATTCCTGATAAATCATAGAATCATTTAGGTTGGAAAAGACCTTTAAGATCATTGAGTCCAACCATCAGCCTAGCACGGCCAAGACTACCAGTAAGTCATGACCTCAAGTGACACATCTACATATCTTTTAAATACCTCCAGTGATGATGAATCCACCCTAGGCAGCCTGCTCCAGTGCTTGACAATCTATTTGGTGAAGAAATTTTTCTAAATATCCAGTCTACACCTCCCCTGGTGCAAGTCAAGGCCATTTCTTCTCATCCTGTCACCTGTTACTTGGGAGAAGAGACCAGCCTGCACCTCATTACAACCTCCTTTTAGGTAGTTCTAGAGAGCAATATGGTCTCCTCTCAAACTCCTTTCCTGCAGGCTTAACAACCCAGCTCCCTCAGTCACTCACCATTATTACTGTTAGGACCAAATAAAAGTACCAAAATCTAATTCAAACATTGAATAGAGATATATTACATGTGTAGATATCTATAATGTGCAAAATGATTTCATTTCACCCACTGGGGTAGGAGCAATTTCCTTTTGGAGAAATATACTATAATATTATTTTTATGTGTAGTATCCTACCCATAAAGAAGTCATGAGCTGATTAACAATGCCACCTATCTAACCTATATGTCACCTATATCTAACATAAGCTTTTTCTCAAACTTATTGTACTATCCATTTTACATTTATTTTACTACTAATTTTTAAATCATTTACCTGTAGATGCTCCAATTGCACCAATGAGTACTGCAGGAATAGCCATCACAAAACAGCCAAAACCAGCCAGGAATGACAGAACTTGAGCATATGTGGCAGAAGATGAGGAAAGAACTCGCTGGAAATATGCTTGCCATGGTATTCCTCCTAATGTCTGCAAACACAACAGGCAGAATGCTGTCACTGGGAGCTAACCGGATTTTTTTGCTATCACTGTATAGAGAGCATGTAGAAGTATCACTTGAATGCTGAAAGCCATGTTGCTACTTTCTGATTTATTTATTGAATATCAGTTAGTCAGCAATAACTGCAAGTTTCATTCTCACAAGAAATGTCAAACCTGTGCAATTCTACTGTAAACTCCATTCCTTTAGACAAGTTATTTTTTTGTATGATTAGAAGCAACACTTTGTGCTTACATAGTCTTTGAAACCCCCAAGTACTGAGCTGTACAAGTACTTAATAAAGTTTTACGAAAAATTATAAAATACTATTCTCTGTATTTCATATTTGAAGAATTTGCATTGCAATACCCTTCCCCCACCAAAATTAGATTGGACTCTGATAGAATTTGAAAGCAAGAGTTTATCTTCCTTTGTGAATGCATGTGATCATTTGAACAAGGCAAGACATTCTCTATACAGTGAACTCAAGAATCTGAAAAATTATTCTCCCACTGTCCTAAGCAAATACAATACCAATAGAGATTAAAGACAGAGTAGTGAAAGAAAGTTTTCTTTTATGGTAGAAACCCTTCTCTTTTATTTGGCTATATAACAGTGAAGATCTTGAAGAGATTTAAAATTATTTCTGCAAAATACTACAGAGATATAAGCGAAGGTTGAAAACCAAAGTGCTTACAATTCTCTCTTGAGAGCAGGATTTGAATAGTCTACACTAAATAAAAAATGTCTGTTACTAAACCTCATGGAAAGAAAACCAAGCAAATTTCTCACTAACTGGACACAGAACAGTTCTACACATTAAATGAGGTAGGAGGCATTTGGAGCAAATATTGTGTATATCGGTGTTTCATGTATGTTTCATGAACACATAGGGACTAATTTAATGCTTCACAGACAAATCTGATTTTGACTTGCTATTTATGACAGTTTTCCTTTGCTACCTTATTAATCCTTTAACAAAGCTTTCCAAGGATGTGTACATTTCTTGAGCTATAATGAAACAAACAAGATGAAAAGAAAATGTGCCACAATTTGGCAACATCAGAGCTTTCCTTTGGTCATCAACAGAGAAGAAACCTTCAGGCTTACCAGAGAGAATACAGCCACTTGAGCTAATGTTATACTTTGGGTCTCTGACAGAAAGCTGGATAAAAAAATGTATATTAATAGCCCAATTATTAGAAAACCCAAAAGATTTTTCATTGACATGGTTTAAAAAAAAAGACAGAGAAGGTAATCCTGAAGTACAACATGATAATAAAATCAGTTCAGGTTTGCATAGGGACACTGAGAATGGAAAATGTTAGCATGTTAGTAACATCTTCTAATGGAAAGTACTTAATAACCAGTGATCCCATGTGTAATACATAGTTATTAAATAACAAAAGCCCTTGGTTCATTCTGGAATGTGTGCATGTATGAATTCATCCACTCTGCCATCCATCTCTGCACAGCTTTTTCTACTTCACCTATACCTAGGGCGTATTTGATCATTTGTATAATGTATTTATTGCCCTCCACAATATATAAATTCCTCTGCCAACAATGACATCACTTAAGTATTAGCTGCACACTTTTATTTAATTTTAACATGTCAGCTCTTTCAGCCTGATTATACCTACACTGCATTCCTGGCAATGATGACTGATATGTCACTGAAATCAATCAAATGTGCAGAAAGATTGAGCAGGAGTCAAGAGGGTAAAAGTTTTCAGTTTGCTGGAAACTCTTAACTAAACTCTATTATTTTCAGCTTTCACAGTAACACAGTGTGAATGCATAAATGCTTCATTCCTCCATACAAGTCACCACTTACCAGTAAAAAGAAATTGTCCAACCACGTGTAAATGTCAAGTGAGCTGATAGATCCAAGCCAAGGTGCTTGGTACACCTGGTGCACAGCTGTGAGCCCAATGTCTGTTACTGCAGGATGGGACATTGCAAAGGGGATACTGATCCACTGTAACCAAAGAGAAACACTCTGTTCAGGTCTAAAGAAGACATTCTAAATTTGTGAAATTTTAATATTAAACCTGATCTAGTTTTATTCTTCTTGCATGCTACAGATTGAATGCCAAACTGCCAAGCTGACTTGCAGAAAAGTCAAGTTATGTGCAGGTGGAACACCTCTGAAATCCAGAGAACTTGGTAGTGGATAGCTTACACCTCTCCTGGAGATTGTGAGAAGATAATTAATCAATGTAAATCACAAAATCAGCAGGGAAGACACATTTATACATCTTCATTTTATTTTTTCTGAACTCCTCATATATTCTTTATGCTCTTTCATGGACCAGACAGTAGAGAAATATTTACATATAAACTTGCATGTAATAGCACCAGGATTTGCCAGTTTACAGTCATGAGACATCACACCTGAAGGCTTGGGAATTTGTTCTTAATTCAATACAAAACTATATCATGACAAGAGAGTAGTGATGTTGGTGCAATCCCAACTGTCTTCCTCCAAAACTCTCACTAGCCCAGAATTAAATCACTCTTCTGCCTTGAGGAGATCTTGGGATCTCCTGACCATTTTCAGTCTCTCTCTTTTTTATCTAGGCCAAAAAAACCTTTCCCAGAGACAGTTTCTGCCAGAAGGTCCATTTCCTTCTCCAGCTGACTTTGTCACTGACTTGCCAACTCATTTTGCAATGCTGTAACTCCCTCTCTATGGAGGAGAAACTCAGCAACTCCTAATGAGATGAAAGTCAGGCTTTGTCCTATAGGAGCTAGACCATCACAAGCACAGCATCCTTAAAGATCCAATGATATCCAAAACCACACAGGTTGCAAGAATTCAGCTGATCACAGTTAAGTATATAGGGGCAACAGGAGCAAGGAAGGGAAAAATAAAACATCTTTCTCTAATTTGTTGCACAATTACTGCAATAATGTCTGAAGAATATTTTGTAGCGCTGCCTGTTATTCTGGCAGTTTATCACATAGCATAGGATTCTGTTCTATGTTAAACTTCAATCTAAGCAGTTGGGCAGAAAGATTCCCTTCTCACTCCATGCTTAAGCTTCTCTGGGAAAGTTCACCAAAATGTTTCAACTGTCTCCAGGATATTTTGAGGGAAAAAATAAACGTATTTTCAAAATAATGGATATTAATACTCTTCTTGCTGAGAAATCAATGGGGAACAAGCATGCCAAAGGGTTTTTTTATTTTTGTTTCTGGATCTCAAATATGTCCAACTAATGAGCTTCTGAACAGCTGTAGTTTGACCATACTCCACTGGCATTTTCAGTGGGGTAAATCTCTGAAAGTCCATCTGAAGTCTGCCTGCCACAACCCAGGATTCAGTAGGTACTGTATTGCAAATGCATTATGAGCTTTTGTAAGCCATTCCAGTTCCTGACAGTAATCTAGCTTTTTGTGGTCTTGAGGACTACCTTTACATTAGTAAATAAAACAAATCAAGACACTTTCTCCAGCCCTGCAGTTCACTGGCATGTCGTGGTTTACATCCATACATTTAGACTCCTTTTCCTGGAAAAATGACAAACCTGAACCATTCCTGGGAATTATTTGGGAAAACAGAGAGTTTAGAATAGGGAAGTAATAATATAGATGATATGAAGAGTCAGTAAATAGTGGAGATACAGTCAAGGAAAGTTTCACCAGGCAAGATAAAGAGATAAGAACTCTAGATGTGGATACAGGAGAGTGAGGAGGGCAGGAGAGACACTCTATGAGACTGTAAAGAGAAAACCAAAGATGTACATGTGGCTGGGGTAGAGGTTATGGAAACCTAAGGAAGAAGTCATATCTGAAGTGATGAGTCAGGGTAGGGAACAGAAGTGATTACAACAAGCATTTCCTCCTGAGTAAGGAGCAGGAGAGAAACCAGGCATTAGAGGAATCGGCAGTAAAGCTCTGTGCCAGTGGGAATAAAAACTGCTCCAGGGCCTGGAGGAGAAGCTGGGATAACTGAACCTGTGCCATCTTCTGCTGTGATATCTACTGTGAAAGCATCCCATCTCATCTAAAACTGTCTCACCTAGAGCACAACTATTTAGATGCTGGGTCTTCCAGCCTCCCTGATGACACTCCAACGTTCATGAATGTAGTTTATTCTACAACTGTATTATTATTGATTATTTCAAATGGGAAACTACGTAAAGAGCCCAACCTGAATTAAAAGAACACAATAAATCTACAGATCCAACCGTTTAGAAGACTGCTATACAACCTTCATTTGCTTTTTCCTATCTGTCAGTTTCATGCTCATTTTAATATTGTTATTCCCATGGGATCAGCTTCTTTAGCAGTCCAGGGGTTGATCTCACTGGAGAAGTATTTTTGATTTATCTAAAATTTTGGGAATTTTGTAATGCATTCCATCTGCAGAAAGTGAATGTTTCACAAATATTAACCTTCATGTTAGGGAAGGAGACAGTATTTTCCTTACTCTACAGGTGAAGAACAGAGGTATGAGGAAAGAAGATCTGGAATAACTTCTCATTTGAGGTGACGAGTTGGAACTTTGATTTGCTTTTTTCAGGGTATTTACTACCATTTCCACTAAGTCATCCATTAAGCATTTCTGCAAGTAAGGCCATAGCCCTCACAGTAAGATACCACAGAGTGAGGACACACACAGAGCTGGTTAGTGACCACCTGGCTAAATCAATTTCCCTAGAGCTGCACAAGAACTCTGCTGAAAGTACAGAAAGATCTCCAGGTCCCCAAAGTGCCATTTGGTTCCTTCATCCTGAGCCACCTCATTCATTTTAGCCTCCCTCAGTTCTCTGCACACCTGTGACTATCTATTACTACCACTGGCAAACAAATACAGCAGCTGCTTTGACTGCACCCTTTCACATTGATATTTTTCAGTGTGGGGCTTAAAGAACAGAAGTAAATAAAAGGCTGCCCACTATCATTGATAGTTGATGAGAGGATATTTGTACAACCATATTAAAACAGCCAAGACATCTGGCAAAATCTCCTGTATTATGGTCACCAAGGATGGTGGAGGGAAATGAGGGAAAACATAAGAAAGCTAGCTAAGTTAACAGGAGATTAACTAAGCTGCATGAGTAGGTAACAACCATAGAAAAGAGAGGCAGGAGACTATCAGCTCTGCAGATCCAATGCCAGTATTTCAGGACTACTTTACCAATTGTTTCCTATGTCTGATGCTTTCTTCCAGTGCCTGTGTCACAGTCCCATGGACAGACAGGGAAAGAGTCAGCTCCAGTCTTATTCTGAGTTAGATATATCCTCACCAGGAAAATTGAAAGAGAGTTTGTACGATCAGACTGCTTGGAAAAAAAGCCAAAGAAACAGACCTCTTGGGCAACATTATTTTCAAAACACAGACTGTATGTTGAGGCAAATGCAGACTCTTAAAGGCAGTCTCCACTGTGAGTGGAGATATTCCTTTTCCATGCTTTCAGCGAAGGAAGTTCCAAAACCAAAGTTGAGAAATAGGTCTTAGCAATCATCTTAATGGTCAGGGCAAAATCCTCAACAAAGAAGGAAAAAAAGCACAAAACTTACCAGTCCCAGGAAGATGCAGAAGAGCTGAACTACATCAGTGTAGGCCACAGAATAAAGCCCACCCACGAGCGTGTACATAGTTGCAATCAGGGCAGAAATAATAACTGAAATATTGACATTAATGTCAATGATCACACTTATAGTTGCACCTAAGAGAAAACCAAAGTCCTGTGTGTTAGTGTAGGTCTGATGTTCTCACCCTTCTTAAGTTGTGTATATAGGTGCTAGTCTGACACTTAATAACAGCACTAATATATTCCCCCCTCTGCACACCCCTTCTGCACCTTTGCAGGGAGTGGGAAAAGGGAGGTTCCTGTTGGTCCAAGTTTAGCATCTGTCATTTTGTAGGTTCTTAAGAAAATGAGGACAGAAGGGTCTCAACAGCCCTTCTTTACAGTGCTCAAACTCTGTAAGGACTACACTCTCTCGTTCTGCCTGGGGAAAAGCAGCTATGCACAGACAGCTGAAGCTTCCCTGGGTGAGAAGCAGCCCCATGAGAGCAAGTGTATCTTTGCAGTAAAGGCTTGACTCGGGGATGTCTGCTGCATCTCATTTATGCTGTGAGCTAGCTGCTTTTGGCCAAGGAAGGAATGGTAGAGAAGGCGTCTGCTAAAATGTCCGTTGACACTTCTAAAGTGCCCTTGAATTGTTTATGTGAGACAAAAGTGGGTTTCTTTGCAAACTGCAGAATCCATCCTCCACTATTCACTCAGAAATCGAGAACTTTTCCAAGCATCATCAAGCAGATTTCATTCACAGAAAACAAATCACAACGTTGAGCTGACCTTAAAACAGCTCACAGAATCAAAGAGTTGCTGACACTGAAGAACACCTGTAAGGATTGTCTCTTCCAAGTCCCCACTCAAGCAGTGTCAGATGAAGTAAGTTGCTCAGGATCACGTTCAGTCAGGTCTTGACCATCCATAAGGGTGGAGACTCCACAGCTTCTCTGTGCAGTCTGTGACAGTGGCTGATCTCTCACATTGTTTAAAAAAAAGGAAGTTTTTTTTTAAGTTTAAATGGAATGTCATGTAGTTCTTTTTGAGCCTATTTCCTCTTGTCCTGTCTTTGGGCAGCACAAATATGAGCCTGTCTACAACTTCTTTATCCCAAATAAATAAATATCAAATCACGTATTTATGCAGATGGATAAGTTCCCCCTGAGCCTCGTCTTTCACAGGCTGAACAGCCCCACCTTTCCAGCCTTTCTTTGTATACCAGATACCCCAGTCCCTTATTAATCTTTGCTGCTCTTCAGTGGTGTCTCCTGGTATGGCCACGTCTCTTGTATCAGGGAGCATTGGATCTAGTACTCCAAATGTGCTCTCAACCTGCTGGCAATGGTCCTCCTAATGCAGCCCAGGATGGCATTGGCTTTCTTTGACACAAGGTCACATTGCTGGATAATGGTCACCTTCATTGCCTTCTAAGATTCCCAGGTCTTAGCTGCAAATGTGGTTTCCAGCTGTTTAAACCTCAGCCTGTACTGGAACATCAGGTTGTACCTTCCCAGGTACAGGACTTACCAATTCTTTTTATTAAACTTCACAAGGTTCCTCTTGGCCCACTTCTGCAGCTTCTTGAGGTTCTTCTGAAAGGCATTACAACCATCTGGTCTATCAGCAACTCCTCACAAATTTTACGTTCTGCAAACTAGCCAAAGGTGCACTTGGTCCCATCAGCAAGGTGACTAATGAAAACATTGCATAATACAGGAGCCAGTATGGACCTCTGGGATGGACAATTGGTGACCGGCCACCTGGTGGTGGCCATGCTGCTGGCCACAGGCCTCAGAGCCCAGGAGCTGAGCCAGTTCTCCTCAATCTCCTCAATCTCCTCAATCTCCTCCTCACTGTCCACTCTTCTAGTTTGTACTTCATCTGTTTGTCTAAGAGGATGTTATAGGAGATGGTGTAAAAAGCCTTTTTTGAAATCCACAGCATGCCCTGTTCTCCCTTTGTTTACCAAACCAGTCAGCTCACCACGCGAGACATCAGGATGGTCAGGAATTATTTCCTTTTCATAAATCCATGCCGACTACTCTCAGTGCCCTTCTTGACCTTCATTTGCTTGAAAGTAGCTTCCAGGAGTATTTGCTCCATCACCTTCCCAGGGACTGAGGTGAGGCTGACCAGTCTTTAGTTATTGGTGTACTTCTTCTTGCCCTTCTTGAAGATGGGAGTGATATTTGTTTTCTTCCAGTCTCCAGGAACATCTCTGATCACGGCAGTCTTCAGAAGATTACTGAGTGTTCTTGCAATGTTGTCAGCCAACTCTCACAGCACTCGTGGGTTGCATCCCATGAGGTTCCATGAAACTGTGTCTGTCCAGTGTATTTGAATGATTCCTAACTTGATTCTCCTCCAGCAAACCTTCCTTGCACTGGACTTTCCTAGGCTTCTTAGGATCCTGGGATTCCTGAAGGCTAGTCTTACCAGCAAAGAATTAAGCAGAGAAGGCTCTGAGTACCTCAGCCTTTTCCACATCCTTTGCCACCAGGTGCCCCATCCCATTCAACCACAGTCCACATTTTCCCATTTGTCAGGATGGACTGTTCTTGAGCTTGGTGAAGGTAATCGTTGAATACCAAACAGCTCTTCTGGACTCCTTTCTGGACCATCTCCCATGGGATTCTTTCAAGTAGAACCTTGGAGAGTCCAAGTTCTACTCTCCTGAAGTCCATTGTTGCAGTCCTGATTTTTGTCTTGTTCCCCCTTCTCAGGACCATGAACTTCACCATCTCATGAACACTGCAGCTAACTCTGCCTCTGACTGTCACATCCCTAACTAGTTCTTCCTTGTCTGTAGGTAACAGGTTCAACAGAGCACCCTCATCAGCTCCCTGATCATTTGTAAGGAAGCTGTTTGTGCACTCAACAAATCTCCTGAATAGCTTGTGTCCTCCTGCGTTGCCCTTGCAGCAGCTTATCAGGAAGATTATACATCTCTTTTAGATGTATTAGCTATTTCAAGTGATTGCAAAATGTTTCAAAACTATGCTAAAAAATTCCTCTCCTTCTAATTAGGATGATTTAAATGAAACATCTTGCAACAACTTTTAGTCCTCGCAGTTATTGTAGATGGATACTCTGGAGCACACAGCTGGAAGAGTTCTGGCCACAGCAGAAAACAACATAATGTAAGAGTGATATATGAGAGTTTCTGGGAGCTGACAGGTGTGGTTTTTGCTGCAAAGTGAGCCTTCAAAGTTCACGTGCTTAGGGATAACAAGCTCAGATCTCTTTCACAAGTTTTAAGACCTATTTCCCTTCCACAACCCTGCCAAGCAAGGAGTCACGATGAAGTATTGAAGAGCACTGGGATTAAACATTCATCAATGAGGAGAGGTGTGCAAATCAGGAGATATAAAAATTAGTCACAGAATATTTAAATCAAAATCTTCAATAACCTTCATGATCTTTAACTGTCAGCTGTTGATATAAATCTAGAAAGGCACTCACACCACTTGCATTGAAATGAAAAACAGAATGCCTTGTCCTCAATCAAAAATATTCCAAAAATTCTGAGTGTTCTTCAAGTTATTCAAGTCCTATCACCTCAGCATGCAGTTTGTTCTTGGTCTTTTAAGGGTTTTGTGATGAAATTGTGGTAAACAAGCTTCCCCATTGCTTTGCAGTTCATCACAGCACAGTTGGAGAGTACCTTCAAAGTTTATTTTTTGTTTAAAATAGCTTATGCTAGAAAGCATTACCACATGCATGTGCATTATTAGTATGATTAGCTGGTGAAAGTCAATTACTGGTGCTTCAACTCAAGGGCTTTCTCAGTTCTTGAAGGGATTGCTAAATTCAGGCCTGAAATATAATTAAAACCCCTGGAAGTTGATTTTTTTTCAGGACTGGATGAGTAGTTGGGTGATTTTCTATTGACTCATAATTTCACTAATTCTCTGAATCCTTTCTTGAATCCTAAGTATTTTCTTCATTTTGTCAAGAAGATAGGAATTTAAAATTGAAGAATTCATCAATTTATTGATCAGCATCTGGTTTACTTCTATTATTTCTGTTATGGAAAGTTCTGTATATGTAGATCTCCTATATGCAAAGGATTATTTTATTTAGATGCATTGGCAATGATGTTACATATTGTTAAGGGAAATTTTGACTGGCTTCTGTGATCCCAGTGGTGTAAAAGAAAAGCTGTGTCAGACAACACAAAAGGGGCACTTGGGTTCACTCACATCACCCTCACAATTAAAGGAAATTTTTTGCTAAATCTTTTCATGCTCTTTGAAGAGGGACAACTTAAAGGTATGTGAAAATGATTAGATACCTTGCATGTCTTTCCATTATCAAAATAATTAATGGGGTACCATTACTGGATTTAATTACTAGTTAGCATGGGTCTCAGAACTGTCACACTCTGAATCATTTGGCTTGAATAGTTAGCATTTGAAGCCAGAATTTTAATGTATTTCTGATACTCCTAATATTTTCTACCTGTGATAAATTAATATTTATGCTGCTTATTCCTTACCTAAGGCAGCGAAGATGGCAGCAGCCCAAAAAATTTCTCCCATTAAAGCTGGAATAAACAGTAGTCCTCCCATCCTTTTTCCATAAAGCTGCTGAAAAGGGTCTAGCATTGTCACATAGCCTTTGGATCGCATGGGTTTTGCAAAAAAAAGGCCCCCTGCAAAGAAAAACAGCATAAAAGACCAGCTGCAGTTTAGAAGTGCATTGCTACTAAGGCGTAAAATGTTCGTTTTCAGTTAAACGTACAAAAACATCGGCAATACTGGTTTTTTTTTGTTTCTTTCTTTCTTTGTTTTGTTTTGTTTTGATTTTTAACTAAAAAGTACAGTTAAAATATCCTCTGGGAACTCTTACCTTACACTGGCCTACAGAGTTACACACCCTTCCCCCCCATTAATATCTATAGTCTGATAATAAAAAATAAATTTTTTTCTTATTTTGTCTGGTTCAGTTTATGTAATCTGCCATTATGGATGCTGTCGGAGTTTTGTCTAATTTTGGATAAGCCTAAGGTAATGGTTTTCTACCTAATCCTGTAGATTCTTAGAGCAGAATCCATCCAGCATGAATTTTTATACAGCTCTACGCTAAAAATAAAACTGTCTGAGTTTCCTGCATCAAAAGTACAATTTCACACGTGGTTTAGTGTATACATAGCAAATCTGATTCTTTTAGGAAAATTCAGATTTATTATGTATGCTTTAAACAGTCTTGCTACACCTGCAGGGTAGGTCAGAGGTGGTCTGGGCTCTGCAGATATCAGTTTCCCTGAATGTTTGTCATAGACTTATTTCAATAATGTACATTCAGAAATTTTGCTGTATCACAATTCTGCTCCACCTGGCTTGTATATGTATATGTATATTTATGTACATAAATATACAAAATAAATGTACATATTTAGCCCCTCCTCAAATTCTTTCTGGTTTGGGGAAAAAAAAGGGACATATCTCAGTAAAACTGAAAGAGCACTTGTATGGAAACCTGTTTAGTTGAGATGTGCACATGACTATAACCAAATAGACTTCTACCACAGTAAAACTGCTATATAAGGTTCAATAAAAAACTGGTAAACCAGTCAGTTCCCAATAAAGTCTATTGTAAAGTATATGGCAACCCTTAATTAGGTTCTTTATCACAATATATGTAATGCATTTATGCTATTGTGCAGAAGGTTTTCCACATTTCTATGTACTGCCTTTTATCACTCATATTTCTTCATTACATTAGGTTCCCTGGACAGAAAGTACTGGCTTAACAATCACAGTTTATACTGCTCATGTGAACACTGTCCTTAGGCGGATAGATGCATTTTTTACTATATTTGTGTTAGTAATGGATCCCTTTTCTATTCTACTTTTTATGCCAATAGAATTATATAATAGACAATTAAAGTAGAAAAACAAAAGAGTCACTGGTATTATAAGCTATCATGGTGTTCACACACCTGTCAAGAGAAATAGGAGATACTGCAACCTCTTTAAATTGATTGAAAAATTAGGAAAAGTGGTATGGAGAACAACATGGAACAAACAGGGAGATTATATCAATTTTAAATCCTTCCAGTCTGAAGCAATAATATTTCTCCTAGAACTGTATTTGCAATTTTGATTATTTATTTTTTTTAAGAAGAATAAACACTCCTCCACTCAAAACTTTGTGTACAGCTCATGCCTACAGAAACGCTTTCCTCTCTGTGCTCAGCAGAAAGATCTATGATCCCATGATACAGACTTCACTCTGCTGTGGCCATTGCAATTTCCAGGAAAACAAGTCTGGATATCTAAAAACATCTGGAAATGAGCAGAGAAGCTAAACTCAACCCCTTCTGCATTACTATTAATTTGTGTCAGTTCTACAAAGGCTGAGATTCAGCAAGATGCTTGTGACTATAATCCCAACAGCCACTTAATGACATCGATGGATCATGACCAGCATGACCTCATAATGACATAAACTGATCTCTGGGCAGACAACCACTGTTATTATTTTCATTACAGGAAATAGAGCTATTCTCAGGGATGGGAACCACTACTGGAACTGGAGCTGGCCTGCACGTGCCAGAGAGGAACACTTACAGTGGTGGGTAAAGCTTCTGCCTGGGAAGAAAGGATAACTAGGACAGGCCATTGGAAAGCATTTTTAAGGGGGAAAAAAAAATGAGGAGGGAAAACAAGCTGTATAGGAAGAAAAAAAATACTGTGAAAGAAGATCTGGATAAGCACCCAAAGGAAACAAAGGGAAAACCATGAGAAAAGACTCAGAATATACAGAGAGATCAAGTAATATTAGAAAAGCTAGTAGCACACCGGGCACGTTAAGGAAAGATGAAAAACACAGGATCTTTTTGTAACAACATGCTTTTTAAACACTTGCATCATTACTGTAGCATTAATAATTATAATGCTGTTTGTGTTTTACACTCTGACCCTGCATGTAGCAGGACTGTGTATCTGCATTTCGCCACGTGATTTGGAGTTTTGTACTGCATTTAAGAGGATGCATGGTCCAATTTTAAGGAAATAATCTGCTTATACTACAGACTTCCTACACAAAATTAGAAAAGTTAGGTACACTATTGGTGAAGATCTATAAAGTATAAGCACTTCCCTAAACTGAAAGGATATTTGTCTTCCTTGAATTCCAAGATTATAGGTGCTCTGACACCTGGGCACCTGGGTCATGGTACAGATCAAGTAGACACTTAAAGAAAGCCCAAATATACAAAACTTGGTGTATGTAATTTAAATACTACCCCCTCCCCGAGGACAATATGGTTGTAACAATCAAATAGATCTTGACAAGGAGTCCAGAAGACTTAAGATATCAAACTATTTATAGTTATTTTCTGATCTCTTTTCAATAGCTAAATGTACCTGCAGAAGTCCAGTTTATGTCAGCATCCTTTTATCAGACCCTATTTGTTCCAGTTCAAATAATGGACTTTTCATCAGAACTATTTAAACTGAGAAACTATGAGTTTTAGTCTTTGCTTACCTAAAATCAGGCTAAGGGAATATCCAATAGGTGCTTGAGCCCAAGCTAGACCGTAGCCTGGGACATACACAGCTTCTGCTGTTCCATTGATGTAACCTCCTCCTACCCATGTGGCTGAAAAGGAAGAGATGGAAAAGTCTTTAATGAACACAAAGAAAGAGAAGTTCACACATTGTATAATGAAACTGACATTACTTATAATATTTAATTTTTTATTACATGTACTGTACAAGTGCCAGGCATGGCATCATTCTCTAAAAGGCAGTCCTAATTTGAACTTACAACTTAAGCATATGAAAAAAGAAGTCAATGGAACTGAGACAATCATCAAAGTGTCTAAGTCTCTGTATGGTCAGTGAAAGTGTGAGGGCTGAGTCCCTCACTACTTATTTACCATTACCATTTTCTTTGTATTAGTCCAAATGACGGAGAGATGTAAGGGGAGATCAGAAGAACAATAAACACACAGTAAAAAAGTCATCCCAGCTGGGAAAACTCAAGTAATTTAAATTAGGCAAGAGTTTAATGAAATTGCCCTTAAAACCTTGTTAACTTTTAAAATTGTTGTTACATGAAGCACATTCAGTAAACTCTGAGTTCTCTAAATATTTCTATACAGGGTTGTGGTGCTTTTTTGTTGCTCTATAAGTTCTGAACATTGACTCATTTATTTTTTGTCTTCCTGAAGATATATTCCATAAGGAAAACATGTTATCTGCAATATTTCTGATTTTCTCTCTCTCTAAAAAGCAGTCTTTTTAATATAGAAATTTCTGACACTTAATGAATTGATTCTTTGCCTTTAAGGGAAGTTTCTACACTTGAGAATTTTGGACCTTCAGTACATATGAGAGAAAAACTCCAACATAGAAATGCATTGCAATTACATATGCAAAAATATTTCATAACAAATCACATAATAAGGTTTATCTCTTCCTGTTTGCAGATTCCATGCAAAAACTTTTCGATTTTCTCTAATGTATAATGAGTATATTTTATGAATCTAGGCTTGTAGTTTGAACAAGGGCAGATAGATCATTACAAGTCCTAGATTTTTGTAATGTTGTTTTGATTTGCGTCAGATACCTTTACTTCCTTATATAAAAGTAGCTCAGGCTTTCTGTGTAAACAGTCAGGATTGTTAGAAATGTATTTTCCTTAAACATTCTTCACAATTTTCCCATCACCCACCATCAAACAAGTAAACTCGATTTCATGTTTAAGACAAAAATTTGGAGAAAAACACAAATGAAGAAAATTAAATAAAATTCCCTCAGAAATTTCATTAAAATCTAAATTACCACTCTTTTCCACTTAACTGTGGTATTTCCCAAGTAATACCAGAGGGTATTTTGATGAATTTCACCATGGATTTAGAAACAAAGGTCTCTGGCAACCAGAGCATTACAACACTTAAACACTTCCAGGGATAGGGCATCCACAAGTTTCCTGGGCAACCTGGTCCAGTGCTTCACCACCTTCACACTAAAGAATTTCTTCCTAATATCTATCTAAATTTATTCTCCTTCCATTTGAAACCATTACCCCTCATCCTATCATGACATAGCCTGATAAACAGTCCCTCTCCACCTTTCTTGTAAGACCCCTTTGGATACTGCAAGGCTGCTATGAGGTCCGCACAGATCTATCTCTTCTCTGGGCTAAACAACCCCAAATCTCAGTCTGTTCTCTTACAGAGGGTGCTTCAGCCCTGTTATCATCTTTGTGGCCCTCCCCTGGACTCATTCCCACGGGTCCAAATCTTTCTTATGCTGGAGGCCCCAGAGCTGAACACGTTACTCCAGGTGGAGTCTCATCAGAGAAGAGCAGAAGGACCTGCTGGTCTGATCTCTTTTGGTGCAGCCCAGGGTGTGATGAGCTTTTTGAGTTGTGAGTACACATCGTTGGCTCATGTTCAGTTTTTCATTTACCAGTATCAAGTTATTCTCAAGAGGATTACTTAATCCACTCACCAACCAGTCTGTAAGCGTGTTTGGGTTTGCCCCCATCTAGATACTTACACTTGCCTATCACAGGCCCACCTAGAAAATCCTCTCCAGATCCCTCTGCATGGCATCCCTTCCCTCTAAATTATCAACCATAGCACTCATCTATGTGTCATCTGAAATCTTACTGAGGGTGCACTCAATCCCGCTGTCTGTGTCCCCGACAAAGGTACTGAATAGCACAGGTCCCAGTCGGAACCCCTGAGGGCCACCACTTGCTACTGATCTCCACCTGGACACTGAGTTGTTGAACATTAAGTCTGTGACTATCTGGGATGCCTATTTGTGTCTTAAGCAGCACAGTCATATGGCATTGGCTGTAAACACCTCTATACAATATTAAAAGTAAACACTTAGGAATTATATTTGTCTCCTTCCCTGAAAATGCGTGAGCTTGAATTCTGCATGAATGGTACTTAGTTACAGACAGGGAATAATATCCCACAGTCAAGGACAAATGTCCAACATTGTTGCAGCTGTGGTGCAAGGGGGTTTCAAGTTCCAGCAACGATTTAGCTGGGCTTGCTACAGAGGTGGCAGTTGTTTTGCCAAGTGCACTTGGATGCTATGCCTAGCTGCTTTATTTTCTTTTGGAGAAGAAAAAGTCAATTCCCTTCTGTGTGATGTTGCAGAGGTCATTGCTCTCCCATGGCTGGGGACAGGAACAGTGTCCTGCAGGCAGACATTGCATAAGGTGGTATGGAGGATTCAGCCCTTATTTTTAGTTTCTTTATTTCTGGATTGGAGTTTGAAAAATAGCTGCTGATCAATTTTTCTGTGCACACGACTGTACTGAAACATCTGTCAAGGACCACAGAGCTCTGCAAAGGTCCTATATGTCTTTTTCTGAGGGGGTGAATGGGTAGTCAGCACATACATTGACAGAGGTAAATACATTAGAAACAAAATAATGGGATGGGATTTCAACCTGAGAAATTAATTTTCTGATCCTCAGTTTGCTAAGCCACAATTTAAAGTTAGTTTAATACCTTTATTTTTGGTGAAATTGTTTTTTTTCATAAATTGGACAAAAGGAATATAATGTTTAGTAATCTATGGAAGCATTCATGTGGTAATATATTTTAATCTTCTCTTTGCCTGCTATCTGAAGAACCAAAAACCACAGCAAATACCAACATCCATTTAAAACATGCACCCTATGAGGCAAATACTGAGGATATGGAGTGCAATTCTGCTCCTAGTTCCTATGAGGCACACAGAAGTTGATCTCAGACTTCTTTATATATATCAATATATACTAGAAAACCAGATATTTTGGCACTTCTTTGGGAATGATCCGCTCATTGTCTGACCACTCCTTATTTAATAAACTCATCAAGTTCTGTAAAATGAAAATCCTGACCCACGGATTACAACAAAAGAGAATGAAGAATGTTGTAATTTTTTTTTTCTTGTGGAAAGATACATAGGTCTATCCAACTAAAATGAAAAAATTACATCAATAGATTATTACCTTTTCGGGTCATGTTCGTGAGTATTTGGTCATGTCATGTCAAATATCTCCTTTGGGTTTTAAACTCAATCACCAAAATCAAGATAGACTCAACTTTGTTGCAGTCTTAATTCTTCTCAAGAATTTAATTCACAAAATAAGGAAGGCTAATATTTAATGCAATCATACACATTAAACGCATGTCTTCTATGGTAAGGTGTTAGTTCATTTTAATATGAGTTGCTGTGATCCATCCACAATTCAGCCTTTTCACTCTTTCTATTTTCACAGTTTCAGACACACTCAACCTTCAACAGGGTTTGTGTTTAGTATTTCAGTAGCGAGTTGATACAGCTGCTTCTTCAGGATTGTAGAATATATGTAAGTATATCCGTAGCTGTTATTCAGAGGTAGTGCTTTAAGATTTTTCAGTGCTGTTTAGAGAATCAACTACAATTACTGAGGAATCTTGAGTTTGATGCTTATGCTCCAAATTGTATTTCAAATTTATAGGCTAAGTGCTGTCATCCTCCCCACCAAGTAGCCCTGGAAACCGCTACCACTTCCGTAGCCAATATCCATGGAACACTGTAGTGTTTGTCTCAGGAAAGACAGAATTAGGCCTTATCTCATAACCCAAAATGCTTCATGTCCATACAAACAATATTCTTTCTGGGGCTCTTTAAAAAAAAAAAAAAAGTCTTGTTTTCCTTTTACAGGGTAGGCTTTGCTTTTTAGTCCATATTTAGATAATTAAACCTGTAAAATATGAAGATAATGTTGGGGTACTCCTGTATCTCTGTTTGCGAGGTGCAAAATCTGCATCTATCATTTTTTCAGAAGCAAAGTATACCCTTGAGTAATGTGACCATTTTGTAAAAATTATAAATCTGTAAAAATTATTGCATATTTTGATCAGCTTACTTTCATAATTGTTTTATTATGACTTTACAAATTGAGTGTCCCAAAAGCCCTCTCTGATACAAAACTCGAACTAACCCCTGGTTCAGGAGATTTGTGCCTACATCCAGCTTTATGTGCCATGCGTGGCTCCCCGCAACTGAAAGAGCAGTTTAGTTGCCCTCTCAAGCTTTAATTGACACATCTAATGAAGGCATAGGAGAGAAAGTGTGTAAACCCTTACATTATAAAATCCATGAGAGCTTTAGCTATCCAAAGGCTTTGAGACAAGTCTGATATTCTACTGCAGAGATGAGATACTATGCCATCCCTAGAGCTTCCACAAAACAGAACGAGCATGTGTGGATGTGAATTGTGGTGGCTATAGTAATTGCCTGCAAATAGGAAGACCTAGTTCAAGCCTTATCTGTGCTTCAGCTGTTACACAAAATACTCCTGTAAAATAGGATTAAGGAGACCAGAATTTGTGTCTTTTTGATGCAAAGCCATTAGTTATAACCACTTCTGTGGGGCATGCCTCGTTTTATCTCCACTCCCTCCATCTAATGTTTACTGTTTTGTGAAAACCAATATTTCTGCAAAACACTTTTGTTTCAGTGCTCTTGAAAATGTTTCATTCAGTAGAAAGCAGTCCAACCAGCTCTTGTTATGAGCAGTCTCATATATCTTATGCTTCAGTAGTTGATGGACATGCAATAGAGTAAATTATAGCCAAGTGCAAAAAGTAGAACTGAATGTATTCAAACTCTATTGATTTTTACAAGCATTCATTACTTAATATCTAAATATTCAGTCTTTGAATGAGCAAAATGTCCTTCCAAAAGGATGAGAATTTATCTCGATTAAAGAATGCAGAATTTTGGCCCAAGTTTTACGTGGCTCTTCCTTACTAGATGACTCTGAAAACAGAATAGGGCAAAACTGCAAAACATAAATACAACTTAATAAATTCAATTTGACAATTGAAAGGGCTTTGCATGAATAGGATTTAGACTAAAAAAAAAAAAAAGGTATGATTAAAAATTCAATTGCCTTAATAAAAAAGGTGGGCCAATTTACTCTTCTCATAATGCATTTCTGTTCTAATACCATAAAGTAAGTTTTGAGATTCTGGACTGCATTTTGAATATCTTATTTACGCAGGGAAGGCAGCTGGTGTGACTGGCTCTGGGAAGTCAGACAGCACTGCTCACATTAATGAAGAACTCTTCATTCACCCAGGCTTTTCTTACTGATACTACTATAGATACTATTACATTCGTTTTTTCAAACTGCTGCAGAAGAAGCTGAAAGAATCCACAAAGTAATTTGCTGAATCCACAAATTTGCTGAAATCTGTAGAATTATAAGTTTGGAATTATACCAATTTTCTTTTAGAAAGCTAATTGATGCTGCACACCCTCCTCCCCACCCCCCCCAGTCTTTTTCCCTATAAACTTGGTGTTTCAGATTAAAAAAAAAGAAAAACACACCAACAGAAATAATGTGCAAATTTGGATGGCTTTAACAACAATAACTTAATACTTACTAATCCATACAAATTCCATACTTCAGTCCTGAACATATCTGATCCACAGATAAATACGGAAGCAATGAACATGAATACTAATATATTCTTCCTGCATGACTTACAAATATTTGTTGTTTTATGCAGATGTTACATTTGGCTGTTCACTAAACAATTGGATAAAAAGTATATGTATTTTCTCCATTTTACATTATTCAACATGCAGGTTACACTTCACTCAGATGGAAAACTGACAAGTTATACATGGGCTAAGAAAAAAAAAAAGAGTGCTTTTTACATACCGGTCATTGTAAATCCACCAACTAGCAAGCCAATGTCTCTTCCACCAACTATAATAGCTTCGCTGCGATCTCCTTCACTGCCGGTGTTCTTGGTTTTCCAAGCAGCCCATATCCCTACTGCCAGGATAGCCAGGTAGAAGACGACTATGGCCACCAGTCCCTCCACATGGAAAGCCATGTTGAAGTCCCAGCTGTTTCTTTTACTGCTATTTCATTAAGACCTCTGGAGAGAATGAAATAATAGGTCTGCTTTCAACAAACCTGACTTTCAGAATCCGTGTACAAAAAACCCTCAGATGGTTATTCTGGTGAATTTATGACATGAGAATTTCAGGTGTAATTTGAGATTAATGTTACGCGTCAATTAAAACGCCTGTGGAGCAACAACCAACGGCTGTAGCCTCTGATTACAAAAGGGAATGAAAGCTACACTATTCTTAGAAATCAGTTATTGAGCACTGATTTTTTTTTAGTGTCACCAAGTTCTCAGTGTCTGGAAACTCTTCAGTCAACTTTGCTATAAGGAATAGAAGAACTTGGCCATATGGACTATTACAAAAGTGTCTAGTTTGAAGACAAGCCACAAAACTGTTTTAAGTTATATAAGCACTATGGATAAGTAACAGCTAAAACAATGATACACATCTTGTAAGTCTTTGTGTTGTTTTCCTCCTTCTATCATCTCCAGTATTTTAAAATCTGCACTTTCTTTTTTGCAACATTTAATTGTCCAGCATGAAAAGTATCAGTCTGTTGTCTCTCGCAATCTGAGAAGCAAACGGAAAGCTTACAAGCTGTCGGACGGCAGTAATGTCGAGGTACACGAACTATAGCGAGTAGAAAACTCCCGAGCGACGCGGGCAGAGGGTGCCCCGAACCAGCCTCTCCCGGAACCCCCTCCCAAGCTCAGCCCGCCGCTCCGCGGTCGCTCCCGCACGGCCGCGTCGGCGAGACCCGTCCGCGCTCCCGACGGCTCCCGCGGACCATCCCTACCTACCGGGGGGCTCCGCGGAGGCGCCGCGCCCTCATGCGCGGCCGCGCATCCCGCCCCTCGCCCGCGGCAGGGCCGCCCGCCCCGCCTGCCGCCCCCGCCGTCGGGCAGGGAAGGGAGTCCTTGCCCGCCGCCCACCTGCGCTCCGCCGCCGCGCTGCCCCGCACCCCGCGGGGCACGGCCGCACATCCCGCGGGGCCGTGCCGGGGCCGGGCTGCAGGGCGCTTTGCCCCCGCCCGGGGTTTTCCGGCTGGCGGGGGCAGGGAAGGAGCAAAGGCAGGATCGTCTCTTTCCCCTCCGGTGCCGGCGGTGCGCCGAGTGCTGAGGCTGCGACGGGGGGCTCGTGGATTAAAAAGAGGAAAATCCCTTTATAAAGGAGGAGGGTTCAGTGGGGTGAGAGGACCGTGTCCGTCAGAGCTAGGGGGAGGAAGGGGGAAAGACGTCAGAGTGCTAGGGGACGTTGTGGGGGGAAGTAAGGATGACTCAAGGGAGACTGATTGTCGTGTCATGGCAGGGAAGCAGGGTTAGGAAGTGGAATTGGGGTGAGAAAATAGAATGAGGGGAGACAGGAAGGAACAGGATCGTACCAAACCAACGGGAAAGAGGAAGAAAAGAAAGGGCTGATCTAAAGAGACATGCTGAAAAGAAAGGTAAAGGAGGGGGAGAGAGCGGAGGTACAGAGAGGGAAGGTGAGTTCTGTGCTCTCTTTGCCCTCCTTGGCACCCTTCCCGCGCCATCCCTGGGCCTAGCATTGAGCAAGCACCAAGTCAAGGCATGTCTGTGAGAGGCTGGTCAGGACCATCTTTCCTCACAGCTCCCTTCCAAACCTGGTTAAACGTGCATCGCCTTTTCCCAGATGCAGGACAGCTAGGTCTTGGGGAGTCTCCATTTTTTTGCCATGTTTCTCATAAGCATCATCTGCAGAGCTATGTTAATACAAGCTTTCCTCTTCTAGGACTCTTTCTGTCTCCAGATGATGCTGGACAATGAGCCTCTGAGTACTATGACTAAGAGTGCATGTGCAAAGAAGACCCCCATGTGCTCTTGCCCCAGTTTTTACAAAGAGAATATCATGCTGAGCTGAAGCTGTCTCAGCTCTTAAGAGGCAGTTAACATGGGCCATTGGCTCATGCAAGTTGAAAAGTAGAAATAAAAAGCCCACATGAGTACAGAATTGCTATTGGCAAAAGAACTAATTTAAAGCAGAAAATATGAAGTCATGCTAGAATCAAGAGGAAAACTGTACTATAGGAAGATGTGAAATCAGAGAGGAGGAAGGTGGCAATTCAAGAAAGCTCAGCCCACTGCAAGAAACGACCCAAGGGCTGGCACTTTCCTGCATATTTGCCAACTGCCTGGCCAGCCTGGGTGGCAGAGCAGTTTTATCTGCCTGGTCACGAACTGCTGAGCACATCATACCACATTGGCCCCAGCCATTTATTACGTGCATCACGCACAATAAATTATATGATTGCATACTCATAAATTGATTGTGTGCATAAGGCTGCTTTCAAGTCTGGGCTCAGTTGAAGGAGCCCAAATAAAGGTGGCCAAAGCATTAAAGGTTAGAAATGTTACTATTTTTGTCAGCCAGACTTGTGAGTTGTTAAGTGATGCCAGTGATGCAATGTTTGCTTTGGGAGTGCACAGTAAAAATCTCCTCCCAGTAAAAGGCAACTGAGACAATTTATACACAGGTGAGCATAAAGACATCACCTAAACAGAAATCCTGTCATAAGCAAACACCACAATATAAATAGAAGGTAGAAGTCACACACCTTGGAAACGATGTTGAGGGTGTCTCAATTAAGAATAAACAAACAAGGTCCAACAATTAAAATGTGATAGAAAATGCTTGGATGCTAAAATGAGTGTTAAATTAAATTCACACAAAGTTTTAATTAAAGAAGTCGTGACAACACAAAGCATGGCTCAAGTCTGTCTGAGGCAAATTCCAAAAATGTTGACCTATGGAAAAGAATCCTTTCTTAGATTAAATCCCAACTTTGGTCTTCACTGAAGACTATAATTAATTCCTTTTGTCCTTAGTAGGTCATATTAGCACTTGTCTATGGCACTGGAGTGGGGAAACTACTTTTAAAAAATAATTATTTCTAGAAAATAATTAAAATTTAATTATATTCTGATGAAATCATTAAAACCTATCCTGAACATCTATTATTTTTAATTTGTATAGGCTCCTTGGACAAGTTTTGTCTCTTTGATACTCAGGAGTGGTTTGCAACCTTCCACCCAATGAATCAGTTGTGCTGACCAAGTTTTACCTTACATGTGTACTCTACTCCTGTAGTTGCTTAACTACAAATAAGTTAAATCGTATATTCTCTCATGAGATATCCACTTAAACTATAGGTTCCTTGAGTTGATAAGGGCTAGGGTTTTGAAACCATCTTCACCTGGATGTAGCTGAGAAGGTCTGATACAATTATTTTAGTAAATATTAATTGATTTATTAATTTACTATCCCTTCTTTGCTCAAACACTGCTATTATATCAGGTAGTTTCCTAATGCTTTCTTTTGGGAAAGGACCCTGCTAAACTGGATCCCTGTGTGCGTTTTGCCAACTGCACCCCAACAGCATCCATCACCCACAGCCATACACAAAGCTCATTTTTTGTGGTATCTGAAGGTGTGCACAAATGAGTACCAGTAAATTTTATGGTTCTTGGAAAAAGATCTGCTTTGGTGCCAGAGATAATATGTGCAACTGCAAGACAGATTCCATACTAGACCTGACTCCATTTCCAAAGAGAACTGCTATTGAAACGCTCAGATCTGAGGTCATCTTTTTCAGGAAAGAAGTAGTTCATTGGCAGTTTGTGGCTTCTAAAACAATTGTTCTTCATTTGAATACAATTTTCTTTTTTAAAAGAGCACAGATTGAAAATATGCTGTTCAAAAAGAAATCCTGAAACTTTGTTTTGTTGATATTTAAGAAAGGACACACTTTCCAGTGGAAAGTGTCCCTGCCCATGGCAGGGTGATTGGAACTGGATGATCTTTGAAGTCCCTTCTAATCAAACCATTCTATGATTCTATGAAAGCTGGCATGGATGTCTACATTAGTCACATTTCTTTATACTGTTATTGAGGAGTGTTTTGTGGAAACAGTGGAAATTAGATTTCATGTACAGTACCTGTCTTTTAAGCAAAGATATTACAATATTTCCAAAAATTTATTGAGCCTACATATGGTTATTTGGACTCCCTCTGAGTAACAGTAAATATTTTTGCATTTCTAAACCTATGTTCATCACTGAGACTTTACTTAGAAAAAGGTCACCCTGGATAAAACTCATGGAGTTGATAAAAATATTTGTTTAGGGACAGGTAACCTAAACTGTCATCCAGTTTCTTTTTTTTTTTTTTTTAATATCTCCTGCTAATTATCTCTCAGAGGAATTTGAATAATAGGAAATGTGAAGAACACAATGAAGCCTAATCCCAATGAACATTTATGTGAAGGACTGTAATTCATAGTATTAAACACAAGTTTAAGTCATGATGTAGAACATCTAAGCAATAAATATCTATATGGCTATATATACCTTTAAGGTAAAATCCTAATTACTCATAGATTTCTGTGTTTAAAATTTTCATGGTGTAATTATGCATTTTATGAGATTGGATTAGTTACTTAAAATCACAGTAGCCTTCTTAAGGAGAAAAACAACCAACCAACCACAACAACAACAACAAAAACAAACCCAGGGTTTTGATGTGTGCTCCCTTAAAAAAAGGCTTTTACTACAGGTTAGTTTAAGGTCTATACTAAAAGCTTTCCTGAGACTGATGCTACAAAAAGGTTTATGGCAGAATTATTCTAAAAAAGGGGGTCTCAATCAGTTTGTAGTTTTTGGGGTAGTATCCATCTTAGATTCCTTCTGCAATTTCTCTTTTAACCATGGAGTCCCCAAGGAAATATTGATTCTCTACAGCTCAAAAAACCCCGTCCAGATGAGAACTCTTTTGGAAGATATATTTGATATGTATTAACAGTCTCTGGTTATCTTGCAGAAAAATAATGCTTCAGTTCTGAGCTTTTAGGGTTCCAGATGGTGTATATCACTGATGTGACTCATTTGATAGTAAACTGGACAAAGTGTCAAAGAAACAGCTCTTTTTTTCCTATTGTGGCAAATGCTACGTGTGACATATTTTTTAATATTGTGCTTTACTTACTTTCTGTAAGTTTGTGGTATAAAACAAACAGAAGTCCAAAACAAACCAATGAAGAATTATAAGAATCTAAAGTTTAGTACTTAAAACCATAAGAAAAGCAGAGTTGAGACTGTGTGTGAAATCTTAATACACTCTTCTTATCCATGTACTTTTTGAGTCTTTACCTGCATGATCACATGTTAATTTTTCCTTGGCATACCTGTCTCTTCAATAAGAGTTAATATTCACTCTTTCTATTTATATTTCTCATTAATCATGTGGCCTTACGGCTACACTTCATTCAAACTTCACAATGAAAACAAAACTGGTGATTTTTTCTGGATGTTTTTGTGATGCAAAGTATTAGTGCTTCAGAAATACAGATAATTTTATCTACAGAGCACATAAGGGAATAGGTGGCATTTTTATACGGATTTATATATTTTTACATATTTAAAATATAGCTCCACTCAATTTCTGTTGCTGCTTTATGCAAATCTAAGAAGCAACTGGTTGGGGTTTTTTTCTTTCTTTTTTTTTTTCCCCCTGAAATTCTGAAGAAAAGAAAATCAATATTCAATCTAAGTCAGACATCTAGCATGAAAAATTTCAGCCTGTATCTTGGTGCCTGGCAAAGTTGTACACAATTAAAAGTAAGCATTTTATTATGTGAAATTTCAGGCAACCTGAACTGAAGTAGCTTTTGAACACCTGTTGCAAGAAAGGTGTCATAAAAATTGAAATTAAGGGACTGAGAGAGAAAATAGATAATGTTTGTTTCTTTGGTTTTTTTTTGTTTGTTTTTTTTTTATTCTCTGATTCTGTCTATATTGCATTATTCCTGTTTTACTTCAGTGTAATAATAATAATAAATAATAATAATGGCCAGTCTTCGCGAGCGAAGATCCGGGGAAGGTCTTTACACCTTCCAGCCTGCGCATTGGATTTTTTTAGGTGAGACACAGTGTCTTGTGGGAACTGAGCCCACCCTTTAATCCTAAGGTTCATCTGCCGGGGCCAAGCGAGCTTGGACGGTGGCAGCGAGGTCCTTAGGACGTAGGTGGGTTGCCTTTAAGGGCTAACGAGCCCCACCTGCCCGGGAGTGGCCCTGACCGGGAATTGAACCCGGGTCTCGGCGGTGATAGCGCGGCGCCTTTACCACTAGACCACCAGGGGCTGCCTTCAGTGTAAATAATAGTGAATCAGATCAAAGAACTTCTTTATGGTGAGGTGTACTGAACTTGAATATTGATATTGATAATTGTTGCTGGAAGCCAGTTACATTAAAGCTGCATTGCAATGTGCTTTGCAAACATATTGTAAAGTGAAACCCCTGATTTTTCCTTTAGGTTTTTCTACATTGTTGATCAGCATCACTGAATAACATGAGAAGTAAGCAAATTAACTGTAACAAAATAATAATACAAATTAGAGATTCTCAATATAAGAAATCATGCAATATAGCTATTTGACAATCTATTTGGAAGTAATGCTTGTTATTATTTTTTTTTAAAAGACAGTGAATTAGGATCAATAAAGGGGAATAAAGGTGAACCAGGGATCCACCCTTCTTTGAATACCTTGAACTAAATGAGATCAAGCTGCTTGAAATGCTTATTGGATTTCTGGGGAAATCTCTCCCTGAGCAGTAAATCTGTCTGAATGGAGACTCACCATTTATCAAACTTACAGCAAAGGGCCTTTGAACTGGTGGACAGTTGGCATAGAAACACCTTCAGCTAGGCTGGCATTTCTAGCATTCATGCTGTATGACAGCTTACTGTGTGTCAGTGACCAGTCACATACCCAAGAAAGCAACAAGCACGACTACATGGGCATTATGATCTTGAAATCACAGTACTTTCCATCCACACAGAAAACCAAATATAAGCCAAAGCTGAAAGAAGAGTGTGGTGAATGGAGAGTGCCAGAGCCTCATCCCAGCAAATCAAGTCATTAAGTCATGAGGGAACTGATGCAAGACCACAGATCTGTTTGCAAACCTTGGAGACAATCAAGTGCCATATCATAAGAGAGAGCACAGAACAAAGACAGAAAGCAAAGGAGGGAGAGCAATTTCTGAACCAATTTTGGAGCCATTACTGATTATATTAACATTATTAAACCACAGTGAAGATGGCTTGTAGTCAGTTTGGGACTGAACTGAAAGGGATGCAAGAAAATACAACAACTAGCAGATAAGTTTAATTTCTGTTCTGCTGTTTGCATTCTTCCACTTGGCCCTGCAGTGCCAGTCATGATGGCTTGATGTTAATCTGTCTGGATTCAAATGATCCATTATTTACTAGACAATATTCTGTTGCTGTATTGGGAAAAAAATGCAGAAATTGAGAAAGCATTTCAAGAACTTTTAAGTTTTCAAATTTAGTTTATGAAGGAGTTTTTTCTGGTGATATCATGGAAGAGATTTTTACAACTGCAGATTCAGGAGGATTTAGAAAAACATGCTTCTGTACCTTCAACAAAACCCCACACCACCCAGCACCATGCTGTTTCAGTCTTTGCTCAGACTTCAGTCTTAAGAGAAAACTGGTGAAGAATTGTGGTAAAGCCTCTGGTCTTTTCTCATAACAAACTTCAGATGAATAATATAACTTTCATAGTTCCATGGATACCACCTTCTACTAAGAAATCAGAAAGCAAACTGAATTAAAAACAAAAAAATCCCCCCATAATAAAAATCTTAAGCAGTAAACAAAACGACATAGAAATTGTATTTTGTTAACTATGATTCAAAGATACTATATGAACTTTATCTTATCATTATTAATAGGTATGGTGCTCATGTTCTTATCACTAACATGGTTAAATAAACCTTCCAATAATTTTCGGTGCATAATTTTGACCAAGTGAGAACTAACAAAAAAATTTGAAGAAAATCCCATTATGATTTAACCATGGCAATTTCCTTAGAAATATCTAGTGAGGGCAATGTGAAAAACTGGCCTTCCAGGCATCACTATCAGTAACTGATCCTAAACAATATAAATTCATTTTCTCTGTGGCACTGGGCAAACTGATGTATCAAAACCTGTTGCTACTTCTCTTCACTCATGTCCATACACTTTGGCTAAAGAATCTATGATTTCTCGAGATAAAAAGCTGAAAAATTGATTGGATTATGTGAGGATTTTACTCTCAGATAAATCAAACATTTTCTAAAATTTTACTTACTTACTTACTTACTTACTTAATTTATAGCTAAAATGTCCATACAGCATAAGTCAGATAACCCTATTTGGGCAATGAATTCATCTATTACTATATGAATGGTCTGTAATAACGAAAATGTTGAAATCTTGAGAAAGAAGAAACGTGTCAGCTTTAGTTTCTATCAGACCCCTTGGCAACACAGTTTATAGATCTCCTATAAACTAAAATAGTTACAGAAATGTAATTAAAATCTACATCCACTTAGCTTGTTATGAAAGTCACGTAATGTGATTTTAGATAGCATGATTCTTTTCACAAAGACGATTAGACAATGAAAATTAGGCATATGAAGGTGGTCAGTCACTGACAGGTAGTAACCCATTAAACAATGGTATTTCCATGCTTGTTCACACTTCTAAAGCTTTCAGAGTAATCATGAGACCTGTATTATGCAGAGATTTTAAATTCTATCTTTAAAGTTGCCCAGTATCTCTTCAAATATCTGTTTCAGTTCTCTTGCTCCACCATTCCATCCATTCAGGAAAATTAAAGTCTGTATCTACTTACTGATAGCTTAAAGAGCACACACAAGACAAAGTGCGTGGATGAATGGAAGAGAACCAAAATAGAAATCCTTATTGTAAAAGTAAGTAATACTAAAAAAAAGAAGTGTCAGGTCCTCAGCAGCCAACAAGCTGCATACAGCCATCAGGGCACATTTAAGAACTGTTTCTGAATTCTGTGATTTAATTTACAAGTGATCTATGAGAAATGCAATTTGGCATTTTCAAATTAAATAATCTGTCTAAATAAAAATGGAAAATGTATTATTTCACTAGTGTTAAGTCAGACAACTTGAAATAACATCTGCAGCCAAATTGAAAGCAAATGGCAAAATTATTCTGATTTTATCCCCTTTGAAGTAATTCTTCTTATCAGTGTCAACTCATAAGAGGCGATTTTATAAGCACATTTATTGTTACCAGGAATTTGTAAACAATGTTTATAATTAGTGTCGGAAGATAGTATCACAGTAAATATATCCTTTGAGGAATGTGAAATAAATGTGTGGGGTTTTTTATTGTGGGTGTTGGGGTTTTTTACTCGTTTGTTTAGCATAAACTTAGACAAAGTATTCAAGAGATTATAAAGATGCTGTTTAACTGCAAACTCTATATTAGTTAAAACTCATTAAATACGTCCTGCATTTATGAATGATTGTTAGATTGGAAAACATGCACATGAGGTTTACAAAGTCAATACTTCTGGTCTGAAATACTGTCCAGTTTCACCAAAACAGTCCTTTCTAGTCACAAGTTATTACTTTATGACTGTAAGTGGTTTCAAACTTCACAGGAGTAGTAGATTAGTTTGTTGTTTGTTTGTTTGTTTGTTTGTTTTAAAATTTACTAATGCACATTCAGAAATATTATTAAACACAGTACTGTAATACTTAGTTGAAGTATTTCTGGAGTATTTCTTCTTGGTTTTTAGAAAAAGTTTGTTGAAATTAATGGGATTAAAGAAGCACTTCTAACTTTGTCCTTTTGAAAAATCTTCCTTTTAAAAATCTTCCTTTTGAAATCATACAGTGTTTCACAGGTTTTGGAATAGAAAGGAAAGACAACTGGATTAACAGGATAATCTTTACCCTTTTAAAGATACAGTATAGAAATATTTATTCAAAGGCCTGGGCATTCTGTAGGGTCTTGTACACAGATGTACAAAACATAGGTTTTCTTTTGTCTTTATCACTTTGCAATTTGTTTCAGGTAGTGATGATTAGATGAAAATACCTTGTTTACTGTATCTGTAATGTCATCTATTTAAAACAGAAAATATTTCTGTGTTTTGATGTTGTTATCACTATTTAGTGATTGCATCACTATTTAGTGACTGGGCTCTGCTTTCAGTAATTCAGGTCCTCCTATGGATAACTAATTGCTCATCAGGCTAATCCTGTGGATTTCAGTGGTTCTACTAACAGGTTAAGAAACTGCTTTAAATCTGAATCTCAGTACCTACAGGTGTCTTGAAACTGATCCATCATAGCTGAAAAATACTTTCACTGAAAAGTTCTTGACTGTGGGAGAAAATGTCTTATCACATTTGAGATGTCTTATTTCATTTGAATGCCTTCATCCAAACCCCACCATTTTGTTTCTATGCTTCTCTGATCTTAGTGTTTATACTTTAAATGCAGAAAGAGAACACTTAGTACACAAATCTGTTTTGATAAAATATGTTTAATATCTTTAGTATCTTCCGTATATCAGTAAGTGAATGATCCCAGTTCAAGAAGGCTGCTTCACTGCCTGACAGAATTACTGTAACTGACTTCTGTAAAACTTTTATCAGTATGTAAAAAAATGGTGAATTAGAATAATAAAATAGTCCCCAGTTGCCATAGATTTATTACAGGAATCTTAGTCTGCAAAGCAGAGTGTAAATAACCAAAATATTCTAGGTTGTGAGAAGAGATAATTGATAAAAGAGCATATGATCACAATGGGAAGGATTTCGAAAGTGGAGTTTGAGATTGGAATGGCCAAGGTTGACCAGAACACCTTGTACCTACAGCTAATTCTTGGGCCCTTGGTGCTGTTTGCAAGGCACTGTAGGTTCTCTGTGTGTCAAAACCCCCCACACTTCACAGTCTTAATTGCTGCCTCTTGCTAATCTCGATGTACTCAAGGAATGGAGCAGGTGACCTTTCAAGATCTGTGGTTCCTGCAGATCTGGGTCATAGCAGGTTAAGGAAGAAGGAAGCTTGCATATAGTTGTTAACCTAGTTTGTGGATACCTGAGAAGCATATGTATCTAGTTTAAAATACGTTATTGTTACTAAAGCACTAGTGAAACCAACACGATTACAACAACCTTCTTTAGCAGTTTTGGTTAATTCAATTTTTAATTAGAATAATTTCTTCTATTGCTTTATTTATGAAAAAATGTAAATAACTGAGCTCACATTTGTGAACTCATCCTTAGGTATTAGTGCTTTAGCACATTTTGGGAGCAAATGTAAATAGCATGAAAGCTGGTATTTTTCTATAATTTGTTTTTCATTGAACTTAAAGCTGTTCATTGAAATTGAAGAAAACCTGGTGACAATTCCATAGATGCATTTCGCTTGGGGAATTTGCTAAAAATGTGCTTTAGAGAATAATTTTGGAAAGGGTTCATAAATTAGCTGAGGTGAAAAATGGAAAAATAAGAAAAGAAAAGAAGCTAGGCTCCATTACCCAGTACTCTAGCAGATTTATTGGGAAGTCACTCTCTCAGCTAGTGTTTTTATAACTTAAACAAATTACAAGTAAACATCATATTTGTATGTGACTTTTCATGAAAGCAATGCTTCAAAGTGATCCATTATTTATTACACGCTCTGTGGTATACAGGCTATCCATCCTGCAGCTGTTAGACGTAATGAGAACAAGAAAAAGACCTTGTGAGCTTTAGTAAAAGATAGCAAACCTGGAGTAACTTTCAAACAATATAAAAGAAAGGGATTTATATATAAAAATAATGAAACTTATGTCAATGAGAGGTTATTCAGAAACTCAGTAGCCCTTCCTGTTTACCCCTTCCTGTTTACCCCCTGACTCTGACTCAGTGCTTCAGTATATGGTGTTTATGCTTATATATGGGCTTAAACAGTACTTATGGTTATATTCTGGTTTAACCAGGCTCTCCTTCTCTGCTTAGAATAATTAAAAATATCAACACATGGGAAAAAAAAGTAGCCAGAGGCTCATACTTACTCTTCTTTGATTATGATTTTTTCTGATTTTTTGACATATTTTTTAATGTATAGACTGGTTTGTGCTGTAATTCCAAGACACATAAACTGGCACAAGGAATTATGTTGGTATTTATACTATCACAATAATTATTAGGTGGTGTAGTAATTGTAAATTCTTACATTTATAATATAAGAATGAATATAGATTAATTAAAATAATTTACCCATTTTGAATCCCGAAGGTTCACTGGATTTCTAGTAAAACCATTATTTTTACTTCTCCCCACCCCGTTTATGGAACAGGAATCTGTCAGGCACCCGGGGTGATCAGCACCATGGACAGAAGCCGCGGAGGCGGGTGGTGTTCAGCGGCACCCGAGACACCCACCCATCCACCCATCCGTGCGAGTGTCTAAAGCCTCCCGGAGGACTGATTGCCTGAAACACATCTTAACCTGCAGCAGAGCCTGTCACTGGCGCCATAGATCAGCTTCAGTCACCCAAATAACCGGTGCGTTGGGAGCAAGGAGAGAAAGATTACAGTGTGTGAAGGTCTTTTAAGTTCCAAGACCTTAGTAAACACACTGCAATGAAAAATGAAGTAAATCATGCTTTGTCAGCTATATAAACTACTTTGACGCTGTTAACTCTTGGATGTAAGGACTTTATTTTCCCTTGGAGTTCTTGTTTGTTTGTTTGGTTGGTTGGTTTGCTTTGGGGTTTTGTGGGTTTTTGTTTGTTTTATTTTGTTTGATTTGGTTTTGGTTTTGGTTTTTTAAGATAATGTCAGGCATATTTCAGATATTCTTAAAACACAATGAGGTACCCATATTTGAAAATAATGGTCTAAGCAATATTAGTTTTGGCCCTTTTGCTTTTGAGGTAGCATGGACTAGAGTTATTATAAGTTATTATGGACTAGACAGCTACAGTCAAATTAACTGACTGTTTTGTTCTCTTCCTTCCTTCCTGTGGAGAAAAACAATATTGGGAAGTCTCCCTGGGAGGTGGGATAGATTCCCACACAACCGAATTGTGAAAGCATGTGTGGTATGTGACACTGCATTCATTAAAAAAGCCCCAAATAAAACACCAACATTCTGTCAATGGCATTAATTTCCTTGCTATTCTGATCCAAATCCAGAATGACTTGGGAAATAAATTTTCCATTAGGTGAGTTGAAAGCTTATACCAAAACCAGGTACTGTGGCAGCAGTGGATAGTGTCTGTGGTTCAAGAGTCACAATGTTAACAAAAAAAAAAAAAAAAAAAGAAACAGAAACTTTCTTACCTAACTTCAGATAACTATATCATAGACATCTTCATGTGAACTAGTCACTCCAGACTCTCCAGACTCTCCTCATGGTCACTGAAGTGTGTGTTCACTTTAAGTGAAAGGTGCAGGTCACCTGAATCTTTGGAGACATCTGCTAAGGACAAGGCAAACTTTGGTCTTATTTTTTTTCCAGTGGTTAAAAAGGAACACAGGGGTAGCTACTTTAGAAGGAGAAATATCCACACAGATGCCTGTACCCCTCGAACACTGACACTAAGTAGTGTGCAAACAATTGGGCAAGCATCAAGAAATGACAACGTCTTTGGGAGGATTACGTATCTAGGGGCGGGGAGGCTGCTGGGAAGCTCCACACAACACCTCATTTGCCTGTAGGATATGCTGTCAGATGATAGATAGTATCTGACTTGTTCGAATACTTCCACTCATACTGAAATACAACCTAATGACAAAAGTCCACAGATTAAACTTCCTCTGTATGCATTTTATACCTCAAATCTAAGCCTCTGCCAAGAGTATTTTATATGAGACCATAACTAATTTAGCTTCACGTTCTCCTCACTATCTTGGATGCTGGTTATACTTCACTAGTTTATTTCATTTTTCAACATCCCTACCACTAAAAATTTCAACCAAAACAAGTGAAATTACTCAAGAGACACTGAAAGCTGAAAAGTATGTTTCAATTCAAGTGCCTTTTTTTTCTTTTAAATTTTATTTTTACTTTAGATATTGATACAGAAAAGTAGAGTGAAAAGGTGGAGATAAAGGTTACATTACAGGATCAGGTGATTAAAGGAAAAGTATACCAAACTACCTCTTCTGTGTTAGGGGTCTACTTTGAATGAAACCTCTTCTTCCTATCAGTCCAATGAAAATCAAATGTAGAAAAAATGAACACAGTATTGTCCTCTTGGGTCTGCAGATAGCTGAAGAAACAATTCTGCTTCAGGAAATAGGAAGGATACTCTAAACTCATCCAATGTGGTGGCTGACTGATAAAGACTGGAGGTAAAAGTTGAAAATATGCTACTCAATTTTAGGCATCTGATAGAGCTACTTGAGCCAAAAGTTGAGTTTTCCCTAGACTCCCAGACAAGGAAGAGAGACTGGATTGGAGCTGGAGCATCTACTGAGATCTCTGTTTTCCTCACTCTGCTGGGAAATTTTACATTTTTAAGCTCTTTCTATAGGCGTCTTCACTTACTGCCAGTTGTGTGATATGGACTTCTTTTCACCTTCTCTCAGTGACTCTCTACCCAAATTATGGAGTGAATGAAAAATTGTCTCAGTAAATTACAATGAGACTCAACAGCTCAAAGCTGTTTTCTGAACTCTTGGTATGCCAGAAAGGAGTCCATGTAATTGCTATAATTTTCAGAGTGCGGTTTCTCTGATGCAATCAGCAGCTTTTGAGATGTCATCAGGTTTTGATTGTCCACCCACTACCAAAATCTTTCTAGGTAAAGAAAAAAATTTATTGGTGTAGAAAGGTTTACATCAGGTGTTGCATGTAGATATTGTACAGACCAACATGTTATCATTGGTTACTCATTATTTGTTTAAGCCTGTGGGGCTCATGCCTCATGCGTCAGATGATGAGCGTGTTCCCTTGGGTCAGGGCTCATGCTTGAGTACCATCGTGGGGCATGGTGATGGGAAGGAATCTCTCCTCAGACAGACTTTGGTTCTGGCTTCACTCCCATATGCTATTAGGCTAGATAAAAAGCAGACATAGCATGCCTTGATGGTTGGTGTCATGCACATGGCAATCCCTTACCCATTTTTTTCCATTAGTAGGAGGGGTAAAGAGCAACCACTGCACCCATCATCCCAACCTGTGGTATCTGGAGGGGATACCAAATGATGAGAGCCTTCTGAGCAGGGATGAGATCTGGACTGCAATCCAGCACGCACCCAGTAGCAGAGTTCAAGAGGGCCCTTGCTAAAGGCTATTGCAAACCATTTTGGTTTTTCAGGAATAAGATGGCAATACAATTGTAAATAATATTTTTGAAAAGGGTCAAAGAAGAGGGAATTAAATGATTTTCTTTTTACTTTCTGTAACTTTCTGTGCATTTTAATGGTAACTACAATAAAAATATACGGGTTTACTGTATCTTTCTTTCTTTCTTTCTTTATTTAATTCCAAAGAGAAAGACAATCTCAACATTTCCAGATTCAAATAAAACTAGATTTTCATACTGAACCATTGAAGTATGACCCCAGTGAAAAAAATGAAATGCATGTAACCTGCAACACAATAACTTTTGGGGAAAAAAAAAGATTTTTGTAAAGCAAAGTCAATGCCAGCAAGGAAATTACTTTGTATGAATCTGACACTGACTTCAGTTCTCTGTCCTCCCCCCATACTTTTTCCCCTTTTCCATTACAAAGGGCTACATGGAAAGTGTAGCTCATTGTTAAATGATCTGAGAAAACAGGCAGGAAAGAGAAAAGGACAAGATCATTTCACTTGTTTAGACAAGCAGACAGAAAAACAATAACAAAGCAATCAGTTGAGCAAACAGAGACTGTGGCAGTAACACAAATGATCATCACTCTCAAAATATGAGATGCAAATAAATTTGTAGTGGAGATATTAATCACAACATAATTTCAAATAGATTTGATTATAGAAGGACTTTCATTCATGGCTATAAAACACTAAAGTACTAAACAAAATCAGTAATCCTATTCCTCTGCGCAAGACTTGTAAATCTCAGCAGACCCCTTTTTCCCCATTCAGTTACAGTTTAAGACTAGGTCTTCCACTTTTCTGAATGATCATGCTTCCATGACATTCGTGGTACTTGGTTGACGTACATTACCTGAAGTTTGGGTTCTTTGTACTCAGTTTCGTGATGGTGAAGATACGAAAATAAAGCACAGAGTTGAAAACCTTTTTCTGTTCAAGATATGAACATAGCCTGGAAAATGCAAACTTTCCTGCAGCACATGAAGGTATCAGGAGCAAGCACCCAGCAGTGGAAGAAATCATATGAAGATCACAGTGTATTCTTATTTGTAAAGGAATATTTACAAGAAGACACTCCAAGATGCCATTTAAACTGTTTTCCATTCTGGTTTGGCCTTTAGCTTCTAAATTAGTGTGAATTTCTCTTAACAACAACAGAAAATTTTAAAAAATCTCTTCAAATATGTTTAAGTACTTCTTAGTTCTGTTTTTTTCAGAGGATATTTAATACATAGATCTGGTGAAACTGAATACCAGCTGATCACCGTATTGATTAGGAAATCTTAAAAAATGCTCTTTGATATTGAGTTCCTGATATCCATAGGTTTAAAAGTTCATAGAACCACAAAATGGTTTGAATTGAAAGGGACCTTATAGATCCTCTATTTCCAGTGCCTCTGCCATGGGCAGGGACACCTTCCACTAGACCAGGCTGCTCAGGGCCCCATACAACCTGACCTTTATGTTCCTCACAGTTTTGTGCCTAAACATTTTTAAAATATATTTTGTGTTTCTCAGTATATACAGCTAAAAAGTAAGGATAGGTGTAGTTTCTCAACTAAATTCAGTGTCAATTTTCCCATTGTTTTCAGTGAAGCATAGAAGTTATTGTAAGACAGCTCAGTAGAGAAATTAATTTAAAGAACATTACCTCAAAACCTGAGAAATTATAAGCTCTTCTCTATTTAAAAGCATTTGTTAAGGAACATAAAATGCCATGCATGCGTATTTGCTGCACTTCCTATCAAATGCTTGAGAAGGATGTTTTTTAGTAGCACATACATACATTTCAAAAAAGCTGCTAATTTATATTTAGTAGCTAGATGTTTTTATTCTGGATATACTCTCTAGGCCTCGAAAGTATTACAGATCTCACAAGAAGTTAAGTAAGAGTAGTCTCATTTCACCAAACTAAAAAATCATGGAAGAGGGGTTTAGTGGGCTGAGCACAAGAGAATAAAATATGTGTCCTTTAGATTTAATTCTGTGGTAAAGCAGAGTTGTGAACCATGGGAGAAGTTGTCTGCATGTTGAGAACACACATTACAAAATACAGAAAAAAAACAACTCTTACCTGTTGATTATGTCAGGAAGGCTCAAGTAACTGTGAATCTTGAAAAAAATTGACAAGTTATAATTGTTCAATCACATAGAAATGTGTAAGAGGCTCTTTTCTTAAATGGACTGTCAAGAAAGCATTTGCTCTAAAGTGTTTACGACATACTTGGTGATTCTCAAATTCTTTGAGATATCCTGTTCTTCTTGATGAAATATGCTTCCTTCATTTCAGGGAGACTGAGAATCACTAGGAACATGCATCAAGTTATATACCCAGGAATGATTATAATTCCAATAGAAGAAAGCATTATAAGGAGATGCATCTCACAGGAAATGGTCTGACTTCCTGGCATCATTTAACACTTCTAAGTAAACAAGCTGTACAACTGGAAATGGTCTTCCAGAAATTTAAGTAGGATACTCATATAACCTTTGAAATAAGTTGAGCAAAGTTTTCATCCAACACTTCAGCGTTAGAACTCGTGTTTTTTAATATCTGAACTTAGCTTTCCATCCACTAGAAGGGCTTATATTCAACCCTATCATACAGAATTCCTGCTTACACAGTATGCCATTGCTTGCTTTCCAGTGCTGTGCTAAACCTACCCACCTGATGTGACCCATCATCTAATGGGTCTCTGGCTAATGCCATGTTTAAGAAGAAGGAGCTAATAAGAAATATTGTAATGTAGATTTTAGAGCACTTCTGAGAAGAAAGAATCATAAATGCAGATGAAAGGTTGTTTTACTTTTAAAAAATCACCTTTGATTCCTGAGCTTTTTAATATTTTCTTTTTTTTTTTTTCTAAAAGCATTTTATTCTGCAAAGCTGAGCACACTCCCATTAGCAATATGTTCAGTCAAGAGCATCTGGGGAAATATATTTGTTGTATTAAAAACCCATATAAATATTCCCACATTTGCTGTGTGGGATAACACATAGCAACTGTACTGTAAAACCTCATGCTTTGCCGAACACAGTCCATCAGAAGAGACATGTTTTGGTTCATCTGAGAGAGAGATGACTATAAATCACCTGGTGGTAATAGGAATTGTCAGGGAAAGCTCTGCCCGGCAGCACAGGAATGGAGGCACAAAGAAGAATTTGTTGGGAGAGCGACTTCCTTACCCACCTGTCACTCCTTCCCTGTGCCCCTACAGCCATACACTCTCAATTTTAATTTCCTGTCCCAGGCAGGACAGCTTCCCTCTGCCCTCATTTCGTCTGCCTTAAATGCCTTTCCCTCATTTAACCCACTGTTGCCTCAAACAGAAGAGCTCCCCATCACTTTTCTACAACCTGTTTCCCCGAGTAGGCTGCCAAAATGCTTTATTTACTGGCACCCTATTAGAGACCTGCCTGCCTGTTAATAGGTGTGATCTCATCTCCCCAAAAATCCTTGCTGCTTTCCTGTTGGGGACATGCAATGCTCATCACAGGTGTGAATTAATGTCTCAGTATCATAAAATGAATTCCCAGTAGAGTTCCAGACCTTGGAGATTGTGAGAAGCAGAAGTGTTTAGTGTGTGACACTGGATCTGATTATATATCTCTTTTATATTGATGGAGGTGAGAAACTGCTAAGAGAGTTGTGATTAGTTCCCAGCTCAGTGAATGCAGACAGACAGACAGACTCTCCCAGACTCCAGTGAGATAATTCAGCTGCTTTGACAATTCCCAAAATTTCTGGAAAATTTTTTTTCTTGTAGATACCTGGGTATTTCTTCAGCTTTTATTTTGCACAGGAAGGCAAAGTTATTGTAATCTTTTTTTTCCTACTAGTAGAAGCCCAGAATCACAGAATGGTTTGGGTTGGAAGGGACTCAAAAGATCATCTAATTCCAATCCCCCTGCCATGGGTTGGGACACCTTCCGCTAGAATAGGTTGGTCAAAGCCCCATCCAGCCTGGCCTTGTTTATCTAAACAGTCAGTGGCATTTTGCTTTGCAGAATGTTTCATTTGTTCATGTTTCATATAAAACTTTTTTTCTTAAAAAATACCCTGTTGTCCAGTCTATTAGGTATTCTATTCACGACAAAGAGTCAAGTTTTGGCTTAAGAATCCTGATGTTGTGCTGTTTTTAAAATAGAGCATTGATTTTTCGGTGTTTTTAGAAATGCCATTCTCCTGCAGTAACAGAACTGAGTAATAAGTCATTTGATGTTGACTTTGAGGTCATGCAATTTAGTTAAAGCAGAGGAGTGGTGAAAGGATTGTAGTGCTATAATTACTTTTATGTCTGTCCATTTTATTTAAAAATATTTCTGTGTTTCAGGCATACTTTTGGGGAGTTATACTGTGGTTGCAAATGACTATATTTCCATACAATCTCAGAGATAATTCCATTTGCCACAAATACTTGCAGGTAAGGCCCTACATGGTGCAGCAGTGAGATGCTGGAGGCACTGGAAGCGAGTAGATGCAACAAGATATGGTATCATAGATACTTTCATCCTGCTTCTGGCTTGTATTCTGGACCCCAAAGAAGATTTCTGTGAAACCAAAAGGTTGGAAGGGGTTTTGTGTACTCTATTATTTGGAAGTGGTGTTGCAGGATGATTTCTGCAGAGGTCATCTGTGCATCTGTAGAGTTGAGCCAGGGGTCACAGTGAGTCCCTTACTGAGGAACACAAAGCAAAGCTACATCCATCTGCATCTCAAACTCCTCTAGGATTAGAGGAAGAAAGAAGCAGTTTAAAGATAATGTGACTCCAGACGTTTCATGTGAGAAGAGCCGTTTGAGACTAGTAAAGATTACAGTCAAGTGTAAAATATCTGCTGGAGTGTGAAAATCCTGGAATTAGAGAAGATAATTACTCACCAAGCAGCACCCAGAGCTCAGGAATCAGGAGCTGTTATTGCAGTGTCACACAGTGACAACCTGCAGCAGAGCCAATGGGGAAACAAAACACTTGCCACCTCTCCTCAGCATTTGGTAGAAACAAGGCTTCCTTTCCCCATTTGGGTGAAAGGAGGCATGGATGCAAAGTTCAGTCTTTAGTTCTCTTGCTACAGGTCAGAGATACGCTGACATGGCTTCTATTCCTTGGCTCATTCAAGGAGAGCAAAGAGCACAGAGCAGAGAAATACAGTGTTTACTTCTTCCTCAGGCCTTTTATTTAGAAGAAGACTGTAAAAAAATAGAACTATGTTTTTAAGCCCTTTATCCCATCTAGTATGGGGATAAAAAGGTCATACGAGCATGCTGTATTGTATCTTTCTTATGGGAAAAACAAAGGAGACTATTGGAAAGATCAGAATTGTGACATACATAAAAATTGTTGGGTTTTTCACATAGGCAGCTCTTGTTGAACTTTTACCATGCTCATTTTTAAATAGAAACACGCAACAAATTTGTAGCTTCTTGTTATGAAGCTTAGAACATGGTTACCATTATGGATAGTGCCAGCAACCTACTTAGAGTGAAGTTAATCTACACTAAATTACAAGTGTACTTCTATTAATGTGCATTGACGATAATAAAAATGTCTGGTCAGTCTGGTGACTTCAACAGGTCAGCCTCACAAGGTCATCAGCACAATCCTTTTGTTTATTCACTGTTAGGCACTCGGCAAGGTTCATGGCAACAACAGCACTGTAAAAGCACAACCAGACTGTCCACACCTGAAAGCTTACAATCTGAAGAAGTTACCATCTCCCTCAGACCTGTATTTTCTCTTCTAGTCCTCATTGTGTTAAATGTGTTTCCAAGCTGGAAAACACTGATGTCTCATGCAGCTGCAACCCAGCTCTTCTCAAGAGTCCTGCATGTTGCTGCAGCTGGGCCCAGCAGCCAGCAGGTGTCAACCTGCTCAGATGTCCACTTCTTGTACTGGGAGTTGGGAATGGCCATAATAGGAATGATTTCTATTTCTGAGGCATATTTCTCTCCAGGATAAAATCCTCTCTTCATTGCGAGGTCATAAATATGTGTGAAAACACATCATAGAAAGTAAATCAGCTTTCTTCTAGGACTGAGCAGAAACCATCAACACTGCTAGTGTTTCTGCAGTTGTTGTGAAGGTGTCCAGACCTCTTGGTTGATGTGCAAAAGTGCCTCAGTTAGATATCTAGCTTTACTAACTACAAACCCAGCCTTTCATGGCCTCCATGAATAATGGTTTTGGATCTCACCAAATATATTCACAGGTAGAAAAGGAAAACACTGTTTATATTGTCCCTGCCTCCAAACCTAATCACAGAACACAACTGTTTACAGCAAATAAAACTAGTGAAAAACAAGGGACAATCTGGGAAAAATTGTTTTGCTTCCAATTCACAATTTAGACCTAGCACAGAGAGAAGGTATTGACTTATTGCAAATATTGTGTGCATGCTGTGTATAAGCTGATGCTCTCAGCCTAAATCTTCACTGGCTTCAGAGCAAAACTGTATCCAGAACTTGCTATTAAGATGGGCACTTACTTCCAGTTCAGGTTAGACTCTCATGCATTGTAATCCTCAAGGACTTTATACATACCTCAGAAGATTTTTACAGGCATGGCCACCACATTCAGGAGAGAATGGATTTGCCATTGGCTATTCTATTGTTATTACCTGTTGGTATATCCTGCTTCATTTGTAAACATTGGGCAGCTTTATCTTAGTTTCATTAAGGATAAGCTACCTCTCAGTTATCTTGTGGTAAACACAAGCAGTTACCACAACAGAAATGACATATTACAAATCAATATAGTACTTCATGCAGTGTACCTTATTCTTGTACTCATAACGAAAATTATGTGTCTGCCATCTCACAGTCATGTGAGGCTTTCCCTTTCCCTGGTAAGGGACTTCAGCTTCAGCAGAGACATCATTATTTAATGCCATATTCTAAGGAAATATATTTTCTCTTGTAATAGTGGGCTCTGTTTCTTTTTTGTTTGTTTACATAGTGCATCTCCCTGTTGGGGTGAGATGATTTATGTGTTGCCACAGAAGAGGGGGACACTGGATCTGTTTTTCTGTAACAGAGCCAGCATCATAGCATCACCAATGCTGCCACTTGTGCTAGGCTTGTTATATGAACAAATACAGGTGTCCCATTTCTGATGCTGCCAGTTAGAGACATTCTAGAAGTTGAAAACTCACAGAAATATCAAAGGAAATAAAACTGATAAAGGGTCAGAGCTGGCTGCATTAACAAACAGCTGGAAGACAAGAAGGCAGGAGACTTGGCTATGATTGTGCTCAGAGACTTGAAGTCATTTGGAGTACAGGATAGTGGAGGATTTCCAGCTCCCCAGAATTTAATAATTTCACATGAATGATAAAACAACTCTTGCATGTGTTTAATATATTTTTTTAATGGAATACACATCACATTTCATTGAATATATAAACATGAATGTACATTTTTTTAAAAAATACCTTATCACTTAAGTAACATTGTTAACATGAGTTTCTTAAGAGTCTCTTTTGAAATACAGTGGGAATTTAGGTCTAGCCATTGATCAGTTAAAAGACAACACAGACTGGAAGAGAAAAATCTTATCTGTAACCTTTTCCTCACCAAATGATGAACATATAGCATTATTCTTTCAGATTTCAAAGTTTTTTAAAAAATTGGGGAAATAAAAAAAGGGAAGATTGTCAGAGTAGTATGAAGTTAGATGTGCTGTCTATTCTGTTTGGTTTAGGAGAAAATATAAATACATTTTAGCAAGTTATAAACAATAGCCTACTATAGTAAAACAAAGTAATTTGCAGTGACATAAGTAGAAAAAACCATACTAAGCTAAATATTTAAGGAGAAAATGAGAACTTTGATATAAGACTATGTAAAGCATACTTCTATTTTGTATATGTTTAGTGCAGTTGTGGAGGCAATTGGAACTTTAATATCTGAAAATAAACTCTTAGCTCATGAAGAACAATGGCTAATGAAGCAAACATTCCAAGAGATCTTAAAACTTGTGTCTCTCTTTCCTTGCATTACCTATTCTTTTGAGGCAAGCCAGGAAAAGACAGATCTATCTCAGAGAAGAAAGTTAAACATAAAAAGAGAAGTAGGATTGTTAAACAGTGAATCCCTTAGGAGTGATAGAGGTTCACAGAAAGGAGACTAGGGAGCGATTGCAAGTGCTCTTGGGGAAGGAGTGATGCTGAACTTGGAAACATGAAGCTAATCCATCTGGAGAAAAAATAAACTGACACACATGTCAATGGCAAGGAAAAATCTCTGGAGCAGTAGTGCTAAAAACAAAGAGGATGTAGAGATAAGCATTTGCAATGCAATAGCGCTTAAGAAGAAAAGGCGGGTAGAACATGCAGCTGGATGGAGGGAACAGGGGGGATGTGAGGACACATATCAACTGCTGAGAAGCAGGAGCATTCTTCATACCTGACTCCACTGCTCTAGTCCTCGTAGGTTACACATGGTTAGTTTAGAATGACTCCAGAGGTGAGACTGATTTATATTAAACCTTTAAAATAAGAAAAATAATTCACTTTGACTAAAGACAGGGCTCAACGGAGGTAACAATTTACAATTAATTGACAGGAGAAATCAGCAAGGGAAAGAACTGATTATTATTTTATATTAACCAATCAAATATTTTTATAGTGACAAAGAGAATGAATATTCTGATAATGTGATGCATTTGAAGGGAGAAAAGTAAGTCGATTCCTGTGTGAAACATGGAAAAGGAGAGTGACAAACCAAAGTAGTAGTAAAGAAACAATATTGAAAAATCAGTAGTCTAAAGCTGTGCTTAAATAAGGATCTCTGTGTGAAAGGGGTTGAATGCTCAGGCTTTAAAGGCTAAAGCTTTAATTGATGTCCTAGAGCTCTTTGACCAAATATTCCTTTGAATCTCTTCCTTATAGCTAATATAAACCTATCCTCTTTCAGTTTAAAGCTATTACCCCTTCCCCTAAAAGTCTCACACCAACTTTCTTGTAGTCCCTCTTCTGAGGTGAAAACTAACATACATTTGTCAGAAAAGCTTAAAGGCTTTTTCTATTTTCAGAGTATGTCAGGGTTTCATTTGTGATCAGGCAACGAAACGCAGCCCACAGGAAACAAGTTTATCTCCCGTTTGTTTTGGTTTTTTTTTTTTTTTTGAAAGGTCCAATACACCTCCTGGGGGCAGTGACAATGAAAGCAGAGATGAGGAGAGCAAGCAGGGCAATGGAGAGCCTGGGCTGCCCCACCGGGAAAGCCGAGCTGACAAAAGGATTGGGGCTGCCTTTCTCTCGATTTCGAGTGAAACTGTAGGAGAATAAGAAGTAGGAGGGTTCCATCTGCCGGCCAAACAATTAAGCCAATTGCTTCTGAAAAAGGGATGGGTAAGGTTTACGTCCTCGATTCTGTGTGTTTGTCTTCCCGAGGCAGAGAGAGAGACTGGCAGCACAGGTCTGACTGCTGTCCATACCCGTCAGCAATCAGTGTTGCATGCAAAGGGAGTTTCATTACTGTAACGTCTTCGCCTGCAGTGATTTTCTCTCGAGGTTAATAGATTAGTGTCAGAGGTTTCCAGATTTCCTAATTAGCCACAAACATAAAAGCAATCAGCTCAGATATATTACAATCGAAACCTGCTGTCCTGTCTATTCTACCGGAGGTTGCTGAAATAAATAATATAGCTTTTAAGGAAACATTTTCCTTGTGACTAAGAGGTGCTGGGATTTGCAGGTTACGATGTTCATTTCCTAACAGGAGGATTTTTTTCTTGTGAGTCAGAGCTAACCCAGTGCCCCAGAATGGAAAAATGAGACACAGTGTTTATTAGTCAAGTGCCACAAACCCCAGAAAGCTGTCACTTTTAGAAGCTGAAATTTGAAACACAGGTAAGAAATTACTGATTTTCTATCTCCTTTCAAGCACTGTCCGAAATACCACTACAGCTGGTTGAACTTTCTGCAGGTCCCACCTGACTTGACTCATGACCTCGTCTATTGACACAATTTGGAAGTCCAAGTAGCACCATTTTACATCTCTGTGATTTTTATTTAAATTTGTGTCCTTCACTTTTGATATCCTGGGGCAGGTGCTGCCACATAGTTGTGTTTTGAGCTTGCTCCAAGCCCTACTACAACACTGGCGAAACCATCTGCAGGAATCTGCTGCCCTGCTGGGATTCTGGAAGAAAGAAGAGCCAAGGAGTTATATGTATTTAAAACCTCTGTCTGTATACATATTATGCAAACACAATATATGTAACATGCAGTATTGCAGTTAACAACATTATTTTCACTGATTCTTTATCCAGTTTCTTGCCTCCTGTGGGATATTGAATGGGATATAAAGTAGAAGATATCTGAAAACTTTGTACAGACTGCAAGGAAGTAATTAATTTCCTTTTTCTCTCTAAAATATACATTCTTGCAGAACACTCTGCAGCAGAGCAAACTGGTAACACCAATTTAGTGAGTATATTTCTAACAAATCTAGTTCATACCAGACATACACAAAGCATAAAGAAACAGTAAAAAAAAAAAAAAATTACTAATGCAAGCAGTTGAATCTTTTGCTTCTACAGTGCCGTAGCAGTACCAGAAGAAAAAACACAACAAAGATATGTGGAATACAAATCTCCAGAAGTCTAGGATGTTTGCAGTTGTAGTGTGTAAACAGTATTTAATTTTGTGGGGAAACTGATTAGAAGCACCACTTGTCCTCGAAAGATCCAGATAACATATTTTGAAATCAATCTGTAGCTGAATAAATGTAAAATTGAAAAGGCTCAACAAATTCCCATGATTAAATGGATCCTTGCTACAGGTTACCATAATGTAAAGGTAGCATTAGTCTTGTCTCATTGCCCTCTTGGGACTCACTTTCTCACCTGCTATATGTAAATCACACATTTGATTGGAGAGAGAAAAAACACCTTGTGGAAATGGTTAAGTGTTCCCTCTTGGTTTCGAATTATTGTCTTAGAAAAATACTGCTCTTTTTTAGGATGTAAAGATAGAACCAAATTTCCTCAGTGTTGAAATGTGATTGACTGGCATACTCCTTAGGGTGAACAACTCACTGCATGAAGGAAGGATCAGTCCAAAACAGATATCCTGGCCTTGCAGCAGCTGGGGAGTTTGCAAGTTGGCTTCTTACTTACCTGCTTCAGCAAGAACATTCACCAAATGCAAGAAGTCAGATTCTGCTTTTGACTTTGCAGTCAGAAAAGAATATGAACCTGGAGAATAATGAGTGTTTTATGGGTGCAGGATGGAAACATCTCATGTGCTGTACTTGCTCATCAGATATGAAGCTAATTTTAAATTAACCTTGGCTTAAAATCACTAGGACTATAATAATCTGTTTTAGGGTGCTGCATGACCATATACACACACTGTCTGCATTTCAAAGAGAAGGCTTATAACATGTAACCTGAATCACTATTTTTTACATGCTTTTTCACTAGAACATCATGTCAGGAGGATGTAAATAATTGAATTGGCTCTTGGACTCCATACTGCTACTTTCTGTAACACAAAAAAATTAAAATGCAGCTAACAGAGACACCTGACCTAAACATCCCCCAAGATAGTCTTCAAAGTGGAATAACCATATCCCATTTACAAGTTGGACATAATACAGGAGTGATAGCAGCTGCCTAGATGCTGCCGTCAGAATTATTAATTCATTCATCTCGCTTACATTTTGTTAGTAGAACTGACTATGGAGTGATTTTTCTTTTTCAAACACCTGGAGTTTTACAATCACCAGGAAAGGCTTAGTTATCACTCCTTCTGTGAGCTGAAAGAAAAGAGTATAAGAAGAACAACAGAGCAAAATATACAAAAGTTTTGTGTGCTGTGCAGGTCTTTGGTTTATTTGTTTGTTTGTTTGTTTCTGAGGAAGGGTGTGGCAGTTTGTGCAATGAGGCTAAAAAAGGAAAGAAAACCAGGTGTGGTTGGTGGATGAATGCCTGAAGATGCAGAGAAGTGGGGCAGAAGGAGGCAGTGGCTGCCCTTCCCGGGTGCTGCCGCTTCGCTAGAGGGAGGCAGAGTAGCAGCTTAGAGTTTTGTTTCGTCTGGTTTTAGCCCCTGGAAAGGTTTTCTTCTGCGAAAAGCCTCCTTGTTAACTGGCCTTCTGAATCCTCCCCTGCCCTTTCGCAAGAGCCCGCGACCGATAAAAGAGACCCAGCTGAGGCTCTCACAGAAACATTTTAGAATCAAAATATACAAAGTGCAGTGCCACTATGTATAGTATGTGGATCTTTGTAATATGCTGGCAATGTGCCAAATGCTAGGATAATTTCTCCCTTATTCCTGCTAGGGAATGGATGACTGGGCATTTGTACGGTGCTTGTGAAAGGAGAAAGTTTCTCTTCAGGCCAGGCAGGGAGCTGGCATCTGCAGTTTGCCTTTCTTTGTGTTGTTTTGCCAATGCCATCAATCTACACCCCCCTTTATAAGAACGAAAGGCAATCTGAGAACAGTGGAGTAGCTACCTTGAGTCAAAATAAACCCATAATGACAGATGAAGCTTGCAGCACAAGCCACACTTGTTCCAGCCACAGGGTAAAAATTATCTCTTTACACTGTACTGTCCGAAGGGGTCTGGGCAAAGAGGGGCACGTGGATTTATGGAAAGGGATCCTGGTTTCTGAATAATGCCCCTATTCAGAGAGTGAAACTGTAGAGAAGTCCAGCACAGATGGCCAGATCATAGAATCCTAGAATATCCTGAGTTGAAAGGGACCCACAACGATCACTGAGTCCAAGAGTCACACCATGTGCCTGAGAGTATCATCCAAACACTTCTTGAACTCTGTAAGGCTTGGTGCTGTGACCAATTCCCTGGGGAACCTGTTCCAGTGCCCAGCCATCCTCTGGGTGAAAAACCTTATCCTGACTCAGTTTCATACCATTTCCTTAGGTCCTGTCATGAGTCACCAGTGCCTGCCCCTTGTTTTCCCCTTGTGAGGAAGCTGTAAAATGTGATGAGGTGTCCCCTCAGGCTCTTCTTCTCCAGGTTGAACAGACCAAGTGCCCTCAGCCACTCTTCAGACAGCTTCCCCTCAAGGCCCTTCACCATCTTCATTGCCCTCCTTTGGACGATCTCTAATAGCTTAATATCTTTCTTATATTGTGGTGCCCCAAACGGTACACAGTGCTCGAGTTGAGGCCGCACCAGTGCAGAGCAGAGCGGGACAATCCCCTCCCTCAACTGGCTAGTGATGCTGTGCCTGATGCATCCCAGGACATGGTCGGCACTTTTGGGTGGTGAAATGAAAAATCTATTCCACCACTGTGGATGTGGTGGCAGCACCCCACTGGGGAGTACTGTGGGCAACTGTGGGCAGTTCAGGGTGAAGAAGCAATAATCTTGGAATGGTACCCATGGAAAAAGGGTAGGGAGAGGGGGGATTAAGAGGGAAGAGAAGGGAAAAGTGAGGGGCAGCATCATGTTTTTTGGGGGAGGGGGAAAAATGAGGTAATAGAACTGACCTGTGAGGAAGATGAGCAATCAAGTCTGTCATTGCACCCAGGAGCAGTGAGATATTTCCTTTTTCTTTTTAAGTTACAGAACAGTCAGTATTTCATTCAATTTCAAAATGGAAAGCTGTTCTTTATTCATTAAAAATGTACATTCTGTAAAATATGGATCAGCAGCAGGCCCCTCTGGTGAACAGTGAGTTACAGTCCTCCCAGTTTGAACTAAATTATTTGTGTTGGGTTTACGATCTGAAATGCAAAGTCCTGTGCTCCAGTACTTCTTTCCAATGCTTTTAAGCAATTTTATTATAATTCTTTCAGCTTTTTAATGTCTGAACAAAGCAATATATTCAGGGGTTATGAGAGGAAAAGGGAAAGGAGACCAGAAAACCACCAGTCATAATGGAAAATCATAATAAAATAGCTGTAAAGCACTCCTGTGTAGGGGAATGGGGAGAGGAGAGCAGGACTGAGGAATGGAACCTCAGTGTATAGTCTCTTCAAAATGTAAGTACTTCATACTGAATCGTTTGACTTGAATATGAATCTACAGTTATAATTACAACTCAGTTCTGGAACATGAAGGGCCTTGTTGCCTTGCACAATGCAGAAAATTTTGCCTAAGTATCCCCTTTTCAAATTTGGGTCTCAGTTCAACACAGTCTTGCATAGAAACTGAGCTAATCTTACATGAGATACATTATTAGTTGCAGTCATGAAGTAACACCAGAAGAACATGAAGAAATGGTATGTTTTGTCAATAAACAACAGAATCAAGCCCAACCTTGCCTTTATCTAAGATTTGGAATTAAAATGCTTTTCCCTTACATTTACTCAAAATCAAAACTATTAAAGCTCTTGGACTGTCCTGAGATGAAAGTATCTCTAACTTTTGAATCTTCAATTAGGGCCAGGATGCAAATTTATATCCCGTTTTCTTTCTAAATAGTTTTGTTATATAGGAGTGTGCAAAATGTTTCTGTTTCTTCCTTGTAGGAGTTCTAGGGAATAAATCTCACATTTACTCTAACTAAAATGTGTAGTTTTTCTTTTTTTTTCCAAAGATTTAAAGCATGTTTAAAAGACTCATCTTCTGATTAATGAAGTCACAGGCTTGTAGTTCATCTGAAGATTAAGGATAGTGCCTTCTCTGTGGAGCCACACTATATTGAATGTGATTTAAAATTCATAGGAACGATGAGTAGGAGGAGAATCTTGCAATATATAAGCTTTCATCCATTAATTTAATGAATATAATTATACGCACGTGAAAAATAAGGAGGTGATTTGTGGCAGCCAACATGGCTTCAACACTGCACAACATCCCTGTCTCTAAGCTGGAGAGACATGGATTTGATGGATAGACCACTCTGTAGATAAGGAATAGGCCAGACGGTCACACAAAGAGTTGTGTTTAACAACTTGATGTCCAAGTGCAGACTGGCACCAAGTGGCATTCCTCAGAGGTCATAATTGGAACCAGTGCTGTGTAACATTGGCAACTTGGACAGTGGGATTGTGTGCACCCTCAGTTTGACAATGACACTAAGCTGAGTAGTGTTGTCAACATACTGGATGGAAGGGATGGCATCCAGAGGGATCTTGGCAGGTGCGACCATGAGAACCTCATGAAGTTCAGTAAGGTTAAGTGTAAGGTCCTGGAGCACCTCTCCTATGAATACAGCTGAGAGAGTTCAGCCTTAAGGCACCTTCCAGTCCCTAAAGGGAGCAAACGAGAGCTGGAGAGGGACTTTTTACAAGGGTATGTAATGATGGGACAAGGGGGAATGGCTTTAAATTGAAAGAAGAGAGATTTAGATAAGCTATTAGAAAGACATTCTTTACTGTGAGGGTGGTGAGCCACTGGAACAAGTTGCTCAGAGCAGCTGTGGATGCTCCATCCCTGGAGGTATTCAAGGCCAGGTTGGATGGAGCTTTGAGCAGCTTGGTCTAGTTGAGGGTATCCTTGTCCATAACAGGGAATTTGGAACTAGGTGATTTTCAATATCCTTTCCAACCCAAACCATTTTATGATTCTATGATTGCCTAGAAGTTATGCATAATAGTTACCATGTTAAAAGAGTATTTTGTACAGATATTTCAGAGTATTACCCCAAAACCTCCCTAAACAACTCTCAACTTACTTTTTGAGATGCACTGAAAATTACTTCTGGGAACTGCATTACTATGTGCTTTATAAGTTTCTTCCACACATATTCATAAATATTGAAGTGCAAATTATATATTATAGAGTTATTCATTATTCATCAATCGGATGTAAATGAATTTACAGGCCTGAGCTGTGTCCCGATGAACACCTTTTCCCTATCTGAAAATTGTTGAAATGTCTTTGAACTTTAGAGCTGGTCACCAGTGCCTGATGCAGCTCCTACTGAAGTCAGTACGGGTGTCTCTGTTGATTTCAGGGAGAGATAATTCTGCTCTTTGAAGTAAATTTTGCTGGCAGATACCTGAAGATATTAAGGACAGAAAAAACTTCTGTAAGACTCTTCACACTGAATCTAAGTTACAGATATCTAAGAACAAACCTGTTTAATAATTTTGTTGCAAAATGTAAGTCAAATAATTATTATGTGCTCTCCAGCACAGTTAAACCTTTGCTTTCCAAAATTTAAGCCATTGACTTGTGATCATTAGCGTTTCATAGACATAATACTCTTAGTGTAAACCAGTTTTCATAAACAATATACTTTCTATAGGCAAAATTGCTAGTCTGTCAACAAGACTAAGTATGGTTTCAATTTTGTCTTGTTCATAGAAAAACGTAAGTTCCTATTTCAGAACAATACTTTTACATAATATTCCTAGTTTTTATGGTTCAGACTTTTGTTGCTGTCTCTAAAATTCCTCTTCTTTACACATTTAATCTCTTCTTCAAGGTTTTAACACTTGGCTTTGTATTCATTCACAGCTGTAACAAATTTTACCTCTAAGTCTCAGAGCTTTTTTTTCCCAACAATGTTTCACAGAAGTCTATATGGTTGTCCTTAATTTGAAGGAGTGCAGAAGCAGCAACTTATGAAATCCAGATATTTATCCCTATTCCTGCGATCCACATCAGATACCTATATGATTTGAGATGGTAGCTATTCCAGGAGAAGACACAGAGACAGAAATTTCAGTGGTAGCTCCCTTTTGGTACATTGCAATTTCCTAGGTTGAACAGGTTTGGTCCTTCTGAAGATGGGGAAGGGAGTTTTTTACCATTTTTCCTACTTTTTCTATGGGGAAAAAAAGAGCCACTGCGTGTCAGCAGCAACAATGAGCAGCAACAGAATGAAGCCTATGAATCTTCTCTTTATGATGACTAGGGAGGTATGTAATTGGTACATTACTGTGATGGAAAATTCTCCTAACTCTTTATAAGCATTTATGACAGGTAGGAAACCCGGTAAGAGCAACCTTTTTCTAACTCTGCCTTACACTGCTAAGCCCCTGTCCTGTCCTGTCCTGTCAGGTTTGTTACCATCTTCTTGTGGGAGTCTGTTGTGTGAAATGGAGTTTGGCACCAGAAATCCTTGTGTTTGGCAGTGTGGTTTAAGGATTGAAATACAGCAAATGACATGAAAGTTGGGGCACAGGTTGTCAACAGAGGCTGCACATCTGTAAACAGCTCCATCACAGACAGCTACTGGCTGTTGGAGAAGAGCAGCTTTGAGAGTTGAGAAGGAATTGCTGTAGATCAACGTATGCAACATAAAAAAAGAGAGAAGCAATGGCAAACCTTGGAAACACCCAGGATGATCAGCTGCATGCCATCCCTGCCACAGCCTGGAAAAATAACCCCCTCCAGTGTCATCCTTGCCTGGGGTGGAGACCAAATCATCAAGAAGTGCAACAAAAGCCCCAGGACCTGAATGTGGGGAGAAGAGTGGGATCACCATCTGCTCTTCCTATACATCACTGAACTTGGCAGGAACCACATGCTACAGAGCAAATGGGTGGAGAGGTCTGAGGGTTTGCCCAAATTATATATAAAGGATTAACATAAAATAATTACAGATCTAGAAGTAGGCTCAGGATTTTGCTACTTGCCACTGCTGCTTAAGCACTTATATGAAACTAACAGTTAGGTGCATGACAATTTATTCAAATGGAATTCCTTATTTATAATACCTATCTAAATTGTCATGTCAAGATTTTAATGCTAGAAAACGAAGGCTGAGGTATGAGCAAACACAAAAAACCTGAAATTTATGACTGAAAAGCAACTGGATAAAAAAACGGAGGAAAGAACAACTGTGATCAAAAGATTTAAACAGATTATTTGACCGACAGCTGAGTCCAGTATATGCAACTATTCTATGTATGCTGACTCATCTGTTCAAGTATACGTATGTATACTAAAATCCCTTCAAGTTATAAACACCTGCTAGAACAGAGGATATTCTGCGGAGAAATTAACTGTAGGGTGAGCACCTGAGGCATGCAAAACAGATCCAGGCCAAATTATCTGAAATCCAGATGGTGATGGGTCAGGTCCCAGCACATACCTCCCACAGATTTGGCCCAAGACTTTACACTGTTCACTGTTTGCTGCCTGGGGAAGGAAATCAACCTGGAATGTTATAGGGAGAGGAATCTAGTGATCTATGGAATACCAGAATAGAAAACTGTGCCCTTTGGCTCAGAACCTGTCCACCCTAAATCCTAAGGGAGAGCTAGACTCAGCTATATACACATTTACACACTCAGTTTGTTGGGGTTAATAGTTTTAAGTCTTTAATACTTGTCTAAAGAGATGGAAACCCAGAGGAGGGAGGTCCATACTATGGTTCAGAATCACATCAGACTCTGGACCTGTTTCCTGCACATTCTTCATCTACCTCCTGTTTCTGGTGAATAGTTTTTTCCAAACTTTTTGTGTGTCCTATTGTCGACACATACACAGCATTGACATCCTCCAGTAACCGAATCATATCCCTCTTGGTGAGGTAAAGCATCAGGGCTGTTGGTATAGGAAAGATAAAAATAAATTACCCCTACTCTGAAACCTGGAAGAGGCATCTGCAATAGCAGATACCCTGATAGCAAAGAGGCTTGGAAAATCAAAGATGCGTGAGCAAAAATGCACAATAGCATCTTTAGCAAATAAGTATGTGCTGAAGTCAGGGGGAGCAGCAGGAGAGCTGCTGCTCTAGGAAAAAAAGAAAAGGAATTGCTCCATATGTTTTGAATTGGAGGCCAATACATGAAAGAGTGGAATGTGAATCTTCTTAATGCTTAAAGAATACAGAAAGAGGGGTGCTTACTAATTATCTTTTAAATTGGCTAATATGTCACCTGATGAGTATGTGCTTCTGCTGGGCCATCTGGGAGTTTAGTAGCTGCATGAGGCATTAGGTTACATTACAAAACTCACAGGAATTCATTATCTGGGGCAATTCTCTTTCAGTCATCAAGCTATTCACCCTACTTGAAGCCAATGAGTTTACTTTCCCATGAAACCTACTCTGTATTTGCTCCCTAAAATAAGTACCAATTAGCTAAAGATAACAGTCAAATAAACCACTTTAATTGGGAAACAGAAATTGGTAGTTAAACATAAAAGTGTGTATGTAAATATGCTGATTATCTTAAGAGTTTGAAAAAACATCTGTTTTTTCTGCAGAATGCAGGTATTTCTTCCCAAACCATGAGAACATTGCTATCATCTCAGTGCCTTAACTATATAAATTGAAAAGAAGTCCAAAATAATTAACTCAATACGTCTTTTTCCTGTATAGGAGACAGTGAACTGCCTTTTGCTTTAGTAATACTCTCCTTTTAGTATCTTTAATTAAAAAATCAGAAACATTGTACCTTTCATTCCTTCTTCATATTGTGAATGAAAAGTAAAAAAACTTCATGGAACTTAAATTAAAAAGAGTGAAAAACACTGACATGAATTTATTGAAAGACTTCATTCTTAGTTTCTTGCTGTGAACTTTATATTGTACCTTATGCATTTCAAATCCTGATACACTAGTTCGAACAGAGATTTGTGATCACATTAATCTATGAACTACAGAATTATTCAAACACCAGTGATTTGTCTTAAAATCTTCAGGACAATATATATATGTTCTTGTGCAATGTCCCACTTCTGGAGTCATTCTTCAATGGAAAAACATTCTATCAGAACACTTTCAGCCACCTCTACTCCCCAGTCTTACAAGATCATTCACTGTAAAGCAGCAAGGTCATAGCGTAATTATCCTCTCTAGACACCTTGGTTTTATTAGCATGAGTGTGGTTATTACTGAGATGGTCGTCACCATTCTGTGACAGAATTAACATATGTAAACATGACAGTAGGTTATATCTACTTGGACTGAGCTTAATCTCATTTGGAGCCTGATTTTTGAGGTCCTTGAGCGTGCACTAAATTTTAAATAGCACAGAATTGTCATATCTAAACATGTTTTCAGGACTGAAGCCATTCACAATGTTGGTGAGGCTGAGCGTTTGTGAAACCTGCATGGGAGCAGCACAGAGCCTCTAGCTTTTGTGCTAGTGAAAAAAGTTTGTTGTATTGTTCAAAATATGACTTTCATTTAGTTGTTTATTTTGAAAGGGGAAATACAAAGCAGATACTGAGGCAAAGGATGTAAAGTCATCACTGAAGTAGGTGTTATCTTAAAACCATGCCTGTGAGCTCATGGCCAGATGACTCTCAAGGCTACTTTAAGCAGAGTGAATGTCTGAGGACCTCATGTCTGTCAGCAATAACCCTAAAGACTGTAGAGATTTCTTAGAACCTCTATATTCCCTGTTTGGGATAGTCTTTTGCCTGTTCAAAGGTTTGTTTGGAAGAGTCTCATGGGCTATGGGCCTAGACAGAAGAGAGACCCAGGAGAGCTGGTTGATTTTCAAGGATTACCCCCTCAGTTTCCAACCATGGTCCATTCTGACATAGAAGGAATCAAGTAATGGTGGCAGTAGGCCTGGCAGACAAACAGAGATCCTGATGGAACATGGACATAAAAATTAAGTGTACAGAAAGTGGAAGCAGGGACAAAAAAACCCAGGACAGATAACATACACAGTCAAAATGGGATGGGGACTTTCCTTGGTTATACCAGCTCTGACCTGGCCATGAGCCCCTCCAGCCAAACACCCAGGATGGGGAATCTTTTTAGGGTCCTTACGCAGGGATTGGGTTTGGAAAGCCAAAGCTCATCTGAGGCTGAATCTGGCTGTGAAAGGCAACACGAAGAGCTCCTACACTCTTGTTTCCTTTTGTGGAATGTCACCTGCCATTAACCAGCAGAGATCATTGTATGGCAGGACCAGGGGGAAAAAGGGCCTTTGCCTCAATTCTGTGTGCCAAGGTGAGCAGGTGGCAAGGCCTACTGAAGGCTAAATATTTTATTGCACAGTCCTTAAAGATCTCTGCAGGTCACTGAAAACTCAGACAGAGGACCAAGTATGGAGGCTCTAATTAAAAAATCTGTAGTTTATCAGGAAACTTTCCTCTTCCCTCTCAGCAGTGTGTTTACATCAATCCTATGGTGTTCTTATTGAATTCATCTACAAGCTTTTATTTCCAAGTTCCTTTAACCTATCTTTATTTGACTGATTCCAAGAAACTGGAAACTCCCTGCTTGTTTAAACACAGGGCAAATATGGTAGCAAGAAGACAACCAGAAACAACAGTTAGTGCAGGAGATTATACACTGGTAAAAAATAACCATAATAGTAAAAGACACTGTGCCTGCACCAGCTTCCACAGAAGCTGCAGTCCATGGGCTACTTGCTCACATTCGTCCCTAGAAAAATATCCATTAGAAACTGCAAAGCACCAAATATGAAATGCCTTGAGACATTTATACTAGAATACTGGTTGCCTAAGAGGTTAAAAATAGTTGGAAAGCCTCATACCCTGCAGTGCATGTTCTGTGGTGAGGAAGCACTACTGGAATGAATGTAGCTATATTTTCAACTGGATAAACTCTTTTCCATAGGCTTTGACCATTATCTGGAGTCCGCACTCCTGTTTCCAATTATGGGTCTTTATTTTTCTCATTCCAGTGAGAGAAATGTACTCCCAATATCCATGTCACAAACAAAGTTGACTGAAAAGTTCCAAAACATGGGATAAAAAAAAAAAAAAAGAAAAAAAAAGAGAGAGAGAGAAATACATTAAAAAGAAATCTTCTGTTTTTGAGCCAGCTAGAGAACTGATAAAACCAATAGGGAGATAATGTTTTAACAGTCTGAACATCAGTGACTGATATCAACTGTTCACAGCCATCAGTATACTTACTGACCCCTTTTGCTTCCTGGACAAGGTACGAAGAAACATTAGGTTGCAGCTGCAAGGTTCCTGCAATCTATAGCCTTAATCAAGAGGGAAGCCAACAATATGTTATTGTGAGAGCAAAATTCTTACAGGCAGAATTAATCAGATTACCAACAGACTTATCAACTTCATCTGCTACCTATTCCTATTTCAAATCATAATGCCTCTGCACCAAGAAATCTCCAGCTTTCTGCAAGCAAAGACAACTGAAACAAGGAAAAACTCTCCCTAATGATGGAGGGCTGGATGAAACTGCGAAGGCTGTTAGCATCCTTGCACAAAGTGTGGTCAGCTCACACAGCTGAAACTTCCCCCAGAGATAAAAGCCAAGGAATAGAGTGACTCTGAATCCTAATTGCTATTGCTAGCAAAAGCAACTGTGCCAAAATACATCATCAGCACAGTGTGGCAGCACAGGGTGAAGGCGTGAACATAATTTTCATCATTCTTTAATGGCAAATTGCTCACTGAAGATGAAAACTTATAAGCTCTAATCAGCCCATGGATGTTTCAATCCCCATCCTTCTGGCTGTCCCAGGCTTTGGTGCAGGTTGCAAGGGCATAGAGAGGAGCAATCCTTCTGCCAGAGATGTCCAGCTGCTGAAAAACCTCATGGAGAGAAGTCTTTAATAGGTTTCAGCTTTTACTTATGCCCAGGACCCCTTAGCATCAGGCTTCATGTATGGACATAGCACGAAGCCTATTAGTGATCTCCTCAGGGCCATGGGCACAGCATGAGCATTCACACTTACATTTTTAGAGCAGACTGCCAGAAATGATCACAGACTACAGAGCTGGCAGGGTAGACCAGTGTGCACCAAGCTGGCAATAAGACATTTTGATTTCTCTCATTGTATAGCGGGGTGTTTAGGTATTGGGTTTTTTTTAAAGTTTGCTTTCCCCCTCACCCCCCAACATGCCCCTCCAACTAAATGTATTTTCCCTCATGTCTGAATTGATTTTTGGTCCCAGAAAGGTGAAGGAGTCTATTAAGCAGAAGCCTGCTGGCTACAGGGCAGCGTGTTCGTGGGAGCTGCAGGCACAGCATGGTAATTCATTTCTTTGCTACTCTGTTGTTTCATCATGAAAGCAAAGCCTAATTGAAGATAGTCAGTCTTTAATGAATAAAGCTTTCTATAATTTCCAGCTGTGGCCATGTAATCAGCGTTCATCTGCATGAAAAGGACTTTCTGTGCCCATATTTCATTTTGATGTGCATCTGTGCCTGTATTTTGCCCTTCTGATCAGGTTGACAGTTTTCATCTTTATTAGTTCCATCTTTCACTTCTGTCTTCTTATTTGTGTTAGAAAACAGCAACAAAATCCCAGAAAGCCCCCAATGGGTTATATTGTCTAATAGTTTATTAGAGTGCTCCTCTGAACTTGATAATTTAAATGAATTAAATTCTGTTTGGTTTTGTTTATTATTTTCCAACACCCTTTTTTGTAGTACTTCAGAATTTTTCTTCTGTGTTATTTTTGGTCACTCTCCCTCCACAGCACCACTGTGCCGCTGCAACACACTTTTTAATTAGTTTCACCACAGTCATCAGCTTTGTGATTATCTCTGCATCTTGAACACCTGGTCTGACTTTAGAAATTACTTACCATCTGGTCAAATACTGGGTAATTATACAGTTTAATGGCAGGATAAAATAGTGTTGGTTAAGAGACTTGATTGTTCCCTCCATTCCTTCCCCTCATGCAGTTTGGTTGCATTACTTCAAATTAAATTAAAATCCCATCATCGAGTTATCACTCTTGGGTGTTGGGTTTTTTTATCCTTCATTCACAATACTCATAAACATCTCCTGGAGTTAGTTTAGTTTTACACTCTCCAGACATCATGTCTCTAAGAACAGTGTGAATTACTGCTTTAGATTCACTAATATGGTACTTATTCTATAGCTTGTGTTGCATATCAATAAATGAAGCAATAAATGGGTCTTGTCTGGAAACTAAATGCTGAGACAACTGCAGGGGAGCCATTTGTCAGGAGCACACTCAATGGAATCTCACTAATGTGACACAAAATGGTGGGTTTTTTTCTGTAAAAGTAGTTTAATACTACTGTATGCATACTTTTGGCAGCTGATATGCTGCACTAGCCTATAAATAAGCTGATTCTTGTGAAAAATCGGTGGATTAGATAATGATCCTCATTCAGACTTGTCATTTTATGATTGGTTCATTTTATGACACTTGGGTTTGGCTGAGAAAAATTTTTGTGAAGCAACTTCTCCAGTTTTTTTGTATACTAATAGAAGCTGGATTGGAAAAGTAAATAGATGTCATTCAATATAACTTTCTTTCATATTATGCAAAGGAAAAAAATGCTCTCTAGATTTTTTTACACATAAGTCCTTTCAGTATTTGTAGTTTGCTGAAGTATAATGTTGTAATTATTCAGGTTGTATGATGATAACTATGTTAACAAAAGCAGTAATGAAGTATCTTTCCATTGGGAAATGAATGATAAGAACAACCCTTTTGTAACTCTTTTTTTCCCAGATATCAGTGGCAAGAAAAAAAGGCCTATTTAATTTTCTAGGGATTCTTTCTTGTATTAATAACAAAGAGTATTAGATTGATTTTTCAACCAGGTCCCTGGGAAACTAATACTTTCGTCATGTAGTACTTCCTCCAAGCAAACATCAAATTTAGTCTGTAAAAGTGCCAAGTCTATAAAACAAAGAAAACATTATTGAAGGTGAAGAATGGAAGGAGATATGGAATTAAACTGGAAAGCAAATGATAATCAACAATATTGTCCGTGTATCAAATAAAATTCCCCTTATTATATCCAACACATATAGATGTAACAGGGCAGTCTGAAACTTCATCCTTTATGCACTGGAGAGGAGACTACACCACCAGTCATTGTCATCATGGTTGCTGTCTCCAGAATGAGGGGTTGGAGCCCATGTTTGGCCCAGATACTGCACTTCCCAGAATCTCTGCAGGCTGGGCTGCTTCCTCTCCTCTGCTATGGCATTCCCTCCCCTCTCTGAGATGCAGGGAGAGCTCACCGACCATCCCACAGTGCTGTTCTCTGCTGCTTCAGCAAAATACCTTCTGTGGTGTTGTCCATCAGGAAACTACTTCAGCTTCTGTCTGCTTGGAAAAAGTGATTCTTTTCTTGGAAAAATTATCTCTTTGCAATTTATTTATTCCCAAAGGAATCCATCTGCAGAGAGTTTTTTGACAAGCAGAAGACAAGCTGCCTCCCTCCCGCCCACCCGTCTCACTTAGTGCCACCCACTCTGCCCTTTAGCCACACAGTGCACTGACTTCTGATCCCAGGCACATTTGCTGCAGGTCTTGGGTGTGCCCCTCTCCTTGTCAGAGATAATTTTTAATTGAAACCTTAAAACCTAATAGCAGTTAGACCAAAATACCACCATATAGGAGACACCCATATGAGACCTGGGGAGAGAACATCAGCCTCTCCATGAGCCTGATGCACTTTGCTTACCTGAAGGGGACAAACTAACCACTCTCCAGAACTTTGCAAAAATAAAAGCCCTTGAAAGCCTGAAAGAACTAACTGGAAAGGACAAAAAAAAAAAACCCCAAAAAGCAATAAACAAAACAAAACAAACAAAAAAAACCAAACAACTTAGTACACAAATGTATCATCAGTATAACCTTGACTTTTCATGAGAGGAAAATGATTTTTGCAATAAATTTTATAATCAACCTAAATCCAAAACATTCTTACTTAATCAGAAAATTCACAGAAACATGGTTTGGCCACTGCTACAAACTCTAACGGGTAAATTTAGGTCTTAATTTTGCAAACAGTTCCACTTGGATAAGCTCTTACACAGAACCACAGTAATGTCTGATTGCAGAACTATGGTCATGGCAATGCAGCTAGACTGTGGTTCCAGGTTCCTCATGGCACAATCCTGCATAACGAATATTTAAATCTTTATCTGATAATTGACTTTAATTGACTTATGTAGGAAGTCTGAGGAACAAAATCTCAAAGTTAAAGCAGGTTAGCATAAAGATGTGGTAATCGGGGGTTTTTTAGCTCTTAAATTATACATTCCTTTCATAAGTAAAACACTTTCTGATGTAAAATAATAAAAGATTGGAATAAGTTTGTCTTGCTTAGGTGAAATATTTTAGATGTGCTGTGAACCAGTAGGAAGTTCTTCACACTGGCATTGCATGTTTTCAGGTGGTATGAGGGATGTGCTGTGGAAAGGAGAAATACTCCCTTCCACACACACTCCTCTTGCTCCACGGTCTCCCAAGCCCACTTCTTTGTCCTGTCCCCAGCTAGTGTGTTTTTGTTGGCTGAAAAGCACATCAGAGCAGACAGCCAGCTCTGGATTAAAAATTACTGAACCCAGAGCAGATTCTTATTCTGGTGCCCTGCCCTTGTTCTTGCTGAAGGGTGAGAGAAGGTGAGGTTGGTGAGCAGGGAGGGAGGAAAGGGCAACCCTTTGGTTGCTCAGCTGGCTGGTGGTGGCTGAAGGAGCTCATGGATGTAGCAGGTGCTCTGGTTGGTCTCAGCAGACACAGGTACCATGGAGCATTCAGAAGTCACTTGTTTCTCCATCATGGCTAAGCGTGCCCCAGCTCAGTGACACTGCTTTCAGCCAGGACCACTGCTGAAGTTTCACAGACGTGCCGTTCTCCAGTGAATTGTTTCCCTGCTGATGCCAACTCACCAGTACAGTTTTGGTATACATGGGGAATGAAAATCAAGACTCTTAGAAATAAAATAAAAAATCTCACTGATTGCAACAGTGGCAGGATGTTACTTTGGAAGAGGATAAAAATGCTATAGAGAGATTGAGTTAACCCAATAAGAAAAAAAGTCAGGGTATGCAGCAGGTGAACAGAGGTGGTCTTAGTGCTGAAGAAAGTAATGGCTGGGATGAAACGTCAAGAAATTCGGGGAAACACTTTTATTCATAAGCCCATTGAAATTTTAGTCCTATTAATTTATGTTTGCATGTGAATAATCTTGTTTCCCATATCTTTCATTTTGTTTTATAATAGCTAGGTCATATTGTTCCAAACTCATAAATTTGAAGCCACTAAATCTAATTTCAGCTCAAAAAAAATGAGATCTAGGTTGTGAGTTTCACAGGGTTTATCACATTGTTTCTAAAAAACATGAGGCATCCTAGCAGAGAACAGTTTAAGACCAAGTGGTTTATCTACAGATTTGTCAATCAAAAGAACTAAGGAATTTACAAAACCACAGGCAGTCCAGACTAGTAAAATAAGCCTTAAATATATTTAAAACACCAGCACGTAAGTTCAACTTTGTGCCTTGATATTATTAAAGATGTTATGACTAATCCTGAATGAAACTAATAGGAGATATGGAAAACTGAAAAATAGACTTTACTCTGTATTTCCATCCCTATAGGTATTGCCACAAATGTCAGCAGGGAGGACTGACCTTGCAGTGTTCTCTTTTCATTTTCTATAATGAAAATATGATCAGAAAGAGAGAAATAAAAATGGGAGTGAGGGAGCTGAGTCATGTGGCTTAGCCTCTGGATACAATACTGGGATAGCGGCAGCCAGAACGGGAGACACCCTGTCTACCCTTGGCTGTAGCAAGTCAGTCCCCAGGGGAACTTGCACGTGAAGTACTGAAGAGGGCGTCATGTTCAAGCAATCGTTTGCACAAGATCTGTAAGTGTTATCACTTTAAAGAATGGAATCAAATTAATTTGCTTGTCTCTCCTCTACTCCTTTCCTACTATAATTTTTTTCTCATGTTGCAAATTTGGTACCAGGTTTATTTGGGCTGCAAATAGGGGTTGCACTCAGGACCTCAAAGTGACAGTATGAGCCAACTGAACTCGAAGAATAAATTACTTACTTCAAAGACAGTAGCAAGTTCAAAACTCCAGTTGAAGTCTAACTACTCCTGGAATAAAGACAGAGGGACTGTGTTAGCCTGCATTACTCCAAATGTCTTTTTCTTTTTTTTTTTTTTTTTGGTGCAGGTACATGGCTCTTATCACAAGAGATTCTGTTAGTGACCCATCTAGCCTGATATTATTTCTCAGAAAATGCTGAATATTTACAATAAATGGACAAGATATCCTTGTTAGCATTTTGCAATAACCTAATAATTGCCCTTTATTAGTATTAGCCCTTAGGAGGATTGATAGTTCTCTAGTAAAATTTCCAACGGTTATAACAGTGTCACCACATAATATTGTTGCACAGCTTCTTAGTATTTTAGTGACAATTGAACCATTCAGAAAATGCTGCATGATTACAAATTTTATGGTGAAATGATATGCAACAGATGACATTTTCTGTCTGTCCTGTTGTCTGTATATATGCCTGTAGGCAATTCTCCAGAGAGAAGAGCCTCTCAGGGACCAGGGTTTGCCAGCTAGATTGAGACTCCTACCACAACTTTTCCTTCCTGTGGTTTGTTTTGTGGAATTGATGTATGAATACAAACAGAGCAAGACGGACTATACCTTGTGCTTGTCCTTCCGGCCTCAAAGGCCACACTAGTCACTTATGCTGATCATAGCAAGCTTTCTTCTGCCGACTGCATGAGTGAAAGTGCAGGCCCACACCACACACTGTGTCTGAGCAAGGTATTTCTTGCCCTGTTTTTCACAGACCCAGCCAGACACAGTCTGTCATCGCTGTGACAAGCCACCAGGCATCATTTATTGGGCTGCTGAGTGACAGGCTCTTGCTGTTGCAGTCGTCCTACCTACAGCTGGCCAGAGCCCCACCAACTCCAGCAACTGCATTTACAGAACAATGCTGTCTTTGTTGGATATTAAGAGCATTTGAACAGCTGCACTTGCATAGGAATATGGCCCACAAATAAAGCTTTGCTTGTGTTTAGGCCCAAACAGAATCTTTCCTTCACACCCAATTTCAAGGGCTACAGATTGAATACAGTATTTACATTTCATATACAGGCAAGATGTCTGGAACCCTTATAAAAACATCATTATTTTTATATTCTGTAGCTGCAGAACTATAGACTCATTATGCCAAAGAGATGCCAAATCAGAGACTAACACCTACACCTGATTATGAAGCAATAATATTTTCTTACTAAAAAGTATTTATGTTATATATGGTATTTCCATCATGTCTACAATAGCACCAGTGATCAATTATAAATCTTGCAAACCTTACTTGCCTCACTTGTCAAGTGGTTTATTATGAAAAGGTCCCTGGAGATAATCAAGTGGCATAAGTTATTCCACATTAAATGGAAAATTGATCTAGTGGCTAAAGAAGCTGAAGTTATGATGTTTTCTGTACCAGGAATCTTGAATTTTCAAGTTGCTACAGTTTGAAAAGAAATCTACCGCACTTCATAATGTTACTGTAGTAATCTCTACTGAAGTACTGCAAAGAGGTAGTTTTTCTAAGCAAAGAGGAGCTGAAGTAGTTTCTTGATGGACAGCACCACAGAGGGTGTTTGGTTGAAGCAGCAGAAGGCAGCACCGTGGGACAGTCTGTGAGCTTTCCCTGCACCTCAGAGAGGGGAGGATATGAGATAGAAGAGGTAAGGAAACAACCCAGCCTGCAGAGGGCCTGGCGTCTAGGTTTGGCCCAGATGCTGCACTTCCCAGAGTTTTGTTGTCCTAGGAATTTGTAAAAGAACTCCTAATTTTTGTCATCTGATAGCTAACTGGACAAAAACATTTCTGATACAGCAATCACCTCAGTCTTCTGTGACATCTTAGATAAATTTGTTGTCCTGGATGAACTGGGACAATGGAAAAAACAATCTATGGACATGTGTGAAGACATCCCTCCTATGGATGGCTTCACATTATTTAGGTGTAACCAAAGCAGCAAATGGTAGACAGATTGTAAACTAACCTGATCCTAACTGCATCACAACTTGTCTGGTACTTGCTGATTTTTAGTCTCAGTCTTTCAACTAATAAATGAAAATAGGTTTTCTTCTTGTCAGTATATTGACATTACAAGGCTGTGCCTTCGGTCTTTGCAGAGAACATCAAACTCAATAAGGTGGATTCTGTCACTGGTCATCTGAAAGATTTAGCACCTCCTCTACCATGGTGTAGCAAACTGAAGTTAATATAAACTTAAGAACATTCTCATGGCCAATTGAAAACCCAGCAAAGTCCAACCTTTACCAAAAATCCATCCATACATATTCAGGAATCCAGCTGTTAGCTCAGAAGGACCTGACAAAAATGAATGGGATGTTACAGGCTGAGCATCTCTGATTGTGTCTATTTAGTGCTAAACATATTTGCATGGACTGAAGTAAGAATTCAGAAGGAGTGTATTCCCTATTCTGTCTCATTTTTCTTCAGCAGAAAATGCTTTTATATCTACATTTGACATATCAAATAGTCTATCAGTGTATGCAGATCCCCTTCAAGCAGTAGCAGGGATGTCACAGGGATGCTCTTGGCAGATGCACAAGCATGGACAGTGTCTGGTATTGCTGCATACATGCTGTTGAGTCCTCCGTGACAGACCCCTATCAGCTGTGACCCCACACAGCAATCCTGTTGAAGCCAAAGTGGTATCTTCTGAGTGCTGCTTTGCAATATGGATGGCCCAAGACCTCAGTCCTTAAAATGGCTCTGAACGTGTTATTGATATCCCCCATTTGCTCTTGTCCTGGAAGATGTCATCCCAGTACGGAGCTGGCCATCACCAGCTTCCAGATGAGTGCTTAGAACCTCTCTGAGCAGCACTGCTTCTTCCTCATTCAGGGAGGAACACTGATGTCCCCTCATAACAACCATCTGCAGAGCACAGTGTACGTAAAGAAAAATAGAGAGGAAAATTTACTTGAGAGTTAATTGAGTACCACGTAATGCTCATGTAGCTTACACTTAGTTCTCCAAAGCAGTCCTCAGAGAAGCCTCCAAGTCTACCCCATATGGCCTTTGAAAGAGTTATGCATTTTCTTCAGTGAGGAAACTGCCAAACCTCTGCAGCAATGTGAAGTGATCAGGGACAACCACCTTCACTGAGAGCCTCCTTATCTGGAGGAGGCAACATGACAAGGTCCAACAGACAAATATAGAAACTCATAGGAAAACCCCAGACAGCTCAGAAATCACCACTGACATGTCTATATGAAGTATTTCTTGTGCAGTGCATTCTAGATTTGTAAAGTAGATATAGAAACAGGAAGTAGGTGAAATGAATGGGAAAGTTTAATTTAGCAGTATTTCACTCCCAATTAGGAGGCATGCAGATAACTACACTGAGCTCCCTGAAAAACAAGGTTAGGAATCAAGGAGGGTGAGGCTTGGACTTCAGTGTCAAGTGGAGTTGCTCATTTATTTCTCTCTGTATCAGTCTACCTCCTGAGATATTACATGAAGAATTTAAAGGTTTATATTTTGAAAAAAAAAAGTATCCGCATTGTGCAAATATAACACTTTTTTCTTCTAAATGTCATTTTTGCTGACAAGATTGCCAAGGGCTCTAGTCAGCCTGGGCAGGGTTTTACCAAAGAAAAAAAATATTCACACTAAGGGCTGGGAAGCTACACTTTATCCCCTGCAAACCAGATGTTGTCAAAAAGCAAGCGGGAAGTTTTCTCCTTCCCTTTCCATGTTAAAGGGTCCATAGCAGATTATTTGATAATAGCTGTTTTGATATGATAAATGCTTTCTGCCTGAAAAAGTGACACTTCTTCAAAGTGTGTACAGCCACGTATTGTCATGGTTAAGTTACTTTTTCAAGTAATTGCTCTCTTTGTGAGAGGTCATTCTATGTGCTTTTAATAGATTTAGTGGGAACTTTAAAAAGGCAACTGTGTTAATTTTAAAGAAAGCAAATTCTGTGGTTTATGAAGTTTTATTAGTTTCTTTGATATGCAGATTTGTATTAGCTGAGCATGAAATAAAAGACCGTGGTGGCTGTACATGAGAGATAAGTAGGTGCATTCACATATTCATGCTTCAACTCTCCTTTTGGGGGTAGGGTTGAATTTCATGCTTCAGCTCTCTTTTTGGAGGTATGTTTTGAATTTACATTGCTATGGACACTGTAGGAGGAGTGAGGTTTCACCTGCGTTTTTAGGCCGAGCAAGAGAAGGAATATTTTACTTCTCTTAATTTCTTTCTTAGCTTTGTTTTTAAGGCAAACAACCTGGAAAGTATCTCTTTTCAAAGTAGGACATTACAGGACATTACAACGCTTACAACAGTTTTGTCTTTCGATTTTGAAAATACCTATACCTGAGTTCTTGTTACCTCCTCAGCTCACCCCATTTCCTGCGCATACTTTATGCAAGAGGTATGGTAATATTTTATGTAATATGCATCAAATAAATAAACATATATATGTTCATAGGACCTGAGCATAAAGCATCCTTTGATGCCTGCAACTACCTCAAATTAATTTATAATAAGTGTATTTAATCAGAATACACAATGGCAGCAGTGACATTTTACACCCACTTGGTTTAAGAGTAACTGAACGCGCAATATTCAGGGCAATGGAGAGTGAAAGCCCTAATTTTAACTTCATTCAGCTAGTACTTTAGATCCAAGCAATCCATTTCTCAGCCTATGTAATTAATTTTTTTTTCATACATTAGTAGAGCAGAGTAGCACAGGAATGCATAAGTCCAAAAATCTATTTTTGCTTGACTTCTAAACAAAGACACCTCAAATCCTGTCTTTCAGAGTTGCAGTGATCATAATTACTGAGAAGACCTTAAAAATAAAGACACTGATTCTTTAATTTTCTTACATCCAAAAGTCACTTTATGTAAATGTCCTCTTCCTCTTCCATTTTTCCCAGGAAAAAGTCACAGAAAAAAAAAAAATCTTAAATGAAGCATTTGAAAATTTTACTGACCCAATGCAGCAACTTATTCTGATAAACCTATTAGCATGCTCCTAAACAGGATTTGATGTAAACAGGAACTGTAAACTTTATGCCATCCATTCAGCTTTTCTCTCTTTTTTCTTCCATTAAAACTGCATTTACAGAGGGATCAAGAAATACCACAGAAAACCTGTTAACTATGTTCCAACACAGTACCCTCCTGAAAACAGAGAAGGTCCTAATTTTTAGAAATGCCCCATAAATCCACCTTATATCCATGACATGTTTTTGTAACCTATATATTGTATCTGACGGACCCGAAGTAAATCCACTTACTGCTCCAAACATAAATTGTTATTTAATGTCTTGCAGCAGAAAGACAATCTATAAACCAGAAGGTACATCTAAATGACAACTGAAGCAACCCAAAATAGCATTGCTCTTGGGCTTACAGCTCTTTAGCAGCAGAAGCAGACAAGCCTTTTCCATCCACACTACTCATGTCTGCCTAATGACTGTCCCTGCCAAAACACTGATTAGGCCATGAGATGTTGGTTTGGTCACGTGGTTCTGTGATAACTTCGCTCACTCTTTGCATTTGCTTAGAGGATATCAGAGCAGCAACCCTTATAGGAAAAAGTCTTCTTCCAGTAAAACTTTTGCTGTAAGAGCTTATTTCTTTGTGGAACCGTAATTTCTTGGCTGTTATTTCTTTATGTTTTACCATAGCTTTACAGTAATGGAAAAGGTATTTTAAATAACCTTAAAAAAACCTCCAAAACTATAACAACAAACACACACAACCCCTTGCTGTCTTTTACAACCAAAAAATGAAAAAGTTGAGCGTTAGCTGGGAGTTTGCTGCCATTCCTTGGCTACAGCTGAGCATTAAAATACAGTAGTAACTTGTGTAAATACTTAGGTGGACTTACACAGTAGGAAAGTGCAACTTTTCTTCCATTAAATCATCTGATATGCATTTGTAAAAGGAAAAATATTGGCATTAGGCATATAAGATACTTTTCTGAGGTTAGACTCAAGTGAGTGATAAACCATGATTGAATCCCAGTAATGTGCTTTCCAAATTGCTTGGGAACAGGAACAAAGAGATTTCGCTAGTCACATGAAAAGCCTTTGTTGCAGAGAAGATGTGAAGCCATGTGGGGCAGACTACCAGGTTGTTTGTGGAGGAGGAAAGTTCATTAAATATTTGAGGTCTGATAAGTGAGACAGGCAAAAGGATTTGCAAATATGACAGACATGTGAATGGTCCTATAAAGAATGAGATTTTGGTAGAGGAGAGAGCTGGACCATCAACCATCTTTTCAAAATATCATTTCAAGACCTATAAACCTCCCCGTGTCTAAGTTATTTTTTGTCATTCAACTCTGAGGAGAAGATCAGATGTCTCATATGGATGTGGCACTTAGTGCCATGGTCTAGTTGGCAGGGTGGTGTTGGGCAGAGGGTTGAACTCAATGATTTCAGAGTTCTTTTCCAACCCGGCTGATTCTCTAATTCTCTGATTCTATGATATTTGCACACTTACTTCAGATAGCACAAACAGTAAAATTTAATGAAAATGTGTTACTGAAAATGCATCACATGGCAAACTATCAAATTAAGAGTGTATTTTATCTATTTAATGTATATCTGACTACACTATCTAACAGCAGCTTCTTGCAAGTTAAACATATTTTAGGAGCTTGAAGTTTTATTTGTAATGACTTACATGCACACTGGTTCTCCTCTAATGAAAATAGGAAATACAATGAGCATGAATGAATACATTTCTACCAGCCTGGGAATAAAAAGCCATTTTCTTTTGCTGGAATGTATGTCTAATAGGTTAAAATAATTACTATGTTATTTTTACCAGTGTTGCGTGTGCTCCTTTGAGCAGTCCCACTTCTCTTTTCACCATTTATGCACAGAGTGCTGACAGTATCCATCCATCCATCTTGTGTCTGTGAACCAAATCTCCCCCCTCGTCCAAGCAGACTCCTTGTTACTGTTATCCTGAAGCTTTAACTGACAGCTCACTGCTGTTCAATATCTGAATATTCTGGAAGATCAATATTCTGGCAGTTCTAGAAGTGGTTTGTTCAAATGTCTGACGTTTCATGTGCTGCTTTATTAGAGCCATGTTAGCAGAACTGTCTGTCTGTGTGTGTATGTGAACAGCCAGTGATTCGTTAGGCTGACTGAGCAAATGATCACCTCATTTCCCACAGGGAAAATGCGTTTGACCAAATCCTCGTGTTGTACACAGCTTTGATCCCTGAGTAAAAAGTCACATAACGTTTGTGTGCATATTGCCATGTTCCCTCCTCAATGACTTTGAAACAAGTTGGATAACTCAGTGAGTCAAGTTCAGCATATTTGATCCACATGCATCTCAAAGCATCAAAAACTATATCAAGTCACATGGCAAAATATATGCTAGAAATGCCCAGGACTAGGAAAGCAGTGAGGCAACATTTTGTAATTGAAATTCAGCACCAGACATGCCGAGCTGAAACAATACAGTATTATGAAATTCATCCCAAATTTGTATGCATATAAGAAGATAATACCTTTTCGTCATGTTGCTGTGAGAAAGATGGAATTAATTTAAACAAATACTTGAGGTTCCAGTAAAGATACTGTGCACTGTAGTGACCTCTGTAATAGTTTATGTCCCTATGGATTGTTAAATATAATAATTAAAGATGCAATTTTACTGCATAAATCCTACCCCATAACTTATGAGAATAATGGGTCTCCCTTATTACAATAAAGCATAATACCACTGCCTTCGTGCTTCACATAAGGGCATATTAGACATAAACAATAGGATGGATCCATTCACTGTCAGAGTTTGATGTGCTCATAAAAGAGTAAAGAGTGACACAATTGTATATTGTTACACTGGTGGAAACGTGAAGAAGATGCTTCATGGGGGGTGGGAGTGGGGGAGTGGGAGTGGGAGGACAGGCAGGAGAAGAGGTGACCCTTTTGGGGATCTAAAAAATTCCATTAGACTTCATACTGTTTTTCCTCTGAAGGGTCAAATTCACAGCAAAGCACAGAAGTCTGCTGTAGTGCCGGGTCCCCAGGTCCTGAAGCAACTCATCTCACTGGAGGCAGCAGAGGAACATCGTTTGCTTTCAAATATAAATATATTGCAGGTATCATTCCAGCTGAAGGAAAGAGTAATAGCTGATAAGAAAGCCATTCCAATCCTTCTCAAGGCACGAGTGTGCACAGCCCACTGCAACCTGCAACATCTTTAACTAGCCATCAGAAGCACAGCAAAGCCTGGAGCTTGCCAAGATTAATCAGTCATTGTTTCTAGATAAACTTTGTCATGATTGGAGCCTATAAAGGGTTATTCAGTGAATTACTGCTAATGGCATTTATTACCAGCATTAACAGTAATTTACCCACGGTTAATCAGAGCAGCCTGTTACAGAACTTCTCAATCATTCTGAATCCTCACTTTCCTGTTGACTAAAATAGTTTATGCTACCATTAGTCACAAAGCCTCAGCAAACAGCCTGTAAATTTCTAAATTTCTGCCTACAGAACCTGGATCTTGAAAAGTTACACCCTGCTTGTGTCTAATTTATTGTCAGTGTTTATGTTTGTGTCAAGACTCAGGCTTTCCTGCTGATCAAGATCAGAAATACATAGTCACAAAATGTTCTCTAGGAGTGGGCTATCGGATTACTAGTAGAAAATCATATTCTGCTTAGTGGAGAATGTACTAGTGGTACATTCATTACATGAAGAAGTGTATTTTCCTATCTAAAAGGCTGGTACATTTTGCTTGGATCATTTAACTTGCTACCTGTAGGACTTATTGAAATTCTCATTTGTCTCTGCATTCATTGAACTTCAGTGACATATTGAAAGTGTGGTGGTGTAAAAGCCTTGTTCAGGATGCATGAATAGACTGCCATTGAGAGTGGGGTCTGGTTCCCCACCTCTCCAGTGGAAGATCAAGTTCTTTACCTTTAACAGAAATAGTAAAAACATCCTTCTCTGTGTCAGGATGTAATATCAGAGATAATTAGTCTTCCCCAAAAGCAGGAGACAAGGAAGGGTAACACTGCAATGCAAAATAATCTCAAGTGAGAACCTCTTCATGTTGTCAGAAAGGGCAGTCTAGCTAATGATGCATTTGTATTAGGGATGCCCAAAGGGAGGGACAAACAGAGTGCCTTTGTTAACACACCAACCAATTCCCTATTAATTCATGCCAGAAGCAGAGTCTGTGCTCCCTCCACAAAATTCGTGTAACCAAAAGCATTTTAGAAGAGAAATGTTTTCTAGAAATCAATTTAAGATGGCCACTTTGCTTAATCAGCATGAAGTTCAGTTCTGCATCAGATTACTAAAGCATACCATTACCCCCAAGGGCTTAAAATTCCTGCAGTTTAATATCAATCATTTTGCCATGAACACTGCAATTCCCATAACATGATCCAGGTCTTGGAAAAAAGGGTAGGAACAGTTGAAGTATCAACATTAGCTTGTCTGACATAGGCTACACTGATAAAATATGAATTTCCAGATGTTTGGCTACAGAGCATTATTCAAACTGACGTATTGCAAAGATTTATCTTTATTCAGCCTATATGATACAACCTGGTCAGACACAACAAAAAATGAAATATTTTCTTTTTAAATAAAATGGAAGATTGTTGAAACTTACCATTGACAGTCTGTCCAATTTTGATAGTGATTTACCAGCCTCCTGGTTGCACTTGACCAGAAGTGTGCCAGCTGCCTTTCCACATGCTGGATGTTTCCTCTGCCTCAGAGGGGAGATGGGTGCCTGGACATCAAACAGCCCTAGATACCAGTGCCCATGCCCTGGGATGGGCTTGGAGGAGGCCAGCCAAGTGAGGTGTTCCCAGAGCTGTGTGGGGTACTGTACTTTCTTCTCCCAGCTTTATTTCTTTAATCAGAAATATTTTTTTTTTGTTCAAATGGGAATAAAACCAAAACATGTATTTCTTCCTAAAAATGGAGTTATTCTCTGCTTGAGTCTAAACATATAAATTCCTGGTCTGTCTGTAGGCAGGTAAGAATTAGTGTTTCAATAGATGTGATGGTCTCAGAATATGTGTGAGTGCAGGTTTATAGAGAGATGTAATAACTTTGATCAGAGCAGTGAACTAGGTTGGGCAACACAAATACATTTTGGGTACAGTCCCTCCCACAGATATGAAACACAAGCCTGTCTAAGACTGTGCTTAATAAACTACTTATAGGGTTTTTGTCTCAAAAAAAGCTATTTCCTTATAGCCCTGTGGGCTTCCATTAAATATTTGTGGGTGCCTTTGGTAACAAGGAATGCTGTAATGGCTCTTATGCGTATTTGGGAGCAGATCCTGGATATTTTCCTGATAAGATACAGATAGAGAGTACTCTGTTCTGAATTTGGATGCTCTGTCATTGAAGTATTTTCTTTCAAGAGCTTAAATGTGAATTTAAGGAACTGACAGTGGCACTGGATGTTCCACTTCAGGTTTTCGGAGGTATTACACAGAGCTGACTTGGTTCTGGCGTACTCTTTAACATCTTGATGCGTGCTAGAAAAGCCTCTTGGCTTACCCCTGTTAGTGTCTCTCCTGACCCCATGAGACCAGGTCATGTACTGGCTTAAGTTTTGGGGGGTCCTTGACCCACTAGGTAGGCTTAGGACTGTGCTGGGGGTGGGGAGTGAGGTATCTGGTTAAGGTATCCTACTACCCTGGTCTGTAAATTCATATAAACCCCCAGGGAAGGAATGTTTTGCTGTCAGCCAAAATTGCTCTTAATTCAAGCCAAGTTAAGGTAAAGTGTTGGGGGAGAGAGTGGAAAGAGTGGATTTACTTCAGCAAAATTGACAACACAGCTGCCAATGTTTATAAAAGACATGGGTCAAGAAATGAAAGAAAAGAACATACTTATTCTATTTAATTTAAACCAAAGGGTTTCTCTCACCTCTCTTCTGGCTGATTTGCTGTAGACATTCCTCAGTCTACCTGCTTAGAGATTTTGTCTCTCTGCATTTTTTCCACCTCAGATTGCATCTGCCACAGAGGAAAGTACTTCCTGATTGGACATATTTGCTTTCCTAGCTAATCCTGCTTTCACATTCCACTGATTTAATATTTTTCTTCAGAATACCTTTCCTTTCTTTTGCAAGAGATATAGTCTAGCTCTCCCTTTTTAATTAAAATAAACGATGTTATAGTCACTCTGCTAAAACAGCTGTTATCTTCTTTCCTCGATTGTAATTAACCATCTTGTGACAGTGTTGTCAATGTTATTAATGACCAAAGCAGGAATTTCAGATGAAAGTTACAGGGACCCACCAGAGTTAGATAAGTAGCGGAAATTGTGACAAATGCAAGTTGGATTAGAAGGTAACTCATACTGACAGGAAATATTAACATTTTTCATGAAGTGGTTTGGGGTTTTTTTGTTGTTATTGTTTTAGGTTTTTAGTAGGTGGTTAGTTTTTTCCTTTTAATTTTCCATCCAAATAACGAGGGAAAAGTATGTCTTTAGATATCAAGAAAATGTCAGCCCCATGCAGAGAAGCAATATAAAACCAGATAATTAGAAGATACTGCATATATCAGGGTTTGAAAACAGTCTGTGAGTCAGTGCTGCCTTCACATATTATATCCTACGCAGTTTTGGTCATTCCTACCACTAAAAGGTAAACCTGTAGTCCAGATAGAGTAATGAAGTTGATTACTGATGGGAAAATTTTCTATGTGATATTAGGATGAAAGTTAAAAAAATGTATTTTTAATTTTTTTTTCAAAAAGAGGAATATTTTAACAGATACTACTTATGCAAACACTGAGGTTTTTTTCTGGCTAGCTACTGTTATGACTAGTCTAGAGAGGAAATGTATAAGGTGATATTAAACTGTCATCTAAAATAAATGGGACGATACATTGGATGCAGGAGCTAAAAAGAAAAAAAATCAATTGGAAAAGGAAACATTTAAAAACTAGCGCTTGAAACCAGAATACATAATTCATTTCTCTAACCCCATGACAGATATCACTTAAGGAAAACACTTTGCAGAAGGCTAAAAAGCATTAGACACAGATAGGTGAGCAAGATGAATATCATTCAGTTATACTTGTTAGGATCAAATTTATAAGGAAAACAAGCCATTTGTAGGCAAATAGCTCCCTGAAGGGAAGAAGAAACTTCCCTTTAGTTGTATCACAATGTAATAGCTCATTACAGGTGGCTTTCACCTTGGCTTAAAGCCCTTGCCCTAGGCTGCTGTCAGGCACAGAATATTGATCAAGAATGGCTGGTAGCTGAGGACAGGATGGAGGTGACTTCTTCATAGAGATTTCTTGCCCTTTTCCTTTCATGCACCTTTTTGGCCTTTTACTCCTCCCACAGCTTTCATTTTATGTCCCCATTTTAATTTTTTCTATTTTCTGTTTCTCCTACACTTCTGCCGTCAATTTGTTTCTCCCAGTCCCACTTCAAGTGGTTTGAACTCTCTAAGCAATTTTTTACTCTACAACCTTCTCATGCTGTGTATTTATCTTACTCACAGAAACATAAAATGGTTTGTGCTTGAAGGCATCTTAAAGATCATCTAGTTCCAACCTCCCTACCACTTGGCCAGATTGCTCAAAGCCCTGCATAACCTGTCCCTGAACACTCCCAAGTAGTTCAGCTGCATTACCTTGTAGGTGGATGTAGACTTCAAACAGGGCCTGGAACTGACTTCTGGTCAAACCAGCCCATGACATTTCCTCCAGCATTGTGCTCTCTGGGCTAAGATGTTCTCTGCTTTTGAGACACTGGACCCATCTAAAGATCACCCAGTCTATTCTTGACTGGTTCCCATGCATCCATGCCAGGAAATCCATTCTGCATGATGAGAGTACTGAGCAAGCTTGACTCAGAGCACTGAATAAAAGATATGAAAATCTTTGCTGAAGTTGGATAAATAGATCAATAGATTGATTTTAGAAAAGTCCACTGCTGCATGGCATAATTGCCATTTTGTGACATTGGTATGAGAATCCTGTGAGTGTTGAAAGGAAATTAATCCAGTCAACACATAGCAGTTCATTTTAGTTTTTTGTTGTTGTTGTTGGTTTTGGTTTTTTGTGGGGTTTTGTTTGTTTGTTTGGTTTGGTTTTTTGTTGCCATATTCTGACTTTATCTCAGTGTTCAATTTCTGCTCTTAGAAGAAACTTAGGATGTTGCAACTCTACCATCTTCAGTTCATGTGGATCTAATGGATCATCACCCAGCATTATCCTCAAAGACAATAGCAAAAACTCCTCAGATAGTCACTACATTCACTGTTTCCTGGTGTTTAGGAAGGGACTTGACTGATGGTGACAAACTTTTATCTTTTCATGGACTGCCACTTACTGGCCCAATAGAGTTTCAGAGACAGATAGCCTTTTTCGAACAGCAGCTGCCTTAATATTAATTTCCTTTCCCTGATATTCAGTTTGAAAGCAAAATCACAATTTTATTGTAATTTCCTCCCCAAACGCAAAGCCTGTGAAGATCCACTAGAAGGGAGAGGCAGTTGAGACCATAGTCTTCTCGTTTACTGATGGCTTAGCTCATGTCACAATTGCAGTAAATTGCAGTGCATAGGAAGTGTGGGTATTAGAGGTGACATGACAAGCCTCTCACTGCTGTGTTATCAACTCTCACACAGTGTGTGTGAATACAGTGGCTGTGGGTCTGTGAGAAGGAGGGAGTCCAACTGTTAGACCAATACAGCAGGATAACTCTCTCTCTGAAGATTTATTTATCCTCACCCTCAGTGTCGTGGAGAGATCAGTCCCAATCCCCAGCTGCAGCTGAGCTGTGCTGGAAGCAGTGGGCACTCTTGGCTGATGGCTCTGCTGCCATCCTTCTGCACAGGAGAGTGTGACGGCTCAGACTGCAGCACTGCTCGAATGCTGTGCCCGAACAATTTCTTTCACCTGTGGGCTCTAGCACAACTGACAGGTATGAAAGTGGCTGGCATAAGGAGAGGGTTTTAAAGGACCACTAGAAACGAGGACTGCACTAGTTACAGAAAGGCAGAAACCTTATTACAGAAATTAACCAGTGTTCATCCTTTGATGTCACATGGGGGGTGAGTTTGCCCACAGGCTATTTTTTCTTGAGGAGTTGGTTGGGGTTTTCTTGCTTATTTTTTTTTCCCAGTTGAAAACAAGTGGAAGGAAAGGAAAGATTTAGTCAAAATTAATTCCCTCTGACTTCAAAGCAGAAATGTTTCTCCTTTGGAAATTCATGCAATTACCAGATATTGTTAAAGTATAGCAATGCAGAGATGCATGGATAGTATCATATACAGCACATTCCATGCTGTGTGAGCCAGCAAACACTCCTAAACAACAAGCAGACAGGCATGCAGCCACTTTGCTGTTTAGTCTCAATGAGCCAATTTACAAGAAGAGAGTTTTTTCATCCAAAAGATCTGAGACCTCATATTATCTGCATAGATTTACTTTGTCCAGACTTGAGGTTTTAGAGATTAAATTAAATCCAGGCAGTTTCCAGACAGATAAGAAAGTAGATTTCTCACTCACAGGAGTTGCAATCAAAGGTGGACAGATGGGCAAAAAGCTAGGGAGGGGAAGCTAGGAGACATGTAGCTCAGTACAGATTCAAAAGGTGAATTAAGGCATTGCCTTTAACCCAATCATTTCACAAACATCTGAGTGACATTCGGTGTCCTTATAGTTTTGCCTGCCTCTCTCCTCCTTTTTTCCTTTATTTTCTTCAGCATATGTTTGCTTTTCTTTGTCTGGTGCACAGCTAATCCAGTGTGTGTACAAGTGTAGGTGCTTAAGACAATTGCTCAAACTTGAAAGGAATTCCTACCTGCAATCACTAACTGCCTAAGAAGGATTTTGGTCCTGCCCAGTAATTGTCATTCACCTGTGACCCCTTCCTGGTAAACTCACAATTGTCTCATTATTACTTAAAAAAAGGTGTTTGGAATAAGAACCTGTTCCATTAAGCAGGCAAGTCTAAGCGAGTGTCTAACACCAGTGCCTACAAAGTTCATCAGAGGAATGTTGATTGATTTTCTTCAAATAGACCAGATGAGGGATAGAGCACTAGGCTTGTCTAAACAATATGCAAGTCAGCATGGGGCTATGCATTTTCAACAAGAGCAAAAATGGATTCATTGCAAGTGCAGAATATAACACTGAAAATAGCCTAAATGTAGGAATTTAGTCTGAAACTTTTAAAAGCTTATTTTCCATTGTTTTAAAGAGGAAATATTCTCATTTTTCATGTGCAGGTACTCATACTTTTAAAATAATGCGTTAGCACCTAAGTGCAGTTTATGTTACAGAGCTTCTGCTTTGTCAGTAAATAGCTGCTGAATAATTACACACAAAGGAGTGTAAAGGGGAGCTGGATTGAAGAAAAATAGTTTTTGTCCCTAGAACTAGGGTATTAATATGTTTTAGTGATCAAAGACATATTCATAGAATCATAGAATCATAGAATATGCTGAGTTGAAAGCGACCCATTCAGGATCATTGAGTCCAACTCCTGGTCCTGAGCAGGACACCCCAAGAATCACACCATGTGCCTGAGAGTATTGTTCAAATGCTTCTTGAACTCTGGCAGGCTTGGTGCTGTGACCACTTCCTCAGGGAACCTGTTCCAGTGCTCAATCACCCTCTGGATGAAAAACTTTTTCCTAATATCCAAAGTAAACCTCCCCTGACTCAGCTTCATGCATTTCCTAGAGTCCTGCCACTGGTCATGAGAATGAAGAGATCAGTACCTGAGCCTTTGCTTCCCGTCATGAAGATGTTGAAGAGTGCAGTGAGGTCTCCCCTCAGTCTCCTCTTCTCTAGGGTGAACAAACCAAGTGTTGAACACCTTGCACAGTTTTCAGGAAGCTGAAAAGTGTCTAAGACAGTAGACTTTGCGTTCTTGCCAGATAAAGGAAGGTAAAACCTGGAATCCCTGAGCTCCAGAAAGTCCTGCAAGATCCAGCAAAGTGGAATTTCTTAATGCATGGGAAGACATCCACAATTTGTCTCAGTACCTGAAAATGCTATACCCTGTCAAAACAATCCTAACCATAATTGACAAGATTCCCGGATCTACTTGGGTTTTCCAGCTGTCTGGCTGCAGAGCTACTAAGAATCTCAGCATCTGGAAGCCTTTGCCTGCCTTGATTTTCTTCCCAGGTTGCTGGGGGCTTTGAAGTTGCCAGGCTTCCTGCTGTGGAGTTGGGCCTCAACTATCAGGACAAGCTGGCAGAGAATCAGTCAGGAAACATTCAGGGAAAGTTTCTATCCATTGACAAGCAAATTAAGATTTTCTTTTCCTTATTTGATCTGCCCCAGCAGGGCAGGAAAACCTTAATGGTAAGATCTGGGCAAAGGTCAGCAACTCTTCTGATTAACAATATGTATTTGCCCAAGACTACTGCTGGAGACAGGAGTTGTGTTTTTAACAATAACACCGGTTCTTGCATTTGGGTTATGGTTCAGGACAGGTTGTGCCAGTACACCTTGAAGGAGTGTTTCCACTGGCAGGAAAGTAAGGGCCTGAAGCTGCATTCCCCTCTTCTTCACCAGCATCCAAATGCTACTATTAGCTGCCATTTCTGACAATAGAGAAAACCCAATCCAAGGCTGCACAGATAAATCCCCTTTTTTGCCTTAAATAATACTGAGCCCTAGCTCTCATTTAATTGTGGTGGAAAAGCACACTTGGTTTATTCAGGAGCTTTTGGGGACACATTGTCTTACATATATTTTCAACCAGTTATTCAGCTTTTGTTCTGTTCTTGGCACAACTCACAGAACTAATATTTCATGAGTGCTTGGGATGGCATCAGTTGTAAATATAGGGTCAGATCCTATGCCAGGACAAATTGTCTCAGCTTTCTTGAGCTGCCTGGAGGTAAGTCAGCGTGTCTACACTTCAGCAAGCACCCCACTGTGAGTACCCAGCAGCACAAAGAGTGGGTACTCCCTTTCCAGTCACAGAGACAGGAAGGAAGGAAGGGCAGGTCCAGCCTAATAGCAGCCTTGGCATCTTTATTTACTGTGCAGCCTGACAGCAGGAAGAGAAGGAGAGGGAAGCCTTGATTGAGGGTTTTCCATCTAATCTGCAGCCCCTTGTGAGACAGGAGTGGTAAGAATGGAGCAACAGTGGCATAACTGACACCTCTGGAGAACTCTTTGCTCTCTAACTGTGGGGTATTTGTAGATTCCTGCTGGCACTGAACAGAGGCTTGCAATGTTGCTGCTCACATGTTTTGTCACTCCTTGCAGTTTTCAAGTGCAGTGAAGAGAAGTTCTTCAAGCAGGTCTTTAACTCAGAGATGTGCCAGTTATCTCCTGGTATTATTCAAGTCAGTCATATGCCTCCTTCCTGGTACAGACTAAACACCACATGGAAGTCTAAGGAACAAAAGATATGGGGCTCAGTGTGCACTGCAGACTTTCAAGTGTGTACTGACTCATTTCAAGTAAATCACCTTCCATGCTATGACAAGAGCTAATTCAGAGTCTCTATCCGTAGATTATATGCACTGTCATTTCAGTGTAAAGACCAGAAACAGGTGTAAATCAGAAACAGGTGCTAAATGCAGGATGACAGTTTAAGTAAAGCCTGTTTTTCAGAATGAGGCTCAGCTGGTTTTCAGGATGCTTACGTCTTTTGGAAAGTGTGCTCTGGTTGTACAAAGAGTTCAAAACAGGACCGTGGTTATCTAGCTAGTACAGCTCATGCAAATGAGTTGCCCTTAGCACTGAGTATATTTTCAGCTGTTTAATCAGCTCATGATTGCAGGGACTGTTTTAAGAAGACAAAATAGCATCTCTCAAATATATCCCTTCAGTTCTCTATAAGCCTCAAAGACTGAGTTGTAGAGAGAAGAAGAAAACGAGATTGTTCATTAAAAGAAGCTTTACAAATAATTTATAACAAATCCAAACCAGCATGGCTGAGATCTTGTCCTCAACCAAGGCACAAACACCAGCTGTGGGAGGAGTACCAAAGCTGATTTGCTTTGGTGTAATCATCACACAAGGGGAGTGACATTTTGCCATCCCTGCACAGGGCTGGAGCTGCCCCTCCATATGGAGTTCTGATGGAGGGGTGCCTCCAGTTCTGCTTTCCCTCTGGAAGAGCTCACAAGCCAGATTTTTTGGTGACTTCAGCTCTGGAGTAGCTTGACAAGTTTCAACCTATTGATTTGTCGTGTGCCTTGTCTGTAAGTCCTAAGGGTGGTTATTTGCTTAGTGTTTATAGTTCCAACAAACATAAAATGAAAAGTACACAGCTGGAGGATCCTTTTCTTCTTTTACACTTGACAAATTCACTATTCTATATTTACCTTATCACAGTCAGTAAGATCAAAATTGAAAATAATACATAGTGGTCTGAGGGTGCAGAAAAAGTCATTTAGACACCCACAGAAGAGGGTAGAAATGATTATAAAGAATGAGCTTTTCTTACCTTTGGATTTTATCTCTTCTGAAATATAATATTTCAAGGACAGAACTCAGTCTGTAATATCAGATAATATAGGAAATTCTCCACAGGCGTCTTTTCTTTTTAAATACAGCATTGGAAATGTGCAGCATTCATTACATCACAGAAAATGGCTGGATTTGGGGTGTGTTTTCCACTGTAATTCAGAGATACAATATTATTGTCCCTTTGAGACATCAGGGACAGCAATGACCAGAGTCCCAGTGTGAGATCCAGCTATGTGGGAAACCAGAAAAACACAGCTACTGGTCAACCTGATGTGTGAAGGAACAAATATAAACACATTTTAAAACAATTCACTAAGTGTGCTACTATTCAGTAAACTGAAAGTGTGTGGATGTGTTTGTTGTTGGATTGCTGCATACATATGAAATCTGAATTTGTCATCTTAGGGAAAGAAAACCTCCTGTCAGGAGTTTTGTTTATTTGAGTTTTTCTTCTTCTTTTTGTTGTTGTTGTTGTTGTTTTGGTTTGGTTTGGTTTGGTTTGGTTTGGTTTTTTTTATAATGCTGTTTGACATCCTGCTACTATTTGATCTAGACCTGTAGAAGTTTATCTGATCTGTGTGAGTTTCATGAGTGTTGTTAACCGGCTGTTGTTGGAATCAGTGTTGTGAAAGGAGCACCAAGCTGGACCACCACAAATAAAAAGAAGAAAATCTGAGGAAAGAAAAAATTTCATGCTGCCATTCGTTGTGCTAGATTCTCTTTGAGACATCTTCTTTGGGAAATGGAATCTGCCCTAAAGCAGAGTATTAGGATTTTTATTTGTATTGGGGAGCCAAAGGTACATGAACCAGCAATAGATGAGGAAAAGTGCTGGACGGAATAAACTGTCAAAAGTAAAGACATTTGATCAGTTTAAGAAAATGTCAGAAGGAGCACAAGAGACCTAGGGCAGCTCCTCAGTATTGCATTTAAGCTTGTTTCCTAGTGGACTTTATGAAATTCAAGCTACTCTGGACTCCAGGTTACGTTATGTTTTCCTTCTAACATGTAGCATGCACAGTTTTCCTTTCTCCAGAGGACAAGTGAGCTGTCAGTTAGCAGAGGGTATGACCTCTGCTTGACAACAATATTTTAGCAGAGGTTACAGCTGCTGAAATTTGAAAAGCAGCAAAGGATCTGGAAGCAATTTTTATGCTAGGATAAACTCTATGGTTTTCATTCTGAAGTTTACATATTTTTGCTCACAATGTGTTGTTTTTAAGGAATGTACTGATAGAATCTGCAGGGTTTCTTGCCATATATTATTGTGGTCTCAATGGCCAGCTAGGCCAGCCCAGCAGACTGAGCTGGGGAATTAGCATGCTGCAGCTTCATGCTTCAGTAACCTCTCAAAAAACCAGTTTAGAATAGTATAAAAATACACAAATCACTATTCGGTCAAGACTTGCTGTGTTTGCTTTGTGCCTTGCTGAAAATTGATCATCAGACTGGTCTGTCCTGTGGATCTAGCAAATCCTTGCTAAGAAAGGATAAGCAAAGATAAAGAATGTTTATAAACACTGAAGGATCACATTTCTGAGGTAGGTTTCCAGTTAGAAGAGAATGGGGTCAAAATATAAAATGGATTATAATATTTCTCTTATAACGTAAGCTTAATCCTAGGGCCTGTAATTAAGACAGATTTCCAATGCTGACTTTGCTTGTAGATGCAAGTGAAGTTTTGAAGAGATTCGGTCATGTATGTTTGTTCTACATATTGCTAATGCTTTTAACTAAAAATAAATTTGAGGGTTCTTGACCACCTGCAGGGTACATGAAGAAATTTGTTTGTTTGTTTGTTTGTGTGTCTGTTTTACTGCAGATATATAACTTGGCTTTGAGGAAGAGTGGAGAGGAATTTGGTAGTTTACTTCATTTGGAGGACTGAAAACTGGTTACAGCTAGCAAAGGGACATTACATGAGCATCTGCTTGTAGCAATAGTAAACTGTCCTGTGGTCAGTGGTGTAAGTCTTATGTATGCCTTGCTTATGTGTGCAGGGCTAAAACAATTGTTGTTGGACACATGAAGGATTTTTTGCCCATTATGCCATCAAGGGCTGTTGATTTGTGTTTTTTGCCTTCTGTATATGGTCCACTTCCTAGGATCATCTGGTCGTTTTCACTCCAGAAATCTCATCATATTTCTCAATTGGAAGTCCTTTCATCCTGCAGGCAGTTTTTTTGTGAAATTCTAGTCTCTGTTCTAAAGGGATGAAGACTGTTACATGGGGGCAGGGAGGGATTGATATCTTTTGATTTGGGGAATCCTGGATCTTATTGGTCTGGGTGGCCTCTTATTGTCATATGACACAGCAAAGCAAATGTAGCAAATAGAATTAGACCCATCACTGATGGAACGTTCTGAGAATCATCAAGAAGAAATTAGAATGTGATGAATTAAAAGGGTTTGCACTGTTGGATGCTGCTTACCTGAAAGAACACAGCTTCGGGAGCTATATATATAACACCTGATATATGTGTTCGTTTAAAATACAGACTTTACTAGTGTCAGCTGTGATTTTATGTCTTGGTTGACCACTTACATTCCTTAACTCAAAACTCTGAACTAGAAAAACAATTATCTACTATTTTCTCAGCAGAGTTATTGCAGCAATGCTTTATAATCTGGACTTGTCTCCTGCTTAATTTTGAAAGGACCATCATATGTTTGTTTAGACTAACAATATGAGGTCAGTGACATTCTTTGTGTGTTAAAATTAGACACATTGCTGAATTCAGTCTTCCTGCATTTTGGGATTTGCTTTTCTGACAGACAGCCAACTTTGTTTTGGAGCTATTTAGGCTGATGATCTCCTGTCTTTAAAAGAGAGAACTGGTTTCAGGACAGTGCTGATGAAAATACTGGCTCAGAACTCACTTTCAGCTTTAGTAAAAAAAAAAGGCAGTTTTTTTGTACTTTAAAAACATGTTCAAAAGCGAATCTTTATTTTTACTCAGAAGAGTCTAAAAAATCTCAGAATGTTAGCAGAAGATACTTTAATCAATATGATTTGTCATTCATAACTGAGTCTGACTGGATCAATCTGTGTTTCTATCAATTGTGCATTTTATATATCTTCTGTATAGACACTATAGATATATAAAATATAAATATATGTATAAATATACACATATGTACACACAAATACAATTCACCTATTTTATGTAACAGGCGTTATCATAATTATAGGTAGGCCTAAAGAATCAGTTAGGGAAACTATGTTTAAAAATTGCCTGAAATGTTGAACTGATGAGTCAAGCTTCGTGTTCATGTCTTCATTAACCCAAAATATTAAGGATAACATAGAATAACGTTAGGCAGTCAGACTGCACATGAAAATAATGCCTCATGATTCACCAAGAGTGCTGAAAATTACTGATGACCCATCTTATAAACATATGCAGCATTTTCTTCCTCACTAGTTTTAAATGATGAACAAATAGTTTTCCACCTGCCCCTCCTGCCAAAGCACTAATTTAATTTCTCAGTTTTAAAGAGCACTCCTACACACAAAAAACTCCATAGTTTGAATGAAGAGACTTTAGTACCTTCTGATGAAAATATGCAACATTTGGTTCCTCAGTGCTTTTGTAGGCAACCTTGCATGTGTGTTCATTTAGAGCTCTGTGTGGAGAATCTCTACGGGACATGGCCCTGAGAACATGTGAAATATATATGCATGATTACTCAGATTCCCTCTTGTAAGAGTAGAGATGTGTACTTGAGGAAAGATCAGAAAAGGGTAGGGAGTGAGTTAATTTATAGTAGCTTTAACCAGCATATGCTGGATTAAGATAGCCAGAGATCAAGGAGGGCAAATACATTAGTTATGCAACTTTTTCCATGGTCACAGTCTCTGACTGGGGTATAAAGAAGCACATGACAGCAGCTTTCTGGTGGTTCTGCACCTGGGAATTTGTCTGTACAGGTGGAATCTCAGGAGTCTTATTAAGGCAGCTTTTAATTTGCTTCATGGTTTTAGGAGAGTCTCAGAACCTGTGCTTCTGACCTCTGGCTTTAAGAAACATAAAATTTATTATTTCTCAGATGGGGTTTGGCCAATGTTTATCTTCTGGGGGAGTGATTTTTAGTATTCACCTCCTAAAGCAAATAAATATGCACACCAAGAAAAATTCTGTGTGACCCTTTTCTTCAATCCGTGCAGCAAAAGATGGCTATATGAGAACTACAACCCTAATGTATGCTCATAAAATCTTTCATTTATTATTTATATAATTATTTGCAGAGAACTGTTGCCATGACAACTTTTACACACGGTGAGATAAATCCTTGCATAGACAGTAGTCACGACTCCAAGCACTGTCGCATGAAGATAAGTCTATATGGACATTTCAGACTTTACCAAGTTTTTCTAAAGTAGTTATTGACATTAAAATAACTTTATGCTGCCAAATTAAAGAATATAGGCTGATTTGAGCCTAATTTCCTTAGGAAAAAAGGCTTAAGGAATAATTTTCTCCATCCGTTTGTCTGCTTACCGTCTCCTAATATCTTTCAAATCTGCTGGCATAATTTCAATTACCTTTTACAAAGATGTCTAAAAAATAGTTAAATTTGACACACTTCCTGGAAAGTTGTTGCATGAAGGAGCAGGCATCCTAAAATAATGAAGTAAGTATTACACCATGAGCTTGAAAGTGGAGAGCTCCTATTGTACACTTGTTCAGACAGCATCAAACTGGTCATGACACATTTCTATTCCTCCCTACAAGCAGTTCATGGACTTTCAGAAATAGGCAAATAGAATTAATACGTTGACATGAGATCTGTGAAAAATATTTGCAACAATATATAAGAACAGGTGATTTTAGTCTGGGTTTTTTTTGAAATAGCTGTAATTATAAGCAAGTGTATTGGGTTTGTGTGGCCAGGTTTTGGTAGCAGGAGGGCTACAGGGGTGACTTCTGCAAGAAGGTGCCAGAAACTTCCCCCATGTCTGATAGAAGCAATGCCAGCTGGCTCCAGGATGGATCCGCCACTGGCCAAGGCCAAGCCAATCAGGAATGACAGTAATGGCTCTGTAATAACATATTGAGGAAGGAAAACAAAAAAGTTATTGGGCAGATGAAATTGCAGCCATGGAAGAGCAGAGTGGGAATATGTGACCAAGTCTGCCGACACCAAGGTCAGTGCAGAAGGAGGGGCAGGAGCTGCTCCAGGTGCCAGAGCTGAGGCTCCCGCAGCACATGGAGGACCACAGGGATACAGAGATCCACCTGCAGCCTGTGGAGGAGACCCATGCCAGAGCAGGTGGATGCCTGAAGGAGGCTGTGACCCCGTGGGAGGCCCAAGCTGCAGCAGGGTCCTGGCAGGGACCTGCTGACCTGTGGAGAAAGGAGCCCACACTGGAGCAGGTTTTCTGGCAGGACTTGTGGCCCTGTAGGGGACCCACATTGGACCAGCTTGTGCCTGAAGGACTGCATCCTGTGGAAAAGTGACCCATGTTGCAGCAGTTTGTGAAGAATTGTTGCCCGTGGGATGGACTCATGCTGGAGAAGCTGGTGAAGGACTGTCTCTTGTCGAAGAGACTCCACAGGGAACAGGGGAAGGTCTCTTCTCTCTGAGCAGCAGCAGGACCAGTCTGTGATGAACTGACCATAACTCCCATTCCCCCATCTCCCGGTGCCACTGGGGCAAAGGAGGCAGAACTTAGGAAGGAATGAGTGGAGGGGGGGAAAAGTGTTTTTAAGATTTATTTTACTTGTCATTATCCTGCTCTGATTCTGTTACTAATAAATTTAATTAATATCCCCACTTTGAGTCTGTTTTGCCTGTGATGGTAATTGGTGAGAGATCTCTCCTTGTGCTTATCTGAACTCATGAACCCTTTGTTATATTTTCTCTCCTCCGTCCAGTTGAGGGGAGTGAGAGAGCTGCCTTAGTGGGTACCTGGTGTCCAGGCAGGTCAACCCAATACATCAAAGTATCTTTGGTTTTATCTATCAGTAGATTGTGCTACTGAAAAAGTCACGAAACAGAAAAAGTGAGAGAAGAAGTTGAAACTACTTTCCTATACTCACAAACATGACACCTCATTAAATCTTGTTGGAACATAAGGGTTTTGTATCCTTTGAAATATTTCTGAGGGTAATCCTGGGGATTCTAGGACAGAGAACACCACCTTTATAGAAAGTCACTCTTCTGAAAAGCAGAACTGCTTCAGGACAGGGAAACAGCCTCCTAGATAAGTGGATTTTCTGAAAGTGTCAACAAATAAGGTAACAAAGGTTGGCATATTTCCTGGACACTTTTGGTTAAGGCATCAATTTCCTTTTTGTCTCTGCACGCAATTTTCATTATAAACTTTGGAAAGCTTCCAAGAGGATTTGGATTTAGACCTATCTTTCCTAAATGGAAATAGATTCTCTTAGCTGCAACACTCATGTTAGTATAATGAGGGCCACTTTTACTGCTAGTAGGCTTTTAGGAATTACTCACTGAACAAACTACCTGTAACCCTCAATTAATTTCTGCCTTCATGTATTCTAAATGAGAAATCTTAATATAGACATAGAGAATGCTGAAAGAAGAAGGGAGCATGTCTACTCAGCCAGAAAGAATGAAGCAAAATAATAAAGATATGTATTTCCCCTAATCTTAGTGGGGTGGACATGCATCACCACAATCAAATACACAATATGACTGTTAGCTAAGGAAAGGGTGGTGCAGAAAAAAACCCAAAATTGACAAGTATGCTGCAAAAAAGAACATCACAAACTTCTCATATACATCTGAAGAAGAAGAAGAAAGAATATTCCTTCTTGTCCGTTCCAGGGCACTTCTCTTCTTTCAGCTGAAAGAATGACAGTCTTGCTCTATTATTTGGTCTTCTTCCCTCAAACTGCAGCAAAGAAATGCACCTCCTTTAAAAGGAAAGCACCATCTTTCAAAGGTGATGAATGTGGAGGTAAGATTTAGTCAGAGGCCTATTCCAAGTGAAAGCAGAAAATGGTGGAAATCACTTAATTCATATCAACTAGTTAAACTTAGTGATGGAAAACAGAAGGACATATCTCTTCACCCCAACCTCATTCATGGAAATAACAAGTGTAGAAAAATGGCTTTTGTTTATCTTTCCATTGCCCACAGCATTCCCAGCAGCACAGAGCTTTCACATCTCTCTCCCAGAGAAACCCAAAGGCAACACATGCCCCAGATTGATCCCACTGGCATTCCAATGCAAATGGTGATTTCAATTGCAATGTTGTATCAGTTAAATCAACACACCAGCTAATCTGCTGGGTAACAAATTTGGAAAGCTCTTCTCCCTGAAGTATATAAAGTCTCAATGGTGTTTTTTGTTGTAACTTTGCATCCTAAACTTGGGAACAGCAGGAGAAACCAGACTGTTGTTGAACTGCATTGACACCTCTGCAGAGATAAGAGGCTGTTGATAAGTTCTCTTTTACTATGATTCTCAGCTTATTCCTGCAAGTACATGTTGTCAGAGCAACACACCATCTTTCACAAGAATGACATAATCTCTCAGCTGAAAAGACTCTTTTTAAATAAGACTGCACTCCCATTCACATCCCAAAACAGTCTCTCAATGACTTTCAGAAACTGAATGCTTCCAGGGCCAGTATCAGTAGCAGAGTGTGTGTCCTTGCATTGTAGGAGGCTCTGGTTGCTATCCCCTTTTCTGCTAGAACAAACACCTCTCAGCACTCATTGATGCCATTGTGGGATAGTGGTAAATTAAAATGTAAATGGTTTAACCTTTGGACCTTGTGGCAGAAAAAAAAAGTACTTTAGTCTGAAAAGCTAGATTTTCAAAGTGACACACAACTTTGACCAAACCGGGTGAGAACTAACTGTCTGAGGGTGTTACTTGGTTTTGAATGGAGACTGTAATTTCATTGAATTATTCCACTTAGGATACCTCACACCTCTCTGCTGTCCACCCCAATGCTTCCCTCAGTGGATTTCCATCATGGGGATGGCACTGCTAGCCAACCAGGGACCTTGTCCATAGTACTGCCATCACACAGAGCACTAATTGCTGCAGCACACCAAGCAGTTCAGAGGGTTCAGTTCACTGTTGAGCAAATTCATACGTCGGGAAGACACTTTGCTGGCTCACCTTGTGCAATCCCTTTGTCATAGGCACATCATGATACTTACTGACAGATATTAATCTCCTATGTTCATAAAGAACCTCAAGCTTCCCCAAACAGGTCAGGTCATTTTTAACCTGTTCCTAGAAAGGACACATGTTCCTATGGTATTACATTGGTTTTTCTGCTGTTTTAGTCCACTACTTCTTGTCTTGCCTGCTATGACCACAGAGCACTGGTTCTTCTTCACTCTTTCAGTAACCTTTTCGATCTTTGAAAATTGTTGTCACATCCTCCCTCAGGCTCCTCTTTCTAAGCTAAATGGCCTCAAGTTTAGGTTTTTGTTGTAAGTCATGAATCATTCCTAGATGGCTTGACAAAACTGAAAGAGAGCACCTGATGCAGCAACTCTGACAAATTTCATTTGGAACAAATGAAATTTTATATTTTCAATATAAAGTTTTTGGTTTTTTTTTAAATTTCATGAGTATTTTATGACTTCATATCATAATATTGCATGAAAGTATAGGAATATCTGAATTTCACGTGGAAATTAAATTTTAGCATCTGGTTGATACTTGGTCATTTGCCTCCCTTTGTGTACATGCAGGTTGTTAGGCTAAAGTGGAACGATGGAACAAATAACTGAAATGAAATATATCTCTTCTGTTGACTGATACTGTAATAGCCAGGCTATTACAGATTAAGTGCAAAATCTGTTTTGTAGAGTTATTTTCAATGAGTGAATCATATACACCCATACTTTCACTGAGCATAAATTGGCAGCACAATCTGAAAGTGTGGGGTTCAAACTGCTTCTGTGTCTGGGCTGGGGCCTCGACCGGGTTCAACTGTTTGTTTCAGTGACTACAATTCTAAACTTGATCTCTGGCACCTCTGACCCTAATGTTGGGTTTGGGTTTCTTTTTGTGATTGGAGTCTAAATCTTTGTTGCTGCTGACAGGGCTGCTCTCATCACTGTAGATCTGAATTTTGAACCTATGTAACCTCACCTTGTCACCTCCTTAACATTTAACACCAACAGTAGAAGGAGAAATGTTACAAGCGTTTTGATATCTTCCAAGAAAATGTCCGCCAGAATGCTGAGCTGGCTGGAAATTAATTGTTTGCTGCTGTTGTTGGATTGGGTTTTAGCCCTGCAGCATATAAGTCATGTTCACATTGGTGAAGTGGTGGGGATATGTGATTGGAAATGGGATAGGGCAGGAACACCTTTTTGAGTGGAAACTGAGAATTTGGCTTAGATTGTTGTGTGACCTCCATCTATTTAACTTTTAGCTCTGCAAGTTCTCCTTTTGCGCTGTTGGTTCTGGTCCTGTCTGTTCCTATACAGAGCAATTCATGTGTGCTAATCCAGCAGAAAACCATCTCAAAAATTCACTTAGTGTGCTGAAGAAGCTCAGGAGAGTGTTGGGCAGTACTGGAGCAGTACAAAGAGGGAGTTGGATAGTGGCACAAGAGGCTCCTTTCCTTGTGAGGACCTTCAACTCTAGATTAAGTAAAACCTGGCATTTCAAAACTGTCTGCTACCTTAGGGCTAACAACATCAAGATGAGGTCCCCTGTATGCAATATGCTCTTGCTACTGTGAGGATGATCACTTTCAAATATACATATTAACTGTGTTGTTATGTGCTACTTTCTGTTCAAAATTATCTCCAATTCCTAGCTTTCCATTTATAAGCAATGCTTCCTGTTCCTTCATTTCTCACATACTCCTGGACATTTGCTTCTCAGATTCTTCAGTACTCATCTGCTACCTCACTTGATGTTAAGTGACTCTCTTATAATAATAGAAAGAACTCTTTGGAGAGTTAAAAATTAAATAATAGCAGGTAGCTGAAAATCAGCAGCAACATGCTTACCCAGGGATGTGCAAAAGAGAATGGGACTTTCTGGTTCACTTATTGCTAAAAAAAACTTGCCCAGCCATTACCATTGACTACTTTTTTTGAATCCATAATCAAAGTTACAATATAATTTGCATTTAGCAAGTGTTTGTTAATTGTTAATGGGATAACAGTTGGTAAATATGAATTATTTAAGGCCTGACAAATATGATTTGATGGCTACTTGGACAAATTTTCAAGGGAACAATTATACAGCTAGTGAATTAGTGCAAGCTGCATGCTTTTGTCTGGAGAAGCTGGCTAATCAGAGGGCTACCTAAACAATCTGTAGGTGTAAATTTACCCACACATACTTTTGGCTATGCATGACTAAGCAAATTTAGGACCTGCATGTGAAAGTACATTCCCCTGGGAATTAACAAATGTATCTTAATCTCTATAATGAAATAATTCCACTTTAGCAATGTTCCACTTTAGCAGAATATATTTTGGTTTTATTTTCTTCTGGTTTATTGTTATGGAAGAAATATGGTCTTTATTATATTATATATATTATATTATATATATATTATATTATATATATAATATATATAATATATATTATATATATTATATTATATATATTATATTATATATTATATATATTATATATATTATATATATTATATTTGTTTTATATAAATTCAATTTCTTAATAAATCTAAATGAAACATACTGAAAGTATTCAAGTGCCACTAAAACAAACAAACAAACAAACAAAAATCTCTGTGGAAAGGTATAATCCTGAATCAAGTTTGTTTTAAGCACAGTTTTGTTTAGATTTTCATCACCATTTTTGCATACTAATGTTTTTAATAGGTTTCAAGAGCATGCCATATCCAAGAGCTCAGGATCCTGTACAGTGAATCTTTTACATCTGCTAGCTCTGTGATTCCACCACTTGCTACTGAATAATGTATTAAGCTTTTCCAGGCTCCTTCTGTTTGCCAGATGAGAGCTGCAATGGTCTCTTCATGTTCATTTATTCTCTGCATTTGAGTGATATCACATTACAGCCACAATACTAACATTGTTAGACAACAGAAAAATAATAAATAAGTCAGAGAACCTACCTAGATTTACCTTTCCACAGCAAACAAGGAAAAAGTATCTAGTACTTGCCTATGGTCAGTGTCCATGTAACATATGCCTAATGGACATGAAAATACCAGCTATTATGTATGGAGAGCTACTGGCTTATCTCCTCCTAAGAAATGTTAGTTCTATTCTGCTTTGGTCATAATTTTCATGTAAGCTTGCACCACATCCTGTGTTTTGATCATGTAAGTATTGTAATGGAAATCAATTACTGCTGAAAAACTTCCCTTTCTATTAATATTATGTTTTTCATTATGATTTAGAGTGCTATGGCAGACACATGGATATCCCATTGCTCCAATGCTTCCAACAGAGATTGTAGATGAGCTATTAAGTAAAGCTGTGGGGAATTGAAGCGGCTAAGTAAGGTACGGCAGAGTAGCCACTTTGTCACACAGTATATTCACTTGAACAACACAAGGATAAAGGGCTCCCAGAAATTATGTTTTGCCAAGGAAGAGTGTGGCTGATATGCTTGTGAGGAGGAGAATTGGTCGTGATATTTAGCTAACATGGTGGGAAATAATCTGCTAACTGCTGTAGAGGAGAAAATGTCTGGGATTGCAAATTATCTAAATAGCCAGGTAGAGTGAGGACATGAAAGGTGAGACAGATCAAAAATGTTAGAGCAGACCTGTGAGAACTTAAATATCTTAATAAAATGTCATGGGAAATATTGTAATCCTCTGCCCAGACAAGAATATATTTCTAAGAGGAAAAAAGACCTTTCTCCAGCCATGAGAGACTATGGCAATGTGAAAAGGAATTAAAACCGTTTCTCCAGCTAGTTAATAACATCTATGACAATTGTAAAGTATAAAGGAATTACCTACTGTGTAAACCCAACTAGAAGGTTTAGTGTAATCCCAGTGACACAAAAATTATTTGCATTCTGCAATCAAGAAAGGAGAAATGTATCCATGGACCCGGTATGTTCATCCATACAAACACGTCAAATGCTAAAGCAGAATTGAGGACGACTTGTATTTGCTTTTGAAAGCCTATTTTCTTCTTTATATCCACTCAGGATCAGGCATTATGAAATAACACTTTTTTTCAAATTCAGATCTGAGCAAAGTGGACACTGGTGTATGGAGTTATTACACTGCACTGCATTAGCACAGCTAATCAGTAATGATTGTCCCTCTTCAAGGAGACAGAAAGACCACAATAAACTAGGCTAAAATGTGCTCTTGGGTCTGAAGAAATTTTACAGCTCCAGAAACATTCATCACTGGTAACTCAAGGCTAATAGCTGTGAAATTTCTAAAGGGAATATTTTGCTTTAACATTCAAATGACCCGAGATTTAACAATGTTTCATTGCAGCTGGCTTAAACGTTTTGATATCTGGAGAAACGATGTAAAACTCTCCCTTAACTCATTCTGTGCCTTTTCTGTAGATGTGTGTCAATTCTATTAGTTTAATGAGACTGGTAGATCTACAGATTCACACAGAAAAGGAAAAATCTGACAACAATCCATCCACTGTCCTGTGTTTTTGCTGTTGTTATTTTTTTTTTTTTTTTTGATGAAAAGTGTCCCCAAGCTTAAAAATTGTATACCCAAGGAAACAGTCATCTGTAGGTCATTGCATAGTCCTGGGAATACATTTTTTTAATTTTGCAAAGTTAAGGTTATGTGGAGCCATTTGGCTAATATGTAGATTCTGGGGATGATTAAAATATTTGGAGTGATTTTTCAGTGAGTTAAATTCAAAGACATTTAAACCAGGAAGATAAAGTGAAGCTGAATGATTGTCATTTGCCACAATAAGCTCATCAGATTTAAGGGTCCTGTACCAGATGTATAACTAAGGACAATTATTTATGGAGAACATTTTGGGGGAAATTCATACACAAGACCCACTTGAAACAGGTTCATGCTTATCATTGCCTGTCTTTTCTGTGTTTCATTAAATTAGCATAAATACCAAGAGATGAAAAATGATTCTGAAATGAAATACATTACAGTACCTTATATGTTCTAATGAAGCTTCCAGCAGGCAAAGGACAAAAGGTAAAATGAAACCCAGCTACTGTCTCTCATACAAGTGTCACAAGTCAATTCTTGTGTGTTCATTTTTCTGTGGTTTTAATCAGACCTTGCCAATAAAACCTATTTCTCTTCTATCAGTTACCTTCCACTTCTGAAATTTTCCCTGGGAAATCCGTAAGACTAAATAGAGATTATGATGCAAACCTATCTGTACAAACAAAACAAAATCTGACCTTAAGAAAGATATCCATCCTGGCCCTTCTGCCTTTTGTAGAAGCAAGTACATGTTTTTCACCAATATTTGGGATCTTTCTTGGAAAGACCAAAGTAGGATTTAAATTTGGACTGTTGGAAGAACAAGGGTTTTTCATCTGTGGTATTTCTCATAGCTATTGCATTCACTTTTCTCATTGCCCATAACTTTACAATATCAAACAGTGCATTTCATGTTTCTTAATGAGGGCTTTGCTTTAAGGCTGAAGTGCTTTGAACTCTGTATGCTTCCTTCCAACACAGCATGGACCCTTGGCGGCTAGTCTACTGATCACTAGGAAGACTGAGACGAAAGAACATTAAGGCAAATTACGGCATTTTGGTGGAAGCTAAGTTTTGTCTTCTACCACCAGTGAAGACTATATTTCATTTGCTGAGTACATCAAGCTGTGCTGCTGAAGTAATGTGATTGTGAATCTGCCTGAAGTTCTTTTTTCTACAAACTCCATCTCATTTACAGAAGCTGTATGGAGTAACATAGTCCAGGAAACCAAGGACTCCAAGCAGCATGCGTGAAAGCGGGGAGAAGAGGAGAAAGTAAAGTCATTTGCCAAAGCTCGGTGTGAAATAACAACAAACTTCTTCCCAGAGTTCAGGGATATTTTGCTATAGACTTATGTTTGCCTAGTAGCATGTGGTCTTTTATAAGTGCTTTGGTAGCTTCAGACCTTCATGCAGTAAGGTTTATTGAAAAAGCAATCATCATACAATAAAAGATGTGACAGAAATCAAACCAAAGCAATAATAGGAAAGACACTAATGTGCAAGCACAACAAGAAGAAAACATGAGTGCAAATCAACTCTGCTTGATCATTATGGGGAGTTTTTCTTGAAATAATTCCAATCTAATTCATGTGAGATGCTGTCCTGTGAGGTTTTTCCGCTGCTCTCACTTCTCTGCAGCATTGTGCCAAATAGTGACCATGTTAACCAGTTTCAGTTACCTTGCAGTTTCCCAAGGAATTGAACTGAGAGCACACTCATGGCCTAGGGATTTAATCATTCTAATTAGCTTAATTAAGTGGTTCTTTTACATCTGTAGAACAAAAAAGGGAACAGCATATTTACATTTATATTTAACCAGAAAATGTTGCTCATTTAAAAAAAATTGCAGCAATATTGACACAGTATATGTCACTACCACTGGCCAGTCCTCAAAGACATCCTTACAACTCCCATGAATCACAGAAAGGGAATTCAGATGGCTATCCCAGCTGTAAAAAACCTCCAATGAACCTTCAACCATTTTAATTAACCAGACAGGAGTAATTTCTTTTCCTGCAGTCTACAGAAACATATGCCTCTGCAAGATGAAGATTCAAATGGGATAGTGAACCACATCTTTCCATGTGACTGGTATTTTAAACTTCTTTCCTTTTAGGTTGGTCATCTACAGCTGTCTAATGTTAAGCCACAGCCAGGGATTCTTGCCCAGCCATTTCCAGCTGAGCCCCCAAGCTTGGATGGAAGGATTTTATTATTTGGCTCCCCAGTTGGGAACTTTGTGCCCAGAATGAGCTGAAAAACAATAAAAATTTTTATTGTCACTTATGGAAAAAAATTATAAAACAGACCAACTGTTGTTACTCTCATAGAACAAGAATGAGAGAATATATTATATTTTTACTGTATTGGCAATATTTTCAGTTTCAGAGAACTTTCAGTGACTGGAAAACTGGGCTAGAGGGAATTCTAGGTCAGGTTAGAGTATTTAACCATGCTGACAGGACATATAAACCCAACCTACAACTTCAACTTACCATGTGGTAGAATTATAATTCACGTTTTCTTTTACATTCAGATGTACTTTAGCAAGAATGATTTTGTTTCACTTTCTTGACTCCTGATGATAGACTTCACTGTCTCAGTGTCTCAGCAGATCAGATTTTTCTTGAAACTCTTTGACCAAATATTACCAAAGCTTTTAAGGGAGACTGGTGTTGGAGCTTTACAGAAGGTATGACTATCATTTACCATCAGTAGAGATCAGGTTGTATTATTGAGGGGAAAGGGTAAACCACGATTCATTATGCTCTGAGATAAAGAATTGAAGGATATTGAACAGAGGAATTTGAGACCAACCCAAAACAGATGTTGGAAATGTAGGGATAAAGTAAGAGGAGCCTGAACGCCAAAAATGTGCTGACTAATAGGTTAAAGAAAAGATAAAAAAACCCAAAAGCAAACCAAAAACCCAGATATGAAACATACACATGCCAATAGGAAGAGAAACCTGGAAAATGTCCTGAAATGGTATCAGCTTTTAAATGACCTAATCTTGGCTCCACTTTAAAAATTCTGTTTTAAGAATACAGCCTGTCAAATTCTTGCAATGTATGATGAAATGAAGAGGGTGGAGTAAATAAATGAGAAGGCTTATTTTCTAACATTGCATCAGCAGTGTGTTACAAATGAATGCAGCATGAACTGAAATAAGAATTTGAAACAATTTACTTTCATTGTATTTGAGCAGAAATGACTGATAGAGGAGTAGAACTATTTAGAAAACATTCAAATCCAAAGCAGTAGCTTTGCTGCTGCCTGCCAGAAGACACAGGGACTTCAAAATATGTTTTCATTTAGAATGTCTGTTTATTTACCTATCTGTTTTTAAGGGAAGACAGAGAAACAAAAGCAGATGACTGCCCAAAATATTCTGAACATGCTGCTTTGTCAGTTTTAGGCATGGACTGTCCTTAGATGTGAGAGTGCCACATGGGACCAAGGGGTGCTCAGAAAAAGATACTTTTTCTGTTAGCATAAAGGACTTAAAGAGCTCAACCTGTTTAGCTATCAAAAAGAAAAATGAGACATGGTTTGATTACAGTATATAAGTACCCTCATGGGGAGAAAATACCAAAGGGGTCTTTTGTATATCTGAGAAGAGACTTTCCAAGTATCAGTGACAGGAATGAAAGGCTGACAAATTCACATTGTTAATCACACTATTTATTGAAAGCAAAGGTATGTGGGAACTGGAATAAAGTCCTAACCAGAGACTGAAATCTTATTGGAACTGGAGACTGGAACTGGAGTCTTATTCTTCAAGTAAGAGGGTAAGTTTCTATGCAATGTATTGTTTAGCTAGTGGCCGGAATATAAGGGAAATAGGTTGCAATATAACAGCCACAGTACATAGAAAATGTCTTCAATCTTTAAAGGTGGCGTATGGGCTAAATTCTGCTTAAAATTTACAATTTTAACATTCTGTGTCTCTGAGCCTGAGCAAACTGCCCAGGATCTCATCTGCTCTTACATGCTGTTGAGAAGCCTCACATCAGTCAGCTCCTCCATGCTGGTCCAGTTGCCACATTGACTTGTCCTGATATACATACTGTGGGCAGCCTGAATCATGTTCTCTGATAGACTTTGCTTGTGAACAAGGTACTTTCGTCAGGGTCAGTTTAGCATCTACCTTTTGTTCAGTGGTCTGGAGCACATGCCCAGGACAGGGAGATCTCCATTCCAAGCCCAAGAAGATAGGTACTATATTCACACCTTCTGAATGTGTCATAATAATCACAAAGCCGGAACTGAACCATAGGCAGAGCCTGATGGCCTGAGGAAGATACAGACTGACTCTTTAGCCTGTGGGTTGTAGGAGGAATCACAATTATTCTTTCCAGTGTGCTTCTGGCACTTGGGCCACTAAGTTTTTTTAAAGAGAATCACAGAATGTGTAAGGTTAGAAGGGATAACAGTGGGTCATCTGGTCAGCTTCTCTGCTCAAGTAGGATCATCCCAGACCACATTGGACAGAATTGCATTCAGGCAGTTCTTGAATATCTCCAGTGAGGGAGACTCCACAATCTCTCTGGGCAATCTGTTCCAGTGTGTGGTCACCCACACAGAAAAGCTCTTCCCCATATTTAGGTGGAACTTCGTGTGGATCCATTTCTACCTGCTGTCTCTTGTCCTATTGCTTGGCACCACCAAGAAGAGCCTGATTCCATCCTTCTGTCACCCTACCTTCAGATACTTCTATACATAGATAAGATCCCCTCTCAACACAGAAATGTGAAAACACTTCTGGGAGCAGTGCCTCAGGGTACGCCTCTATTCCAAGCATACTCATTCAAACACCTACATGAATCACAAAGACTCTATGTAGGATCTGTGTGAAGTTATCCATTTGTTGAAGGTTATGCATGAGTCACTTGTGCTGTGCAAAGCTTTCTTTGCAATGCTGGAGTACACACGTTGCACATTACCCTACACAGTAGTGCACAGTGCCTAACAGGGAGGGAAAAAACTCCTCCCAGTCCTGCACTGATTTTTAAATGAGGGGGCTTTTTCTGGTGCACCTTAGAGGGAGATAAGGTAATTGGAGTAATTATATCCAAGATTGCTACTGTTTTCTGTGACTGGAATAGTAACAGGTTGTCAGACACTGGGCATATGTGGGCTTAATGTTCTTGTCTATTCAGTTAATCAATAAAAATAACTATGAGAACAATTTCCATGTCAAAGAGAGATTACATTGCCTTTTCACACTGAAATACATCAGGGGTGGAGGACAGGGTGGGGGACGGGGGATGCTGGTAGCAGCAGAAAGCAGCAACTCTAAGCTGTGGAAAGACAGAAATGGATGTGTTCAGTCTCGTGTAAACTGACAAGAAAAAAAAAGGAGAAAATGAGAAGAATTAGTCAAAATTGAGTCAGCTACCTTAGCTGTTTTTTAAATGAGGCGTGCCTCATCCTCTGCTGAAAAGAATGTTGACTGAGCCTCCACTGGTACCAAATGCTACTATATGCACTGAAACAAGTGTGGCACTTGCTACCCCAGAATCCTGTACCCTCTCAGGGATATCACTGCTGTAGGAAATCATATTTCTTAGGTTAATCAGACTCACAATGGCCAGATCAGCATATAATTCCTCTCTATCTCAATCATGGCCAAAAATCTGGGTGAAAAAACAGGTATCAGACTAGGAAACTGAATCTTTATAAGGGGGGTGGGTGATATATGTCTTTGTAATAGATCAACCATATGAATCTGATTCTATTAGGACAATGAGCCATGCTAATGGTGGTGGGGAGCTGGTAGTGGTGGGGAGCATTTGCAATAGTGTGATGGTTTGGAGCCTAGCTGAAAGGGAGGACGTGGAGGAAAAGTACAACAAAAGATAAGTGAGAGGAGAACAGTTTGAGGGTATTGAGGTTGTCAGTAGGAAAGACAAGCAATGGACGTCTACTTTTCAATTTATGAATTTGATAGAGGTAATGAGAAAGCAAGTGGATATAATCCCTTCAATTGCATGAGTTTGCTTGAGGATCCCTCTGTGTTGTGATAGATATGTATCTTGGTTTAATTCCAACCCACAACTAAATACCGTCACCTTCACGGTCCCCCATGGTGGAATGGGAAGGATTAGAAAAAAACCCTAAAAAGCCCCAAAACTCATGGCTTGAGGTACAGCAGTTTAATAATTGAAAGCAAGTAAAAATACACTAATACTAATAACAATAAAAATAATGAGAAAAGAGAGAGAGAGAAATAAAACCCAAAACCCACAAGTGATGCACAATATAATTGCTCACCACCCACTGACCAATGCCCAGCCTGTCCCCAAGCAGTGATCCCCTCCTGACCAAGTCCCCACAGTTTGTGTGCTTAGCAAGACATTCTACGGTATGGAATATTCCTTTGGCCAGTTTGGGTCAGCTGTCCCAGCTGTGCTCGCTCAAGGCAACTTGTGCAACTTTTCACTGACAGAGCATGGGAAACTGAAAAGTCCTTGACTTAGGGTAAGGACTAGTTAGCAACAATCAAAACATCAGTGTTATCAGCATTATTTTCATACTGAATCCAAAACACACTGCTGTACCGGCTACTAGGAAGAAAATGAACTCTATATCAGCTAAAACCAGGACAATAGGATCCAAGTTCAAAAGAAGGGCATGTTATAGGTGTAATAAGCCAAGAATCATGTCAAGTCTCAGAAAATAACTGGAAATTTTCGTCCAAAAAATGCATATTTAAGAAACTGATTACAGAAGGCAAACAGAAATCAGTCTACTTTCTTTGGAGCATGTTTGTTATGAAAAATAATTTTGCTGAAAAATGAAGCAGTTTTATACCAGTTCTTTATTTTTTTCCAGGACTGATGTGCTGTCCACAAGACGATCTTCTCCAGAAACTTATCAGAGTCCTATTTCTTTGACATTCATCACCCTTTTCCATGGATGCCTACAATAAATGCATTGAAGTCTGAAACAGATGCCTAGATTTTGTGCCTTCTCAGTAGAGAGAAATAAGCACTTACAGAACACAAGCCTTCTCCTCCTGAGGGGATCTCTGGAAAAGATCAGATGAATCATAAGCCAAAAGTGCCTATTTCTCTTTATTGACTATAAAGGGATCTGACGGTAATATAGACTCGTTCATATGCTGATATGTATATCAGCTCCAACAATTTATTAGTCACTTTCAAATTGCCAGTATTAGAATTAAGCAGAAAAAGGGTTTGGAACACTCAGGTGCTCAGATGTTTGCTTTCATTCTAACTTGGAAATGAAAAAAAATATGTCTAAAATAATCTGTAAGAGAGAATGAAGATTCCTTGGTTCTAAAGATATGTATGTCTAAGGGCATGTATACGAAGGAGACTTCCAGACAGACTGCTGAAAGGTCAAGGAGATAGAGGGCAAAGAAATAGTCTGATGATGTCCATGTTCTAATAGAGAACAATCACAATAGAAATCTTCCCCTTTTGGTGTTTCGATATGTCTCACAGTGTTGTCCTCACTTCATAGGGAAACAAAAAAACCTTCCTAGTTTGGTGATGAACCTGAGTCGACTCTTTTCCATCGAAACTATAAAGCCCTCTGGAGGAATAGAACCCCTCTACAGTCCTCTCTCAAGGACTGAAAGACAGAAGGACTGGCAGAAGCTATAGATATATTATGATCTGGGAAGGGAAGTATCAATTTAATAATGATGGGCTCATGATGCTTTGATTTACTTTAACCTACCTTCTCTTGAGAAGTGGCTCTGGGGTCCTACCATACTCTATAGTAAGACCATATTGTCTTATAATCAAAGGCAGCTGTGAACTTTAATTAAGCTGTGAGCCTTAGTTCAGCATGATTAAACTACTATAACTGGGGAGGGAATGGAAGAGAAGATGGATAGCAATGGAAACAAAGGAAAAAAGAAAGGTGAAAAGCATGGCAAGACCACAGTAAAAGCCAGAAAGAAGTGATCTTAGAAGATATGTTTCTGATTTTATTCTAATTCCCTGGAAAAGACCAAGTTCCTCCAGTGAAGGAATTTTCCCCATAAGTGGCTCTGCTCAGAGAAACAGGAAACCCTTTGGCCAAGCTTCTCATCTGTGTATCCAGACACCATCTCTGTGGTGGTGTTGCTGAATATTTTCTGAAACAATAAGCTGAAGCCTAAGCCGAGGAATGGGGTCTGTCTGAAGCCTTGACCTTCCATAATTGGGTTTTGGAAAATAGTAATACCTGTTCTTGTTCCTGCCATTTCTGAACCTTCCAGTTTCTTCCCGATATGTCAGAGTTGATGAGTCTCCCTCCTAGCAGATATAACTGGTGTAGGACAGGCACACACACCACTGGCTTAAGAGGAAGATAGAAGTACCCAAATTATGTGTATTGCTTTATATGTGGGACAGGGACTGCCTAATATTTTCAGAGGGAAATTCTGAAGCCTGTCCAGTCTTTTTGGATAGACAACATGAACACCAAGATCCCCTGAAACCCTTCAACATCTGCACTGAATCACATAAGGTGATGGTCATCACCAACAAATGTAAAGGAATATGACCTAGAAGCTATAACCCTTATAGAAGTTAGTACAGTTTTTCAGGAAGCATCATTTCAGGTACAAGAGAATGAATATCACCTTGTTCATCAGGTAAGCATTCCCTTAGAGGTTTTCTTTTAAGAATGGTATTTGACCACTCCTAAAAAAATTACAAAAGAAGCTTAGTCCTGTGAGGAACAGGGAGTTGGACTCAATGATCCTTATGGGTCTATTTCAACTTGAGATATTCTACGATTCCATGAAAAAAAAATCATCACCATTGCTTACTTTTGCATAGAAAACCAATAGAAATGAAAGGCTTCATCAGAATTTAGCAGATCAGACTCATAGCACTCCTGATCTCAGGGAAGAAACTGAATTTGTACTACTAATCATAACTGTTGTTTATGTTTTGATAATATGACATCCTAGGGGAGCTGAGTCACTGAAAACAGGATCTTGCCTCTCCTGAAAATGTTATCAGCTTTTCAGTGGATTGGTGCTGATTTTTTCAGGTTTGCAGTGAAAACTGATGTTTGTGAGCAAAGGACCAAAATGAATTACTATGTACCAGAGATAGGAGAGCAGTACAACAATTTTTGGAAGCCTACCAGAGAGAAGAAAGCAGGTCTACTCATAAATAAGGAAGACATAAAATGAATAGTATTTCAAAATCCACTGGTATAACTTACAGTAGTATCAATCCTGTCATCAGCAAGAATATAAATCAAAAAAATTTGAAACATTAGGTTCAGAGAAAAACTATGCAAATACATTTGAAAATATGAATGCATACAGTCCAGCTGGTCTTGATCATATTTTATGGCAATCACCTGCCAGAGTTACATAAGCTGTAGGCTTCACCTACTCTTGAAAGTCATAGCAATGAAATTGATGATGTGGCCCTATAATCGAGCATGATTGAATTACTGCAGGTAAGCAAGTTACTTCATGCCAGCTGAGCCATGGTAACTGGCTCTGTGTGCTCTCCACTAAGTAATGTCTATTGCTTTCACTAGAAACATAAAACCAATTTACAGAAATGAAAGCAAAAAAGCAGATGCTCTTATTCCTGTCAAAGAGTGGCATATTTCACTTTGACATAAGTAGATTCACAATTTGTCTCAGGTAAACTAAAATGTTATTGTAAGTTGAGAGGTATAAATAGCTAAGGTAAAACTAGGATAAAAGCAAATTACTTACCAAGTTAATAAAAATAAATGCTACCATGACCTTCAGACAAGGAACAAATACCTTTTGGAAATACTCTGTGAAAAAGAACCTTTTAGGAATTAAGGAAAGGGGAAAAATCACATAAAACCCAGATTCTACCCTTTTACTTCATTAGTGGATCATTGTTTTTTAATTGATCTTCTTGATTTTCTTCCAGTAAATTGTGGAATAATACATTTTGAAAAGTCAGTGAATTAATCAAACTATGGTTCCAGTGATTCCCGTGCTAGACAATAAATGAACTGCTGAAGACCAAATACTGGCCAGAAAATTTTCTTTTCTTGAAGCAATTTAATAGATATTTTTAAATTTACTTTAGTATTAATCACCGCATTTCACAAGGTATTAGCTGGAAAAAAAGTCTGAAATCGCTCTGGATAAAAGAACTGCCTCCCAAACTGATCACCTTATTGATGAGAAAGTAAACAGCACAATACTGAAAGCCTGCAGGTCATACTGCACATAAATTTGTACTATAGTGACCCAATCAAGTACTAGCTTACTACCATAAAGATAGGTAGAGATAGAATAAAAGGCATTTAGGGAGATTCGAAAGAGAGATTCAACTGCAGATTATCCCTAGTAATCTAACATACATTCAGGATGAAAAGAAATAAAAAATGAGAGGCAAAAATGCTGAAAGGTACAGAAAGAAGACAGAAAACAGCATGCATGAATTTGAAAAGAGATGGCAGCCAAAAATGCTAGTACAAATTGATGCTGTGTATGCAAGTGCTTGGTACAAAGCACACAATGTGACTAGCTTTATACTCCCATGCAGTATCTTCAAGCTGTCATACCCAACTCATGCACCCTAAGATGCCAATGAGTTCCAGGAGCAGAAACAAAGGTTAAGAAACTGCAGGATATAGGAACATTTGAGGCATTTCATTTAATGAAGCAATGAGAAATTAGAGAAGAGAAGGAAAGAAAGGTAGTAAATGGCAACTGCTTAAAGGCAGTAGATACCTAAAGAAGATAAATGGGTCTAAGAAATGAAAAAAACAGATGAGATATTAGGAATGTAAAATGGTAAATGAGCTTCCTTTTTTTTCTGTTTTTTTCTTTTTTTTTTTTTACCTTCTGGAATAATGAGCAGATAATCAAAGTTCTTTGACTTGTTATTTTCCAGACTGGAGGCCAAAGTCATCAGCAAGTCTTTGGTATGAACCACTTACCGGCAGCGAGCAGGTTAATGGGATCTAACAAATCTTCATTTTTCCATTAATTTTACATGTTCTCATTTTTTCTCATTCTGCACCAAAGTTTCCTCAGAGCTCCAGTTATGAAATACATAAAATTTAAAAAATGTTTGTAATTTTCCTGGATAACCAAAGTTCTGTGAACATACAATGCCTGATCCATGTGCTTTTCCCTTGTGGGAGAGTGATGTTTCCAATTGGTCATGTAAAATACAAGTCCTTTCCTTTCATTTTCTTTCCAGCAGCTTTAGAATGAGTAAATGTTCCAAATCCACATTTCATTAGCTTCTCCTTCTGCAGTTCTGTCAGGATCTCAAACCACCATTTCTTGTGCCTGTTGCAGAGACAGAAGTTTCTCCATAGTAACATTTGTGTAACTAGTATCAATTTTCTCCTTTGCTAGTTTTCCCCAAACTCAAGCAATCGGTCCAAAATTTCACACATACATTTTTCTAGCGAACTGTACCTTAAGAAAAGTCATAGAGAAAGTCAGCCAGGTTATTTATTAGGAGCTGTAGCTGGAAAAAAAAATCAGGACTGCAGTCTTCTGAAAAAATGTTTTGGAGAACAAGTGTTCATCCAAAATTACAGTGTGTAAGCCCACAGCCTGCTTGATTCAGCAAAGTCTAAGCAAGATCTAGTGCCTCTGGCTGAGTCAAAGTAGTTGAGAAGTCATTTTTCAGACTTGAATAGTCCAGATTTTTATGAAGGTATCTCCAGTGAAAACAGGTTGGGAATGACATCACTGTGTGCCGTGTCTTAAGGTGGCTCAGAACAGGTGTGCAGTTGTGAAGGTAGAGGGCAGGCACCCCTGGGAAGTCTAGCCTGAAATCCACAGGCTTTTCTGATGCTGAGCTAAACGCATGTTCTAGAATTTCTCATTGCAAAAAATGAAAATAAATAATTTTTGAGGTTACTCACAGAGCAAGATATATTGAAATTGTTCTGGTTTTCCTTAATTCAATGTCTTTTTATAACTGCCTCTGTATTATTAAAGTTGCTGCATTTTTTCTTATTTTATAAATGTTGAGAAGATCTGCAATTAAATATATAATAAACCTTTATTTGTTTCTTTTCCCTAGATCTAAACATCTTATCTGTTCAGTAGTGAGTAACTTGACCAAGGTATGTTTTTTATTTCCCCAGCTACAGGGGTGGTCATTAGTTTCACATCACAATACCTACATGTACTGTCAGCAGTGCCAGTATGTACCCTGCAGAGCTCCAGACACTGCCCACCCTGTCATATCTGGTGCCATTTGAAGTCCCCTGGGGTATCTGAGCAATCTTCACAGCTCAAACAGTGAGGATACAACACCTAAGGGAGAGCTGGGCAGTTGGGAAGTAGCAGCCCATGTCAGATGGGAGGCCCCAGGTTAGATTCAATGATCTTGGAGGTTTTTTTCAACCTTAACGATTCTATGATTAAAAGTGACCATAGCTGCTACATTTACACATTAGGAGTGGTCTCCAGGCTCTGTTGCCTGCACTGAATCTTTTGGAAACTTGGACATTTGGTGAACATAGAGAAACTTAAATTTAAGTGTCTTAATCTGGAAATGAATGCCACCTATAGGGCATGATCTTGCTACTTAAGTTTAGGCACCTTGTGCCGTATGAGCTGTTCTGGCATATCTAAGACAACCTCATGAGCAAGCAGATATAACAAAAGACACAGAGGTAACTCAGGCCACAGTGGAAAGACAACTGAAGGGCAAGTGAGATCCCTAAAATGTTTCACGTGGCAGTAGATATCTAAATTTAGTCAGCTAAATCCATTCTGGGTGTCTATGATAACTGAATACTTTTTTAAATCTTCCTTTCTACTCAGTAAAAAAGTACCAGACACCTTGGATTCACTTCAGTAGCCCAATGGTATCTGAGATGATCAGACTGTCCCATCTGCTCTACCACTCCAGTTGCAAACAGATCTCCATAAGGATGTCTTAGATACCCTTGTATACCTCAGATGACAACGAATGCCTATATCATTGACTGAATGAGTCCTTCATGGAGTGCATTTCTTCCTGTCCTAAGCTTGAGGTCTAAAGAAAAGTAGATGGAATACACTTTGACAGTGCCTAGTTTCTCTGATCTATGAGGGGATTTTTCATATACTCTAGCCATATAGCACCTGAAATAACACTCTACTCTCCTTATGTAGAGTGCCAGACAATAGTTAAGAAGCTGCTGCTCACAAAGATTTAAGCAATGTTTTGGGTTTTTATTTAGCTACAATGTTCTCCAACAATGTTCTCCATGTCAGAGTTTGAAATGTATAATGCAAAATGCATCGTGAAAAATGCAAAATCAAGTATACTAAAAATTATTTAAAAATATACAAGTCAAAACAGCTCAAAGTCATAACATTAAACATTAACATTTAGAATGTTGACATCTGTAGACTTTCCAAAATAAAAATGTCAAGACATTTTCTTTTTAAATTTCTCCACAGTAACTTTTGCAAAATTACTATCAAAAATTTTTTTGAAAATACATTTTTGACAGCTCCAGATCTTGAAGAAAGGAAGATTAAAATAATAAATGTAAAAGAAGTACCAGTATGGCATTTCCATCATCTCCCCAGTATCACTCTGCATAGGTCTTTCTACAGTCTACAGAATAACTGAGACAGCCACCATGATTGGTAGGTGGGTGGCTATGCAGATGTCACCAGCTCTTAGTTTTCTTTTAATGAACATGAGTATTAGTTCTGATATCTTATGGTGCATCTCCTGCTTAAGGGTACATGAGGGAAATCAAAGATTAGTGTAACTGTCAGTAGAAATTTTGTGGGAGATGATCATGATGGTGAAGTACAAATATCAGGATAGTAAAGAAGAAAGCACCAGTGACACTTTCAAAAGTGTTTAATTATTGGTCTAATAATGGTCTGATTGGAGGATGTAGTAAATATCCTATTTGTTTAAAGCAGAATATGACACATTTTGGAAGAAAAACCTATAACTATTGGGGACAGACGGAAAGAAAAGAAGGCATAAGTGTGAGGTCATTTGACTTCAGAAGCTGAGGGAATAGGTTTATTTCTGAAGGTTGTTCCAAGACTTTTCTACACAGGAAACACGTAGGTAAAAGAAAATGGAAATTTCTCCTAAGATTTTCCTACATAGGAAACACATACATAGGAGAAGATGGAAATTTCTTCTCCACACTTAAATTTCTCTTTGAATTATGGTGGCTTAGATCTGAAGAGTCACTTCAGCAGAATTAAGGTACTGTGCTTTGAAATGCCTTGCAATACAGTAAATTAGCACCTTCTGTGTAGCTGAAGAAGGTGCTCATTTACTCCTTCTGAACGGACTGCAGAAGGTATGTGTTCCCACTGATACATTATTACAGATTCTACAGTTAGTGGGCTAGAAAATTCACTGTGCTTGAGCTCCACCATCCTCACTGGCTCCATCTCCCTCCTTCATCCCCAGCAATGCATCTCTGCGGAGGACTGGCATGCTTCTCACATGGATTTCCTTCAAGGCTGTTATGACTGGAGCTGAATATGTATCAATGCAATAGGCATTTTGTTCCATTTTCATTTAGAACATCCAAAGATGGAGGCTGACTGTAGATATAATTTTATGGGTTTTTTTTCATTTCTTTCTCTGCAAAGAAATCATATGCTCTTACCTCTTGCTGAGATGCACTTGTATTCTCATTTTGCCTTCTCTGACGTTTTTCCTGTGCCAGTAATGACATTCAGCTTCTCACTCCTTAAGCTCTTTCCACTGAGACTACCAATAGAGCTGTCCATATTTATCAACTCTTTGTCATGATTTCTCCCTGCTTACTCTAGATAACAGTTATTTGTACTGGAACAAGCTGTGTCTTTGGAATGTATTTTAACACAGCAGACAAAATAAGAACTGGAGACTTCTAGTTTTGAGGTCAATGGTAAAATTCACCAAACAGAAACAGAATGAGACCCTGACGCCCAAAAGTCATAGGACAAGAGTCAGGTAAAGAGAGCTAGCAATTAATTACCAAGCCTCCATTCCCTCTCTCACCTCAATAGTATTAAAAACTAGAACAGACATGTAAATTAAAAATAAATACTCTATAGTTCAAGGCATTCTTTTACCCTTGATTACTGAAGACTATCTCTAGGGATACAGGCTGGGACACAAAAATACAGGCTGATAATTCAGTGGATGCTAAATATATATTGGAATCATCTTTTTGCATTAAGTAAACACAGACAGTGTTCCCAGGACATAATTTTCTCATCTACAGCATAAGTGATGACACCTCTGTCCCCTTTAGGATGTTTGTTCAGCCAGTGCTGAGCTTGGTTCCCAACCCTATCCCTCTGACCATATGTCAGGGAACATGACTGCCGTGCCTCAGTGGGTGATGGATCTTCTTGTTTCTGTGCCATCTCTCTTTTGTATGAGTGGGGATGGAGATGGGAAGACTGCTTCATCAGTAAGAATCCCTGTTCAAATGATGGGTAAATATCCTCATCAAAACACCACTTAGTTTTATGCCAGTTGGAGGCAGTTGACAGTGGCAGCAAATCAGTTCAACTGCTAACAAAAATGGAGAAATAACATTTAAAACCAGAATTTTCAGGTTAGGGTAGAAATATTTCCTGCCTATGTAGGCTATGAGATTCAAAAATTTCACATAAATACATTTAGCTCACTAAGAATTCATACCCTTCTGCCTGCTCCTTTGGTTTCTAGCTGTTAATAATTGAGACAGTCACTCCTCTCCAATCGTCTCATTTATCAATAAGAGACTGAGACAATGCCCATATTAAGCACTATTATAGAAAACTCACAAGAAGCAATGACTGAGCTGGGAACTGAACTGTATCTTAAGCTGTGCTTGGTACTTTGAACTAAAAGCCTACACAAATTTTGTTAGGTAGCTCTCCCACAGTTAAATACTCATTTCTCATCTGCAGTATAGGACCATCCTTTACAGTTCCCTCTTTTGGAAATACCCTGGGAAGGTCTATTACAGCATATAAACCCAGTAAATATAGCATTCCATTGCCTGGAACAGAGTGCAGACTTCCTGATAACATGGGTCCCAGGACTTTTCATTCTTTGTCTGCACTTTGCTTGGCCTCCCTGAAAAATTTTTTTTTAGCTAATAACAGCAACTATTAAAATAACTTACTTTGTTTTGGCTTTTGCTTAGCATGGTACAGATCTCTGGCATAACATTTTATGCTAAATGCATACTTATAATATCATCTACTAATAGTGAAAACAAATAGTTCTTTTATGCAAAGTGATATTTGATTCCCAGAAAGAAATACAAATTGGAGTACTACAGAGTTGGGAACATAGCAGACAGCCTTGAAAGCATAGACAAAGGATATGATCCCAGGGCTGTAAGCAGCTCACCACTGGTCAGCTACCAGTCATCAGAGAAGTGCAGCCCTTAGAGATGGGTAACATGGTTTTAGAAGTGACTTCTATCTGACATCTGTAAATTGTGGTATTGATAGTAACTTTGGACATAACATGGGCTTGCAGATCAATAAAGAGTGAGAAGGGGTTGAAGGTTCTTGAAAAACATGCAAAAATTACCCCAAACATTGCAAGGATGAGAAGGAAGAAATGATCAGTGTTGCATTCCAACTGGAGAAGGACTTGCTTGCACATCCCCAGAAGCCAAAAACATCAGGGCCCTTGGGGAGTGGGAGGATGGATACCAAAGAGGGGTAGATATTTCAAAGTTTGTGTTTATATCATTTAATGCTATGTAATTTGAACTATTATTGTTAGTATCATCATAACTGGACTGAGAATTCTTTGACTAGACTGTTAAGACTGATTAGAATAACAATAAATTATTGTGTTCATTTTGCCCATTAAAAGACTTTCAGCATAACAAATCAGTGAGAATTCAAGCGAGCTATTTTGTTACTTGGATGCAACAAGCTGCTAACTCCATGTTTTCCAGAAGCTCTTGTGCCCCTTTCATACATTTAAGGATTGCAGCCTTCTGTTGCCCTTCTGCTCATTTCACCATGGGAGGATGATGCAATTTGTTTGAAACAAATCTGGAAAGAGAGAATCTGAAAGTTTCAGAACCATAAGCAAGACGAAAAAGAAGAAGAAGCAGCAGCAAGAGGCTGGAAGAGTGACTACCTTATCCTGATTGCCACAGTCCTTAGATGAACATCTTTTGCAGGGTGGTACAAATGTCATGGGGTTATGGAGGAGGAAGGGCAGTTGAAGGCCACAATGATTTATAATTGTGGAAGGCCAAAGCCTTGCTAAAAGTGGTGCTAAATTTATTCAGAAATCTGGAATCTTCCTCTTATTGCAACATGTCACCTTATTCTTGTAGGCAGAACTGATGTGGAGGGTGCGATGATACTAAGCTGTCAGGCAGCATTTATCCACTGTGCAGTAACAGATGGTGTCTGATCCAGGGATCCTTGCCAGGAGTTCATCAGCTATGTGTTTGGGCAGCTCAAGTCACTGTCTGTGAGATCGGCTTGTTAGCAGAGTGAAGAGCAACATTATCACCATGGCCTGCTACATGTTTCATATGCTGCTAGTGACTGATGTAGCTGGAGGTAGACCAGGTGGTCCGTTGGCTCCCACCTAGCCTTAGGAAAATTTGAGGGATTGCTTAACTGACAGCACCCTCTGGTGAAGGAAAGGACAGTGTGAAATCCATCTGCATGGAAGTAGATGTAGGTGCAATGCAATAAATATTCCACAAACACCATGGAGTCTCTGCCTTGTCCACAGACTCTCCATCCAAAGCCCCTCCCTTAATTCATCTCCTCTTCTCTGTCCTCTCTGCAGAGAACAGAACCCCTCTCTTGATCATCTTGAGGCCAACAGCAAAATGCTCAATCTAACCAGTTACGGCAGTGGTCCCTAATCTCTTCTCTTGGTTCAAGTAACTTTTTATAAGAAATATTATCTTAGTGAAGAAAGTGCAGTCTCTTATTCCATAGCTGAGAACCATCCATTTCTCTCCCTTTCAAACGGTAAACTCACCAAAGGGCTGTGGAGGGAGAGACACGTGTGATACCACCCAGACCTCCTTGGAATGAGACCTGACATGGGAGACCTCCTTAGACAGGTAGAACTTCTGAACAGGTGAATCTTGCAGTTTGCTTCGGTTGTAATGGCAACAGGGACAGCAGTATTCTCATCAAGCAACTGAACTAATAGGGGAAGATAATCTGCTTAATTGTGGTCTAGTGCAAGCACAGTGGTTATATGAAGTATGAGAAACTATAATCCTTTCAAAAAGAAGCAAATTTGCAGTAGAGTACATCAATCAGCCTGGTCATAAGTAGTAGTTAGGACATAGTAACTAGATAGTTGTCCCATTGGAAGACTAAAAAAGCTCAGAAAAAGATGTGGTTTGGTTTGGTTTGTCTTTTAAAATAGAAGCCCACCCCTTTTTCACAGGAGACTTCTGAGACCATTTCTTTATTTTAGTCAAGCTTTAAATAAAGACCATTCCTTTAAGTACTAACTTTGCTTTTGTGTTTACACACATAACTGATTTCCAGACAAGCTATCCTTGATCAGTGAGGCCAGTTCATATTAGTCATAGTCATAGTCATCTGAGGCTGCTGCAGTATCATCTAGAATCCACCTAGAACATTCACTTAGAATAGTAACACTCCTCCACACCCACACTGGCTTTCTGCAAGGGAAGCATTTGTATTTATGATCTGTACTGGAACTAGCAGTGGCACAAAAGACCTCTGTGCCCTAGATAGATGTGTACATGGGGCCAAGTGCTACACATTCCTGAGCGTGATACCTGATATATTTATTCACTAAACAATCACTGGAAGAGTTGAGGCAGTGCTATTTTATATCCTGTTTTCAAGAGTCATGAGGATGTCATAGAAGGTCATGGAGGATAGTTTTGGATTAAGTGACAATGGTTTTGCTAAAGAGAGCAAGCTTTGGTGAATTAGGAATACTGATTAGGAAATTCAAATTATCTCTGAAACCAGGGACTAGAACAATAAAGTTATTTAAGATTTATTCAGATCAAAGTTATAAAAGCTAGTCAGGAATGTGCACAACAAGCAAGTTACAGGCCTCTTTGCTTTAGTAATCTCTTCCTGCTTCCCAAGAGAGGTATCAGGAAGAAGCTGAGGCCTTGAAAGGACTGAAAAAGCTAGATCAGCTCAGGCTATGACTGTATTACTTGTCTGGGAGCACTTCCAAAGTCCTTGGTCTGGGTATATGCTTCTGATATATCCCAAATCCCATCCTTTCTTCGTTCTCCAAATGGACTCTGGTTACTATGAGAGATGAGCTTTAAGAAATATATGATCTGAATCACTGCAGGATCAGCATCCCTGAACAAACTTCAGGTAAGTCTGTATGTGGCCAAAGACAGCTGAAATCAGGTAGTGTCCCAGTTTAAATGAGACAAGGGTCTTTTATTGAGGGTGAGTTAGGGGAAAAGACCCAAACTTTCTCTTTAGCAATTATAAATCCAAAATTAAAAGGCTCTGATTGAAGGAAAAGAACAAAATATGGAAAAGGAAAAAAAAAAATATAACAGCCCTTTATTAAAAGTGTGTGTGTATTAACAGAAACACCAAAAAACCTAAGTAAAACAACCAAACAACACTCTTATACCCACAAATAACCCCTTCAGAAACAAAACCGATAAACTGGCAAAAAGCAAAGTAAACAGCTTAACTTTTGCGCCTTTTGGTGCAATTCCAACCACAGTCAGCAGGGGGCGCCGTTGGATCACCGGAGATGCAGTACTTGTAATGTCCTGTATCAGTCACCGGGTGGCGCTGTTGGATCACTGGAGATGCAGAACTTGTAATGTCTGAGGTCCAGCACACGGGTATGTCGGAGAAAAAAACCAATCCAACCAAAAAGGAACCTTCTTTCCCTTCCCGCACACTGGGAAAGGGAAGAGGGAGAGGGGAAAAAGGACCAGACAATTTTCACTTACTCTGGCTGGTCGAGAAAACTGTTTTGCTTAGCCCTTTCCCTTTCTCTCTCTCAGTGGGGCTCTGTCCTTCGGGGGAAAAAAAACCAAATCAAAGGAAAAAGAAAAAAACCCTCCAGGGCAGGAAACAAAAACAATAGCTCTTATCTGGGGAGAAAAAAATCAGGTGAGACTCCTTGCAGGCTCTGCTGAGGGCAGAGAGCTGAGACCACTCACAACCCCACCTCCCAACCTCCCTCCAGCCACACAGTAGCCCCCTCCAACTCCTCCCACTTCGTGTGCCCAGGAGACAAGAGAAAAAAGTAAAGTGCAAGTCCTTATCTGCCTTGTCTCCTAGGAGACTAATGTCCAGCCATCAGCCATGGAGGCTAGGTCTTTTGTACTCTGAAGTTCTTATCTTGATAGTTGGGGGGGGGGGTAGAAAATTCTTCACCTGGCTGCGAGAGCTAGCTAAAACCACGACAGGTAGTATATTTATATTACAGGAATTTACCGTGGTGGAGACAAGTTATGTTTAGTATATAATCTTAAAGCGAGAAACAGAAGATAATTCAGCTATCAGATAGGGTCATCAAAAAGAGAAATGGACATTAATGCAATATAGATACATGGAAAACAGTTAGGACTGTTCTTGGTTTATCCTTGATAACATATGCCATAGTGGTAAGTAGGGATGCAAGGCCAATGACCTGTGGAGACAGAGCAGTCAGAATGAGGACAGGAGAATGGAAGTCATCACTGCCAAACTGAAGTGACACTCAGACTACATTGACAACAGCAGTGTAAATATTTTTGAACAGCTTGACCAATAAGTAGTCTAACCATGCTTTCAGGACAGTGAACTCATCTTCTCGTAGAGAGAAGCAGGGACATTAAGAAGAGGTACAGCACTTCTTTTGAACTCCAGCTGACTGCCAGCACTGGCTTAAAATGCCCTTACATGGCACTTCCAAGTCAAAGGTGGGAGGAGGTTACTCTCAGTTGGCTCAAAGATGATTATCCCAAAGGAAGACACTAGCTTAATAAACTGATTGAAGTCAGCAGATACTGTGATAGTAGATGATCTCCATTGTTGAAACTGGAAAATAAATACTACAAACTGAAGCACAGGACCTGAACGTTTAACGTTGAAAGACTCAGGAACAGACAGAGATGTGAATTGACAGGGGCTGGAGGCTGTAACATTTTTAGACATCAAGGCAGAAAACTTGCAAAGAAACCTTCCAAAATGTTATAGGGCTAAGAAAAATAAAAACTTTTGATAATTTGCAGATTGGGATGGATTATGAATAAGTCAATAAGGAATAACCTGGGAGAGAAAAAAAGGTAATACAGAATTCGCTGTATTTTTTTCTTTATTTGCAGTTTCTTTTAGGCTCAGCTTGGACGATATTCCTGCAAAGGAGACAGTTCAGTTTACAATTAGTCCTACTTAGATCGAATAGTGCCAAGAATAGTCCCAGCTTGGGACTGAGAAGCACTCAGTTCGACAGCCCAAGGATACTTCCACGGATTTCCGTTTCCTTCGGCTATATACTTTTAAGATTATTCAAGCTGAAATAGTACTTTCTTTCTCATGAGGTGTGAAAACTGGTGATATGCTTTGAAAAAAAAGCCTTTTGAGGGGTTGTTATGTTAAAGCCACAGAGCTACAAATCACATTAGTCTCACTGTGGCAAGTTAATTCTCTGATGTTCCTTGCATTGGTCTTCACAAGTTTGCTTCCTAGGCAGAGTCAGACAAAGAGCAAGAATGTAGGAGAATTTTCAGGCTTCTCTTACAACTCCCAGTACTCTCTGGCTTCCCGGATCTGGTCCATGGGCACAGAGAAGTGAAGAAAGTGAAGAAAAGAGACAGGAGAGTGGTAGTCCAATTCGGTGGTGGTCATGGAGAGCAGGATTGAAGTAACCTACTCCAATAAACATTTGATAAGTACACCTGTGTATTTAAAAGAGTTGCTTTTAGCTACTGATAGAAAAAGCTATTGGAAGGACCAATGGGTTTACTAAAGAGATGTCAGTAGTTATAAGTAAGTTATAAAGATCTGAATAGTACTGTCATAAATAATAGCTGTTCATCAGGTGATTCTTTATTTCACAAGAATGTATCTCTAGTGACCATGTTCCTTATATATATATGTGACTGTAGTTGCTTTTCAATGAATTACGCATGAAGTAGATATCACAAAGTCCCCTTTGCAGACAGACTAGAGAAATTTATTTTCACTCTAGAGCCTTGTAATGAACTTTCAGCTCACATCATCACCAAGATATTAATAGTGGCATTTATTTTCTACTATTACAAGGGGCACTCACCTATATGAGATAGATATTTATATTTTTATATATTTATATATACACACATACACACACACACACATATATATATAGTACAAGTTCCTTTATATTCAGTCATCTCCCATGTATTTTAAGCTAAATTAAAGTGGTATAGGGCCTGTGAGCATCCCCTTTTATTGTCAAAGACTCAGGTTTCTGTCTTAGCCAGTCTAAAAAAAAAAAAATTGTTCTCATTTTTTACCCTTCTGATGAGAATGAAACAAAGTACCACATGCTGTAAGTTAGCCTGTGAAATGAGGATTATATTTTTAGGGATAAAGTAATAGGATACTTGCATACATCGACAGTCTCAATACATAGCACCTCTGTGGGATAGACGGTAGTGTCTCGCTCCTTCACTAATCTCCTGTTACACCACACCAGTATAAAATAAACCTGACACTATTGCTTGCTCTGAGCTACAATAGCTTTTGAAAACAATTAGATGACAACTCTGGGAATCCATCTCTGCTTTCCTGTTGGTGTTGAATACATAGCATGTATATGTTCTCAAACAATAGCCTGAGAACCCCTGACACCCTCCCATGCATCTAGCACAAGTATGAGTCTTCCAGCAGTGAGGTTTCCTGCTAACTGTAATCCATTCTATCCTCATTTGTCTCCTTCGACCGATGGAGTTGCTTACCTACCTTCAGCCTGAAAGCTAGCTCTCTCCAAGCTGCCTGTCAGCCAATACTCCAGCCCCATCATGGAAGCATCTCTCTGAGTTAAGGTTGAAGACTCCATCTATTTCTTCTCACCAGCCTGCAGTAGGACAGAGCTTTCCCTCTTTGACTTTCCCTCTCACAGGGGCAGTGCAGCAGACTGGATCGATCTTTCCTCTTTGGCTGCTGAAAGCATTTGCACCATCACACTTAGAGCTGAAGAAATTTTTACAAACCAATTAAATTATTTTGCAGTAACAAGTAGTGTTGTCCTTTTGTATTGGCAGGGTTTTGGTTGTGGGTGGGCTGCAGAGGTGGCTGCTGTGAAAAGACACCAGGAGCTGCCTGCCCCATGTCACACAGTACCAGTTCTAGACAGCTCTGAGATGGACTCACCACTGGCCAAAGCTAAACACATCAGTGACCATGGAGGACCTCATGCCAGAGCTGGTGGAGATGTCTTGAAGAAAGCTGAAACCTGCAGAGAGACCATGCTGGAGCTGTAGCCCATGGAGAGGACTCCATGTAGCAGTAGGTTTCCAGGCAGGACCTGTGACTCATGAGGAACCAGGGACATTCCTGAGAAACTCCACACTGTGCAAAAGAACCCAAGCTGGAGAAATTTAGAGCTGCATCCTATGGGAAAGACCCACACTGGAGAAAGTTGTAAAGAACTGTATCCTGTGGCAGGGACTCCACGCTGGAGCAGTGTCATGGTTTGTGGGGTTCAGGGAAAACTCAGACCAGTGGGTCCTTGTAAATGAGCTGTAGTTTCCCCCTGCCAAGCCTGGCTACCTGTCTGCCCCAGCCACACCCAAGCACCAGACAAGAGACAAGCAGCTGAAGGTGATCTCAGCTGGAGCTGATCTGATTTTATTTTACAAAATGGAAGGTTTTTATAGGGTAGATAAGGAAGGCTTCGAGAATAAGGGAAAGGTATGCAAAACTTGAATACATATTGGACAATTAGCAGAGATTGAAAGAGAAAAAGGGGGGATACATAGCTTTTCAGATAACTTTTAAGTACTTAACTGGAAAGGCCAGATGCCGTCCCAGGACACTGTCCAATCAAGAACTGTTTGCTTTCTCCTATGGGAGAAAACTTACAACCTAACAGAATAAGAACATGAACATAAAATGGAGGTCTCAGTCTATCTGTCTGATGCAGGAACATTCAGGAATCAGACGCGGATTCCTTCCACTGGTTAAACTCCTCTTCCTCCTCCACCCCATCTCCAACAGAGCAGTAGAACAGCATGAGAAGGAAGGAGTGGCATATACAAAGTGTTATGAATTGACCACGACCACAGTTCTTTCTCTTTTTTGAGGGATTGGTTCAGCATCTTCTATTGGTTCCTCATTTTGTATACAATTAGTAACTATTACCTCAAGAAGACTTGAATGAAATATTAGTTAATTTAAAGTGATATTCCACAGAGAGATGTAGTTTATGGGTGGCTGCCATGCCAAGAAATTGTTAATATCGAAAACTGTCTAACAGATTGGTAGTGGAACACAGCTGCTTGAGAGAAGATCAATAGCACTATTCAATTTTAATCTGACCTGTGGGACATATTCTGGCTAAAATGCCCTCTAACTTTGACACCTTAATGACTGAGATCTGGAAATACAAGTTTTTATAGCATGAAGGGATATACCCTGGAATTGCTTCTCTAGAACTATTTAATCAACATCAGAACAGAATTAGTCAAACGTGCTTTAAATTTACTGTGAAGAGACTCCTTGAGTACTTTTCTGCTCAAGGAACTCTAAAATCTGTTAGTGTTGCAGTCAAAGACATGACGGAAGATTTTGTAAACACCCAAGCTCGGTCTACCAAATGCAGCTGAATACTGATACCAGCTTTCCAAGCAGTTTCCTCTAGTCTCAAATTGACTTACAGCCTGCACTAATTCACAAATTACTGTAGAAGTCTACACTGCATTGCCAACTTACTATTATAAGCTAGGCATGAATATGTTTAGGCTATGCTGAGCTCATATCTTTGTCTACAGCATAAACTCACTGTAAAACCTGTAATCAAGAAAGTCCCTTCTCTGGACACAGAACAGTCCAGCTCAGCAGACCCTGCTTGTTCTCAGGGTGTCCAGAGATTGCCTGTCTTTATCTCTAAGGCCTGCCTATCATAAGGAAATTTGCACAAGTAGAGCTATTTATAATGCTGAGGCAAAGCACATTCTGCCCCAGAGCATGTCTGTTCTGCCCCAGGACTGTGAATCTGCAGTCAAGATTGCAATGGGGAGTTCCTGAGAAAGGGCTTTTCTTTACAGTGCTCAAACCCTTAGTTTTGGCATTTAACTAACCATATCCAAAAGTGTTTTTGAAACTAAGGCTCAAATATGTTAAAAAGAGGAGAGGAGGGATTATTGTATGTGAAGTTGATTTATTGGTGTGGATAGTCAAAAGGATGTAAGAACTGATCCATGGAAAGAAAAACAGAAAAGGAAGATCAATTTGTTTATGAATATCAGTTTCAGAATTAATGAAGCCTGCTTTCCAATGAATGTATGTCTAATGGCTGATCGACTTTTTAATTAAATAATACCAAGGCTGTAACATGAACTCAACTCTTTTAAGACCTTGGTGAAGCTACATAGGGGACACTGCCTGACTGGAGTCACTCATGCCTAGCAAGGTAAGAACTAAGACCAAAAAAAACTGTCCACACTTTCCCGGCATAGCTGTCTACTAAGACAATGAGCTGTGCTCCATTTCCTGAAGAAAATAAGCTTAAAATATATAATTAAAATAGGCAAATACCTTTCTGATAAAACTCTGTTTATTACATTGGTTTATGTATTATGCTTCTTTCCATCGTCTTTTGTCCCTTTTACTTTACACTGTACATTCTGCAGGAGAAACACTTCTGCTGATCTGAAAAGCACACAGAATATTTTGGGTCTTAGCACAGTAAAATAATAAAAATAATGCTAATCATGAAACTGGATGGATTCTTGAGACAGACTTGCAGTTTGAGATCCTAGAACAGATGGATGTCAGGTATAGGCTATTTACCAAAACCGTGTTCAATATACAACCTTATGCATCCACAAGAAATCCATTACTCTTTGCAGAGGCACTTCAGGGGGCTTTAAATTTTCACCTGAACTGCTGAAATCAGAATTTAACCCAGGCTGATAGATATTATAAGATCAGAAAACAGGAATAAGGGAGCAGTAAATTATATACTAAAGAGCAGAAGGGAATTCAGTCTGACTGGTGAATTAAAGAAAGTGTACTCTAAAGTAGGGGGTCTCCTTTGTATTGTTAACTTGTCATTAGATTATTTTCCTCTTAGATCTCCTCTCAGTTTCACGCTGGTATATAATTTACACCCTCTTTTGTCTGCTATATGTAGAGAAGGGATTGGGTCTTTGTCTCAGAGCTATGCAGAACTGAAGTCACATATATTTAAGTCAGAATTCTGACAAACTTTTCCTGACATAAGGGACTTCATTTTGTACCTTATTATATCTGTATGTAGAAGTGGGATAAACAGATGAGTTACTTCAGATGCTGGCACCTGGACAGGCTTAATTGTACAGTGCACTCTCACCCTGAATTCCTTTCCTTAAACTACACAGGTATGGTTCATGCTTGCTCAAGGCAAAGATTTAATTTATTGTGACCACCTTTCCTCTCTTCCCTGATGCTGTGGAACAGCTGAATGAAGTTTGACTTAAATAAACAAACACATAAAGTCAGACATGAAGGAAGAATCTCCTTGCAAACTCCTCACAGCTGTGGTAACCACCATTGTGCAGCCAGGGGACTGGAGGGCAGGCAGGTGAGAACTTGCTCTTTTATCGGCATATTTACATCTCATTGGCATTTTCAGAGACCATACTTGATAGTCTTAAATACTGATCATTGGCCAAGTGAAGGTGCCTTTGTTGTATTCCTTGCTCTTACTCATGTATGTGCTCTTATTTTAAGGTGAAAAGACAACAGTCCAGAGGAAAACCTGTGCAAAGGGAATATGAGGTAGAAACAAGGGAGTGATGCTTATTTGGTGGTCATTATATTTATGCACCCTGTTCAATATAGTTTGCAAAACATGCAGCAGACAGAAACATTCTAAGCAGAATAGCAAGTAACTGCCAGCTTGTTTTATATTCCATATTATAAATACAGAGAGGGGAGAAAAATCCACATTTGCATTTAATTCCTTTAGCTAATTTAGGTAACTGCATAAATCTGCTTGCTCTCCCTGACTTCTTCAGTTTGGCAAAAGTGATCACCATTTCACCTTGGACTTCCCCTCAGTGTAATCAAGGATCATTAGTAATTATTCTAGAACTTTAGTTGTAGAAAGTGCTTTATGGATCTCCATTGCCTTCTTCCTATTTTCCTGCTACTCATGGGGAACTTTCTTGTATATACTGTAGACAGACTTTGTTTCACCACACACACCCTTTACTAACATGAAAAAAAATCTATACTCAAAGATGCAGAAATTTTAATTATACAAATATATCTAAGTATCATGGCAACTTTCTCTACTGGGAAAGGAAACTTAAGATTATTGAAAATATGGAGGTTTATATAAATCACAGGAAAAACAGGCTATTTTTGGGATTGGTTGAATCTAAACAAATTATCTAAGTTATCTTACACAAGATTCTCAAGTTTCTGAGCTCAGTTGAAGGTTACTTGGCCAATAAGATAGGTCAGAAGGTTGCAAATAAAGCACTCACCAAAGTATTTTGGTGTCTTTCATTCACGGTCTAGACAGCAGAAGACATTCAGAGATACTCCTTGCTCCACCTCTTTTATATTTAAATGGGTGCAATTTTCGAGGTTGTGAATCCAGATTCTGCTTCCCATATATAAGCTGAAATACATTTGAAAATGAAAGTCTGTGACCAGACAAGCCTATCCAACCTGGTAATGTACACACAGAATTGCTAAATATGCTGAAGTCAGGGAAATGTGTTGTCACATATCATTGTGACTTTACTGGAAGAGTAATTTGACTTGATAAAGGTAATATATCATTGCCACACACATGGCTCTTACACTCAACTCTGAGAGGCACCAAATGCCACCTAGAAAGTGCTGGTAGGCTGTTGACAAATATGTTCAACCCAAAAGATTGAGGCCTGAGGGCAGACTGTATCTTTACAAAGGCAGTTCAATCACTGAACTGTCTGAGCTCTCATTACACATTGCTTTCTGAAACAATATTTTTCAGGCCCTAACTACCTTTAATTATCTTTGGTTTCTGCAATGGGGCTCTGAAGAAAAATTGTTAGCAAGGGTGTGTGCATTTGTGTCTGCCAAAACCTCCCTGCAGCTATTTCCAAACTGAATATTTCTATAGAAAACTTTAGACTCATGACTGTAATGTCCATGCAAGAAAAACAAATCAATAGGAGAAGCTGACTGACTGAGTAACTGAACCATGAAATTGTTCACATTGAATTGGGGTGGGATCTTACAACCCCAACCCTCCTAACTCATCCTATAGCTCTACATCCTAACTGCTGTGGGGCTTGAGCCAGTAGAATTTGTTTCTAAATGCTGATTGAGGGCTGAGGACCTGAGGACCACCACAGGGCGCAGGGGTAAGCCAAGGCAGCAGACAAGGTCACTGGATATTTGCATTGTGGGGCACACCAGATAAACAAAGCCTTTTTTTGAAGAGATGTGCCAAACGTGAGTGAACATGTGCACTGTCGTAGAAAAGGAAGAGATATGGGCTATGGTCCACTGCTGTTTGGGCTATGTAATTTTTTTCAAGCACGTGACACTCTTAAACATGTTTGTTGAATCACCCCAGAGAACATTTCAAGGAACAAATGTTCTTAACGTGTGAAGAGGAATATCCCTTAGGGTCCTCCACAGGAAATGACAATTGTCCCTGTAGACAATCAGCAGGGACTCTAAAACTCAAAATAAACAAATACTAAAATAATATTAATGGATCTCTTTAAAGTGAAACATGGAAATCTTGACAGGTTCAAGACTTGCATATTACAATCATGTTCATGATGTGAATAGTACTTTCAGGATAAAACCTTTTTATTGATTGGTCTTTGTCTAGAAAAAGAAATTTTTGCCTATTTTTTCCTCCATGGAAAGGTAGAGTGGACTAGTTGGGGAACAAACATAGACAAACAAACACAAAATCTTGCAAAAGCTAGCTGCCTTTGAAAGGTTTTTTTTTTTAATTTACTTTGGGCAAAAAAAAATAAGGCCAAAAGACCTATTTGTTTTGTTACTATGGGATGATTTTTTTTCAGAGTTATAGAACCAGCTGAGAAATATATATTCAGTCTGCAGTAAAATGAAGTGCTGAGGCAATGTAGCATAGTTAAAAAGCTCTGACAGCATAAAACTAGAGTCAGCATAAGAAGTACAGGCTTGCCTGTTATGAATTTATAATGAACAAAAATTAATTCTGCTTTAGATATCTGTTTAATGGATATTCTCAATACACAGCTGTTCAGCGTGCCTTTGAGAAGATAATATGTTTATCTTTTCATTTATAGCAGTACACAGGAACTCTACAGCTCTGTGCATGCCAGGTGAAGTATTCCTTGGTATACAGAAAATGGGTAAATTGAACTTTTCTTTAAACAAAGAAAGAGAAACCTTCCTGATCCATTACTTTCTTAGCCTTAGATCCCTTACAGTGCTTAATCTTTCCTTTGTCTTTCCAATTCTTCCCTCAAAAGGATTCTACCCTGCCAACAATAAACCCCAAATTCAGTGTGATGGTTCCAGAGAAAATGGCCACAGGAGAATAGTTAGACAGGTGGCCAGCCTATGCTTCCAGGGTTTTTTTTTAATTTTGATATTTTACCTTTGATATTAAATGATCCCCTGACTAGATCCTATTACACTCCTGTTTCTTTATCCATCATTGCCTTGTTTCTCAAGTGGGCCTCATGAGGTTCAGTGAGGTTCACACTCAGTGAGTGTGAACTCATGAGGCTCAATAAGGCCAAGTGCAAGGTCCTGTGCCCGGGCTGGGACAATCCCTGGTATCGATACAGGCTGGGGGATGAACAGATCGAGAGTAGCCTTGCTCAAGAAGGACCTGGGGGTACTGGAGGATGAAAAGCTGCACATGAGCCAACACTGTGTGCTTGCAGCTCAGAAAGCCAATTGTGTCCTGGGCTGCACCAAAAACAGTGTGGGCAGAAGGTCAGGAGAGGTCATTCTTCTCTAGTACTCTGTTCTCATGACACCTCACCTGGGATACTGCATCTAGCCCTGGGATCCTCAACACAGGACGGACATGGATCTGTTGGAGTGGGTCCAGAGGGGGACCACAAAAATGATCAGAGGGAACCTCTCCTGTGAGGAAAGTCTAAGAGAGCTGGGGTTGTTCAGCCTGGAGAAGAGACCTAGGACACCTCTTTGTGGTTTTTCAGTACTTAAAGGGGGTATATAAGAAAGATGTGGACAAACATTTTAGCAGGGCCTATTGCGATAGGACAAGGGCTAATGGTTTTAAACTGAAGAATGGTCTATTCACAATTCATATGAGGAAGAAATTTTTTACAAACAGGTAACAGGTTACCCAGAGAGGTGACAAATGCCACATCCCTGGAAAGGGATGGTTGGACAGGGCTCTGAGCAACATGATTAAGTTGAAGATGTCCATGTCAGGAGAGCTGGACCAGATGACCTTTAAGGGTCCCTTCCAGCCTAAACCATTATGTGACTGTATGATTCTACAGTTAAAAAAACTGATTTTCCTAAAATTGAGTTGAAGTAATTTCTCGTGAGCTTATGTTTCATGTGGGTTCAGCTGGAAGACCAGGCTTTTGGTTTGCCCAAGGCTTTTTAAGCCATCTGAGGCAAACTTTGTCTTTCAGGTCATTTGTGTGAGTGGTTGCCAGAGTTGATGGTATGTGAGTTGCAAGGATGATGCATATTACTCATGCTAATTGCTGTGACCGCCCCAAGCTTGACATGAACAGCTGGTGTAATAGATCCATAACCCATGCCTGACTTCACATCAGCCAAGAGACACAGAGTAATACGGCTGCTTAATGTTTTCTTGAATATATTTCTAACCCAAAACATTGTCACAACATGCACTGATGTACCATGTCCTCACACATAATATGACAACGTGTCCTGATATTGTGTGTCACTCCTTTCTTGTAATGGTTGCTAGCAGTGGAAGAGTGCATGCAGACATCTGTAAGGTTTGGCATCAGGTATCCAAATAAAATTTCCCTTACAATCAAACTTGGATCATATGTGTTACAGTACATACTTTTTTATGCTCTCTCTTTGAGCAAACAAAAACCTTCACAAGTCATATCAAATTTTTTATCAACAGAAGAATGACACATAGAATCTCATACAAAGTGGAGCCTTTTCTCTGGTAAATTTAATGAGACAAAAGTACAAAAAGCCTCCTTTCATAAGCAGAGAACATTGCCTAAAAATCAGAAAACCAGCAAGGAAGCAATGGCATTTCCTCTGTGTACTTCATTGTATCTCAGGTACTTAATCCAAGTTATGTGAAGTTTTTATGGTCTTTCTTCTGCAGAAGAACACATAGGTAGTTTAGAGTGGTTTTAGATTAATAAATTACCCTTTCAAAAGCACATATTCATTGAAAATTACACACTTTTCTCAGGAAACCACATCTTTAATTTGTGATTTCATTATTTCATTTTTGATGGACAATTCTGTAATGGGTTACCTGTTTCTTCCGAGGGATTTAGGAAGTATGGAGGCATAGGTCCTTGTTTATTTTTTGTGATCCACAAGACTATACAAGGAATTTAAGGAAAAAATCCTGGCTGTAATAAATCTACTTGTTTTAATCTTTTAAAAACCTCTGTTCATCACTATTGGTGAACATTTTTCTGTTTTAGGAAAAGAAATTGGCATATGTTAGAAACTGGATAATAGCAAAGTTCTCCAGTCAGGTCTCACCATCTTTTCTTACATGGTGTAACTGTAGTTCTCCCAAGTCTGGACTGTGGAATTGTGTTCTCTTTTGTCCCTGCTGCTCTTGGATTCCTTTCTCAATAAGAGGATGCCAGTTTCACTTATGCACTGCAGGTCCTTCTTCTACAACTCAGTGTACCTACCCCTTCTGACAACAAAGGTCTGTTGCACAGCAACGCTGCTGATATATTTATTATTAATATGAGCAACGCAAGAAAATGGTACTTTTTATCAGGTGGTTTAACTTCTTTTTTTCTTGTTATAACACCCTGTGAATTTCACTCAACTGGAAAATTGACCGAGCTGGAGGATAAACACAATTTTTGTGCAAAGAGTCTGGCCTCATCCAAGGCATCCCTCCAAACGCTTCTCCTTGGAGGCTGCCTGTGGAGATGGAAGGGTGGGTAAGGTTCATTCAGCTCTTGGTTTCTTCTGCTAGACTTTATAAGACAGGGTGACTTAGTGAAGCACATACAGACCCTTCCAAGCTCATCATAAAAGATGTGCTAAGTAGATGCTGCTGAGAGAATAATCAGCACATCTCCTGTTTATCCTTTTGGCACCATCCCTCAGCGGACAGCTCATTCTTTGCACAGGTCTAGCCAGCTGAGGGTTTGCCAGCAAAGGGGATTTTACAGCTCCTTTGAACTGCTGAAGTCTTCAGCAGTGCCCCTGACTGACCTCCTGCATCAAAGTCCGTCTGGTAATCTTTGCCACCAGATGTCAACCAGGATACTAGAAAGAGAGGCAGAACTAGAACAGAGAAATTCCATTTTGCCTGGAAAAAAGGAAGGAGGGATTTTCTGTCCAATTTCCATGAGTTAGTGTTACATGCAGAACACATGCTGGCTATCAAATCTTGACTTGCCAGGCCCTTCTTATTGCATTGATCTTTAGTTTATTTTGTTCTAATAAACCATCAGTGTGAGAATAGACTGATGAGTCAGACCATGCTGACAAGAGCATCTTCTGAAGGGGCTAGACAAACATCAGAAACCTTGATGATTTCAGACAGTTTTTGATCAGGATTTAAGCCTCTGTGAATAAAAGCTAAACTAATTGCCGATGCACTGGGAATATGAAGAAGATTTAGCATCTCAACACGTATGGGGTGAAGGACACAAGGCTTACCAAGCCATTTGCTAGGTTTCTAGCCCAGTGGGATGCTCTTATGAACATAAAGCACATTGATGAGGATATTAACAGAATGAAATAAAAAATGCTGTCTCAATAGAATAAGGAAACTCTCAGAAATGACAATGTCACATTTAATTTTTTCTGAACAAATGAAATAAATTGAAAGATTCTGTATTTTTAAAATTGATCTAGAACGACACTAGAAAAGGCAGAGTTATAAACGTAGACTGATGAATTTGCAGTCCCCACTGGTCCTCACTTTGAGATATCAAAATACAACCTTTTCCTCTGGGGCAAGATTTTCAGAAGTGCTCAGTGTTTTTGTGAACCTTCTCTTAGTGAAGTGGATGACACATCGGAGATGTAGATTTGCTTTGAGGGAAGATGGTAAATGTTTAGTAAGCAGGAGATAAAACTCCATGGCCGTGTACAGATGTTGGCTGATAAGTTTTATGTTACCTGAAAAAAACCACTTTATCCATGCTGCATCTGCATGCCTCATATACCTGTGGAAGCTGAGCTGGGCCCAATAACAAACCTATTTGTAAATCCCCAGGTGCATTTGTACCCCAGCTGTATAAATACATGTGCTGGTATCTACTGTAAAATAGCCTGAGATTAAAATGAAATTAACTCACAGAAATCTATGAATGTACAAAATTACCATAGTTTTACTGTTTTCTTTCTTTTGCAAGTGAAAATTTAAGGTACCCTTAAGATATAGTTTCTTCTTTTGAAAGTATTTCATGAACTGTTAGATGAAAAGGTTAAAAAGGCTCTTGCCTCCCTTCAAATGTATCTTTTGTCTAAATGGTTTTATCTCAGATCTTCTTATGGAAGGGACATCACTGGTGATCCTTTAGAGTGCAAAATGAAGGTAGTTCATGTTTTTTACAATACAGTCACTTTCTCTCTTATTAATGCTGTATAGTAAGTAAGAATCTTTGCAGTGCTGCAGTGATGAGATGGATGTTGAGGAAGATAAGAGATGATGTCTACTGTGAATCTTAGGAGATTTTGTCCTTTAAAATAATGTATTAGGCTGTATCTAGGAACATGCTGAAACTATCCCCAAGGTCTCATCATACATAAATATTTATTTATATTGCAGCTTCATTTCATAGATGTATTTCCCTTAAGACAGAAATACTTTCTTCAAGGACACCCACTGTTTGAACAAACCTATGGTATACACTTTTCTGCTTTGTCCCCATAGTCAGTACTCAGGGCAAGATCATAGTGAAAAATCACATAGTATTTCTCAGCTTATATACTGAAATTTTACAGAAAGTAGGTGAAAAAGAGCACTGGACCATTTAAGAAAAATAAACTGTGGAAAAATAGCACAGACAACCTTTTAAAAATAGCTTACCTCTTCTAGTTTTTTCAAAGTTACCTCTCATGTTTGTATGTCAGCACCAGCTTCTTAAGAAAAAAAATTCTTGGGCCTCCTGCTGATATGTTGTACTGATACCACTAATAAAGATTTAAACAGTCTTGTGTTGATTTTGGCCTTGGGCTAAATTTCTCCAGAGAGGTTCAAGTGGTTATACCCAGAGGCAGACAGAAGTTACTGTCTCTGAGGGAAATGTGGAGGGAATCTCATGAAGAGAAGGCTTCTAAGACCACTTTCCCCTTGCTGTTTTTACAGTGGACAAGACAAAATAACATCAGCCAGCAACACTGTAGAGGTGATACAGGAGCCAACTGTCTTCCAGTGCACGAAAATGCTACTTCTGTCTGTGAAATGTCATACTGATGAGTCATCTTGTCATCATTGCATAGAAAATGACTAAGTTTGTGAAATATGCCAGCTAATCTATTGAACTTTGATTTAATGGCAATCAGTATAATCACATTAATCCATTAATGAAAGCAACATCTGCAAGTTAACTGGCTCTGCTTTTTATCTATATTCAAACAGCGTATTTAAAAGTGTGCCCAATAAAATATGACTATTTATCAAGCCATAAGTGTTCTGCTCAGCATTCAAGGCATTGTTCATTAATAGTCCTCCACTGTGTGCTTTAATTGGGCTCTGAGCAGATGAGTGGCATGCCTATGCAGAGCAACTAGGCAATACTTTTTCAGATACAATTTTAACCACATAGCTTAAATGATTGAAAACTCTCCTTTCATAATGGATACAGGCACCTGTATAATGTCTGCTGGGCTGTTGGCTCCAGCTGCAGAGCTTGTGGTTACATGCAAACAAGTCTTAGCCATTTCAGTCAGGTAAAGAGCATAATCAAAATGACTGGGCTGTCTCATATGATTAAGCTGAGAAAATGCAATCTGTGGCTGAAAGGGATGACTACAGGACTACTCTTTTACTCCGCATACATATCTGCCATATTTTACTCCATATGACTAAGAAGATGGGCTGAAAAGGTTAGGTTCACTTCACCAAATATAGAAACATTACAACAAACTGAATTGCCTTTAGAGGCAACACTAAAAATAGACTCTTTCAAAGTATGACTCACCACACTACAGGTGTCTAGAATAGCTCACGAGTTGTGTGCTAATAGTACATTTTTCTCTCTTTCAACTACAAACATGTGCCATCTGACTAGCTTAGGTATAAATATCCCTGCTGTAGTTGTTTAAAATGAATGGTAAGTGTATGTACAAACTTAAGGATGGTGTTGGAGAAATAGTGGGTTTGTTACTGGTGTCCATCTTGGGCCTCTGGACAATGTCACAACTGCACTGATTATAGATATATGGTATTGAGATATCCTGGCTCCATGGCCCTTCAGGATGTTTCCTTGGTCTCAACACTGGTTTCACCTCTCAGGCCTATGGATTCCCTTTTTACCATCTTCCACTTGTCCTCTTCTCCTGACACTGCTCTGCAGCTTGTGGTGATGGTTTGCTCTCCTCAGCACTTCCAGAAAATTGTATCTGCCACACCCCGACTTTTACCAAGCCCCTCCTTCTGAAATCTCCAGGCTGAAAGCCTTGTTCATAGAGACACAAAAATTTTTCCTTTTCTTCCACTGATCAGCAAATACAGTTTCCAAAGCAAAAAGTTCAGACCAAAAGCAGCAGTACCTCCAAGTATGGCTGTCAGTGCCCTTTCCCCACTCCTTCAGCAATCTTTCATAGATTTTCAGTTTCATTTTTGCTAACAGATCAAAAACTTATCCACAGAGTGTCCATCCCTCCTTTTTCACACCCCTTTCCCTTCTTTCTCCTCCTATCCATTGCTGAGCTGCTTTGCAGATTTTTCTTGTAAGGCAGGTTTACAGCTCCAGCAAGACTACTAAGATAACTGATAACATATATACACACGTGCAGTTTGCTTCTTACTGAGGAAGGTCTGGGGGAAGATAACAATATCCTTTATTAGGACAATTAACGCAGTTAGAAAAATTAAAGAAGATTTTGGGCATATAGTTCTTTCTCTGAGCTCAGGTTACGTATTATTGATGATTTAATAATAAGAGGAAAAAACAACAGAGGTTTTACCATTAGTCTTTGTTCCAGGACTTCCACACCCAAAGAATTTAATAAACAATCAATGATGGCCTTTCCCACATCCTGAGGAGTGTATAGTCAAAGATAATTTATGTTCCACATAAATAATCTCCTTCTTTTCCTTGTTTTGTTTCCTTTCTCTCTAATCTGCTGTGATCTGTTAGCACAAGAGAGAATTAATGGTTTAATTTACACTTTAAGTCTTCCTTTCATAAATTCTTAATTGAATGAGAATTCCAGGAATGCAAGAAATACAGATTGAGGATTTTCATCTGTAAGGTTCGGGTAGAAAGCTTTCAGGCTGATCTGCATATAGTGGAAATTAATACTGTTAAGAAGCAAAGTCTGTGTGGAGTTATGTAAATTTACACTGTATATACAGATTTGTTTAGTTTATTGTTAGTTGGTCATTGTTATTTTTGGTTTTGTTTTTGTTTTCTTTTTGTCAACTCTTCTATTTGTAGGGTACTGTGTACATAGCTAAGCACTCACCAGCCAAGGGTATGGTTTTATTCTGATACTACAAGAATATGTCAAGTGGGTTTTGATGTCTGCCCTAGCCAGGGTTCAGCTCCATGGTGGGATGAGATCCAGGTGCATACAAACCTTTCCACTTAGTGCTTCTCAGCACCCAATGGCAAACAATTGTTCAGGCTTGAAATGAGCTGTGATGTTTTCCAAAGCCTCTCAGAGTTTTCAAGTGACATACAAGAAGTAAGATGTCCCACAGCATGTTCTCATTCCTCAGAATAATCGTTGCCCCTGTGGAATAATGATAGAACCACAGCTCTTTGCTTCTGCATCTAGTCTTTTGGTTTGGACAGGTCTGCCTAAAGTCAGCAGTAAGAGTTTCTCCAGAAAATGCTTAAAAAATATTTTTTAACAGCAAATATTAGGCAATTTATTTTTATGGGCTGTAACCATCTTTTTCAGTAAGAAATTTATTGTAAATAAATCTAGTTATCCTGGCGTAAAACTGAGCACAGTGGCAAACAAGCTGTATCTATGCAGTTGTTCATCACTGATATATTAGACTTTTCTCTTTCGTAAGAAATATACACTGCAATTGAAACTAAAACAAATCAGTAAATATTTCTGCCTAAGTGTAAGACTTGGAGCTATTTTTCCTTCAAGAGGTATAACTCAAACCCTCTTGAACATATGAACACTTACTTTTGTGCAATTAATTTTCACTGTTCAGCTATTTAATTTTTAAAGAAATTTACATTTAAACTTATGACAAGAGTCTTGTCTGAATATATGGTTCCACATGTTGCAGTTAAAAAGAGAAAGACTATAACATTAAACTGACAAAAGTTTCCAACACTTCCACAAATCCCAAACTCATCCTTCTTAGTGCTCTGACTTGCCCAGTAATCTTGTGTCAAGCAAAGGGAGAAAGATAAACATTCAGTTGTGTTCTGAAGACAGTATTTACCATTGCTAACATTAAACTAAAATAGATTTTTCATCTCTTTTCTGTGTTTCACGGAAATTGGGTATCTTTTAACTTTGGAGATATCATTGGATATAATGTCCTACCTGTTATCCATTAAAATGTTTGGATTCCTCTACTTGCAAATGCAATCACTATGTATAAAATATAAGCCTCTATAGAGTCTAGATGACAGCCGTTTTACAGAAAGTATAGCATAGATAGCTGAGGTAAATTCTTAAGAAAACCAGCTTAATTTTAAATTCACAGTTACCAAAGTTGTTGATTGGAAAAGCATTGAATTTTAGATAGTGTTCACTATGGGTAAACAAACTCAGTATTCAAAACAAAACCAAACTAAGCAAAAAAACCCTCTTGGTGTTTTTTAGTTGAAGCAATGCTCAGTGGAATACGGTTCTATGATGATACAGAGATCTCCAAACTACAACTCGAAGTAGGAGACCTATAACACACCAAAGCAACTAGTTTGCTTGTAGGCTTGATGTAGCATCACTACTACTGCTGTAATGCCTGATTTGAAGTGTCCCCTTCATAGTGCTGCAGGTGTGCATTGATGTGCAGTAGCTGAATTGCTGGGTTTAGATGTTTTTACTAGCTCCTCTAGTTTCATATCAAATTCATGAATTTGTGGTGCGCTGCTGGGAACGAGGTGAACTACCTTCAGACCTTCGTGACGCTGTCATCGTCACCTTGTACAAGAGGAAAGGAGATAAATCAGACTGCTCAAATTACCGAGGTATTACTCTGCTCTCCATTGCTGGTAAAATCCTTGCAAGAATTCTGTTGAACAGATTAATACCCACCATAGCAGAAGATCTTCTACCTGAAAGCCAGTGTGGTTTCCGAGCCAACAGAGGTACCACAGACATGGTATTTGTTCTCAGACAACTGCAAGAGAAGTGCAGGGAACAGAACAAAGGACTCTATGTTACCTTTGTTGATCTCACCAAGGCTTTCGACACTGAGCAGAAAAGGTCTGTGGCAGATTTTGGAACGTTTAGGATGTCCTCCCAAGGTCCTCAAAATGATCATCTCGCTTCATGAGGACCAGCACGGCCAAGTGAGACATGGTGACGCACTTTCTGAGCCGTTTCCAATAGCCAATGGTGTGAAGCAAGGCTGCGTTCTTGCACCAACTTTATTCACAGTCTTCTTCAGCATGATGCTCCAAAGGGCCACGGCAGACCTCGATGATGAAAACGGTGTCTACATTCGATATCGTACGGACGGGAGCCTGTTCAACCTAAGGCGACTGAAGGCCCACACTAAGACCTTAAGTTATCTTATCCGTAAGCTGCTTTACGCTGATGATGCTGCCCTCGTTGCCCACACAGAAGTAGCTCTGCAGCGTCTAACATCCTGCTTTGCAGAGGCTGCTGAGCTGTTTGGACTGGAAGTCAGCTTGAAGAAGACAGAAGTTTTATATCAGCCTGCACCTCAGGAAGTCTCCCATCATCCCCATATCACCATTGGTGAAACAGAACTCAAATCAGTCCAGCAGTTTAGTTACCTGGGTAGCATCATCTCCTCAGACGGTAAGATTGATGCAGAAATAGACAACAGGTTAGCAAAGGCATACAGAGCTTTCGGTAAACTCCATAAAAGAGTGTGGCAAAACAAACACCTGAAGAAAAGTACAAAGATCAGCGTTTACAGAGCTGTTGTACTGTCTACTCTTTTGTATGGGTCCGAATCATGGGTCATTTACCGGCACCACTTGCGTCTCTTAGAACGCTTCCATCAGCGCTGCCTCCGTACAATCCTAAACATTCACTGGACTGACTATGTGACCAACACATCTGTCCTTGAACAGGCAGCAATCACGAGCATTGAGGCCATGCTGCTGAGAACACAGCTGCGCTGGGCAGGGCACGTCTCCAGGATGCAGGACTACCGCCTCCCTAAGATTGTGCTCTATGGGGAACTTGCCACTGGCTGCCGCAAGAGAGGAGCCCCGAAGAGAAGGTACAAGGACTCCCTGAAACAATCCCTCAGCCTTGGCCATATTGATCACCTCCATTGGTCTACCCTGGCCTCCAATCGGGAGGCCTGGAGACACACCATCTATAACGCTGCTGCTGCTTTTGAGAACACACGCAGGATCACTCTCCAGGAGAAAAGACGACGCAGAAAGAATCGCGTCTCGTCTGTATCACCTGGGGAGTCTTTCTGCTGTGCCTTCTGCAACCGGACTTGTCTATCTCGCATTGGCCTTTTTAGCCATCAGCGCGCTTGTAGCAAGCGTGGGTAGAGCCCTTTCAAATCTTCGTTCGCGAAGCCTAGCCATGATGATGATGAGTTTCATATAGTTACTCATGGGAGTGAAAGTATCATAATGGAAGATGATTCCTGCTCAGATGCACTATAATCTTTTGTCTATTATTGGTTAATACATAAAGGACATTACAGAATGAATAAATGAGAGCAAAACACATTAAGCTAGATGCATGTGTGTCAGACTGAAAAATTCTTTGTAAGGGTAATAGGTTTCTTATGGAGATTATTTTTGTTTGCTCTGACATATGTTGCAAAAATACAAATATTTGCAATATTTTGCAAGACAATGGTTGCAATATTGATTTTGTTGTTTGTTTGAGAGCACTGCAAAAAGTCTGTCAGGGCCTAGAGGACACTACTATGCTCTCAGGTTCTTCAAAAGCAGCCATCCCTCACTGCTCTCTGACAGCATGTTGGTCAAGCTGTGATATTTAGAAAGTGGTAAATAGCAATAAAAAAATTGGTTTACAAGATTGGATGTATTTTTCCTCATGACAGAAGTATTTGAAGTTAAGGACTTGAAAATGCATTTTCAATCACAATTACAGTGTCAGTACTGTGAA